>NC_137271.1:12225586-12847501 GCF_053477335.1 Acartia tonsa | reverse complement strand
AAAATTTTTACTCATTAATAAAAATGCAAATAATACAAACTAAAATCTGTCTGAGGGAAACCCAACGATAGCTTTCTGACAGTTCAAATTACCAAAGTAAAAAATAAAAAATTTTGGGAGAGAAAAAACTTCATTTTAACAAAAGCCAATAATATGTAGGTTTATAAAAAGTTATGTTTTTTACTTTAAACTAGCTACCTGAATTTGATTCTATACTTTATCTACACACACACACACAGCTTTTTCATTAGCATTTTATACGAACCACTGGGTTATCCCAAAACTGGTTTATTAGGCCTAGGCTTGAAATAGGCCTGAAATAATATTTCCTACGTTTCCCATCCCTTATCCCTGACTAAAAGTTTCATTTAAATTGTATTTCATAAAACAAAATCTAAATTGATCTTAAGATTATCATATCGTTTCATTGTTACTGTACTCTAGTTTATTGTTCTTTTTCAGTCTGTTTTGGCTGCGCTACTTTTGTACAATATTGCCCTCGTTGCGTGTATGAATTAACATTTGTGTGTGTATTTATTGTTTCCACGTGGAATTGCAAAATTTTCTTGCAAAAAAATGCGCAAATTCTCTTTGTGTTATACAGGGTGTCTCATAAAAGAAAATAACATAAAAAAATATCCTATTGAGCAATGTACTGGCATGGAATACCGACTATTTTGCATGAATGAAAGAGGTAATAACTAACACATTTTCGACTTTTAAAATTACTACGGCTATATATTAATATGACAAGGGATCCAAATAACCGATAAATTGATGTACATCCCAAATGATTATTCACAAAATACCCTTTCTTTAAATTACAATTAATAGTTGTTTGGTAGGACACTCAACTCAATGAACCAACCAAATAAATTACAAAAAGTCCTCAAAGTTGTTAGTCAACAAATAAGAAAACATAACTAAATATAAAACTTTTGGGAATTTTGACCTATTATCATATTATTTTTATTAAAACTTTATTATTAGGATATAGAATTATAAAAAGAGACATATTAAAAATAAGAAAAATATGAATAAAATAAGAAAAAAAGAAATAAGGATAGTTGTAATCATTGTTTATTTGACTAGGTTTATGGCGTCATCGATCGCCCCCTCCATAGGTTCTCTGATGTCAGCCTCGTTTAAATCATATTATAAGCATAATACAATTTTTTTGGGACACCCTGTTTTTTTGTTTTGCTTATGTTTTTGTTTGTGTGAATGAACCTGCAGTGTCAAGTGGCTGAAAATTTGTATGCAGGCAACAAGAACAAGATTTCCAGTTGGCCTTCCAAATCCGATTTATATCCGCTGGATTAGAACCGGTTATCAGCAATACTTAATAATCATGTAAAGCATCGTATTGTAGACAATATTCCACGTATTTTTAATAAAAATCATAAGATTAATACCAGTTTTGTTTGCCTGGGACTTCGGCCCGTCAGGGCCAGCATAACTAGTTTTGATCTGCGATGCGACAAATAACTATTGACACATTAACTCATTCGATGGCGAAAAAAATGTATATCCAAATTGTTAACCGATAATTTAAATCTGCAGAGATAGGGTAATAATATTTTTATTATCAATGGGATATATAAAACTTTCGTCCTTTGTCAGTGTAGAAAAAAATTAGCTAAATTAGCTAAATCGTCATGTGTTCTACAAGTTTATGGGAAAAATTATATTTATCCAGAGAATCAACTTAAATATAAGCTATGCCCCATTCTTAAACAATAGCGGCTAAAGGAATCTTAATAAAATTTACATTTTATTGCAGCACTTCTATGTATTTAGTGGCTGTCTGTTTGTTAGTTTGTAGTGAATTATTTTATAGTGAAGCCATTCTGTACTATATCATATAGCTGCGCGCCTAGCAACTAAGGGTAAAAGGCGGGGACCGAAAGAAAGCCTAAAACCAATCCTTTCACTTTAAGTTAAAGAATATACAAGTCATATATTTACGAATAATCTAAACAATTCCGATTTAGCTATGCTTTTATGATTTTTTTTACTCTTGTGTGTGTGTTTGTGTGTATTTGTTGGATGTAAGTGTGTGTATGTGTGTGTGTGTGTGTGTGTGTGAGTTGTGTTACCTTGTCAAAATCTTAGAGAAACTTTGTATATCCAACTACATATGGTTGATTTGTACATCAGGGAAGGAGGGAGGAGACAATGGTAGATAAATTTGTATATTCAACTACATATGGTTGATTTGTACATCAGGGAAGAAGGGAGGGGACAATAGTAGATAAATTTGTATATCCAACTACATATGGTTGATTTGTACATCAGGGAGGGAGGAAGGGGACAATAGTAGATAAATTTGTATATTCAACTACATATGGTTGATTTGTACATCAGGGAAGAAGGGAGGGGACAATAGTAGATAAATTTGTATATTCAACTACATATGGTTGATTTGTACATCAGGGAAGAAGGGAGAGGACAATGGTAGATAAATTTGTATATCCAACTACATATGGTTGATTTGTACATCAGGGAAGAAAGGAGGGGACAATTGTAGATAAATTTGTATATTCAACTACATATGGTTGATTTGTACATCAGGGAGGAAGGGATTGGACAATAGTAGATAAATTTGTTTATTCAACTACATAAGGTTGATTAGTACATCAGGGAAGGAGGGAGGTGACAATGGTAGATAAATCCGTATATTCAACTACATATGGTTATTATTATTTGATTCTTTATTTGTCTTTATCATTTACTTACAAAGATTACATTAAAAGTATAACAATATTAATTTAAAACTCATTTAAAATATTCAAGTTGGGTAAAAATTGTTTATGTACACATATATAAAAGAATAGCATTTCAAAATTACATTGGTTAAATAAAAAAGATTTTTACAATCTGTGACATTCCCTTCGTTCAGTCATATTTTAATTCCTCAGATTATAATGGATCACATTTAAGGTGTGATTGGCAGACTGAATAAAGAAAGGAGGGGCAGGGACAGTTTTATTAAGAGCAGAATGCTCTAAAACTGTTAAGTACAAGGGTCGCCAGAGGATGAATTAAGGATAATTTTCGACTGGTCCCTTACCTTATTATTGCCCCTATAACTCAAGTCACAGATCCTGGGCAGGGACAGTTTTATTAAGAGCAGAATGCTCTAACATTGTTAGGTACAAGGGTCGCCAGAGGATAATTTTCGACTGGTCCCTTACCTTGGTATTGCCCCTATAACTCAAGTCACAGATCCTGTGGTATTCCCCTAGCCCAGTCATCAATAAAGCCTCCAAAAAAAAAATAGTGTATCACATATAAGATGTGTTTAGCAGACTGAATTAAGATGAGAGGGGCAGGGACAGGTATTCTGATAATAGACAGCTCTGACCCTGTTAGGTTTAAGAGTCGCCAGAGGATCATTATCGACTGGTCCCTTACCTAGGTATTTACCCTGTATAGCATACTTGAGCTGACTAACCGACAGAGTAGAAATAAATTTTATCCAGGGTCAAATTGTATTGTTGTTAATTTTTCATATCCTAGCTTATAACTTTTATTTTTAAGCAAAAATTTCCTTTGAAAGGAAATGAATTCAAGTAGATTTGAATTTAATGGAAGCTTTTTTTTCAGTCTTGACTGAAAGATGAAAAATAACACAAGAATAATTTCGATATTCAATACAGTTATGAGGTTACTGGTGAGCGTTTTTGGAACTCCTACTAACAGCCAGCTTGACTCAAAATTATGTTCAATATTTTGTAGAAGGTTTGTGAAGTAGTTGGCAGTAATACTAGTGGTGACAGGACAGTTCAGATAAAAGTGCTGGGCAGTTTCTTTGGGTGAGGGTAGATTCCTGTCCAGTCTACAAAGTGTACATTCTGGAGACTCTGGCCTAAAATTAGCGATATTGGCATTAAAATAGTGAAAATTGTTTATTGATTTAAACGAGAAATCTCTTATGTTTATAGGAATAAAGGACAAATTCCAAACTTTTTGCCATTTACGCTCTCTCTCTATGTCAAATTCTCTGATATTCGCCCAGTTATACCTATTTAAATAAGTCTTACACTTTTCTATCCTCTGTTCATCATTTGATAAGAAGTAACGAAAATGTTTTGACTTTACTTTTGGCTTTAAAAACAGGGAACTAATTTTAGTTTGGGGTTTTGAAAGTTTACACCTATATATAGCAATATTGTGCTGAACAAATCCCCTAAGTCTCAGATATTCCATGTAATTAAAATTGACCTTTGATTTGATGTTAAAGTTTCTATAATCTAGACATACATTATCAGTATTTAAAAGGTCTCCAAAGCAAATTAACTTAATATCATTTTCATAACGTAACCATGTTGTTTCTGTAAAAATAGCCCTGCTTACCATTTGTTTATCACTATTACAAAAATAATCATATGGTTGATTTGTACATCAGGGAGGAAGGGATTGGATAATGGTAGATAAATTTGTATATCCAACTACATATGGTTGATTTGTACATCAGGGAGGAAGGGATTGAACAATGGTAGATAAATTTGTATATCCAACTACATATGGTTGATTTGTACATCAGGGAAGAAGGGAGGGGACAATGGTAGATAAATTTGTATATCCAACTACATATGGTTGATTTGTACATCAGGGAAGAAGGGAGGAGACAATTGTAGATAAATCCGTATATTCAACTACATATGGTTGATTTGTACATCAGAGAGGAAGGGAGGAGAAAATGGTAGATAAATTTGTATATCCAACTACATATGTATAAGGGTCAAAATAAAATTGTAAGTAAATTTGTTGAGAAAAACTGCTTGATTCATGATAATGTTTATGGACATACTTACATTTCTAGGTCTTGATTATAGAGTTGCTTCTCTTATTACATTATACTTTGTTGTCTCAGGAATCAATATACCAAAAAGCAGATCAATCAGATGATTAGTTCACATAAAAAATTGTTGTTAAAAAAGTAAAAAAAATCAACATGTCTAAAATGTACGTACGGACATTTTGGTAATGATTATAGAGTTGCTGCGCTTTCTAGATCATACCTAACTACTAAAGGAATCACCATGCAAAATTTGAAATCGATAGGACAATTCTAACATGCCTAAATTAATGAAAAAAGCTATCCGTTACGGACGGACGTACGGACGGACCGACCCTAATTATAGAAAAGCTTCGCTTTTAAAACAAGGATGACAACATCCATAAGTAGCGAAGCACAAAAAATCGTAGATGGGAATACGTACAGGTAGATTTAAAAGGTTTTTACTAAAATCAAGAATAGATTTATTAGATAAAATAAATATGAAACCTTGTTTTATTTTGTATGATAACGATGGTCAAAGTAAATTATATTAAAGATGCTCATAACAATGGGAAAAATTATTTTGATACTGATATCCCATAAAAGTTTGAAAATTGGATCAAAATAAACAAAGATATTGGGAAATATGTAAAACATATAAAAATAGCCAAAAACCTGATAAAAGGCAGTCTGGCCGCCATGGTTGTTTTCTTAAAACGACAAAAAATTTAATTTTTAAATCCTTAAAAACTTTAAAAATTTGGAAAATCGGACCATATACACTGAAGATATGGAAAAAAGTGTTAAATATATTTATAAATAGCCTAAAACCTGCCAAAAAGGCAGTCTGGCCGTCATGGTTATTTCCTTTAAAGACGGGAAATTTAATTTTGATATCTACAACTGAAAAAATTTTGAAAATCGGACTATAAACACTGAAGATATGGAGAAAAATGTTAAAAATATAAAAAAAACAGCCTAAAACCTGCTGAAAAGGCAGTCTGGCCGTCATGGTTGTCATCATTAAAAGACGGGAAATTTAATTTTGATATCTATAACTGAAAAAAATTTTAAAATCGGACCATACTCTGAAGATATGGAGAAAAATGTGAAAAAAATAAAAATAGCCTAAAACCTGCTAAAAAGGCAGTCTGGCCTTCATGATTGTTTCTTTAAACGACAGGAAATTTAATTTTGATATCTGCAACTGAAAAAATTTTGAAAATCGGACCATAAACACTGAAGATATGGAGAAAAATGTGAAAAATATAAAAATAGCCTAAAACCTGCTAAAAATCGGTCCGACCGCAAATGATGTTTCATAATCAATTGTGCTCCTTAATAATGGGAATGTTGTCACAAAAATTCAGCATTCTATCTTTTATAGGAGCTGAGTAAATCCCATTTCCCCCATAGCGTTACGGACTGACTGACGGACGGACTGACTGACGGACGGACGGACGGACGGACGGACGGACAAAGTGAATTATAGAGTAGCTTCGCTACTAAAAATATATAAATGAACTGTGTTGATCACTCTATGTTATGGTATTATTTATTTATTTAGGCTTTTTTTCTGCCCATTTTCCCCCTTCCAAAATAGATGGAAGGCGACAGTATATAATTGTTTTAATCATTAGCCCATAACCAATTAAACATTGTATCGCTATATCATATTAAAATACAATTTTTTTTCAATTTTGAAAATTTGAGTACCCCCCCCCCCCCCCCCTCCGACAGCGAACTATGAACTCTGGCCGCAGCGCTCAGCTCCCTAGCCTGCCTAGCCGCAGTGCTCGGCCCCCTTGCCTGCCTAGCCGCAGCGCTTGGCTCCCTAGCAAAAACCTAACCTTACCTAAAATAGTTTTTCGTCGTAGTCGAGGGGGGGGGTACTCAAATTTTCAAAATTGAAAAAAAAATTCTAAGAGGATAATGCCATTTTATATTAAAAATCTTAATTTAAATTACTATTTTTTAGTTGTTTATTTGAAAGATTTCTTTCTTGTTTCTTATTAATGAAATTTGAAAAATTTTGTATATTTTTATTTGTTGCTATATTTTTATTACTAGTTGCTTCACCCCTAACCTCTAGTGAAGAACATGAAAATAGCCTAAAACAAGTCCAAGATATTACTACCGCATAGTATAGTTTTTGTAAAAAGAAGCATTTGTACTTTTATGATATCATTTTCTGATTGTCAATTCGGGCATATGATATTAAGTTTATCCTTTTAAAAACTTTTCTGAGGATTTTGTGACAATTTGATACAATTTAAAAGGTGTTGATCGAATTAATTACTTTTAGCATAAGTTTTATAAAGATAATTTCTCAAACGAAAAGACGTATCCAAATTAGAGCGTTTGCAGTCTTGATAAAGTTAAAAGTGTGGGGGGGGGGGGGGTTCTGCGAAAATTAATTCCATTGCTTTTCATATTTTGCTGCACCAATCCCAAACTAATATTTTAAAATTTCTAAATATGTATGAAAAAAAGTGTAGCATACATCAAAATATATACATGATGAAAAGACATTCTATGCATAGAAAACTAGCATGAAAACATTTATAACTGCGAAGCTCAAGAGTTTAGACACTTCCAATATTGAAGATACCGGGGTGAGGGGACATTAGGCTGGTACCCAAAGTTTTATAAATATTTAATCTTTATTACTAGCAGTATTAAAACTTTTTAATAGATCTAAAGATGGGGTAATTTTGTTTTATCTATCATTTGGTATGTTATGTACATCGTTAATTGTTAAAAAAAAATTCAGACAAGCTTTAAAATAAACGTATGTATTTGCTATTGTTTCGAAATTATTCCTAATCAAAGATGGAATCTTCATACAGGGTAAACAGACAGGTTTTTTATCAGAACTGAGCGTTACAGACATACTGAAGAAAGGTTCAAATGTAGAAAATCTTCTCTTTCTAATAAGATTAAGTTATACATCTTCAGATTGTGGTTTACATAAAATGTGTATATATTGATATTTTTTGGTGTATTTTCTTTAACTCCATACATCCATATTCGAAAAACTGTATCACATATATGCAAATCACAATGTAAACGAGAAAATATTTTAATGATCGTTCTTGAGACAAAGTGTATTTTTTGTACATAATTTTATACTTTTGTTTTTATCAACAAATGAATTATCTCTACTCATAACTCAAGGATTTTTTAACGATGCAGAAAAACAGTACATCTTATGGAAATAATTATCATTCTTAAAATGCGGAAAATCTATTTTTAATCTGTAAATGTTAAATGGTATTAAAATACACCTCCAAATAAGTTGATATAAATTCTATAAACAATTATCGATTGAAAATAAATAGCTTAACTATTGCTACCGCTCACATCTGGCTTCAGCTAAAATAAGATTTTTAATGTTTAGTAAAAGATAAAATTATTATAGTTTCGGTTTATTTTTAAAAAAATATATACTTTTCTTTGTCCTAACAATGTAAGTATGTCCTTAAACAGTATTCTGTATTTGAGAAGTTTTGCAACAAATATATGTACAATTTTGTCAAACTTTTATATTTATATTTTGCATATTCAGTTCTGACACTCTACAATAATTAATGTTCGTCCGTCCTACCGTTTCAGAGCTTCGCTTTTATGGATGTTGTCATCCTTGTTAAAAAAAACTACACTTTCGTTGGAAACAAGTGTGATTCCTTATACGCCATAGCTTGAAGAATCTATTTTAAACTGTGTTGAGAAGCAATCATATTTATATTGGAGGTGTAATCAAAAACTGATTGAGAATATCTGGAAAATTTTTAACAACAAGATAACATTAAAAGGACATTGTGTGTGATGCTTTTTTTCTTAACTATGATAGAAATGTCCTATCAGATTAAATCTTTTTAAAAACAATTTTGAATCTGAAAATTTAACTTTTCCTATTATTGATGTATTTAGTTTCTTTTGTTTGTGCCTTAAGATCATCTAATCTATATATGTACATAACCAATATATTAAGGTTTCAATTTTAGGGAAACTTTACTTAGGTCCAGAGGCGGGCAATATTTCTCCCCCCCCCCCTAATTTACTAGAGGGTAGAGGCGCAGCATATTTGAAATGAAAATCTCTCAATTTACAGCTTTTCCATAAAGTATTAGCAATTATTATACTTATTGTAATAAATAGTCGATAAAAACTGGTGAATTTTTGGTCAACACTAGGCAACAAGTCTAACAGTGCAACAATCAAAACCACTAATCAAACAGCATAAAACACTTTAATTATTATGGTCACGAAAAATCACCATGAATAAGATGTTGTCGATCTCTGTTTCTTTACAATTAATCTTTGAAATTTATTGAGAAAAAAAATACTAAAGTTTTTTGGTGTACTTTTAAGCATTTAAGGTGTTATCTCGAGCTGTATGTACTTCCTCTAAACAAATATGCAACAACCAGGGCTCGGCAGCAACACATTTTTATTAAAATCTGTATAACAGCTGCCATTAATTATAGACTCCTGGTCAACTCTAAAGCGGCTGATCCCGGCAAAACAACAGCAGCCGGTGTTAGCTGCAAGTTTATCACAAATTCGTATTTAAAGAAAATACTAAATTTTACACTGAGAACTAAAAACATAATTCTTAAAATTATTGAATTTTATCAATATTTTTGAGTTTGAAGGTTTCTATCCCAATGTCTTTTTTTTAAATATATATGTTTCCTGTGTTTTAAAATCAAAGGAAAACATTGAAATTTAGAAATTTTGAATGTTCATTTTTTCCCCATTGTTTCCCCACCGAATAATATTTGGTGTATTAAAATCAATTCTCAGTCAGACTGAAAAAATCACGTATATCATTGAATTACAGACAGATAAATAATTATCAAACTGAAAAACGAAACGGAAGAATTGGTGGCTAATCATAGCTTTATGCAGAAAACATAACTGCAGCTATTAAATATTTTAGAAATTCGCAGCCAACGCCGCATCTTTTTAGCCGCCCAAGCACACTTGAAAATATGCGACTGCCGAGCCTTGGAGGAGCAATATCTAAATAAAAATTACCTTTAATCTTTTTATAAATTAAATCAGAATTAGATTTTGATTTATCAATTTATAATAATCATATTTCATATTTTAGATGTGTATATTTTATACTTAATTGTTTAAATAAGGAAACCGATGTATTATAAAACAGATACAATTATGTTCATAAGTAACACATTTAAAAAAAAAACTTTGATACCCAAAGTCTGATAGACCATAAATATACAGTTGCCATACTTGTAAGAGTATAAAATATTGTTACAAATGTACACTAATGGACGTACTATTACTTGGATCTTACACCTCTTTCATTCCCTTTATCCTACCCTCTTCCCTCCTACTGGATGAACGAACTGGACCAATGAACAAGTTCCAAGTTCCAACTAGACGACAATTTTCCCCTTTCATAATATCCACGTATATTAAACATATATTTGTAAACTTTCTTTAAAAATCATAACGCGAACAAAACTAAATGATGATTACTTTTGATAATCTAACAAGAACGCAATAAGTTGCACAGTGTCTGTTTAAGTAAAAAACAATTAAACGTCTAAAACGGCTAAAAATTATTTCTATTTAGCTTAATAATCTCAGAGTAATCCACTAAAAGATTCAGACGCTTATTTTACAAAGCAATTTCCCTTTTAAAATTTGTTTTTTTTCATAAGAGCAGCTGAAAAGCAGTCTGACTGCTAACATTCCTAAGTGTTCAACTTTTCATATTAATGACTTAACTTGATTAAGTCGGACATACAGACGGACATACTCTTGTTATAGTGTAGCTACGCTACTATGAAACAAATAATACATCAAAGATTATTGATGAAATAGAAATTCTTTTCTTAACACATCTATACGATAATTCTTCAAGTCAATTCCCCGTGACCACTTTATACAGGAAGCTAGGAATTGGTCTATATAGAAGTGCAATACTGGGGGGGGGGAGGTGAAATTGGACTGTAAATTACTCTGGTACCCAAAGTTTTATAACCACGATGTCTTATTGATTGGCATGAAAACTTTTGGTTACTTTCATTGTTTGATCAAAAACTAGCAGTGTCTAATATTTTCAACCAGTAATTTTAATCTATAGCAGGAGAAACTTTGTTTATTATCAATTTTCATTCATTGTCTTATCCCATAAGATCCCTGTTTTATTTTCTTATTTCTTTAACTGTGTAAAGGGTGTTTAAAAATACCAATCGCTTCACTCTTTTCAGTTTATTCTTTTTACAAAAAGACAAAACTGTCTTAATTTGTAATAATATATGCACTCTCCACGTAGAGAAAAATTTTCCACAAGGGCTAGGACTCAAGCTGTAGTGCTCAGGAGTGGTGAGTAGAAATCAAAATTCAATAGTGTTTTCTCATTGTCATTGCTTGGACATGATTTGGGTCATTTTTTGTTAGTTTTTGACCAAAACTGTAGGGTTTATATTGAAAAGAGTGAAGCGATTGGTTTTTTTTTAAAACACCCTTTATTTTTGTTTCATAACATTGATACTTTTTATCGATGACTTCAGTCATATAGGGTATTTTTTGGTGATCAAAAGGGATAAGACAATGGCTGATAAATTGTTTGATACAACCTCAATGTTCATACACAAAATTACCCTTCTGTATATTACAATAAGTTAAAACGTTTGGACACTCTACTATATGAACCAACTAATCAAAACTCTTTTTATTTTTACAATTTTGGACTTAATTTTTTTACATTTTCGTTATTATACCCGCAACTAAAAATTCAAAAATATTATTGTTTTGTTAATATTTGCGTTTTATGGCCGTTTGTAGTCTTATCAAATTACTGAGAATAATAATCATGTAAGATATTCAGCTGAAAGTCCTGTAAGTCAACATTTATTAATTCAAATAATGACAATATAACTACGCTTCTATTTTTATAAAATAACAACAAATTTTAATATGTATTTAACATCCTTTAGATTTCTGAAATAATAAATCAAAAATCTATCATTGAAAGATGAATTAAGTAAATATACACCAAACATTTTATCCAAAACAATACCAATACTAATTTCTTTACAGAATTTTTCAATTATGTTCTGTAATTAAGGTTTGTACGTACGTTTCTTCGTCTGTCAGGCCGATTAATGTCTTAATTGATTAATGTCAGGCCGATTTTGATGTCTGCAACTATATTACAAAAATATAATGTTTGGTTGTTAATTTTTAGAAATTTTTTTTTAGTTTTTTATAAAAAAAAGACAAAGCCAAAATTGTGTTAAAATTGATCCATGTGATGTAATAAAAATGAGGGATTATCCATCTCTTTTTTAGGGGTTTTCTTTCCCACTTCTCCTCTTATCTCACCCATTTTATTACGTCACATGTATCATTTTTTACACAATTTTAACATAATTTGGGCTTTGTCAAAAAAAACCAGTTTTATTCATAAACTTTTTTTGCATATATTTTATTTAGATTTATTTCTTAAGCTATTTGCAATTAGCCCTTGCAGGATGTAACCCTGCCAGAGCTGTCCTATAGCCTAACTGAAACAAAGACAAATCAATCCAATTGAACCTAAAGTTACGTTTAAGTTCAAATCACTTAAAAAACCTCGTCATAAATGAAGACGTTAATATTGAACCTACATTCTAGCCAATGCTAAATCCGAAGCAGGCATAACTCATTACCATGTCCATGGTAGGACTCCCAGACAAAGGTCGTGCAATCGAAGGGTAGGTTGTCTGCAAAGGCAAATGTTTGTTTCCAAATTGTTATTAAGACAACCATCCATGAGATCTTTATCAAGCATACATAACTTTACCTTATTAATGTATATTTTTAAAATTAATTGAGTTCTTTACTCATTAAGTTTTCGTATCTTAAAAAGATGTTTTATTTATTTACAATGCCTTTTTTTAAATTTAATTGTTCTTGTATTTTTAAATCTTTGAATTTTTAAAGTGTAGCCATTAACGATGCTTCTGTATTCAATCGTTAATTTTTTTTTAAAATGTTTCATTTTTACACTAATTATTATAAAATAAGTCAATCTTACCGTTTAAAAACTATTTTTTTCACTAACAACTTTTTAATAATGTTATTAATAAACCAGTTTAAGATTTAGATTATCACTTTTATATTTTAATAGCATATATCTTATTAAAAATCACTTTGTTTTTTGTTTTATTTTCAAAAATTCAACATTAAAAATAATACACATATTCATTCTCTGATATTACTTAACCAAGCGTCTATCACACACTAAACCATTAAACAAACTTGTTTTCACGATCATGAAAAATAAAAATACTCTGAAAGTCCGAAAAGTTGTGAATTAAACATTTGCGTAGATACGCAAAAATGCTCCGTTGCCCCGAACGGTGAGTAACGGCGCGAAACGCCGCCATCTTGGATTTGTTTCCTCGCGAGCAACAAAAAAAATCCGCGTAACTCTTGTGGTGTGGTGGCACTGCGTAGAAAATTGGACAACAGCACTCACGCACAACGACGCGACGGGTCGTAAAGATCCTTAACATTGATTTGCGCTGACGCACAAACTTGACGCACTTATGCAACAGTGCGTTTTTTGTCTAGGAAATTTTAAAAAAAAGCCTTTAAACCAAAATTTAAATGTAGCAAATAAATCTTTTTATTCATGATTTTATATATCACATAAATCAAGACTCTAATCTAATTGACGAATTTTAACATTTTGTTTAAAATTGAATAAGATGTGCAAAGAAAAAAACTGGTTTTAAAATTGAATACATACCTTAATATTCAAGTATTAGAAATATTGATTCTTGCAAATGCTGCGTGATTTTGCGCCATTATTGTCCTTGTTTCATTAAAAACAGGCATAAAAATTGTGCAAAAAGCCTCTTTTATTGTAAATTCTTGTTTGTGTTGATTTAATTCCAAAGTCTGCGTAGAGTCAAGTAAAGTATATCCGTGTCATTTTGTCTAGGGATCTTAAGGGATAAGATCATAAGACAATGAAGAAAAATTGATACACATCCATTATGATTATGAAGAAAATCAACCCTTCTGTTGATTAAAATGGTTGGTTGAATTTTTTTGTATTAGGAAACGTAAGGGACAAGACAATGGCCGATAAATTGATGTACATTCCCAATGATGATACAAAAATTACCCTTTCTGTAGATTACAATTAGTGATTTAAATGTTTAGACACTCAACTTAGGGAATCAACCAATCAAAATTCAATATAAGTCTCAACAGTTTCAAAGCAAACAAATAAGAAACCTTATCATAAAACTTTGGGGACCAGTGTAATAAACAGTCCAATGTCCCATCCCTCCCTACTTTCGACACTGCTATTTTCAACCAACCAATAACAGAACCCCAAAATTTTAAGCCAACAAATGAGAAAAGGTGATAATTAAACATTGGGTACATGTTTAATTTACAGCCCAATGTCCCCTCCCTCCCTGCATTCTATCGTTGTATGTCTTGCATCTCATTGAAGCGAAGCTTTCTTCATAATTATGTTTGTACGTCGTCAGTGTGACAGCTATCTTTTTAGTTAAAAAGTCCCCAAAGTTTTTTAATAATATTTTCTTATTCATTGGCTTACCAATTTTGATTGGTTGATCCATTAAGTTGAGTGTCCAAAGGTTTCAACCACTAATTGTAATCTACAGAAGGTATAACTTTGTGTATCATCATCGGGGATATATATTAATTTATCGACCATTGTCTTATCCCTGCAGAAAAAAAGGTAGGGTAGGATAAAAGTGTTAATTGATAAAATTTATACAATCTCAAATAAACTTTTTTAGAAGCGTAGCCACTCTACAGTTTAAGAAAGTTTGTGCAATTTACTCGGCTAGCAATTTTTGATAATTTCTCTGACCAATAAGAATCTTTAATTTTGATGAAAAAAGTACATAGATTCTATGAAAGTAGTTACTAGTAAAAATAAAAATAGCTTTCATACAAATTACCTTGTTGAGCACTGAATTTTCCCCATTATTGGGGGGCCTGGGGGATGCAGTTTTTCGTTGGGTCGGGTTGTATTGGGTTTTAACCAAGCAGAGTTAGCCCCCCTCCCCCCCCCCCCCATAATATTTTATTTTTAAAATAAAAGGGTTTAGTGATTAATGTAACTATATATATATGTAGGTATTTCAAAAAAAGAGATTGTTTTATGCATATTCTTCGCTATTTGTGGATTTTGTCATCCTTGATATCAAGTTATATCATTTAACACTTTTTTGTTTACTTTTTTCTAAAATTTTATGTAATTTTACAGTTAGGTTTTAATTTTAAATTGGCCACCAAAAGTTGAATAAATTTGATGAAACAAAAAATGTCAAGTTTAAGATTTTCAAAGCTTTTTCTACATTTATGGTCGGTCCACCATCCGTCCGAACGTACGTAAAGAATAGGTCTTTATGATTACGTCATAAAATGTAAATACGCCGATATGCAGCCTGTATTTCGGAAATGGTAAATTTATATACTTAATTTTTATACAGACTTCTAGATATGTATATTGTTGAATGTCAAATGGGTAATTAGTAATTACTCTATAAATAATGATGTTCGTTTGTCTGGCCATCTTATTTGTTGAGCTTTGCCTATATGTATGTTGTCATACTTTTCCAATATTTAATAAATCTTCGAATATTAGAGAAAACATTGACATAAAAGGTTACTCGAGTTGCGAGATTATTTAATATATAAAAATAAAAAATAAACCATGCCATAGTTGTTTTTAACAAGGTAACAGTATAATTTTTAATGTGTAACCAAGAAAATAATTCCATATACAACTTAGCTACAGACAACTCAGTTAAAAAGTTGAATTTAGGGTGTCATGAAAAATCGTATATAACAAAAGACTTTGCCACTGCTAATTTGTTCAGTAGAAGTATAAATAGAACTTCTAAACAAATGTTTTTTAATCAAATCAAGTATTTATATAAAATTTTTTAATATAATTTTTCTAAGCCATGCGGGGTGCTATAACCTTATCGGGTCCTCTTCCTACTATATACTAAACTAGCGGCCACGCCCCCCTAGAGGCCTATAGGGGCACTTGAGGAGGGGGGAGTTGAATTTGATAACCCATTTCTTATTTTAGATTTTTTCGGGGGGTTATTTTTATTTTTGGGGGAGTTAGGGGTGTCCCAGCCCCCAAGAAAAAAAAACCTTCCCGAGACCTATGAGAAGCTACCCTGTAAAGGAGAGCCCGATCGGTTCAGTGGTTAGCGAGATCCTTCGGTACACACAAACAGACACACAGACAAACATCCTGTTACTTTAGTATAAGGATTGTCTAAGGGGTCCTCTAGCTTTTACGTAACATAACCTAACATACAACAAGCATAAAATAGTTATTTCTTGCATCGTATTATAAACGGCTTTCCGCGGATATAGAATGTACAATTATAAGATTAAAACCAGTTTTTTAGCCCCGAGGTGCCGAAGGCACGGGCTAAAAAAATTGTACATTTCTATATTCGTAGAAACTGGATATAATACGATGCTAGACATAGTTTTTTCGTATGGATGAGAACCGGTTCCAATCCACCGGATTCGAATGAATACGAGAAAATAAATGGATCTACTGCAGTTCATGGTAAAATATTGCTGGTAACGAATGCTTCCTGTTTCCTGGCAATATTATAAGATTCCTGGATCTAGTATAACAAGAAATATTTCTGGAGCTACCAATGTTTAACTTTGCTGGTTGCTGGCAATGTATGCACATTCCTGACCACTGCCATATTTGAAACATTCCTGTTAAAAAGCAATATTTCCCTTTTTAATTCCCATTTCCCTTTTATTAAACTTACCCCACCACAGTTTCAAGATTGGACCCCAAAAATTTCATACAATGAAATGGGCACGATGTATACATGCACAACAATAATAATTGGAGAGATTGAAGGGAAAGGGGAGGGGGGAGTTAGTATAAATATTGCAGAATTCTGTCACTTATAAACAGTATGATTAGAAATTTGCTATTGATTGGTACACCAAGAAAATGGCCCGGACATATATGTACAATAATAAAAATAGGAGAGGCTTTATAGAACATGTATCAAGATAAATATTTAGAATTTGGGTAGGCATCCCATAATAAAAAGTACTTAGCTTTTTTTGTTTGTAGCGAAGGATCTCGCTCACCACTGAACCGATATGGTATTTCGTTAGAAGGAAGCTTCTTATAGGCCCTGAGATTGTTTTAGGCTATTTCATTTTTATTAATAAGCCTGGGTATTGTTTAAAGCTATTTTTCTGCCCTTCCATATCCCTTCGAATATAGAGTCCCTAAATGCCAGGGGCGCAGATGCTAGTATTTTAAATTAGCCAGGAATTACGCAGAGTGGAGGGATGGGGCAGTATAAATATTAAGAAATCAAAAAACTAATCTTGAGTATGTAAAGTTTTGAAGTGGGAGGTATGTCACATAAATGGCCATGAAATCTGTATATTAAACATTTTGGAGAGTTGAAGCAGTTAGGCTGTATAAAAGCGATTTGATGTTTGTCTATGTTAAGTTTTAAACTTTTTTCCTGAGAAAGAAACTATCCTAAGACCAAAACTGAAACGCATGCCTGCTATTTCATAAATATTTTAGGTTTAAATCCTATACTTTATTATACTACTAGAGGCTACGCCCCTAGCATCAAGGGACTCTATTTTAGAAAGGATGTGGATTGGTAGAAAAATAGCCTAAAATCATACCCAGACTTTTTTTTTTAAAAGATGAAATAGCTTAAAACCATCCGATGACCTATAAGAAGCTTCACTGTAAAGGAGGACCATATCGTTCAGCGGTTAGCGAGATCCTTCACTATAGACAAAAAAAATCTTACGAAAGACTAGCGGTTTCGCCAATAGCATCAAGGTGCTTCATATTAAAAAAGATATGAAGAGAACAAAAAAGCTTAGTCATGTAAATCTTTAACGTATTAAAAGCATGAAACCATTAGTGAAGCTTGCCTAAAATTAAAAACTCAATCGATTCAGTGGTTATTGAAAATTGTTGAACAAACAAAAAAATATTACAATAAAAAAAAACAGTTAAACTTTCCCCTAATGTTAATAAATCCTCAAAAGGGAAGGGGATGGCGCAAATGGATTTTAATACCTAGCGCCACAGCTATACAGTATCGAGTGGGATGGGTTGTGAGACTGTGAGGTCACTAGGGGGCTTCAGATATAGTAACGAAATTTTGGCGCGAATTTAATTTTATGTGTGAAAAGGTTTATTGAGATTTGAAAGCCTAAAAAGGGGAGGGTATAGAATAATTTGAAATAAAAATCTCCCGCCATAAACTAATTACTTAACTACATGGCTTCACTCAAATAAACTTCCTACTAATGTATTTATAAGAGCGAAGCTTTTCTATAATCATATTCTGTACGTCACAGTTAACCCTTTTTGTTAATTTAGACATAGAAAACTTTGGATGATGATTCTTGGAAAATTTCCTTGATTGAAAAAGCGTAGAAACTATAAAACCGTTACCAAACAGTCCAAGAACGCCCTTAACTGATATTAAACCTAAATATTAGGGATGGCAATCCATCAAATTTTTGGACCGGATTCAGATTCTTACAAGAATCCGGGATTTTGGATTCTTATTTTTGGTGGATTCCGGATTCTAGCAATATTTTAAAAGTCTTTTATTTAAATTTAATGTTCTTGCCAACCCTACTAAATATATTAATTTACGTAATTTTCAACAAGTTTATACCTACACAATTTTTTTCATACTGTTTTTTTTTTTAAATTAATAGGTTTTGTAAAGTATTGAAATTCTACAGGTGTTAAAGGTCGTTGATTTTACTGTTCAAATTCAGAGCCTTCATTTAGAAAAAAAATCAGTTTACTAATACTACTATAATTACAAATATATCTTCCCCACTTTTCAATGTATTTTAAAACTAAAAAGCGCGCCCAAATTTTGGCGCGAAAGTTTATATTAAGAAACAGTTAGATTTAAAGGTAAAGTTCCCACTCTCCTAAATCCTTCCCCCACCTCTTTTAGGAATGCTTGCACATGGAATAATTAAAATTACTGTCCCTTATTAATTATTGCTGTTTTTACCCCTTAAGAAATTGTGAAAAAGGGTATGGGGTAAAAACTCCTGTAAGCCAGTAATCTTCTGTTATTGCTGGTAACTTGGAAAATTTGCAGATTTCCAGCTAACAGGAACCTAGGATTTAGGGGAATTTGCGTGCTGCTGGATCCAGGAATCTTGTAATATTGCCAGGAACCAGGAAGCATTCGTTACCAGCAATATTTTACCATGAACTGCAGTAGATCCAAATAAATTATTCTGTTTTTTACTAAAAGGTCATTTAAGGTACAACTGTTATATGAAAGAAACATCCAATTTTACACCATTCGTTGTCCTAA
Organism: Acartia tonsa; assembly: GCF_053477335.1. Lineage (NCBI taxonomy): Eukaryota > Metazoa > Arthropoda > Copepoda > Calanoida > Acartiidae > Acartia > Acartia tonsa. The sequence continues at coordinate 12,828,310 of NC_137271.1, read as the reverse complement.
ACTTGTTACAAAAAGCTGTTATCCGTGGTCAAAGCAACTGGCAGACTAACGGTCAGACAAACCTTGTTATTTATATTAGCTACGCTTGTAATAAGTATATGCATCCTATCCAGGGAGGGAGGGGGGGGGGGGGCATTGGGTTTTTTATTACACTAGTCCCTACAGTTTACAAAAACATTTTCTTATTAAATGGCTTAATAAAACTGGGGAATTTATTGAATTTGATTGGTTGGTTCATTTAGTTGATTGTCCAAACGTTTAACGACACAACCCAATCTTTCCCGATTTTGTATAATTTTTGAAGAACACGATTCCAGTGACGTCATATTTTTCTTTCCCGAAAAAGGGAAGGGGGGAAGAAAATCTCTTCAAAAGAGATGGGGAAAACCCCCTTTTCTCCCATCTCTTTTTTTCTTCCCATCTTCCCTTTTTCGGGAAAGAAAAATATGACGTCACTGGAATCGTGTTCCTCAAAAATTATACAAAATTGGGAAAGATTGGGTTTTGTCACGTTTAACCACTATTTGTAATCGAGTAATTTTGTGTATAATTATTGGGTAAGTATGACTTTATATCGGCCATTGTCTTATCCCTTTAGATCCCTGCTCCAACCTAGGTAATGGCTTGTTTCACACCCGAGGGTATTAAAGAATGTATCTAAACTGGCATACAGCTTTATAGTGGCGTATTCAAGGGGGACTACAACCCCCCACTCAGAAAAAAAAGCTTGGACTAGTCCTTGCAATAAGTCATTAGTAATTTATTTTCTAAGGGCTTTTTTTTCTTGGAAGGGCGGAATACGAGGTACCCTCCCCTAAGAAAATGACACAAAACCCTCAAGTACATTAGACATCCGGTTGCTTTTATGTATAGATAAGAATAAAGTAATATATTGTTAATTCTTATTTGGAAGTTTATGCAGGTTTTAGGACATTTAGCAAGGGCTTTTTCTTTATTGATGTGTTAACTCCCCATTTTCATTCGGATAAAGTAAATTTTTTGAAGTTAATCGGTAGATTTTAAGTATTCTAAAGATTATCAGTAATCTATTTATGATAACAGCCGAGTATAAAACATTTCTTCCCTAGGATATACAGATGGACGGACTAACTAAATATATTTACCATAAAAAAAATCATGATCCCCTTTTTTATAATTCAGTGTACACCCTAGCCGCTATGCATAAATGCCAATCGCCAAAACAAGTGCAAGGTCCGGACGGTAATATCCCCTCCCAATTAGCTTCTGGACCACAGATGATCCCCCCCCCCCCCCAAGAATTTGTTATGTTTTGTTAAAAGCGAAGCTTATCTACATTTAGGGTGTATCCGTCCAAAAAGCAACTTTTAGCTCTGGATAGTCAAATTAGGCATGTTAATATCGTCCTTTTGATTTAAAACCTTGCAAAAAATGGATGATTTTGAAAATGTAGCATCTCTAAAATCATAATCAGTGTTCGGTTATTTGAATGTCTAATTAGTTGATTATTGATGTTTGGAAATAGGGGGATTATTGTGGTCCACTATTCACTTGTAGGGAAATTACCATCCGGACTAATGAAAGGGAAGAGACTGGACGACTGTAGGCCATTTTCAACGTTCATATAAAACGGAAAAAATATTGAATATCAAAGTAGCTAAATGTCTGTTTAGGTTTACATAAAGATATCAAAAACTGCAAGGCATTAAGGTCTTTTGTTTATATCGGTTAGTTTTAAGGCCATTTTTCCAGAAACTGTATAAAATCCTTTTTGGGGACCTATGAGAAGTTTCCTTGAATAAGAAGAATAACACAATCGCTTAAGAGATCTTTAAGTGCAGACAATCAAACAGACAGACATCCACTACTTTTATAATAGAATCAGTTGTTTTAAGTTAAAAGATTGAAATTTGCTAAAATAAAGTTTTGCTGTTTCAAATAAGCGTATTCATGCATTATAATATGCCATGAAGGCGAGAAAAAGAGAGAGAGAGAGGTAGATAAAAAAAAGAGAAAAAGGAGACAGAAAGAGAAAAAAGGACAAGAGAGAAAGAAAGAGAGAGAGAGAAAGAGAAAATACAGACTTAGAAACAGATATATTTATACGCATCCAGTTTGTATTAATAGGTCCTTTCCTGTAATAAAAAGTATTAAGGATTACACAGTGGTCCTCAAGGCGAAAGAAGTTTGACAAAACCCACCAGAAAAACAGACTATATGGCCATCAAATATACCAATTGGGGGGCCAGGAACTGTTTTTCTTAAAATCATAGCTGTTCCTTCTTGGGATTTATTCCATTTTAAAGATAATAGACCGAATTCCTTATAAAATTAAGGTTGTTTGTCACTATTTTTGTTGCTTTGGTTTCAGAATAGGAAAAATCCTTTTATACCCTTAAAATCTGGCTCAGTTAGATTACAAAAATTAGTGACCCAAAATTTTACCCTCTGTGGCGGAAAAGTTAGAGCACCTCAAAGTTTTTTTTAACCATGCCCTGGTGTAATGGACCCTGAGGGCCTCCCAGAGGAGTTAGTAAAAATCTAAAAGTACCTATAGAACCACAATGGCTGGCTCTAACTATGATTTAAAGTTGCCGGAGACAATAGCTGGCCTCCTTCCGGCCTTTAAGTGGCGGCAAAGTTAGTACATCCCAAAAATGGTCATTTTTTGACAAGTTTTTTGCTGGCAGCGCGGCATGTGTTTGGGGCACAGCCATGTGTATTCCAACTTTTTTGTAGGCCATCCCAAGCCAGTTCAGCAGGTGTGCAGCTGGAGGCGGTCGGCCCGGCGGTTTGGCCAACAGCGGCCATCAAAGGTCACAAAAATCATCAAAAATCGCCGTTTTTGCGGATTTTCAGCAGGCTGGTGCAGCCAGACCGTGCGGCCAACCAGTCTAGGACACATATCCCTGGATACACTAGGCTATTGCCCATCTTTGCTATTTTGCACAATTTTTTTCCCAATTTTCCCGCAAAAATGGTGATTTTTGATGATTTTTGTGACCTTTGACGGCCGCTGTCAGCCAAACCGCCGGGCCGACCACCTCTAGCTGCACACCTGCTGAAACGGCTTGGGATGGCCTACAAAAAAGTTGGAATACACGTGGCTGTGCCCCAAACACATGCCACGCTGCGTGCAAAAAACACGTCAAAAAATGGCCATTTTTGGGATGCACTAACTTTGCCGCCACTTAAAGACCGGAAGGAGTCCGGCCATTGTCTCCGGCAACTATAAATCATAGTTAGAGCCAGCCATTGTGGTTCTATAGGTACTTTTAGATTTTTACTAACTCCTCTGGGAGGCCCTCAGGGTCCAATACACCAGGGCATGGTTAAAAAAACTTTGAGGTGCTCTAACTTTTCCGCCACAGAGGGTAAAATTTTGGGTCACTAATTTTTGTAATCTACCTGAGCCAGATTTTAAGGGTATAAAAGGATTTTTCCTATTCTGAAACCATAGCAACAAAAATAGTGACAAACAACCATAATATTATAAGAAATTCGGTCTATTATCTTTAAAATGGAATAAATCCCAAGAAGGAACAGCTATGATTTTAAGAAAAACAGTTCCTGGCCACCCAATGGGTATATTTGATGGCCATATAGTCTGTTTTTCTGGTGGGTTTTGTCAAACTTCTTTCGCCTTGAGGACCACTGTGATTATTTGTCTGAAGCTGAAGATCTCAATAATTATTAAACAGATTGAGTTCTCAAATTTAGGGAAGCTTCACATAGGTTCAAGAGTGGTTTTAGAACATTTTTTAAAGACATAACTCTTGAATGGTTTTTGGCTATTTTCCAATCTAAGAATACACAGAGCCCCTAGATGCTAGAGCATTTGATGGTTTGTTTTACTCTTCAATAACCGCTGACTGTAATCTACAGAAGGGTTAGTCTGTGCATCATCAATGGGGATGCACATCAATTCATCGGCCATTTTCTTATCCCTTTGGATTCCTAGTATGGGAGGGTTGACACACCCCCTTTTGACATACACATGCATACATTTAACCCTAGATAAGACGGACTATCCTTTAAAGGTATTAACTATGTACATGCGGGGAGTGGGGGTTAATGTGAGCAGATATTAATGGATTATGTCAAGAATTTGGTTAAAGATGATCCTTCAATTCCACAAAATGTTGAATAATCGATACATAGAGAAGAGCAAAAAACGAAATAATTAGAGTGTATGTTTTATGATAAGTTTGAAGAAATAAAGAGGCCTTTTGTACTATTTTAATAGTAACCATTGCCTACGCCCCTTGCTTCAAGGGGCACTGTATTCTAAGATTGAAAAATAGTCTAAAACTTTCTCTTGACATATTTGAAGCTTCACTTAATCGGTCCAGTAGTTATTGAAATCTTAAGCTTTAGACAGAAAAACCGTACCACTGTACCGTGTATGGAAGTAAATATTTATATTTATTTTATGACAATTTTAAAATTTTTAAACCCCTGTCTACAAAATAATGACTATGGCCGCACCGCTCGGACCCCTAGCCTGCCTAGCCGCAGCGATCGGCCCCCTTGCCTATATATAACCTAACCTAACTAAGAAAAAATAACGGGACCATTTTGTATAAAAAAAATTCAAAATTTAAAAAAAATTCAAAATGGAAAAAAATTCAAAATTGAAAAAAAAATTTTAAATTGAAAAAAAATTGGGACTCCTGTATTTGTCCACTCCGACGTTTGTCCCAAAAATCCTGCGTTTGTCCACTCCGACGTTTGTCCCACTACGACGTTTGGTACTCCTGCGTTTGTCCACTCCGATGTTTTTCCACTCCTACGTTTGGGACTCCTACGTGGAACCGGTTCTATACTAGGCACTATGATAATATGTTACATGTGCAGAAGTGAATGCACACCTTGGTTAACACGGCAACAATAATCTTCTTCAATTTTGATTGATTTTTACAAGGATAACAATATTCATAAGAAAGCATAATAAGCACAGAGTTAAAATTAAAAAAGTAATTATTTAATAAGGCGAGAATACGGAGCGGATATGGCAATGTAAAACAATTTATTCATCCTTCAAATTAGCATTAATAAATATAATTTTGAGGGGAAGTTGTTGGAATATTAATAATATTATCCTACCAAAGACAGAATCTATTTGAGCGGAAGATTAATTTATAGTCCTATAGTTTTTCTTATTCTAATCCCTAAGATAGGTATACCTAATTAGCTTATGTATAAGTAAAATAAAGGTAAAAGAAGGTATATCTAATTCTCATTTGATTCTACCAATTAAAAAAATGTATGCAATATGAGGAAAACCGCCAATGAATTTAATTACAGAAATACAGACATACGAAGTCCATATACATGGCTATGGCGAAGCTTCGCTATAGTATGAGGAATATGTCAAAGTGATGTTCAATAATTATATGTTTGTTTCCTTGTGCAGAGATTTAATTTCTTAAAAATAATTGAAATTCAAAACTTTTATTAAAAGTTGTAACATTTTTTGTAGTTTCCATAAATTTTTATTATCCCCTACAAAAATTAAGGGGGGTTACTTTGGCTTTTTTCCTTATTTAAAAGTAACAGAGTTTGTGTTTGTAAGTCTGTATGTACCAAAGAATCTCGCTAACAACAGAACCAATATGTTAGCGTCTCATAGGTTCTAGGAAGGTTTATACCTAGTTTGGGGGGAGGGTTCCACAACCCCCCCCCCCCAAGACAAAAATTACCCTCTCCCAAATATATTTTACTTTTTTCTAAAACTTAAAATTAAATGTAGGGGGAGGGGTCAACTAACAATCCCCCCCCCCCCCACTGTTAATGTCCAATGAAGCCCCTATCGGCGACACCGTTAGTCTGAATATAAGTCAGAATCCTAGTATCATATAATAATTATACATGTACATATATGTATACAATGTTTGTATAATAGTTATATTATCACTAGGGATAAAGGGATAAGACAATGGACAATAAATAATTGTTAATCCTGTTAATATTAATATTAAACAATTGTCATGAATCTTAAGAGATAAAACAATGGACGATAAAATGATGTACACTACCCCTTCTGTTATTAAAATCATTAGTTAAATGGCACTGGCAGTTTGAAGTTTAAATTGAACAATTAAGATTTATTACAGAGGTTCCCAAATTTTTAAGCCAACGAATAAAATTATATGTTTATGAAACTTTGGACACAAGTTTATATAAAACACTGTGGAGATGTGAAATATGCGAGAGTAATTGAACACCTATTGTTGATAGTATTAACCAATACCCCATGACCCTACCCATATTCAATAATTTCAGGGTTCTTAAGGGATAAGACAAACGATGATAGATTTATGTACTTCTCTAATGATGACAAATAAAATTACCCCTTTTAAAAGTTTGAACACTAGCAGTTTAGAACGAAACAATTAATAAGAGTACTCAAATTTTGAGCCAACAAATAATATATTGTCGTTATAAAACTTTGGGTACCAGTGTAATTTACGGTCCAATGCCCCTCTCTCCCTGAATAATTGACAGAGAGATGATGCATGCACCTCAGGATAAACTCAGGGGGAGGGATGGGACATTTGACTATCAACTACGCTAGTACCCAAACTTTTATAACCAGATTATCTTAAACGTTAGCCTAATAGTTTGGTTACTTTTCCAAAAAGTACAAATTTATCATAAGTTGTACTATCCCGTAATATACCTGGGATAATCTAATTTGTTAGTACAAAAATTGGAAAATAGTCCAGAATTTTATGATTTTCACGCCTATCCTTTCTTATTTTTTTATGTTTAAAGATAATTTTTAAAATATAAAAAAGTTCTTTTCGGTAGCGAAACTACTTTATAATTAAATTTATCTGCCCTTCCGTAATGCTATTAGGGTTCTACCATTCTAGTTAAGGTTTATCAGTATCATTAGCAAAAAAAATTTTAAGGGGCGATTTTTGTTGGAAGAGTGGTGGTATCCTCTCGTGAATAGTGATTATCCTTCCCAGGACCAATAAGAAGCTATATTGTAAAGGAGAACCATATCAGTTCATCTGTTAGCGAGTTCCTTCGGTGCATACATACAGACACACTCAAAGACTTATAGACATCCTGTTACTTTTATAAAAGGATTAATTTTAATTTATCTTTGAAGTAACAAAACAAATTTTATAGAACTTTTGTATATTTCAACTGTTGATTGCAATATATGTGTTTGAATTACAAGGTTATGATATAAAAGATTGTGGAATGTTTGCCATTTTAATTAATACTTTTAAAAAACTAAAGCTTTTTCACTTTTTGTTTCGGTCCATACGTAACAGATAGCACTTAATGTTAATTCAGGCATGTTATAATTGTCCTATCAATTTCAATTTAGGCTTAATGTTTCATGTAACAGTGAGTTTAAATTTAGAAAATGTAGCAGCTCTTCTTTAATCAATACCTAAAGAAAGTATGTTCATTTTAAATATTATGGTTATTTTTGCTTTTTTTTGACTACTATCCTGTTCACTTGACTTTTTGAATATTGATTTCTTTGACGATTAGGCATGACAAACCCTAAACTGTCCCAGTTTTGAGCAAGACGATTCCAGTTACGTCATATACGTTTCGGAAAAAAAGAAGGGAAGGGGGGAAGAAAATCTCTTTAAAAGAGATGGGAGAAAAGGGAAGAGATTTTCTTTTCCCCTTCCCTTTTTATATGACGTCACAGGAATCGTCTTGCTCAAAACTGGGACAGTTTGGGGTTTGTCATAGTTTTATAAACGAAGTAACACTGAATGAATTTTAAATCTAAGTATGTTAACAAAAGCATCCTGTATTAATATTTAATTTTGAAGAAGAATTCTAAATAACATTAACTATTGAAATTGTTTGCACTTTATTGGTTTACTAGCGGCTGCGTCCCTAGCTTCTAGGGTCTCTGTATTCGAAAGGATATGGAAGGGCAGAAGTATAGCCTAAAACCAAACCCAGTCTTTTTTATAAAAATAAAATAACCTAAAACCATATCAGGGCCTATACAAAGCTTCCCTCTAAATGAGAACCATATTAGTTCAATGGTTAGCGAGATCCTTCACTACAAACAATGCCTAGTACTTTATATAATAGGATATGGACTAAATGACATCAAACAAGAGGTAATGGTTGATAACAATTCAAGTTTAGTATTGTCATCTTTTATTTTAGGAAGTTTGTAACTTTTAAATAACCGTCCTTGCACTGTATAATGTATAAATATTAAATTTTAAGTGATTTGACTTGCCCGCGGACAAATCATGCGGCTGAGATTTCAAGCTGCATCTTGTGGTATGCATTTACTTCCGCATTGTGTTAATATTCACAAAAGAAATCTTAAGGGTTAAGACACTGTAGGATTAATTGATGTACATCCTCATTAATGATAAAAAAAAAATCACCCCTTCAGTAGATTACATTGAGAAATTGAAACTTAATGAACCAAACAATCAGAATTAATTGAAAGTCCTAAAAGTTGTTAATCAAACGAATAAGAAAACGTTATCATATAATTTGGGGACTAGAGCAATAAACAGCCCATTGTCCCCTTCCTTCCTGAAAAAAGACACATCAGTTAATAAGTATGAGAGAGGGTTTATTGGTAAAAATGAAGCATAGGGTAATGAGCAGGGGGGGGGGGACATTGAATTGTAAATTATTATGCCCCCTCATTCGTTCCCAAAATATTTGGCCATTTACATTAAATCTTGATTGGTTGGTTTTGTCCTAACTTCACTGTTAAAAATAAAATAAAAATTTAGCATCAGGTAATACTATATATTCATTTCATTACTGTATAGCATCATCTAATACGTTCTAGCAAAAAAAAACCTCATTACAATATAAGGAAGATTCCAATACTGTATTGAGTATTACTTAGAGTTCTATGGAGTATTATGTATTACTAAATAAAGAATGTGTATTTTATAGTATTATCTAATACTCTCTATGGAATTAAATTCAATACGCTTGAAGGAAGTTTTAATTCTCTGGTTCGTAATTTTTGTTACTCTGTAGGGTAAGAATTGGTACTAAAAACGTAATATCTCAGTATAGTAATAGTTATTACGGTATATAGTACTACATGATGTTATATATTCGTTTTGTTAACTCAGCACACTTACTGGTCCAGGTCTAATACAAATCCAGCGTATCAATTGATACTAAATAAAAAAAATATTTTTTACAGTCTTCATCAATGATCCTATTCTACAAAATTTTGCTGATCATGATTGAGAATTCATTCATTGTCCATTGTATTAACCCTTAACCTGGGAAAATAGATATATTGGTCAGTGTGTTCATCCAGTAGAAAGCGAGGGAATAGGAAGTGTGGTGGATGGGGTAAATCGTTATTTTAGCTAGCTGCGAACACCACTTTATCAGAGCACATGAAAATCTGGATCATATCCATGTAGTAATATATCGATTCCTTGGAATAAGTTTTGCTTTTAAAATAAGATGCAGATCAAATGATTCGATAAGCGGATGTGAATACACACTGATTCTTACAGTTACATACATGATGAGACTGTTGTGTATTAGAAAGGTTAAATTCAAGTTGCATCCTTCAGTTAGATCAATAAATGAATTATCGTGTATTGGAATGGCTGTATTGTTCCATCAATTTAAAACTTTGCATGATAAAAAAATGTAACAGTTAGTTATGATATAGAAAGCGTAGCAACTCTAAACTCGTTACCAAAAGGTCAATTTTAAACATGCTTATTTTTAACTTTTTTTGACTATTGTTTTGAATAAAAAAAACCTAGGAAAATAGGATACAATATTATAGGCGAAGAATCTCTATAATCAAGTCCTAAAAGATAAATATGTCCTTAAACAGTATCCTATATCTAAGCAATTTTGAGAAATTATGTACAATTTTGTTTAGACTTAAAATTAATATTCTGACATTCTATAAGTTTAATGTTCGTTTGTTTTACCATCTGATTTAGAGGTTCGCTTTAGGGATGAGTAATCCTTGTTTGAAATGGCAACAAAAAGAAGTTAGATATATGTATAAACAAGGATGGCAACAAAGCGAAGCTCTGAAATGGAACGACAAACGAAGATAAACATTAGAGTGTTAGAACTGAATAAATAGAATACTACTGCATAGTCTTTAAAAAATGGAACTAAATTTGTTGCAAAACTGCAAAATAATAATACTTTTAAGGACATACTTACATTTTTAAGACTTGATTATAGGAATGTTTCGCTTATAACATTGTGCGATTTCTAAGTCGCATCTAACTATTATAGGAATCATCATACAAAGTTTGAAATCGATAGAACGGTTATAACCTATTTGAATTAACAAAAAGAGCTAACCGTTACGGAGACAGACGGATGGACCGACCGTAATTATAGAAAAGCTTCGCTTTTAAAAATACAAATAACACGATTTAAACGGTCAAAATGTTGTGCTGTTAGTAATTTTAGTTTAATGATTATTTATTCAATATTTTGATAATTGTTTTTTTTTCTCCGTTATTATCGTTTAGCATTAATTGAATGGGATGTAGATAAAAAAATACTTATGAAAAAAAACTTATCCAATCAAAACAAAAGAATAAAAAGCTATTAATTTAGTTAAAATTGTCCTTTCAATTTAGAGCTTGGCATGGTGATTCCTGTATGAGATTTTAGAAAGCGTAGCAACTCTGTAATCAAGATCAAAAAGTCCTTATGTATACTATAAACATGATGATTTTTTCCATTTTAAGTATCTTGTATTCAAGTAATTCTGGTACAGATTTGTAGGGATTTTTAAAAACTTCTTTATGTTTATGTTTATTTGTATGTATTGTAGATTTGTTAAGCTTCGCTATTATGCATGTTATCATCCTTGTTTAAATAAAACACATTGAAACTCATCTAAACATATGAATATGACAAATATGACCGCAATAAAACAGCATGGCAAGAAAAGCTCGTACAATGTCGTCAAAAGTGTAAAATATTTACATATAGCTTTGCATAAATCTTGACATAATCGCATACCACACCCACTTAAGCCACTTTCTTTCACAGTGGAAAAAATATGAAAATATCATACCTTTTAGGTTTTGATTTTAATTAGAATAGCTAACCTAAAAGGAGCTTTCTCCCAAAATAATTCTCAATCATCGACCCCCCCCCCCTTTTAGTTTTTTTGAAATCTCTGAATATTTCACAGTATTAAGTGTACAATAATTTAGTCTCCATTATTGGCCTTCAATATTTCACTGTGTTAAGTGTACAATAATTTAGTCTCCCTTATTAGCTCTGAATATTTCACTGTGTTTAGTGTACAATAATTTAGTTTCCCTTATTAGTCCTGAATATTTCACTGTGTTTAGTGTACAATAATTTAGTTTCCCTTATTAGCCCTGAATATTTCACTGTGTTTAGTGTACAATAGTTTAGTTTCCCTTATTAGTCCTGAATATTTCATTGTGTTTAGTGTACAATAGTTTAGTCTCCATTATTATCCCTGAATATTTCACTGTGTTTAGTGTACAATAATTTAGTTTCTCTTATTAGTCCTGAATATTTCACTGTGTTTAGTGAACAATGATTTAGTCTCCGTTATTATCTTTGAATATTTCACTATTTTAGTGTACAATAATTTAGTCTCCCTTATTAGTCCTGAATATTTTACTGTGTTTAGGGTAGAGTAACTTTGTTTCCGTTATTAGCTCTGAATATTTCACTGTGTTTAGTGTACAATAATTTAGTCTCCCTTATTAGTCCTGAATATATCACTGTGTTTAGTGTACAATAACTTAGTTTCCCTTATTAGCTGTGAATATTTCACTGTGTTTAGTGTACAATAATTTAGTCTCCCTTATTAGTCCTGAACATTTCACTGTGTTTAGTGTACAATAATTTAGTTTCCCTTATTAGCTATGAATATTTCACTGCGTTTAGTGTACAATAGTTTAGTCTCCCTTATTAGTCCTGAATATTTTACTGTGTTTAGTGTAGAGTAACTTTGTTTCCGTTAGTAGCTCTGAATATTTCACTGTGTTTAGTGTACAATAATTTAGTCTCCCTTATTAGCTCTGAATATTTCACTGTGTTTAGTGTACAGTAATTTAGTCTCCCTTATTAGCCCTGAACATTTCACTGTGTTTAGTTAATAATAGTTTAGTTTCCCTTATTAGCCGTGAATATTTCACTGTGTTTAGTGTACAATAATTTAGTCTCCCTTATTAGTCCTGAATATTTCACTGTGTTTAGTGTACAATAATTTAGTTTCCCTTATTAGCCCTGAATATTTCACTGTGTTTAGTGTATAATAATTTAGTCTCCCTTATTAGCCCTGAATATTTCACTGTGTTTAGTGTACAATAATTTAGTTTCCCTTATTAGTCCTGAATATTTCACTGTGTTTAGTGTACAATAATTTAGTTTCCCTTATTAGCCCTGAATATTTCACTGTGTTTAGTGTATAATAATTTAGTCTCCCTTATTAGCCCTGAATATTTCACTGTGTTTAGTGTACAATAATTTAGTCTCCCTTATTAGTCTTAAATATTTCACTGTGTTTAGTGAAGAGTAACTTTGTTTCCCTTATTAGCTCTGAATATTTCACTGTGTTTAGTGTACAATAATTTAGTCTCCCTTATTAGCTCTGAATATTTCACTGTGATTAGTGTACAATAATTTAGTCTCCCTTATTAGTTCTGAATATTTCACTGTGTTTAGTGTACAATAATTTAGTCTTCCTTATTAGTGTTTAGTGTAGAGTAACTTTGTTTCCCTTTTTAGCCCTGAATATTTCACTGTGTTTAGTGTACAATAATTTAGTCTCCCTTATTAGCCCTGAATGGGCTATAACTTTTTTTTGCACGCATTTTCTACAATAGATTTTTAATTTAGATCAACAATTGGATTGTTATTTTACCCAAGCTATATTGTTCCTTGTATGTATAATTGTATAGTTTTTGTATTTAGCCAAAATTGAACTATATGTTTATTGATAAAACCTAATAAATATCTTGGAAGGGCAGTTAATATCATCAACCAAAACCCAGAACTTTAGATTCTGTGACACTATTCTATATTTCTCATCCCGTCACTTCTGTGCCAGTATTTTAAACAATTGCTTTTGAAACATAGACTAAATATTAATGAGTAAAATGACTCCAAAGCAACCCTTTAATTTCAAAACCTTTATGTAGCAATCATAGCGCGGTACATTTTTATTAGTTGCTCCCGCACAAAGATATTTCCTAATTTCATAATTGATAACACGTGTAAATATAGCGGCAGTAGGAAATATGTTTAACGTCTGTAGTATTATGCAGTGTTTTAAGAGTCGAACCCAAAACCTTCCTGATACGATATGATAAAACCTAGCCTCTAGGGGCTTTGACCCAAAAGGTGATCAAAAAAATTTTTTGGCGAAATTTGTAAAAGGACTATGGAAATCTTCAGCAAAAAAAAAATGGGGGGAGGATTTTTTTGTTTTTGGGGGGGTTAGGGGTGTCCCAACCCCCAAGAAAATAGCCTAAAACCACCACAGGACCAGTAGGTATATTCCCTGAAGAGTAGAATCCAATCAGTTTAGTGGTTACTGAGATCTTAAGGGACGGAAAGACGGACAGACAGACAGACGGACGGACAGACATCATTCTACTTTGTATTATAGATTATTGAACTAATCTAGCATGTCTATGTATTTTTTTAATCTGCATATTATGATTTCAAGTAGTCCAGTATACACAGTAATACAGGGATAGGATAATGAAAAATAAAATAAACAAATTCATAATCTATTTAATACAGGTTTATTCATTCTCTCATTCGTTGACACTAAAAACTTTAATTGAATCTTGATCGGTGACCTCCAACAATTTTAATATCCAGAAAAGATATCTTTTCTAATAATTGGGGGTGTACATCAATTTATCACCCATCATCTTATCCCTTAAGATCCCTGATTTAATGCCATTTAGCTACCCAATTTCATACACTTCTAAACGGATTAACCAGTGCGGAAAATTACAAAATAGTGCAGTTAAAAAAATACTTTAGAGGAAGAAAAGTGCATTTTAGCTTCAATAGGGCTCCTGTCTAATTTTAGCCGCTTTTTTTGTACTTCCAGCCGCAAGTTAATGCCACAAAAACAGTTTATGATTGATACTAAATCCGAAATTTTCTCCCACACCGTCCAAATTTTTCACCATCTTTTGGTTTTGGCGGTTTTTTTTATTTTCTACTTTCTAAGCTTTACATATAAAAGTAAATTAATCAAATTTGTGAGAAAGTCGGCCTTTGCATGCACTTTTCCCTGTTTAATCTCCTTACCCAAGTTTGATATAGATCTTTTTTATTACTATTACTAAACAGTTTTTTTTTCAAAAATGTGTACATAAACATACATGTAATAAACACATACACTCACACACACTATATGCTCAAACATACATTTTGCAGAGAAATATTGACAGGAAATCCAATTATAAAAAGTAGTAAGTTTATGTCTAAAACTTAAGATTTTTCTATCTACTGAACTGATCGTGTTCTCATTTGCGGTTAAGCTTCACTGAAGTCCAATGATAGTTTTAGATTTAAGCCTTGGGATGGTTTTAGGCTATTTTCTACCCCTTTATTACCCTTTGCAGAGCTACAAGATGCTATAGGCATAGTCACTAGATTGTATAAAATTAAGATATCATAAGAAAAAAATCTTCCAATTCAAAATCTTTCCTAAAATTGAATATTATAAGCATATAAAAAGAAATTTCAAAATAAAATAAATATAGACAATTAATTTTCTACGTATGATGTAATAGAAATCAATACAAGAACTTCGGGGCTAATAAAACTGTAATTAATCATTTTCCAACCTAAAATGTGGTGTATTAATAGCTATCTATATCATCATATTATATCTTTCCGCGGATATTGAAAAAAATTAAAAGTTTAAAATCAGTTGTATTAGCCGAAGTTTTGGGCTAACAAAACTTGATTTTAATTTATCATTTTATTTTAACATACGCGGAAAAATATCTAAAATACGATGCTATACATGAAATTTTATTACAGCTGAATACCGTATCTAATCCAACGGATTTTAATCGGTTTGGAAACCATGGTTTTTCCTAATCCTAATATCCGTGGCTGAACTATAACTCCTGTAAAATTACTCGTAATCACTGATATTGTATTAATAAATCAACAACTTGATGATATACCATGGACCTACAAGTTTAGCAGAGTCGCAGCTACTCTGTAATTAGTTTTGTACTTTCAATGTAGATATACATATGTATAGTTATTCTTTGAATTTTAGTTACTACATTAAAACTAGGGAGGAAGGGGACATTGGACTGTAAATTATAACGATCCCCAAAGTTTTATAATCTAATCTTTATCTTATTCGTTGGCTTTAAAACTTTTAGGTACATATACCTAATTTTGATTACCCAATTCCAAACTTATAAACGAATATTTTTTACACAGAAGACAAAAGGGTTAGTTTTGTTTGTCAACATTTTGATTTACATTATTTTAAAGTCCATCATCTTATCACTTAATACCCCTAATTAAAACAACTTACTAAATCAAGTTTTAACTAGAATTGTCTTTAAAATATCAACTTATGTAAGGATTTATGTAATACGACATAAAGTCAACGTAAATATCAGACAAATGAATTCAGCCTTTTATTGCTGTGCAACTTACTATAATTCTCGTTTTGCTGTACTTTCTACAAATTATGAACGATTCTAAGGTAATAATAACTTTAGATTTTAAACAAAATAACAGTAATAAAGACTAGAAAACATACTGATATATTAAAGGGATAGTTTGTTATAGAAACCAACCTATATTGCAAAACATTTTCATACTTAAATAGTTCATACTATTAAACTACTCTAGAGTTAATTTAGAGAGCTATATTTATCATTTCGCTCGATTAAAAGAGGTTAAGGTTAAGCTATTTTGTATTCTCTTTGATGTTTAAAACTTTTCCATTGAAACTTTAAACAGAATTCAATGAATTAAATTTTCTACAAAAAAAAGCTTTAAACTTTCCAATGAATTCGATAAATAGTGATGCAATAACAGAAAAATTTATTAAAATTGAAATTGTAAAATTTTAATGCCTGTTTAGAAGATGGGTCAGTCGAACGAACAGACACTAGTTATAGAGTTGATATTTTTACTTTGTTTTCATATTATTGTTAATAAATTCTTATTTAACTTACTCTAAATTATTTCTCTTAGTTTTTTTTTGATAGTTTATTTTAGAAAATGACCTTCAGTACAAAATTACAGCAAAGAAATAATAATCGTGAAAAAGAAATCAGTTAAAGCAAAATTATCAATCTTCTTATAGATACAAGCTGCAAAATTTTGTGCTTTTACAATAATAGTTTAAAGACGAGAAAACTGTAAAGACTCTTCGTTTTTTATGTAAAACTACTATATGAATAACGAACACAGTAATAGTGTCTGACTGATTATGACGTAACAAAAAAAATTAGCCAATGAGAGGCCGTTATTGACCAATGGTAAAATTTATAGTGGCCTCTCATTGGCTAATTTTTTTTGTTACGTCATAATCAGTCAGACACTATTACTGTGTTTATGAATAACTAGCGGCTGTGTTTCTAGCATCTAGGAGCTCTATATTCTAAGGAGTGGGAAATGTAATAAAGTATCCTAAAACCAAACTTTACCTAGATATGTAAATTAAATAGCCAAAAACCATCCAGGGACTTATAAGACGCTTCCATAAAATGGAGAACTCAATCGGTTCAGTAGTTATAGAAATCTTAAGCTTCAGACAAAAAAGCTTACTTCTTTATATAATAGGTTATTAATAACTGATAGTTAATTGTTTATTTTTCCTTTTTTCAAAATATGTTTTTCCATCATATAATTACAGCTGCACTAATTATGGACAAAATTGTCCATTTTGGTCATCAAAGATTTATAAACACGGTTTCTCATTCGTTGGCTTTCAATATTGGCAAACTACCATTGTCCAAACTTTCCTACCAATGATTATAATCAAAAGAAGGGGAAATTTCTGAGGTGTGCATCAATATAACGCCCATTGTCTTATCCCTTAAGATCCGGGTTTTTTTTGTAGACAATTTGCTTTTTTAGAACCTCTATCTCTGTGGCCGTTTTTAGTTTGTAAAATTTCCTTTTCGTGTCAAATATAAATACAAGATATTTGATATAATTATAAGTTTACTCCCACTAGATTTCAGCACAAAAACCCTGCCTCGAAATAAGTAGAGTTTCATAGAGCGATAGGTAGGTGTAAGCAATATTGTATCGCTTAAATAAAAGATACTGTTTATTTGTTGAAGGACATGCCTACATTTTTTGACCTAATTATAGAGATCCTTTGCTTAAAATATCTTTCTTCTAGAATTAATTATTCCAAAAATAATATCATACAAAAAATGTTGTCAAAACAGTAAGAATCAGCTATTTTATTTTAGGGGCGATTTTTCTTGGAAGGATAGTGGTACCCTCCCCCAATATAGTTAAAAACCTTCCCGGGAAATATTAGAAGCTACCCTGTTAAGGAGAACCCGATCGGTTCAGCAGATAGCGAGATCCTTCGCTACAAACATGCAGACAGACAAACAGACAGACATCCTGTTACCTTATTATAAGGATAACCTTGTTTCTGGTTATAAGTAGGTTGGAATAGATCACGAAACTTTCTTATTCACCTTCCTAATCCTATGTGGTTGGTGGTCAAAATAATTTATAGGGTTGGCACGAAAAACTTTTTAATTTTTCTTTGAAAAATAGAAATGTCTCAATAAATTTAATGATACACAAAATTATCCCTTCTGTAAATTACAATTAGTGGTTGAAACGTTTGGAACTCAACTTAATGAAACAACTAATCAAATTAGAATATAAGTCACCAAAGTTGTTAAGTCTATTTTAAAACCTTGGGAACTAGTGTAAGAAACAGCCCCTAATGTCCCCTCCACACTAGGATTTTTTAAGTCAAGACAAAAAGAATTATCACTACAACCCTAATTATTTCTATGATGTTGTGAATTTATAAACCAATAAGAAGTATGGTTAGAAAACAAAGCACCCACAAAGTCCGGCTAATTAGTCAACAGGAGTGTCCATACAACACAACTAGAGTTTTGAAATATTGGTGCTTTCACTCCAATTAACCAGTTGAGCACTGTTAAACCCCCCTACCCCCCCCCCCCCATCCTACAATTATTTTTTCAGTTGATAAAAAGGGGGGGAAGTTTTTTGTTGGTTTGATTATTACTTTAAGTCAGGTTAGGTTAGGTTATATCTGGCACATGGATGCCGCGTATGGATAGGGTACCGCAGGTATAGGCCCCACAGGGTTAGGGTACCCGCTTGGGTTAGCTCCCTTGATTTTAAATTTATCTTAAGGGGTGTATTACTGTTTAAGGGACTGACGAACTTTAAAGATATGTTCTGGTGTACAGTTTTACAAGTAATATTGCCCAGTGATCAAAGGGATAAAATACATCGATGATACACAAAATACCCCTCATGTTGAAATGTTAGACACTCAACTTTATGAACCAGCCAATCAAAATTCAAGAAAAGTCCACAAAGTTGTTAACGTTGATAAAAAAAACTTTGGGGACTATTGCATTAAACATCTTATTGCTCCCTTCCTTTCTGAAAATTTACTATTGACCGAGACGACAGACGATCCCCTCTCAGACAACTAGCATATGTGCTATTTCGGGAAAAATATTTTAGCCGCATTCTAGAAACTTATGATTTTAATCAAATCAATATTTCAAGGATTTTAAGCTATTATTTAAAGCTAAAATAGATCACATCTTTTAAATTAACTTTCCTTATATTGTTTTTAAAAGTAAAGCTTTTCTATTATTAGGTTCGGTCTACATATCCTTAACGGATAACTCTCAATGTTAATTTAGAATCGTTAGAATTGTCCAATTGATTCTAATGATGATTTCTGTATTTAAAAAGCGTTGCAATGATATGACCTTTTCCAAGAAGTCAGTATTTTAAACGTGATATTTTTGCCTTTATTAAACAGCATCATATTCAATTGTGTCGTGGATTATGTATTCCTAGAACCACGAGGTAAGATGTCATGAACAAACCATCTCAATAAGCAATTATTAAATATTATACATCCACATTTCAGTTAAGTTTAAGATGTATTTCTACGGAATTTTTGTTTAATCTTCAATCTTTAATCTTTACCTAGTTGTTACTCAATAATTGATAATGTTAATGGTCTGTCAATAAATGTAAAAGTATAGATGTATAATCCAGACAACTCCCTGGCCCTAGGGGTGGAAAACCTTTTTCTTTCTAGCAAATTTCTTTTTGTTCTTTTGTAGGGACTCGGCTGTGTTTATGTTTTCAACGCTATTAGCTTATTTCAAAGACCCAATACTAGGCAGAGTTAAATATAGCTTATACCCCCTCTATTCTTTTACATTAATATCTTGTTAGATTAGTTTGTTATGCTTCGCTTTTTTGGATGTTGTCACCCATTTTGTAAAATTAATTTAGGGGTAGAAAATAACTATCTATACGTGGCATTCAGATAGATATGTAGACATATACAAATAGAAAGACTGATAGACAAACAGACGGACAGACAGACACGAGTTATGATAGAAACTTAATTGAAATAAATTATTACATGTTTATATTTATAATTTCTATATTTCATTTATCAAAGCATATAAACAAGGAAAATAAAAGAGTTATTATTGCAAATTAGGGTGCCTTAGACATTTCAGTTTTAGAGGACATTAGTAGCAAGATAATGAGACGATTCCTTAACCCTTAACAGTCGGGCCCCTTGCCGCACCTTAATCGGTCGGGGGAAGGGGGCGTTCAACGCCCCCCCCCCCATATTATCTCAGAGGGCTAATTTTTTTGTGCAAGTCCCCTGTTTGATAATGAATTTCCGACCTTTTATAAGTCAAAATCAATTTTCGCTTCCTTCACCATTTTATTTGACAACCTTTGTTTTTAGGTCCTTTTTTACTTAAAAATTTCAAACGGCTGTAATTTTCTTAAGGGTTAAAGGAGGTACAATCCTCATTTATTTTTTGTTTTAAATTGACGAGGAGAAAATGTATAGGGAAAAAAAACTTTTCAGAGACCATTTCTTTTGAGAACACATAAAAAAGAAAGACCTAAGCTAAGAAAGTTTGCTTTGGTACAGTCAGACATACTGCAATTTAACAAAAGGGTACTTCCTAAGGTAGAACCCCTTAGAATAGGGCTGTTTATTGCACTAGTCCACAAAGTCTTAAAATAAAACCTTTTCTTATTAGTTGGCTTAGCAACCATTTAGACTCTTATTAAATTATTATTAATTGGTTTATTTAGATGATGACCAAATGTTTCAATTACTAATTGTAATCTACAGAAAATGAAATTTTGTGTATCATGATTAAGTATGTACATCAATTTATCGGCCTTTGTATTATCACTTTAGATCTCTGACTTTAACCTTAGTTGTATTTACACATTTAAGATAATTGAATTATTTATATTTTTGTGTAAATAGTAATATGAAGCCAAGCATCCTAAGTTTAGAATTTTCTAGTAATGTGGTTTTATTGAATGATTCAAACTATACAATATAAATGATATGGTAAAAGAAGGATATATCTTTTCTGAAAACGAATGTTATCAGTTAATATAATATTATTTTTCGTATTCATTTGAATCCGGTGGATAGGAACCGGTTCTCATGAATACGAAAAAACTATGTCTAGCATCGTATTATATCCAGTTTTCTACGAATATAGAAATGTACAATCATAAGATTAAAACTAGTTTTTTTAGCCGGTGCCTTCGGCACCACGGGGCTAAAAAAACTAGTTTTAATCTTATAATTGTACATTCTATATCCGCGGAAAGCCGTTTATAATACGATACGAGAAATAACTATTATAAGTTAATTTATTAACCCATTTTACCCTAGAGTAACCACGATCAAAATATTTCCAACTACCTTTAAAAGAATAAAAAGGCTTGACTTAAATATCGTATAGATTTCTTGGTTACATGATTAGAATTGCTACTTAAATTATCAGAAACTAGCGGCAACGCCCCTAGAGGCCTCGAGGGGCCCTGAGGGGGGGGGGGATAGGTCGACCCCTCCCCCACTTTTAATTTTTTTTATTGTATTTTAGAGGCGTTTTCTTTTTGTACCTTCCCAAAATAGTTATAAACCTATACCCGGACCTATAAGGAGCTACATTGTAAAGGAGAACCATATCGGTTCAGCGGTTACATCTCTCGGTAAACACAAACAGACAGACACAGATACGGTTACTTTTACATAAGGATAATAACGTATAAAAAATTTTTACTTGTTATTTATACAAATTAAAACTACATAAAAAGAAACCTTTATATTTTTGCATTTACCATGAATTTGCAACAAATTAGTGTTATATTCTAATATGACATACAGATTCAAATAAACATCAATCTATTTACATTTTAATATATTTAATTAATGCTTTAGATATAAAAAAAATATTTACTTAAAAGTGGAAAAATTAAAATTTTAATAAAATAAGTTAAATACACAGTGGGATCAAATGACAAATACTTGGAGATTAATAGTAGACAAAAGTAAACTTCAAAAAATAGGCTTGTATTTAAAGTAATGATTAATTTCCTTTGCTTTAACTTGGATAAAACTTAAATTTTGCTCCTGTTAACTTCTAATTTGCCTTTGGTAAGTACGTCTGGCTGTTTTGAGGGGCGAAGCTACACTATTTTTTAAAAATCTATAAACCTTCATAATTTTAGTTAGGATATTAATATTTTAACAAAATCAACGTCTATGTAAATATTTCTTCAATGCAAACAGTGTTTGTTAACAAGAATATAGCGTCAGGTGCACCCAATTCGAGTCTCGGCATTTTTAAGTAGGTCCAGAATAAGTAAAATATGACACTTGTAAGGTATGTTTTCAAATATTTTTTTACAGATATAAACAATAATAACATAATTTTCAAAACACTTTTGTATTTGTGCTAATACCTTTATTCTACGTGTAGTTATGTTCATTTAAAGTTTGTATTAGAATATACGGGTATAGTCCCTTTCGTAACATCGCACTTTATGGGGTGATTCTTCGTATTTTTCACAGTAGCTTTTCTCCTATTTCTAGCCCTTGCGGGGGGCTCTAACCCTGCGGGGCCAATTACCTAACCCTGTGGGGCAATCACCTAACTAAATATAACCTAACCTAACCTAAAATAACCTATAAAAAGCTATTTTGAAAATACGACGAATCGCCCCTTATGGGGCGATGTTATGAAAGGGACTATTCCCGAATATACACATAATTACTTATATTATTTTTTCCCTTACAAGCATGGATGTCCCGATTTTTGTCAAAAGATCCCACTGTGAACTAATGCAATACTTTTAATTACTAAATATACATATTAAAAATTGTATAGCAAGCCTTGGAGTAGACCGTAAATTTATCCCTTTAATTGATTTAATTTTTCATTTTATTTATAGTTAGAATTACAAAAAAAATGGATAAGATTATTTGTATGTAAATATAATCTTGCAAAGAATTCAAAAAAATATTTCAAAAAACCAATCAATAATAGGCTTCAATGTACAAAAAAATGTAAATAGATCTGCATAGATGTCCAAAATAAAAAATATCTAACAAAAAAAAATTTTGCGCGCTTCGCGCGCATTTTTAAAACAAAATATTTAATAAAATTTAAATTAACCCCCCCAAAAATTTTACCCCGGGGGTAAATTTTTGGAGGGGGGTAAACAAAATTTACCCCTGGAAACAGATTTCAGGGGGGGTAATTACCCTTTTTACCCCCCTAAAAACGAATTACCCCCCCCTTAAAAAAATCCCCCCCCCCAAAAAAAAAAGCTGCTTCAAAAAATTTACTACATTTGTTTTAATGATGGATTTTTTTCAATGACGTTAAATAGGAGACAAATCTGTTCTTTCTTTAGATTAGGTGTTATGATTTTTTTCTTTCTGAATAAAACAATAATAAGACAATGCCCAATAAATTGATCTGCATCTCCAATGATGATACACAAAATTACCCATTTTGTTAATTGCAATTAGAGTTGAAACGTTTGGACACTCAACTTAATGAACTGACGAATTAAAATTCAATAAAAGTCCCCAAAGATGTTAAGCAAACAAATAAGAAAACGTTACTATACCACTTTGGGGACTAGAATAACAAACAGCCAAATTTCCACTCCCTCCCTTTTAAAAATAATGTTCTGTTTCACAATTCTATTGATGAAGGGATATTACACCTGAAATCAAACTGTTTTTGCCTTCAACTTGAAGAAATTTCTTCTTTTTTCAAGTCCTCATGAAAGTCCTTGAGAGTTCTTATGATAACTATATATAGTATATATCTAGATTTTAATTTTGAATCCCACACGTTTTAATGTAGCAATTAAATATTATGGGATTGCTATAATGTAAATACAAATACTTTTTGTAGATTGTTGAAAATTTTTTGAAAAGGCAAACACGTATTCATGTTATTTTATTTAGATATATTTAAATATATTTATCTCAAAATTATATTGCATTTAAACATAGGTTTTAAAACCAATGAATTAAGTAATCAACTGGGGTAAATTAACTGATTAACTTATTGAAACCTATAAATTAACTTTTACATTTGTTTGCAAATCAATTTAAATAACTTAAATACGTCCGAGAAATCTATAAATGAAAAACCAGATAAGTATAAATAGAGATGCTGCGCTTTGTAAATTGTACCTTTGTACCTAACTATTCCAGGAATCACCATGCCAAGTTAGAAATCAATAGAATAATCACAGTACATTTTTCAATTGGCGCTAAGACCCTTTACTTACGGACGGACGGAAGGACCGACCCTAATTATGGAAATGTTTCTATTTATAGCAATTAAAAAAATTTCTATATCATACAACATTTGTAAGAAGTTGGTGGATATTTTCTTTTGCAGTGGCTGTCATTCTATGGAACTTAACTTTTATACAATGTAGCCTAAAATGTGTTTATTAAAATCTAAATATAAATATGTATGCCTTTTTATTACAGTCTATTTATACCAAATTGCTTTTCTATTAATGAATATGATTGGTTTCAGTATTTTAACGATATCCTAATGTTACTTTTTAAAGTAACATGATCTGTGTGTGTGTACCGTAGGATCTCGCTAACCACTGAACCTATATGGTTCTACTTTACATGGTAGCTTTGAATAGGTCCTGGAAACATTTATAACTATTTTGGGGCAGGGTACCACCTCCCAAGAAAAAACACAACTATAAAAAAAGTCGAACCCATTTTTTAAAACTTTTTTTTAAAACAACAATTGAAAGTGGAGATGGGGTGTATATATATGATAATTCAAAATGGCCTAAAACCTGCCGCATATGATTATGTCAAAGCTATCGTTTTACCATATGAGTTGGACATAAAGACATAATATTAATTTATATGAAAAATTTAAATGTATGGTATATATTTTACTAAAATTAAAGTCCTTTAGGCAAAAATATTCAAAAACACTATAGAAGGTTTACTTTCTCATGGGTGTCAACAATTAATTTTCCGACAATACGTATAATTCAAAAAAAAAGTAAAAGTTTTACAATTTAAATGGAAACCTGTGTTTATAGCCCCTTTGGAGGCCAACCCTTCTAGACAGGTGCACTGTGGGGGCTTCTATTTACATACTTGGCATAACCTAACCTAATATTTCCTTGAAATTATACTTTTTAGTAGCGAAGCTACTCTATAATTCACAATGTCCGTCCGTCCGTCTGTCCGTCCGTAATTAATGAATTGGGGGAAACGTGATTTTCTCGGCTCCTATTCAAGATAGATAGCTGAAATTTTTTGTGAAGATTCTCACTATATATGCCCACCTAAAATATACAGTGTTTTGTTCGTCTGTTTGTTATTTGGGGTGCTAGATCGATTCCTAGATTTTTACGTTTTCGTGATTTTCTCAACTCCTTTTCAAGATAAAGGGATGAAATTTTCAGGGATTAATTAATTTTATATTCTACACATTTTCACCAAGTTTTATTAATATTTTTTTTATTAACTGGGGTGCTAGATAAATCCTAGATTTTTTAGGTTTTCGTGGTTTTCTCAATTCCTATTCAGGATTGACAGTTGAGATTATCAGGGATTGAGTATGCTCATGTTCCACATTTTTCATCAAGTTTCATTAAAATTTGTCTATTATTTGCGGTGCTAGATCGATTTCTAGATTTTTAAGTTTTCATGTTTGGTGTGATGATTTCCCTATTTTACCAATATTAATATTTATTATATGACACTGCTTTATAATTGTTTTTTCCTGATATACAATCATAATTTTTGAGCTTCGCTACTTATGGATGTTGTCATCCTTGTTCTTTTAAAGATTGTTCATTCAGTTAGAAGGAAATTGCCAGAACCATGGATGTTGCAGCAGATTTTCATGTTCTCTGATAAAGTGATTCTTGAAGCTGGCTAAAATAAGGATAACCCCCATCCACCCCCTTTACTCCATCTTCTCCCCTTATACTGGATCAACGAACTGACCAATGAATGGGATCCCTATTAGCAAGCTAAATTGACGACAAATTTTCCCCTGTCAATATATCCACTTATATCCTATATCCAAAACTAAATATTTTTACAATCTACGGAAAATTCTTGCAAAAAAGTGGCACCCTTACTTGTGTGTCATGATATCCAAAATATAATTGGCAATTTTTGTCATCCAAAGAAACGCTTAACTGTCTAGGGCTGGGTCGATATTTGGGAGAGGAACCAAAATTTTAAACTATTAAACAAAGCTTTATTTTTTTCGCTTTATTTGTGAATGACTAAGAGGAATAGTTAATAATCGCATCGTATTATACACAGTTTTCCGTGGATATGAAAATAAAAAATATAGGAACAGGTGTCGAAGCCATACTGGATAATAATAAAGATTAGAAAAAGTACATATTTGTCTGTTTTATTGAGAATTTGAACTAGAATACACACTAACAAGGATGACAACATCCATAAAAGCGAAGCACTGAAACGATAGGACAAATGGACATGAACACTTATATAGTGTCAGAACTGAATAATCAGAATAAATGTATAAGAGTCGTAGCAAAATTGTAAGTAAATTTGTTGTAAAACTGCTTTATACAGGATAATGTTTATGGACATACTTACATATTTAGGACTTGATTATAGAGTTGCTTTGCTTATAACATTATACTTTGTTGTCCCAGGAATCACAATCGGATCAATCGGATGATTAGATCACAAAAAAAAATTGTTGTTAAAAAGTAAAAAAATCAACATGTTTAAAATAGACGTACGGAAATTTTGGTAATGATTATAGAGTTGCTACGCTTTCTAAATCGTACCTAACTACTGAAGGAATCACCATGCAAAATTTGAAATTGATAGGACAATTCTAACATGCCTAAATTAACGAAAAAAGCTATCTGTTACCGACGGACGGACGGACGGACCGACCCTAATTATAGAAAAGCTTCGTTTTTAAAAATGATGCTATAGTGCTGTTTAGTCGTTCAAGAGATCTTCTCAGACATACATAATACATATCCACAAACATCAATTTAATCAATGCAGTCCACCAATTTAGCAATTGAGTTTATTTAAATATTAAATTTCCACTACAACCCTTTTATCAAAGACTTCTGAATAATATAGGTAGGCAAAGGTATAAGAAATGGTGTTCCTACATTTACGAATAATATTATATTTGAAATTTTAGCAATTAAAAAACAAGACAATACAATCGAAAAATAGAGGGGCACGACCTATATGTTACGGGGTGCGTACCCTGTGCCAACCTTCAATTGGGTCTTCGAATATCAGCCAATAGAATCTGAAATAATAAAACATCCAAGTCACTACAATTGAGCAGAAAGCAATTTGCTATCAGACAAAAAAGGGCCACGTATTTGTCTAGGTTATTCATCTATACATTTATGCACAAGACAATCTAAAAAGGAACTGTCCTTAATTCAATTAAAGGGGAAAAAAGTTAAGAATAAATTGAAATATCCGGTTTCAGTAATTTTATTATGTGCTACATGTGCGGAACTACATGCCTCATTAATGGAGTACCACAGGGCTCTGTTCTGGTGACTATGATTATATGCTACATGGACGGAACTACATGCCTCACTCATGGAGTACCACAAGGCTCTGTTCTGGTGACTATGATAATATGCTACATGGACGGAACTACATGCCTCACTCATGGAGTACCACAAGGCTCTGTTCTGGTGACTATGATAATATGCTACATGGACGGAACTACATACCTCATTCATGGAGTACCACAAGGCTCTGTTCTGGTGACTATGATTATATGCTACATGGACGGAACTACATACCTCATTCATGGAGTACCACAGGGCTCTGTTCTGGTGACTATGATAATATGCTACATGGACGGAACTACATACCTCATTCATGGAGTACCACAGGGCTCTGTTCTGGTGACTATGATAATATGCTACATGTGCGGAACTACATACCTCATTCATGGAGTACCACAGGGCTCTGTTCTGGTGATTATGATAATATGCTACATGTGCGGAAGTGAAAGGACACCCACAGAAATACTCTCTTGTCTTGCATGTTCTTATCAAATTAGGGCAAAAACAAGCTTTGAATCTTATTGTTTTCCAGAATTAAGAATTTGACGCTAAATCCTTTTAACCGCCAATGATCCATCCCAACCCCCCACTAAAAAAACTAATATAATTTCATACAAGAGCAACAATATTTAGCAAATTCAATGCTTTCCCTTAAAATGCCTAGCAACTGTAGCAAATCATCTCCCACTCTCCTTTCTTTTAAAATAAATTGAAAATAATTGGGGGGGGGGGGGGGGGAATTCTTTTTTCTTTATTCCTGAGGGGGCCCTAACTCTGCAGGGCTACCTACTACCCAAAGTAACCTAAACCTTAATCTAAAAAAAAACAAAAGCATCGATCTTTTTTATTTTTGTATTTGAGAAGGGGAAAGGTTATCTTTCCTCAACAAGGTATTTTGTGCGCGAAAATTTACATTGGAGGGGGGGGGGGGTTAAATGTTGTCCAATACGGTTCACATGGGTGATGCCGGTTGTCTGGTTGTCTCATTGTCTCATTGCGGTCTCTCTAGAATAAACATAGTTATAGACTTTATATGACATATGATTAAATAACAAGGATAATACCATTAACAGAAGAGCAGTTTTTTCTATTCGCTTTTAGTTGGTGAGGAGTTTGGTTCCAATCTTGGCCTAAACTGCATCTAAAAACATTAAAAGTTTGTCCTACTGCTGCTATGGCTGATGCACAACATGAATAGTAAGAGGTCCGGGGAAGGGTTGCCATGGCCCAAAACAGGCGCAACTCCATACAATTCATAGTTAGAACTCCCAGACAAAGGTTGTGAATAACATTTGGGTCCTACTTTAAAAAATTTGATTTTAGCTTTGAAACTTATGGATGTTGTCACCTATGTTTTAGGAAAATTTGTGTCTTTCAATATTAATTTACAAGCAATTACACTCCTAAAGGCCTCTAGGGGTTATTTAGGGGATGATGGCCTGAATTCAACCCCTCCCGCATTTTCTATTTTAGTTTAAAAAAGAAAAAGTAAAAAAATAGAGGATTGGTGGTTGTACCCTCCCTTAAAATAGCTATAAACCTGTAAGAAGCTACACTATAAAGGAAAACCGCATCGATTCGGTGGTTAGCGAGATCCTTTGCTACAGACAAAAAAAAAACACTACTACTTTATATTTTTGGAATGTGTCATTGTGATTATATACGGAAATCAATGAACACACCACATATTTACTGTTGCTCTTAATTAGGGGTAAATTTCGACTTCGTCTAGTAATTTTAAAAGAAAAGGACTGTCATTTTTTTTTTAAATATTACATACAGTTATTCCCTGTACTCGACTAGACACTTTAAGGAAAAGGACCTACCCCCTTTAACTCTTTTAAAAAACCCGGATTTTGTATTCATTTTAATTCATTAAAAATGAAATGACGATGTGTTATAGCCCATAAATGAAAGGGTAAACCACAAGTACTTTTTGTTTGAATTTAAAATTGTACAGTCCCATTATGGGACCTGTCCTGAAAATAATTGACGCCTCTTTGCACAGTTAAGGGAACATGACAAATATTTTATTTTAAAAAGTAGAACTAGTTTTTTTCGGTATTTTCACACAAATTGACTGTTGAGCAATGATAATCAATTTCTTACTTTTGTAATAAATTTAAGATAAACAGTTAGGGAGTTGCATCCATTTTTATAGAAGCAGAAATATAATTTATGATTACGGTTTTGACCCTCTAAAAAACGTAATCTACCATTCCACTTTCCCCTCTCTTGGTGATGATATCATCAACGCTGATATGATTTTTGTAATCTACAATTCCAATTTTGCCTCTCTTGGTGATGATATCATCAATGCCAAATACGATTTTTGAAATGTACCATTCCACCTTCAAGAGAGGCGAAACTGGAATGGTGGTTTACACTTTTAACATCGACATAATTGAAATCATATATACTATTTTTAAATTATGTTAATCGTAGGAATGTATAAAATACGATATATAATTTTAAAAATTTTATGTAAAATAGAAATAATAACTAGAATATACCATTACTATTATGTCAATTTAAATAAGGAAATCAATGTTTATGAATACGCTGATATGTAAACATAAATGTACCATTCCAATTTCGCCTCTATTGAAAGTGGAATGGTACATTTCAAAAATCGTATCGGCGTTGATGATATCATCACCAAGAGAGGGGAAATTGGAATGGTAGATTACGTTTTTTAGAGGGTCAAAACCGTAATCATAGATTATATTTCTGCTTCTATAAAAATGGATTCAACTACCTAAACTGATAAAGAGGGCTAGTTCTCTTCTTATGACCCATTCCGAGGGGGACCCTAGCCCTGCGGGATCGATACCCAACATAACCTGATCTGAGCTGACTAGGGATCAGTGCGCAACACG
Source organism: Acartia tonsa (assembly GCF_053477335.1). Taxonomy (NCBI): domain Eukaryota; kingdom Metazoa; phylum Arthropoda; class Copepoda; order Calanoida; family Acartiidae; genus Acartia; species Acartia tonsa. The sequence continues at coordinate 12,798,281 of NC_137271.1, read as the reverse complement.
GTTTTTGTGTGAACGTTTTAATTTTAATTTCCGTTAGGGATTGACATAGGACGAACTGAACCTAAATGTAGAAATCCTCCCCACTACTCGAGCGTTGTACTGTAAAATTATTTAACATTTTCAGACATATTCTTAATTACCAAATAATGAGTTTTATAGATCATAAACCCTGGACAAACGTACTTTTGAGTAAATAAAAGCTACATGGCATACCCCTTGTCAAGTCACTTGGGAAATACCCCCCCCCCCCCCTCCTCCCACCGGTATTCTTAAAAAAACGAGAAAACCCTATATGGATAAAATATACACTGTACAAAATCGGAACTTAAATAAACCCTTGAACCTTTAAAACTCTTTGATTTGACGATCCAAAATTTGTGCAAAAATGTGTACACAGTCTAATAAACCTAGTGCGCATTAACTTACGCATATTACCACCCTGAAAACCATTATTTTAACCCCCTCAAAAATTTGATAAATACATTATATTATATCTCTCAAATCTTTTAAAACCCCACAATTTACCCCTCTAAAAATGGATAATGGGATGTTCCTGGGGGTAAGATCATTTCGCTTTTAATCATCGAATCTTGCTGCATCGCTTATTTTAACTTATTTCCCCCCCCCCCCCTCATCTTTGTACTTATAGGAGCATTAATTATCTAAATCAAAGTATGATAAGGCCCGATAAGCATATTTTGCATGAAATGTTTAAGAATAAAAATAAATAGAGGAGGGAAGAGCTATATGCAACTTTCCCTACAAGGCTAAGAACAGTTTTGATTCTGTATTAAATGTTTTCAAGTTTCTGGAAACATAACATTGCCAGGTCCATATCTACAAAAGAAAAAAGGCAAGATTTATATAAAATATTTTTAAAAATGATCATTAATCTTACAAAACTTTAAAAAACCGTATAGGACGAACATAATTTGGTAACTAGTATGTGCGATCATTTTAAAATTTGATACTTGTGCGAAATTGAATGCACACCGGTAAAACTATCCGGCATAATGAGCAAATCATATGATATAAATTCAAATTAGGATGATGGACACAATACTTTAAGTACAAACTCTTGTTTTAAGAATCAACAAGGATGATACTATATACAGATAAACGAAGGGAGGAAAAGTTAAATAGTTGTACCCCCACCGATCACAGACCTTATAATGCAACCTCGTTGGCTTAAAGATTTGTCAGCTAAGCTGAGTTTTTACACTTTTTATGTTTGAAGACAACGCCATAAACTGGAAATTAATGAAGCATTTGTTTTTTTCTTCATACTCAATATTCAAATTGTGTTTACTAATTTATCGTACATTGTCTTATCCCCTGAGATCCCTGGTATTAGCGAAGTTTCTCTGTAAATGGAATAGTTTTTTTTCTAAATTATTGCTTTGTTATACTGATTACAATTTTCAAAAATATGTATTATAGTTTACTTTCCTGGATTTTTACTGCGCTAATGATTGACATAATCATCCTTGTTTAAACTTGTATGCGTAATGTATGCAATCACTTCCACAAATACATCACCTTACTTAAACATCAGTATCGCACATTATTACAACTACTCAACCCTCTTTAGTAGGTCCCCCTTCAGGAACTCAGGTCGGGGAGGGGTTGTGTTCACCGACCTCCCCCCCCCCCCCCCCCCCCACTACGACCACCACTAAGGGTTAAACCATCCTTTTCCTTTGCACTCATCATTAAATGCGCCTTTCTAATGTATTTGCTATTGCGTCTTTTTGCGAATATGAAATATTATGCGAAATTGAATGAACACCAACTGCTAAGGTTGCAAACTTCAATGAAAAGCTAGGATCAAAGTTATTTTATGAAATTTATAAGGGCTATATGTGGATTTTACCAGAAGTCAAAGACCCTGTCCCGATTGAGTATTGGGTGATATTGGGTATGTCAGCTGATATTTTTTAAAAATCATAAGCAGCCAGGCAATGGACTTCATTGCAAAATTAACCAAAACAATGAAAATTAAATACAATTTAATTGAGAAAGCAAAGTTTTATAAATTCTGCTATCTAATGGGTTCTTGTTATTTGAATAAATATCTTTAGTTAAACTTTTATTGCAATGCCAACATTGTCAATTTATGCAAATCCAACTTTTTAAAAACTTATTTAAACAAAAAATATTTTGGATGGACATTGAGAAAAGAATTAACTATAAGGAAGTTTTATAAAAAAATTAACTTGATAAATTTAACAAAACTGGTTTTAGTGTTTCCAAATTTTCCTTTTAATATCTTCGGAAACTTGGAAAGCTGTCTATAATTTTTATGATGCGATATATAACTATTAATTCTTAAAATTGCAGTTGACTATCTTGCATAGGAGCAAAAATATCACGTTTCCCCCACTTCGTTACGGACTGACTGACAAAGTGAATTGTATAGTAACTTCGCTTTTAAAAACACAATCATGATGTGCCATCACCTGCCTAAGAAATAGTTTTTCAGATTGCATTTTTTTAAATGTCCTGCATTTAAAAACCTTGTGTGAAACATCATATCTTTAGTTAGAATCAAACTCTTTCTTTCACTTCTCTTTACAACTGAAACTTTTGATGCATGATAATTCTGCAAATTCATTTGGAAAGAAACGAAGTAGCGTTTTTCGTCGTATTTTCACAGTAGCTTTTGATAGGTTATTTTAGGTTAGATTAGGGAAATGTTAATGATTTTCCCGCATGGTTAATAAATTTACCCCCCAGGAAAAGAGCATCCCTACTGTGAAAATACGACAAAACCCGTTTTCTTTCCATGATCCATGATTTGTTTCTAGGGAACAATAAAGAGTCAATAAGAGAAGATGATGATGATCAAAGTTTAAGTGCGCGAAGCGCATCAGAAAATTTTCCGCCCCCTTAAACCAAAATGGAGGTGGGAGTAATACTGACAACAAAAGCAGTGTTATTTTATCAGGTTAGGTTCGTTTATATTGGGTACAGGGCAGCCCCGCAGGGTAAGGACACCGCATGTATGGGCTTTGCAGGGTTAAGTCCCCCTTACAGAGGTTAGGCATAAGGTAAAAAATGGGAAATATTGGGGGGGGGGGATTATGATCACAAGGATTATTGAGGGAAAGCAGAAACAATAAGCAAAAGTTTTGACTGATGCTAGAATAACAATACAATACAATACTTGTCTGGCCTCTTTTCAAGTGGCTTCACACAACATACATACCAACCACGGAAAACAAGGTATATGACAAAAGACGATAAATTGATATACATCCCCAATGATGATAAACAAAACTGTCCCTTCTGTAGATTAAATATATTGTTTAAAACATATGAACTCAACTTGTTTCAAAACAACCAATCTAAATTGAAAATTCAATAAAGGTTTTTAACTAACAAATGAGATAATGTGTTTTTAAAACTTCAAGAATAGATGAAATGTCCTATTACTCCCTGTGAGTGTGTGTGTAGCAACACAAATAGGTTTATATCATGCCACTAACTCAAAATTGCTCAATGACAAAGTGCTCACAAACTTGAATTACTCCTAAAAATAATCGATATATTATTACTTGGATGATGCACCAGATTTTAATGTACTATGATAAAGTGATGCTCGGAGCTGGCAAAATAACGATACCCCCCATCCAGAACCATTACTTGTTTTCCTTCCCCCTACTGAATGAACGAACTGGCCAAAAATGAGGTTAATACTAACAAACTTGAAGAGGGCTAAGATAACGATAACATTTCCCAAACCCAAATTACCAGATTCCCTCCCCTCATATTGGATGAACGAACTGACCAATAAATGAGGTCCATAATACTAAGCTATATTGACGACCAAGCTAATATTGCTTGATTCACTTCTACAAGAGACAAAAGGAATTGAAAATGATTGCTAAAATCGAAATATATCTTCATGTCTTAGAATAGTGTATTTTTTTTAAAAAACATACTAACTTTAAAATACGAAAAAAAATTCCCCTGTCAATATATCCACGTATATCATATATCCATTCTTATATTCAGATTTCCTAAGATTATGCCTGGAATGAAATTTAAAGCAAATCAAAGGATATACATCTTTGTAGAGTTACCATATGAGCTGCCGAATAATTGAGAGTTACTTTTTGATGAGTCGTATTTTTGGATGGTCATTTTTTGAGTGAAACTATCCTGTGTTTAGATGACTGAGGGTTATGTTTTCAAGTGTTTCTGTAAAAATGTAATTAAGTATTAAACAATAAACAAATATGCTGAAAATATAAAGTCAAAAAAAAATGCATTATTACGTTCTATTATTAAGATTAGATTTAACTTTTAAGAGTTGTGAGTTTTTTTTCTTGAGGCTTAATCATTTAACGACGCTATATCTTTTTGAAAAAATACACCCTTGTTCCGACCAGTTTAATAGCATTAAACCTGCTCTAATCCAATTCTAAGCTCATTTAGAAATTGTTAATCAATTGGTGAATTAATAGTTATTTCTCGCATCGTATTATAAACGGCTTTCCGCGGATATAGAATGTACAATTATAAGATTAAAACTAGTTTTTTAGCCCCGAGGTGCCGAAGGCACCGGCTAAAAAAATGGTTTTTATTATATGATTGTACATTTTTATATTCGTAGAAAGTTGGATATAATACGATGCTAGACATAGTTTTTTCGTATGGATGAGAACCGGTTCCTATCCACCGGATTCGAATGAATACAGGAAAATATCTAACTGGACATAAAAACATATATTTAGTTACTCTATTAAAAAAAATAACATTTTTAAGCTCTCTTCAAACGATTATTTTTGCTCAATCGTAAGACCGCCATTATGTTATACATAGAATTTGCAGCAACATTTAACAATAAGTGAGTAAAATAGAGGAAAGTTAGAGCGACCATTAAAAAAAAGATAGAACAAGGATGACAACATCCATAAATAGCGAAGATGAGGTTGGTTAAATATCCCCTCCTCCCAAAACTTCCCGTCCTTGGGCGTTCTTTGGGGGTTGGTTTGAGTATCAGGAATTAAATATATACAAGGTGTTTAAAAAAAACTGCGTTTTTCAGTTTTGTGAATCAACCAGATGGAGCATGAAAAAAATAATTATATGTCCATAAAGTTAGTCATTTGTTCTGTAAAAATAAGCATTTTTAAGTTAAATTTATTTACGTTATAGCCCTAAATTCTATAAGAATAAAGCAGCACACTTACATTTTGAATTCTTTAAGCTCTAAAAAGCGCTATTGTTTCAAGATATATTAAAAAACACCTTTTATAAAATTTATCCGTATTTCTATAGAGAATAAGAATATATAATTATTTTTTCATACTCCTACTGGTTGTTTCCCAAAACCGCAAAAACGCAGTTTTTTCTGAAACACCTTGTATATATATTTATATTATTTATTGAATGCTTCTTTCTAATAGAAATTTAATATAAAGATTAACATAGAGTTTTATAAACACATTTTGATGATTAATCTAATACCCTTATATCTACTATGTAAACAATTCATATACATTAAAATCTTAAAAAGAAAAGGGGTTACTTTATACGTGTTGATAAATACAGTTTTAAAAGTTTTATATAAAGTAGTGAAGTTTTTGTCTGTACCATGATATTTCAATAACTACAGAACCTATTAGGTTCTCCATTTTAGCGAACTTAATATAAAATGCCTAAAACCATACCGGAACCTATGTTGGGCTTCCCTAATAAGTTCAATTATTAAAATCCCGAGCTTCCAAAAAAAACTTTCTTCTTTATATGAAAAGATTTGTCAACGTTTCTTTCTTTTTTTATATATCCAAAAAAGGTTATATATTCTACTATTTATCTCTTTAATCTGTCTATCTAAATATCTATCTGTACAATTTTCTAAAAAATGCTTATAAATTGCTGCTGTTTCATTTAATAGGACAATTTTATCCATTTTTGTCACGGCAACAAACATTGAGTAATAAACTACAATACAGCAATTATAAAGGTATTCTTATTGCATATTCAGAAAAGATATTGCTAAAATGACAACTATAGTCATAATTAAAATTTGGAAGGTTTGCCTTGTTTTACATACTCAGACAAAACTCTTTGCACGCCACTAATAGAAATATCGTACTGTTTGTAAACTTGTTTATTTATGTTTGTTAAATTTTCATTTCAGTAATCTTGGGTACAGATAAACTACATGCCGTACTGACATACATACCATAGATATAGAGCAGCTTTGCTACTCCAAAAATATCTATAATATGCTTGAATTTAAACATTAATTATGAATTATAGCCTCAGCCTCATGTTGAAATATTGCCTTGGGTTCAATATTTGACAGTAAATAACATCTCTTTTTCTCTCTGACCACATATTCCAGTATTTTTTGAGCTACGTCACAAAATCTATCAGTAGAAGTTTCACCATTTAATGTAGGGTTTAAATTTAGATTATTGGCGCACTTAATTTTATCAGAGACAAGGGAATGATATTCTGACAAACAACTGTAAAGGGAAATTTTCCCACAACCCCCTTCCCTTTTTCCTCCCCTTCTTTCCCACCCCTCTTCACTTATAAAACAAAAACAATATATACCACCATATACTCAATAAGGTTTCGTGATTTTTGTAGAATTGTTGGTGAGACTGGCTATACCCCTGATTTTTATGTAATATCAAGAGTTGGAGGAGTTTGGATTGTAAATTACACTGGTACCCAAAGTTTTAAAACAACAATATTATATTTGTTAGCTCAAAAACTTTGGGTATTTTGGGGGGATTTTGGTTGGTTCATTCTAAACTGGTAGTAATAAAAAATTTCCAACCAATAATTTTAATCTACAATAGGGTTAATCTTGTTTATTTTAATGTAAACCATTTTATTTTTTATTGTTTTATCCCTTAAGATAATTGGATGTCAACACAGTTTTTTTTCAATAAAAAAGCACTATGATTCTCCATTTTGATACACTTTCTATTTATTATGGCTAGTGGCTGCACCGCTAAAGGGGCTCTATATATTTGATGGAATATGGAGGGCAGAAAAAATGCCTTTAACAATATCAAGACTTATTCATAACAACAAAATAGCCTAAAACCATCTCAGGACCTATAAGAAGCCTCACTGTAAAGGAGAACCATATCGGTACAGCGGTTTTCGATATCCTTCTTTCGGACAAAAAAGCTAATTACTTTATATAAATCGACTAGCGGCTTCACCCCTAGCCTCTAGGGGCTTTGCCCCAAGAGGTATAATTACATCTTTTATTTAAAAAGACATTGGCAAAATGATAAACTTTTATAACTAAACTTTGGAGCGATGCTGAGAAAAGTAAAAGTGAAGCGTTGCTCTAAAAATTCAGGCGGAACTCCTTTTAACAATTTAGGAGGAAAAAAATTAAAAATCTTATAGTAAAGTACGAAATTATAGTTCACAGCTTTGTTTTTTAATAAATAAATCATGACTATTGTGTACAAAATTTAACTTTATTTACAGGGAGAAGAATATTCAAAGAAATAGAAATAAATTTGAGTTAAAAAAAGGTTTAAAAGCTCAAAATTAAATATTTGTATTCTTTAATAACTAAATCAAAATTCTAATGTTTATCGTACCAAATTGTCATTCCTCTTGGGAATAGAAATAGAAGAATAGAAGCATATTCTGAACCCTTTTTTCGTCAAATCTAAGAAGGAACATTTCTAGCAGACAAAAGTATTGTTTACTTTCGACTCAAGCTGATGTGGATTCTTAAAAAATTATAGACTCGCTACTCGATAGTGAGGCAAAATTATTTTTGTGAAAAATCATCTAAAAGCACATTATAGACCTACAAAAATTAAACAAAATCATATGTTAATAACCCTTTTAAGATTTTATTTAATTTTTGTAAATTTTTTTATTCGATTTTGGAGGATTTTTCACAAAAATAATTTTGCCTCACCAGCGAGTAGCCAGCCTAACTTTTTTTTAAGAATCCACCTCGTTTCGAAGCTTTCAAATTTAAACGAAATTTTTGGGCAATTAATTCTGATTCCGCAAAGCTTTCTACTAAGAAAATATACTGTTTACAGCTGACTTTTAACTATGTATTAAATGAAAAAAAACATGCATTCGTAACAAGATGTGTACAAAATTTCAACCAATGAAATTAAATGTATGTACCGATGCGATTCTCCTATTGGCTCAATCAGACATTCCCTCTCTTTCTTAGTACCTTTATTCTCTTGGGCAATAATCAACGTTCAGAAATCCTATTATGTAAAGTAATAATGTTTTTTGACTGTAGCTGAAGATTTCAATAACTGTAGATCCGATTGAGTTCTTGATTTTAAGGGTAGATCAATAGATCAATAGATAATAGATCCATGTATGGTTTTAGAATATTTTATTTGTAGAATGAGTCTTAGGATGGTTTTAGGCTAATTTTCTTTCCTTACCTACCCCTTCAAATGCATAGTTCCTGGATGCTAGGGGAGCAGTCGCTAAATAAAGTTATATAAAGTGTATCTGTCTTGTCATAGTCTTATTAAAAGCGAAGCTTTTCTATAATTAGGGTCGGTCCGTCCGTACGTCCGTCACAGAGAGTTAGCTTTTTACGTTAATTTAAACAGGTTTATCGATTCCAAACTTTGCATGATGATTCTTATAGTACAATGTTATAATCTTATAGTACAATGTTATAAGCGAAGCATCTCTATAAACAAGTACCAAAAATGTAAGTATGTCCTTAAACAGTATCATCTATTTATGCAGTTTTGCAACAAATTTTCTTAAAATATTGTTTGTACTGATGCATTAATATTATGCTAATCCAGCTCTGACAATCTACAAGTGTTAATTTTCGTCTGTCCTTCCATTTCAGAGCTTCGCTTTTATGGATGTTGTTATCCTTGTTCTTGTTCTTCTAAGATTTTACATATCCTATACATATCAATTAGAGATAGAGAGAGGACAATAGCAGTTAAATTCATCCTCAAGATTTTCTCAACCAATATTTACCAGCTAGAAGAATTTATTATCATCCATTGTCACGTCCCTGTAAAGAAAATTGCGGCAAATATGTGTACAAAAGCTTTACAACACCTATAATTATCATATTTTCAATTTGGCATAGTAAATATTTCAGGCATATAATGAAAAGTATTCGATTCGGATTATGGAAAGAAAACGAATTAGCGGTTTTCGTCATATTTTCAAAGTAGCTTTTCTCATATTTCTAGCCCCTGCAGGGCTAATTTCCTAATCCTGCTGTAAAATCATTAACATTTACCTAACCTTACCTAAAATAACTGCTACCGTGAAAATACGACGAATCCCGCTACTTCGTTTTCTTTCCGTGATTTATCGATTCATTTCCTTTGGATAAAAAACGTGATTAAAATACATGTATATAGTGGCGTGCGGAAGGAACAAGTACAAAGTTTTCGGATGGAAGGAGGGGGGTGGGGGGTTGGGGGGTTCGCACAACACCCTTGCCAATTCCTCTGCACGCCACTGATTTTAACTAATTATCTTTCCCTTTATCCTTGGTGGATATTTGAACCAATATATGATTAGACATTTCTAAATTCATAATTTTAGACCCATGTCACATATAATAATCTTCTATATTAAGACATGCACTCAGCGATCTCAAGGGATAAGACAATGGACGATAAATTAATGTGGACCCAAAATAAAGATGAACAAAATTACCCCATTTGAAGATTAAAATTATTGGTTGAAAAGTTTGGACTCTATTAGTTAGAAACCAACAAATCAAAAATCTAATAATAAAACTTTGGGGACTAGTGTATTTTAAATTCCAATTTTTCCTCCCACATTGCATGTATAAAAAAAAACCAGGACAATCATATACACAAAAGTGGCGCAACAATACAACGCAGCAGCATTTACAACTAAATAACAATCTAATCGCCGCAAAATTGTTGCGTTACATATATCAAAACAAGGATGACAACATCCATAAGCAGAAAAGCACAAAAAAATCATGGATAAGAATACAGACATTTGTTGAAATCAATATTAGATTTTTGGATAAAAAAATTTCCTATAACAAAGGGAAATTTAATTGTGATACTTTTATCCATAGAAAATTTGAAAATCGGACTAAAAACCCCTAAGCCTGCTTAAGATATGATGAAATATGTGAAAAATAAATAAAATGTTACTTTTCCTTTCATCTATAGATACAAAAATCTCATAGAACGACTGGGAATATAATTTTGATAACCCCTATCTACAAAGTTTTTTAAATCAGATCAAAACCATAAAATATTTTGGGGGATATTGAGAAAAATATAAAATAGCAAAAAACATGCTAAAAGCAGTCCGGCCGTCATTGATGTTGACAAAAAGTTTCAGAATCATATATAGCAGCCAAGAAAATTATATTTCTCCCTTAGTGTTACAGGCTGAAAGACATAGTTTATTTTAGAGTATTTTCGCTACTAATAAACGTGAAATTTATTACCCTAAAGGTTTTTATATTAAAAATATTTTTCTGTCCTTTGTTTAATAGCGTATTTGATAAGTAATTTATCATTACTTTGTATATAAAAACCACAATCCTTTCCTGAAGTATGGTCAAATTTCTCTACTTTTTTGGACGAATTTTTAAAATTTAATAGGATCTTCATGTTTTTAAATTTTTTTAATCTAATAGAATTGGGTTTTTTTGTTAAATCTTAATGTTAATTCTATGTCAAAACTTTTTCACTATAAATTTTAATCTACAGAAGAGGTAATTATGTTTTATGTAAATGGGGGAGTACATCAAATTATCGTCCATTGTCTTATCCATATAACTTACTATTTAAATAGATTTTTTTTTACAATTTTACTCATGAAACCAAATTACAGAATATCCTTTTAATGAGTTTCTGTTTATGTGAAGTTGTGGTCATTTTTAGTTTCTTGTGATTTTGTAGTATTTTATATTGATTAAAGCTTCGTTTTAACTAATTTCATATAAATATCTTTTTATTTGGTATGAATTAGTCTTTCTAAAATATGAAAAATTAAGTCTCGTAGTCTTGATCATCTTTAAAGGAGAATTGGCAAAATTTAAGGAAAAATTTTTACCTAATGGAAAAGTAGTTCTAAATCCTCCAAATAGAAATGGTTGCCTGAAAAATCCCTTCTTCTTGGGGTGAAGTGCAAAGAGTTCAGGGGCAAATCCAATAGATTTTAAAAGGATTAGGTGGGATAAGACAATGGATGATAAATTTATATACATCCCCAATAATGATGAAGATATAAAACATCTTCTTCTTTATTCCTGGTTTTAAAAAGTTATAAACACATGCAAATTTCTTTAACTTATAAAAGCTTATTATAATTAGCTTCGATCTTAATGGACAAACTTATCTTTGTTTGAATAATATGACATATATAATTATTTTCTTACGCATAAATATAAAATAATATATCATAATCTATTATCACCTAATATTCAATAATGCTTTTTTGTATTATTATAATTGTAGCTAAAATTATTCTATATTACATAACAATTTTAGTAGAGAGCTTCTTTATAATTTGTGCTAATACGTCTTTTTGTTGTTAATTCGCTGATTATGTCGCTCTTTACCTGGTAGGGCCTTGATGATGACAGAAAATTACTGGTACTGGGTAGAACCGCAGGAATTAGGCACCGCAGTTACAGTCACTGCATAAATGCCCCCCACCTCCCAGTGGTTAAACATAGGAAAAAAAAACCATCTCTCCTTATTTTCAAATTATTTTATAATAAGAGGTTTGGGGATTCAGTGCTCGACAGGCACTTAGAGGGAAAACACAACCGTAAGTCTTTAAGAGTTATTTCTTTCATCGTATTATAAACGGCTTTCCGCGGATATAGGATACATTTCTATATTCGTAATAATACGATGCTAGACATAGTTTTTTCGTATGGATGAGAACCGGTTCCTATCCACCGGATTCGAATGAATACGAGAAAAGTAATTCAGTTATTCTTTTAAACATTTTATAACTTACATTATTTTGACACGCTATAACTACAAATTAGAATAAAGTATCTTGCATCTTAGGAAATTTATAAAAAAGATGAGAAGCGCTGCTATTCTCTACATGTTTTGTCCCCTTGTAATATGATTTACTGTTATAGATGCTGTCATCCTTGTTTTATGTTTATTTGTTATTGAGTTAGTAAGTAGGAGTTTTCTTAAGGGATAAGTCAATGAACGATAAAGTGATAGACATCTTCATTGATTATAAACAAAATTACCCTTTCGGACAGAAAAATAAATTGTTGAAAAGTTTGGACACTGCGTATTTGATCCAACCAATAAAATGTAATAAGAGTTCCCAAAGTTTTTAAGCAAATAAATGAGAGGGCATGTTTGTAAACTTTGAAAACTAGTATTATTTACAGTCCAATATTAGATCCCTCCCATCCTGGTGAGTAAGTGAGAACTTTAAAAGAAGAAAATGAAATTATAAAAAGACGGATTTCATTTACAAAATATTTCAAATGGTCCATTCCTGAATGGATGAAAGGATAGGTATACTCTCCACTGCCATTTGCTTCAATTTTTAAAACTCTCATTGACCAAGACATCTTGTTACTTTTTTATATACTAGTGATTTCGTCCATAGCCTCTAGGGGCTTCGTCCCAAGAGATATTGGGAAGTCCTTACCTCTTATATAAAATCTTCGTAATTTGTAAAAAAAAAACAAGTTGAGGGAGGGGGTTTGAAAGAGTAAAGATTTGGGGGGTGTTAGTGTCCAACATCCACAAGAAAATGGCCTAAAACTTAAGCTTATAACAGACAGACAGACATATATTTTTTTTTATTATAGATATCAAAACGATTAGAAATAAAATAATAATTAAATATTATGGTTTATCTTTTTTTTACTTTGTTTATTTTCCAATTCATTTATTCATACCAATTTACCCTTCTTTTTCCTCTTAGTGCAGTAAATGTAGACTCATTAGATTTGAACTTTAAAGTATTAGATATTCGCTAAATTCAAACTGTTATAACCTTTTTTAGTAGCAAAGCTACTCTATTATTTGAAATGTAGGTCTAAAACAGTTTGGGGACATTGATTCATTCAGCTGATATTTAAGATATTTTGATAATTTTTGTGAAGATACTTGACAGTGAATTCGGCATACAACTTAGTTTATCCGTCAGTCTTTCAACTTTTGAAGATAAAGAGTGTCCCTTTCTTCAGGTTAAATTTAATCTCGCATTGTGTCCATCAATCTTAAATTTTGATTAGTAAACTTTTTACAGATGTACATTCAGTTCCACATGTTGCTGACTTTTTACTAAAATATAGAATCTATAAGGATAAGACAGTTGCTGAAAAAAATTATGTTTATCCCCGATTACGATTAACAATCTTACCCCTATATCCTAGTAGGTCAAACTTGTTTATGAAAAGTTTGGACACTGCAATCTAATCAAGATTTAAAAGTCAATAACATTTTAAGCCAACGAATTACAGATCGTGAATATAAAATTTAGGGTTCCAAAGTCCCCTTCCTTCCTTACAAAGACATATAGCAAATATAAGAGGTTGTATGTTGATGTGAGTAAAGCAAAAGGGAGGCGTTAGCTTGTGCTGTTGTAATAATATTTTTGGGACATTGGACTGTTTAATACACTGCATTGGCACTCAAGGTTTTGTAATAACGCTTTTTATTCATTGCCTTAACAACTTTAGGCTTTCATAGAATTTTGATTGGTGGGTTTATTAAGTTAAGTGTCCAAACGTTGTAACCAGTAGTTGTAATATACAGAAGTGTTAATTTTGTGTATCATAATAGATGATGTAAAATACTTTATCGACTATTGCCTTATCCCTTTAGATTCCTGAATAATTTGATGATTTAAGACTTGAGCGAGAGTGAACGGCCACCCTTTTTTTACCATGTAAACTATATTTAACATAAACACTTACACAATTACTCATGGAGAGAGGGAATAGACAAAAAATAAATTTTCAATTTCAAATAAAAGATAAAATTTAAGAGGAAACCTATTATTAAAGAGGTTTAATCTCTTTCCCTCCCCCGTAAAATGGCCTTAAACCTGCACTAGAACACTGCTAGTCTACCAAGAGTCAGTACGACCAAGAAGTTAACGAGATCTTATTACGTCTATGTATTTTATTTTCTTACTTTCGGTTACATTTCTAATGGACTCTAGGGGCACTTGAGAAAAAGTATATAATGTAAAGCTTTGAGAGGGGAGGTGGTAATTTTTTTTCAGGGGGCAATTACCCTGTCACTCTGGGAGGGTGGATCCGGGAACCCTCCCCCCAAATAGTTATAAACCTTTACTAGACCTATAAGAAGCTTTACTATAAAGAAAAATATGTCGTTCAGGCGGGAACGTGAGTTCTTAGTCTTTAAACAGACAGACACTCTGTTACTTTTATACAATAATACGATTTTTCAAATTTTTTAGTTGTTAAATAAACAATAATTTATCTGCCTATTATCTAAGTTTAAACTCTAACATTAATTGTCCTTCATACAAGAATGCAAAAGTTTTGAAAATAGCAATAATTTCTCTTTTAAAAATAATGACAAAATTCCTAAAAGCTACTCTCAATAAAAACTGAAAAATATAACTTCAATATTCAACAATATAGGGCCGAATTATCATAGAGATCTTAATTTAGTAAAAAAGAATAGGATAATTATGCTCTGAAAATTTTTGTCAAAAAGTTAAAATCATGGACACACATACTTTTTGGTAATGATTATGGATATCCTACGCTTTTCCTACTGTTACAAGAATTGGCATGAAAAGTTTGATGTCATTAGGACAATTCTAACATTCAGAGCTATCCATTACGAACGGACCGACCCTAATTATGAAAAAGCTTAGCTTTTGATATCTATCTTTTAATTATTTTATTTTGTAAAAGTATAAGAATGCCAAAAGTAAAGTATTTAGTATTTAGATCATTAATGTTGTGTTATTATTTGGATTACAATAAAACATTAATTGCTTTTTAAATGACCAGATAATTCTTTTGTCATATAGCAATTATTTTTACAATTGCCCAGCTTTGTAGTAGCGTTGCTACTCTATTGTTGTCAGCGTCTGTGGCAAGGACGACGTCAAAGCTTTTTTTTTTTGGGGGGGGGGGGGGTGGGGGGCGGGTGAGACACAAATTATATCCTCTTAGAAATATGATATTTTTTTTTTCAAATTTATACCCATCCTCATCCCCCCCCCCCCCCCCACCCGACGGAACTATGAACTCGGCACCCTTGCCTGCCTAGCCGCAGCGCTCCGCCCTTTTGCCCAAAACCTAACCTAACCTAACCTAAAATAGTTGTTCTGTCGTTGGTTATAAAAATTTTCAAAATTGAAAAAAATATTTCTAAGAGGAGATACCCAAATTTGTGTGAAATGTCAAAAATTTAACTGGGTTTTCAAATTTTTTTTTAGGGGAGGGGGAGGTTTATTACCCAACATCACTTGGTCTGTTGGTAGATTTATTAAGGAAGGGAGAGAACATTAATGGTAAAACTAATCAACACCCCTTTCTTTCTCCAATTACGTTACCAGCAAAAAAGGGCAGAATTAGGACCAGGGACTATTTCAATTCAACGTTCTTCTGCCTTTCTTGTCTGTTTCTTAACGTATGACTAGTGGCTACGCCCTTAGAAGCCACCTGAAGTTGATCATTCCTTTAAATTTTAGTTTTAAATAGATATTTGAAATATTTTTCGGGGATAACTTTTAAAGCGGCGTTTTCTCTTGTGAGGTTGGAGGTACCCTCTCCAAAAATACTTATAGATCTTCCCAGGAAATGTGAGAAGCTTCACCGTAAAGGAGAACCACATCGGTTCAGTGGTTACACACACACAGACGGACAATCATCCTATTACTTTTCCTTTACTTTGGGAATATGTAATATAATGTATTGTGAATTCATGTAAGTGTTTGTTCTTGTTATATACAGAATGTTATGAGTTTTTCAAACATTCATTAATCATAATTAAAAGGGGTATTTAATACAGATTTGAAATTAATTTGGCATCCCATTATTATTTAAGGCTAACATATCAAAGAGCGTTTTGCTTGATAATATAAAGTAGTATGGTTTTTGCTCGATAATATAAAGTAGTATGGTTTTTGTATTACCGTTAAGATCTCGTTAACTACTGAACTGATTGGTTTCTCAATTTTAAGTAACCTTCACATAGGTCCTCTGGTGGTTTTAGGCTATACATTTTTCAGATTTTAATCTTGGGATAGTTTTAAGCTATTTTCTAGACCCCTGTCCCTTATAATACTGAGCCCCTAAATGCTAGTTCTAAAATAAAATAAAGAAGTGTATTTTTGTACGTCTGTTAGGCATAGGCGTCCAAGGGGGGGGGGGGGGGGTAATGGGGCGATTACCCACCCCAAACGAATTTGGGGTTGCCGTAGGCACCCCCAAAATTTTTTTCATTTTACCCCCCCCCCCCTTTAAAATTTACCCCTAACCATTTAGGAGGGGGTATTCACCCCCCCCCCCAACCAATTTGGGGGGGGGTAAATACCCCCCCCCAAAATAGAAAATCTCTAACAAAAAAAATTTTTGCGCGCTTCGCGCGCATTTTTAATACTAAATTTTTGATAAAATTTAACTTACCCCCCCCAAAAAATTTTACCCCGGGGGTAAATTTTGGGGGGGGTAAACAAATTTTACCCCTGCCAACAGATTTCAGGGGGGGTAATTACCCCCCCCCCCAAGCAAATTTTACCCCCGGGGTAAAAATTTTGGGGGGGGGTAAAAAAAAATTTGCGGCGCGCTTCGCGCGCCATTTTACCCCCACCAAAATAAAAAGCTTGGACGCCCCTGCTGTTAGGGTATCCTACAATGGTTTCCAAGATTGTTTTAGGCTATTTTTTGCCAACTCCCAACTATCAAGTATAACTTTCAACATTTGAATGACTAAATTTAAATGACTTTGTTACATTGAAATTTGATAAAATTTTAGCATAAAGGCAGACCAGCCGACATAATTAAATTGTAGAATAACCTCAATCCTTATGATAAAGTAATAGGATGTGTGTTTGTCTGTACCGAAGGATCTCGCTAACCGCTGAACCGATCGGGTTCTCCTTAACAGGGTAGCTTCCCATATGTCCCGGGAAGGTTTATAACTATTTTTTTTTGGGACGGTACCACCATTTTCCCTAGAAAAATCACAAAAAATCTAAATATTTTACATCTCTCGATTTTACGAGTTATTCAGTTGAGCTTGAGGTGAAAGGTTGTCCTAACCACTCTCCTCCCCTACCCCAACTTATAACTCTTCACCGACTAGATTATCTAGTTTTGACCGCCTGATAACCAGTACAAATAAAATTGTAATTAATTCTACAGCTGACTCATCAAGTTTGACCGCCCAACACACATCGAATCTGCTCCACTAGTGAAAAATTTAAGATAAGTTTTTTTTTGTGTTTATTTAAAAGTATTGATATTTGTGATATTCATCCTTAGTTTAATATATTAGTGAAGGTAACTAATTTTATTCTTAGTGATTATGACTAATAACATTACCCCTAACTCTAATTCCTCCCTTGAAGGGCAGCGAGAAAATTCCACTACCCCTGCAGATTGGAATAATTTTACTTTTGACCACTTCTCTAAAATAACTGAGACAACGGGAAAAATTAGGGAAGAACTTGATAAGCTAAGTCAATGTAATAGTGGGAAGCCTAGTGAAAAGGCTAAAATCATAGCTCCAATAACCAATTGGTTTATTGAACTAGAATCTAAGATGAATGATTTGTCTAAGTTTGTTTTCGGGTTATCTAATAACCAGAAGACGCTAATTGAAAGAATTGAGAAACTAGAGGCCACCATAGCTATCAATGTGGCTTCTGGCGACCTTGTGTCTGATATCGAAAGGTCAGCAGGGTATAAAGATTTGTGTAATGAAACCATGCTTGCTTCTCTAAGTAGTAAGGTCCCCAACTTGGATTTAGGCGTTCACATTGATAGGGATTCTGACATTTCTATGATTGAAACGGTGAAGACAAAGCTTTCTTCTACTCTCACCCCTAAAGTTTTATCGGACGTAGTAATCACCCCATTAGCAAAAGAAACATTTGAGAAAAATGAAAAGTTTATCGTTCCAGTATTACTAAAATCCAAAACTAAACAAGGAAAGGCTGCTTTAGATAAGGCTCTAAAGACTAAGGGGTTAGATGTTAACTTTCATTGGCCTAAACAATTGTTTCCTATTATTAAAAGTTTAAGAGAAAAGTACCAAAATGTTAAATCTGAGGACATAGATTTAACCTCTAAGCAAATTCTTATTAGGCCCAGCGCAACCGGAAAATCCATAATGGTGTCTTACAGAACAAGGATGGGTACTAACTGGACATTTTTAGAAAGTTTTAAAACTCCTGCGCCTCAAGCAATGCTTGTAAACACCAAATTCTTGCAACCTTTCTCTAGTAAATATATACAAATGTGAGTAAACAAAATAATCATTGATTTAAAATATTCTTGTCAAAATAATGCATTATTTATATAAACTGCTCCTTTTTGTTGTTACTTTTAAATGGTATATTTACTATAGATGTGAAATGTTATTCCCCCTTTTACATTCTCCCCCTTCTGCCCTTGGTTGTAATTTACCCCAATTTTATCATCCAAATCTCTACTTTGACATTTCTCATAAATTGCAAAAAAATATTTTGAAACATTACACTATGTCTCTTGGTTCAGTTTTATCTTTCAAAAAAGGGATAAACTTTTTTAACTTGAAGAAAAATTATATGTCTTTTTGTAAGCTTTTAGGGGATCCTAAATTTAAAAAGGCGAGGAATTAATATTTGAAGAAGTAATTTTAAGTCCCCCTCCCCCAGTAAACCAGCCTACATCTGGAAATTCTTTTTGCTTAGACAATGTAAAAGTTATAAGTCAAAATATGAACTCGCTAAATTTAAGTTTGGCCTCTCTAGATAAAGATGGTGGGAAGTTTAAAATGAAAATTAATGCAGTTTTAAAAACAAATTCACATATAATTTTACTTCAAGACACGCGTGTGGGTAATAATATAACATTTCTTAAAAACTATTTAATGATAAGTAAATTCGGAAATTATGATATTTATCTTAATAGCACAAAAGGGGATCGTGGTGTAATCACAATGATAAGGAGAAATTTTTGTCATAAAGTTTATAGAATATTTAAATCTAGGTGTGAAAATGTCATTATCGTTGATTTGCATATAAATAATGAACGAATGCTTATCATTAACTGTTATGGTCCAACTCAATCTCAAAATAAAGATTTTTTTCACTCTTAAAACAAAAAATTGAAAGTATTGGAATTTCTAAGTTTGTTATTTTGGGAGATCTGAACTGTTTAACTTGTGATTTGCCTATAAATTCTAACGTAGTTTTGAATAATTATTAAATTCTTAACATGAGCGCAATACCTAACTTAATTCACACAAAAACTTTAGTTTCATGGATAAGGGATGGATTTATTGTAGACAAATTTAGACTTTTGTATCCAAATTTAAAAACTTATAGTTATATTCCTTTTAGTGAACAAGCTATAAATAGGTCAAGGATTGACCATTGTTTGGCAAGCCCACAATTTAGTCCATTAATCAAAAAAGTTGAATATCCAAATAGGCTATCAAAATATTTTGACCATAAACCTGTCACTTTCTTTGGAAAAAGTAAGAATATTACTAGACCAAAAGTTATTGATAGCTCCCTACTTAATATTGAACATTTATATTCTACAGTAAAATTTTCTGTGTACAGCTTTATGGTTGATAATACAGAACCTCCAAATAAAAATGAATTAACTCTACTAATTAATAGAATTAACATTTTATCTTTGTATATTCAGGGGCTTGAAAAAACGATCTTAAATCTACCCAATGACAAATTTTGTAAACATTTAATTAAAGTTTATAGTAATGAAATTGAAGAAAACTGTTCACTTTTTCCCAGTATTGAAACTTTTTTATCTTATAACACTAAGTTGGAACCGGACTTAATGTTAGAATGTTTATTAAATGAAATAAAAAATACATGTATATCATTTCAGTCATTTTATGTTAAAACAACAAAGGAGGAAAAAAATAAATTGTCTGATCAATTATCATATTTAAGAAGTATTGGTGATTTTAATTCTGTTAATTTTAAAGAAACTGAGGCAAAACTTTTGGAAATTGAACACAGAGAAAATCTAAGACTTTTGGAAAACACAAATTATTTTAACTTATTAAACCATGAGAAAAGCACTAGAAGCTTTTCTGAACTTTTGAAAAATAAGAACTCTCATGAATCTGTATCTTTGATTAAAGACTACTCAGGGAATATTATTCAAAATGATGATGAGAGACAAAATTTTATTGTTAATCACTTAAACAACTTTTTAGCACGTCTGTTGAGCCAGAAATTTCTTTTGAAGAATTTTTTGAAAGAAATGAAAATGATCCAATTTTTGACCCTTTTAAATTATCGCTAGAAGATAAATTAAATCTTGAGTCACCTATTCAAATGTCTGAACTTGAAACCGTGCTTAAAAATGCTAATTTAAATGCTGCTGTTGGTTTAGATGGCATACCTATGGCGTCAATTAAACATTTTTGGGATTTAATTAAAGATACAATGTTACATGGTTTTAACTATATGGCTAATAAAGGGGAGTTAAGAGGTATGATGAATATAAGTAGAAGCAATTTGATTCCAAAGGGTGGAGATAAAGATCTTTCTAATATTAAAAATTGGCGTAGCATTGGTATACTTACATCTCCTTATAAACTATATAGTGGAGTTATAAATTTAAGATTAAAAACTGTTGTAGATTCCATAATACACAATGCTCAGAAAGCTTATTCCGATCAGTATTTTATACAAGAATGTTTAATAAATGTATATGAACTGCTTTCACAATCAAACTCCACAAATTCTCCTTTAGCAAGTCTAATAATTGATTTTTCGAGGGCATTTGATACAATAGGAAATACCTACTTACAATCTGTATTGCATTTCTCTAATTTTGGTCCAAAATTTATTTTAATGGTATCTTCTACTTTTAAAAACCGAAAATCTTGTATCTTGACTGATTGCGGTTTAACACAAAATTTTGAAAATAAAATAGGTATTATTCAAGGAGACCTTCCATCTCCAAACTTATTTAAAATTGCAATAAACCCACTCGTTATAAAATTATGTCTAACAAACACTCTTAAAATTCCAAATTCAATTCCTTACAATTTTAACAGAGATGAAAATAAAGTAAATGTAGCAAGTGGTTTTGCAGACGATATGCAAAACTTCATGGAAGTAAAGGCAGAATCTCTCCAAAAATGTTATGATATTTTGACCAGCTTTGGAAAATTATCAAACCTTAAAGTTAACAACTCTAAGACTCAAATTATAATAACTGGTGGGTTACCTTCTTTAGATTTTATAAGAAAAGTTGAGGAACTGAATTTTGAAATTTCAGATAATTTCACAATTTTAGGTCTAAGCTTGCACAAATCTTTAAATGACACTAATTTAATTTGGGACAAAATATTGGCAAAGGTTGTAAAATTGCGCAATTTTTGGAATTTATTCAATCTTAGTATTCCTGGAAGGGTTTCTATTATAAAAACATATTTTTATTCACAATTATCATATCTAGGTTCAATTTTCGAACCAACAGACCAATTTTTAGCAGACTTTGAAAAGTGTGTTGTAGGCTTTCTAAAACAAGGGGGAAGGATTGCAAAGGATAGAATTTTTCTTGACTGTAGCAAGGGTGGGCTTGGCCTGCCTAACCCAAAAGAATTTCTCACTAGTCTTAAAGTTAGCATTTTTTTAAAAGGTCTTAAGGCAAATGATTCATGGGGTAAAGAATTGAGACAATATCTTGCAGATCCCGAAAACCCTTTGTCTATACAAATTGATAAAATTATTC
The DNA here is from genome assembly GCF_053477335.1 of Acartia tonsa. Taxonomy (NCBI): domain Eukaryota; kingdom Metazoa; phylum Arthropoda; class Copepoda; order Calanoida; family Acartiidae; genus Acartia; species Acartia tonsa. The sequence continues at coordinate 12,776,371 of NC_137271.1, read as the reverse complement.
CAGAATCTAACCCAATTTTGTACAATCTAGTTAAAGCTTTTTTACGTTTTTGTGATTATTATTGGAAATTTAGTGGAAACATTCTCGCTGCCCAAGTTGTTAATAATCATTTATTCACGGATAATCAAGGAAATATGATCAATAACAACTTCTTCACAATAAACTCATGGTTAAGGTATGGTAATGAACTAAAAAATCTTACCTTAAGTAATTTTATCTCAAACTTTGGCAATGTTTTAAATTATGATGAATTTTGCAGGAAATCTTCCTGTTATGTAACCCCAAATGAATTTATAAGAATGAAACATAATCTAAGAGTATTTTTAAATAGGTGTAAAACAAAATTTTCTCAAAAATCTGTTTCAATATTAGTCTTTATTTCAAAGCCCAATTTGAGAGCAAAAGATTTTAGATACTTCTTAGATATATCCAAATCTATGTTAACTAATTGTCAACCCGTTAAAACTAGAAATATGTGGCTCAGTAATGAAATAGATATAAATAGAGAATCAAGGTTTATGTGCATGTGGCGATTATCCTATCTTCCCATGAACATAAGAGACTTTGCTTTTAAATTATCTAACAATCTTCTTCATTTTAATGCAAATTTATCAAAATTTAGTGACACTAGTCCAGCATGTACACAATGTACAATAGCTTTAAATCTTCCCACCCCTAGAGAAACTTCTTGTCATTTTTATCTTTATTGTTCATCAAATACAGAATTACTTTTAGAATATTTTAACACTTTTCTTTACCAATCTAATATAACATGGGTTGCCAATTATGTTCTCTTGGGAGCACCGTCTAATATACCATTCTATAAAGCTATAATAATCAATACAGAAATTATTATTTCAGCTTGGTTTCTTTTTGAATGTAGAAATAAGAAAATTAAACCTGTATTGTCAATGTTAAAAGAGTTTTTAAAGAATTTTAGAGCAATATTTATGCGTTTCCCAAAATATCAGAATGCGTATAATAAGTGGATAAGAGGATAAAAGGGTTAGTGTTATTACAGGGACATTAAGAAAATCTGTTTGTTAGTTTTTGTATCTCTTTCTTAATATCTGTCAATATTTCTTTCAACTATGAATTTTTTCTAACTTAAACTTTCATTCTTTTTTTTTCAGTTTCTTAAGCTGACGGCTCAGGGTAAACAGATAATCAGGATAACCAAAAATCCTTGTGTTAATGAAAAAGATGCCATTGCCCTCACTTTGACTAGACGAGAAATTACCAGCACTCAACACATCTTCAAAGAAGACGGAACACATGAAAGAAACCAAATTTATTTTCATATAGTAATTGTAAATAATTTCAATTTTATATTTTTAGTAATATTTTTGTGATTTTATGTTTATAAACTGATTAAAAACCAATAAAATACGTAATAATAATAATAATAAAGATTTTACGTAGAGAGTTCAACGCAACATAGAATTATTTGAAAAATGAAGAAAAGTGTCACTAGAGGCCTTTAGGGAGGGACGTAGCCGCTAGTCCTTAAAAAAATGCATAACATATCTTTTTATATAAAGTAGTAGTTTTTATGTGAATGAAGCTGAAGGTATTGAAAATTGCTGAGTGTCCTTTTCAGTAAAGCTTTCTTTTGTTGGTTTTAGGCTACTTTTCTAACCTCCCCTAACCTCTCTTAGAGGGCATATGCGCTAGTGACCGATATAGCTATTATCTTGTATTAAGGACCACCTCTCGGCAGCAAGACAGGATACTACAATCTATTATTTAATTGTTTAATAACTTGTAGAATATCGTCACTACTTACAGGACATATCCTATTATATAAAGTAGTAAACGTTTTTTGTCTGTCCCAAAGGATCTCGCTAACCGCTGAACCGATATTGTTCTCCTTTACAGTGAAGCTTCTTATAGGTTTGGGAAGGTTTTTAACTATTTTTGGGAGGGTTCTACACCCCCCTCCCCCCAAAAATGTTTTTTTTAACTCTTTTGAAACTTAAATTTAAAATGGGATAAGGTCAACTTTTCCCCCTCCTACCAGTGCCCCTAGAGGCTTCTAGTGGCGTAGCCACTAGTGACTAATATAGATATGATGTAATAGTTCCAATATTCGGAGAGACAAAACTTACGGTAGTTACATAGTGGTTAGTTTATCTTTTCTTTTCTTTCAAAGTTAGATTAGACCCCTTTTATTTATTGACCTTTTTCTAATATCTTTACTTTAATATAAATAAGTAATGGGTTCTTTGTCTGAAGCTAAAGATCTCGGAAAATGCTTTTAGGCTATTTTTCAGACCTCTCTCCTCGCCCTCCCTTAGAGGCTAGAGACGAGTCAACTAGTATTTTTCAAAATTATCGCAGAAACTCTATTATATATGACCGCCAGTCTATCAATTGGCTGAATTTTAGTATAAGTTCCCAAAGTTGTGTAGCCAACGAATAAAAAAACGTTGTTATAAAACTTCGGTGACTAGTAAACAACCCAATGTCCCCTCCCCCCTACCTCCCTAGGAACCCCGGATATTTTTTTTTACTTTCTTGCTTTCTTAAAAGTGGCGGGAAAAGGGATATTTTTAAAATTCTAGGAAATTGTAATTTATTTTTTGTTTTATTTTGCTGCTCTGTTTCAATTAACATGACGTTATTATGATACATCAAATTTTTTAATAGAGCCTGCGCCCCTAGCACCTTGTTCCTATAGAATAGAAATAGTTACTTTAAAATCAAAGTGCCTATGTCTGCAGAAACAGAAAAAAAGCTTCCATAGTTTTCATATTATTTTTTTTTGGAAAATTGTCTTTAATGCGATATGATATATGATTTTTTCAGTATGACACAGAGCCAGTTCTAAACAGCGGATATTTATGGGATTCAAAGTCATTCTGGAAAAAAATTGCTCCTTATCACCTTGAATTTAAAGGAACTAGAGTCTGTGTTTATAAGGCTTATATTTAAAGGGTGACAATATCAATTCAGTTGATTGCGAGATATTAAGAAACAGACAAACTTACAATTTTCTACTTACTCACTCCATCAGGACCTATATAAGGCTTGCTTTTAGTTAATAAATAATAATATCCTTTCAGTGGTTTGTGAGATATTAAGACACAAACAGACATCCTACTTCTTTTAACTTAAGATAAAACAGTTGTATGTTAAAATGCCACTGATCGGAAAAAAGACCGAATTCATTGGATTTGAAATCAAATGTAACCGCAAGATTAGAAATCGGGTCTAAATTAATTTTTTCCTATAATGTAACAGCAAGGTTAAATACCAGCTAAAGTATAAACTCTGCTGTTATTCAGAAGCTTTTGTTGTTTTTAGGAATGATGTATTGACTGATTGGTATTGGAAATACGCATAACTCCGCCAGATTACGATGTTCTTACAATTTTCCTGTAAATTATACATAATACAAAATAGAATACTATCTATTGTCCGTCGAATATGCTGATTGCATTTTTTTAGAACAAATATTAATTTTGCCTCCCCCCTCCACCCCACCCAACCCTATTAAAATAAGGAGAATTGTTATTCGTCCAAACTAAATTTATATCTAAAACAGTGAGAAATAATCTGTTGAGCCTTTAAACAAAGCTAATTTGATGTGTCATGAGATGGTTTTATGCTATTAAAAAACGTTTAAAAGTGTTGCTCTTCATGATTGGGGAGAGTCCCTAGTAGTATTTTTCAGATTGATTGGCTTTAGGGTGGTAAGTAAAATAATAAATATGCAGCCCAATTGTCATTATCGGTCATGACTACTTTTATATAGTGACATCACATAATCGACATAAATAATTTTAAGAATGTGTATAAATCACAATTAATAAAAGTTGTTCCTCCTGCTGCTATGTCAGACGTGCAACATAAATAGTTAGTGTTGGAAGATTACCTTGGCCCAGAATAAGCAAAACTCATTCCATACACAGCCAGGACTTCAAGACAAAGACTTGGCAAGCAAAGGGCCATTAGTCGCATAATCATTAAGCAAGATTTGGTTCAGATACCAAAATAATATCTTGTGGTGTATAACTATCCAGGCTATACATATTCTAAGCTTTTCAAAAATGATCATCGGATATCTGGCGTTGCGTAATTGGTTATTTAGTCTTCTTTAAGCATTTATAGATATTTCTTCGTTATTATTTTGGTTAAAAAGTTCGGTTTAAGGGCTGAATGGCCAACTTATACCGTTAAACCTTATTACGTAGAATGATGTAGGACAAAAAACAGACCTTATTAGCGAGCAATATGTGTTCTATAAGGATTTAAATCCCCTGGACTTAAAGAAATAATTTGACATGATATTGAAAAGCTTTTCATTGCAAATATCTAAAAATAATGATTTTTCTCTCAACTTACTTAAAATGGCCAATTTAAAAATTTATATAGAATAACACAATTTATTCGGTTTAATATATCTTTTTTCTTTAACTAACTGAACAATAGTTTTAAGTAAGAAATGGATCCTTTAGTTTACAGTGTCTCAATCCGGTTCTGTGCCTTTTCTCTTTGCACATTCTACAGTCTCGATGCAGTTTCTCTTCTCTGCACCATTTCCCTTTTTTAACTATTAAATTTACACGAAAAAATCGTTTTGTTAAGACAAAACCAACCTTATTACTTTTCGTAACCTAATATTTTTTCTTTTCAATTATTTTGATTTTTTTTCATGGCTCTTATTTTCTTGCACGTTGTCATTCTTGTTGTGTATATGAGAAAATTGATTTTGTTTGTTTATGTTCTGTTAAAAAAATCTCACGGATTTTCGTCAGGTTTTCTTTCATGCATATAATTTGTGTATATCCTTATATAAAAATAGTAGAATCAAATGTATGTGTTATCTTGGGGAGGTTTTACATCCCCACAAAAATGTTCAGGACCTAAACATGCCTTCTTGAAAATTTAATATCTGTCCTGATAATATAGGTAACAAATCTTTGGCAGTATATTTTTGTTTTGTTTAAAATATTAACTATAAATTAAACTTAGACTAGGGTATATAAGGCGGTAGCCTCTCTTATTTATTTTTAAAATAAAAATAAGGGGCAAGGTTTCTTGGCTCGCTTGGTACTTTAAGGTAAAGCACACAAATATCAAACCAACCTTACTTTTTTACTTTTTTTGCTTTTTTACAAGTGACAATTTAAAAAAAAAGTTAAAAAGAACTTACATGCCAATATTTAACAACGTAAATAAAACTAACAATTAACCATAATAGATTAATTAACCAGAAATATTCTACATTAGTAATCTTTTAGTGTCAGATTGTAGGACGAACGTACGAACATATAAATTATAGAGTAGCTGCGCTGCCAACAAGTCTATTAATTGTTTAATTGTCTGGGATGAATGGAGGGGAATCGATAACCTACGATCTAAAGGGACATTCCTGGGTTGATATTTATCTATTAATTTGTTATAAGGCCAATTATGTTCATATCTAAATAGTGCAAGAAAAACAAAATAATAGTTTAAGTAAATTAGTAAAAAAAAAGATAGTAAACTACCACACAGTAACAGTTTAGGAAAGTCATACAGTAATTACTGGGAAGATTTAAGTATCTAAGATTTTTCATTTTTTACAAATTTTTATTGTAATTTGAAGTTTCATTGCTGTTTTACAGAAGCGCTCCGAAGTTAGGTTGATACACCCTTTTAGGGGTAAACCCAAACACCCCCATACGCTCCCCTACACCCTAATTCAAGAGGGTGTGAACTTTTAAAAAGGCACACTCCTTTGAAAAAATCCTGTGCACGCAACTGATGTTATCATTCTCATGAAAATTTATATGGCCGTATTAAGCAACAAAGCAAATAAAAAATTAACACATTGTCCTTTTAATAGGTGTTTATTGGTTAATAATTATTGGCGTTTATTGGTTAATAAAGCGTGAACATAATAATTTGATTTGGTTTCACTGTGCCTTGGATTCTGCACTTTAATGTAGAAAAATCAACAGCACTTTCTCTCAAAGTGCCCATCAAGCACTAAAACCCCACATTTTCTTGCAATAAATTGAAATAAGAGGTGTGAATTGGAGGTTTTTTCTTAGTTTGTTTATTAATTTAGGTCATATTGGGTTAGGTTATATTGGCTACTGAGTGGTTAGCCCTGCAGGGTTATTGCCCCATAGGGATTAGGGCCCATTGAAAGGTTTAGGCATAGGGAAAAAAAGTACCCACTCCTTATTTTCAATTATTTTTTTAAAAAAGAATAGTTGGGGATGTGGTTTAGTAGAAATAAATGAGAGATTGTGCTTATAAAACTTTGGGTACTAGTATAATTTACAGTCCAATGTACTCATGTTCCTGATAATATTGAGTTGTGCATGTTTAATGTTTACTGACCAAGAATTCTTACTTCTTATACTCATACTAGCGAATACGCCCCCTAGAAGCCTCTAGGGGCACTTAAGGTAGGAGGGGGAAAAGTCGACCTCTTCCCATTTTAAATTTGAGTTTCAAAAGAGGGGAAAAAAATTTTGTGTGGAAGGGGGATGAAGACACCCTCCCCTAGAATAATTTAAAACCTTCCCAGGACATATAAGAAGCTTCAGTCTAAAGGAGAACCATATCTTTTCAGCGGTTAGCGAGATCCTTCGTGACAGACAAAAAACGCTTACTACTTTATATAATTGGATTGCCATGCACCTGACATAGCATCAACAGTAACCAATTAAAACCCATTAAGTTTTGTCGAAATTTCAGTTTTTGAGCAAACGAGGCTGTACATTTAGCTAAAGTTGCGATTTTTTTCTAAACTTTATAGTAAAATATCCTTGCATATAGGATGTTTCAACACTAATATAATTAATCTTTGATTCTCAAAGATAGAATTATATAAAACAAATCGTCTAACTCGTAGCGAAGCTACTCTATTATTGGATTGTCGTCTGAATTTTAAAGATTCCATGGCATGGAAAATGCACCAAAAAGCATCTAAGCCCTGTCAAAACTGTTGTCATCTATCAATATGCAATTTCTAGGGTCTATGTCAACCTTTATAGCTTGTAGCTTTGACAAAAAGGTCATGGGTAACCGTAACATAATATCATTTTAAACTGCTAAGTTTTAATGTAAAACACATGTTTTTGGTAGATTTGATAATTTTTTTGTCCTTTTTACAGTTCCATATTTTAAAAAGATGTTTGGCCTACTGTTTACAGGATAAAACTAGACATAATCTAGTAATTTAAAAAAGATGACAATACACAAAGAAGTAAAGTTTTAAAAATGACAGTTAAACAATCTAACATTAAGTTTTGTTTTTCTTTGGCCTAAAAGCTTTGGATAATTTTATGAACTTAGATTGGTATCTTCCAAACTAGTACAGTGATTATTTTTTAACCAATAATTTTAATCTATAAAAGAGTTTATCATCATTTGGGTTGTATAACAATTTATCGTCCATTGTCTTATCCTTTAAGATATATATTTTATATACTTAGATAATTTTTAATTAATGCTCGTATAGATGAAGGCATAATAAAAATGAAAATAGAAACCTATGAAAAACACCCAAGATATGATCATATTTATGTATATACGCCCAATTTTATTTTCAACGCAAATATTTTCGATATACACAGGAAAGGAAGGGATTGAGAGTTAAATAATCTACAAGCCTTTCTCCGCCCAATATTTTGATTTTTTACATTTACAATTGAAGGGAAAGGATCATTTTATACATTAAAATAACAATACAAATCTTGGGTTTTTAAATAGTTTGAAATAGATCTTTAAAATTGCCATTTTAAAAAGAATAATTCCTTTAACTATTCTTCCAGCAAAAACCGATATATTCAAAGCTTTTTAAAAGCGAAGCTTTTCTATAATTAGGGTCGGTCCGTCCGTCCGTCCGAGATAGATAGCTTTTATTCGTTAATTTAGGCATGTTAGAATTGTCCTATCGATTTTAAACTTTGCATGATGATTCCTGCATGTAGTAGTTGGGTACGATTTAGAAAGCGTAGCAACTCTATAATCATTACCAGAATGTCCGTATGTCCATTTTAAACATGTTGATTTTTCTACTTTTTTAACAACAAATTTTCAAGTGTTTTAATTATCCGTTTGATCTGATTTTTGGTATATTGATTTCTGGGACAACAAAGAACAATATTATAAGCGAAGCAACTCTATAATCAAGTCCAAAAATGTAAGTATGTCCATAAACATTATCCTGTTTTTAAGCAGTTTTTCAACAAATTTACCTACAATTTTGATTCGACATTTATACATTTATGTTCCGATTTTTCAGTTCAGATACTATATAAGTGTTGATGTCCGTTTGTCCTACCGTTTCAGTGCTTCGCTTTTATGGATGTTGTCATCCTTGTTTTCTGTATAAAGATGGTTGATGTTTTGCTGTTATTGTTACAATCAAAGGACATTGAACGGGATTAATTGAAGCTAAAGTTTTGAAATGGCTAAAACTTTAAAAATATCCCAAGATTTTAACTAAGAGAAGAAAGGTAGCGTTACAGGATTTTTAAAAGCGAAGCTTTTCTATAATTAGGGTCGGTCCGTCCGTACGTCCGTCCGTCCGTCCGTCCGTCCGAGATAGATAGCTTTTATTCGTTAATTTAGGCAGGTTAGAATTGTCCTATCGATTTCAAATTTTGCACGATGATTCCTGTAGTAGTTAGGTACGATTTAGAAAGCGTAGCAACTCTATAATCATTACCAGAATGTCCGTACGTCCATTTTAAACATGTTGATTCTTCTACATTTTTAACAACAAATTTTTATATGATCTAGTTATCCGTTTGATCTGATTTTTTGTATATTGATTCATGGGACAACAAAGAACAATAGTATAAGCGAAGCAACTCTATAATTAAGTCCTAAAAATGTAAGTATGTCCAGAAACATTATCCCGTATCAAGCAGTTTTTGAACAAATTTACTTACAATTTTGCTTCGACTGTTTCGATTCTTTTATATTCTTTTTATTCAGATAAGTGCTAATTTCCGTTTGTCCTACCGTTTCAGTGCTTCGATTTTATGGATGTTGTCATCCTTGTTATTATTAATCTACGGGCATAAACATAGCTAAAAACCAACCTAACACTGAAATTTAAATTAATATAGTCTAAAACCATCCATAAAACTTACATAAAAGATTCCCTTAAATGGAGAACTCTAAAATGCAATGCAACCTTATTACTTTGATTTAATAGGATAGCATGTTTATCTTATAGAATAATTATCTTTGTTCCTAATTCTTTTGCCCATCAATAATAATATTTTTATTGCCCAGGGGTCTGAGGGAGCTCAAGATCTGAAAATGATATCATTATTACTATTTCAAGATCAGATGTCATACAAAACAGGGCAGAAAAAAGATTTGTAGCATTATTAAAATTTCGGGAATGGTCCCTTTCGTGGCAACGCCCCTTAAGGGGCGATTCGTCGTTTTTTAAAAATGCCTTTTGATAGTTTAGGTTTGATAGGTTAGGTTATATTGGGTTACATGATTGCCCCATATGGTTAGGCAATTGGCCCTGCATGGTTAGAGCCCCCCGCAGGGGCTAGAAATAGAAGAAAAGCAACTGTTAAAAAACCAAGAATCGCCCCTTAAGGATCGTTGCCACGAAAGGTACTATACCCAAAATTTCAATATTAAACAACTACCAATGGCAGATTCGAGAAGTTTAGATTTGTCGCCCATTGTCCTGTCACCTTCTTAATAACACCAATATTATAATCATTTTATTTAATGTCTATTTTATTATAGGTTTTTCCTAATAAAAAGAGATATGTCTTTATGTAAGTCTGTCTGTTAAGTCAGTACTTATTATGGGTTTTGAATTGTTATGGACTAGAAATGATTGGATATTACCCTCAAATGACAATGAATGCACTCTCTGAAAAAAATGTGGTTTAGGTTCGGTTAAGTAAGGGTTTGATGGGCCTAAAAAGGAAAATACTCTGCAGGGATAGCTCCTGCAGGGCTAGAGCCCTCTTCAGGTGATTTAAAAATATGGGGGAGGGGTCGTTTTACCAATTTTAAAACAGGAATTTTTAGATTTTGCTAAAATAAAAAAAAGTTTATTTTGTGAAAACACCTCAAAAAATATTAATACTGGACCTGTGGTAGCATTTATAATTTTAAGTTAGGAAGAAAATTTAGACATTTTTATTAGATCATGAGAATCAAATTCGTATCCTGTTAGAAAGTAAAGGATTAGGCAATTAATGTTGAAAAATAATTAAGGACCATTACGTATATTTATCAAATATTTTAATAATTATTTTTTTAATAAATTTTCTTTAGCCAGTCCGGGAAATGTAAGTATAATACGTGGATATTATGACAGGAAACTTTGTCGTCAATTTATGTTGCTATTTCCCCTGTCATTTATTGATTTGTGTATTAATCCATTAGGAGGGGAGAGATGGAATAAGGGGGGATAGGCTATTTTAGCCCGCTACAAGTTTCACTTTATTAGATGATCTGGTGTAAGATCCAAGTAAAAATAAATCCATTCCTAGGGGATTGCGTTACTTGAAAGGGGGGAAATAAGATAAGGCAGGCCTTCCCCAATTCTTTTTTTAAGGTTGCTTTTAGACACTCCCCTTCCACACTTTTGAGGCTGCAATTCCAATTAAGATAAACAAAATTATCCCCATTTCAGAAGATCAATTTTAATAGTTTGAACATTTTGTACCAAATAGTCAGGACTTGATAAAAGTACTCAAAATTTTAAATCCAACGAATGAGAGAAATTGTTAAAAGCTTTCGCTCGCTGTTTACGAGGGGAAGGGTTCGAATTCCGGTACAAACTGCATCACTTTCAGACAAAGCTTGTGCAATTAAATGGTTGTTTGTCTGCAAAAGTTGAGATGTTTGTGTCTATTACTTATGAACCGTCCCCAGAGATAACAATCAGGTAATTGTAATATTTTGGGTACCAATATCATTTTCAATCCAATGTCCTCTCCCTACCTGAATTTTTATTGATAAAAATATTTCCTTGTCGTAACTAAAAGGTTTTTTCTCTTAAAATATCTGTATCTTCCATTTTTGTTGGCGAATTTTTTAAATATTTTTAGGACATTTTTGGTTGATTATCTCTGAACGCGAAAAATCATCTTTGTGATACATTTTAAATGTTTTAATCTTTGTTTTTATAAATGTTGTCTTCCTTTTTTTAAAGTCCTAGATTTATAGATTAAAATTTTTAATACTTTCAATGGAAAAATGCAAAAAATATATTTTAAACTAAAAATATGATGATTGTATTGCGTCAATAATTGTTTATGTCATAATTTGAAATTTATTTGCGACTTAAAAAGCGGAAGGGGATTTTTAATATAATTGGAAAACAATGAAAAAATATCCTCATTGTTTTATTTAGACCTCTGTTTTTATATATATTTTACTAGTGGCTACGCCCCTAGAGGCCTCTAGGGGCACTTGAGGAGGGGGAAGTCGAATTTGATAACCCAATATCTTATTTTAGATTTAAAAAGAAAAAGTAAAAAAAGTTAGAGTGGGGGAAATTTCTTTTTTTAGGGGTGGGGGGATGCCCACCCCCTATTTTATTTTAGTTAAAAAGATAAAACAATTTTTTTCTAGGGGCGATTTCTCTTGGGAGGATTTTTGTACCCTCCCCAATAAAAGTTATAAACCTTCCCGGGACCTATGAGAAGCTACCCTGTAAAGGAGAACCCGATCGGTTCAGCGGTTAGCGAGATCCATCGGTACAAACAGACACACAGACAGACAAACATCATTTTACCTTTGAACGCAACTCATTACCATCCAAAGATAGGACTTCCAAACAAAGATGATCAAATCAAATACTGGTTGTTAGTTGGATAATGACAGATGGGTTGTTTACCTACAACACTGTTATCCTTGGTTGCTTAACCTGATGTTACAGAGCCATGTTCACTGAAAATTGTCGTGTTATACAGTAGCTCAGCAATGAATTCAGAGGAAAGATAAACTGTCCCAATTTTGTATATCTTTTGCGGAACAAGTTCCAATTACGTCATATTTTTCTTTCCCGAAAAAGAGAAGGGGGAAAGAAAAAAAGGGAAGGGGGGGAGAAAAAAGAGATGGGAGAAAAGGGGTTTTTCCCCCATCTCTTTTGAAGAGATTTTCTTCCCCCCCTCCCTTTTTCGGGAAAGAAAAATATGACGTAATTGGAACTTGTTCCGCAAAAGATATACAAAATTGGGACAGTTTCTCTTTCCTCTGAATTTTTATTTCTTACAGAACCAGGATTTTTAAAATTCTCATCTTTTTAAAAGCGAAGCTTTTCTATAATTAGGGTCGGTCCGTCCGAACGTCCGTCCGTCCGTACGTTCGTCCGTCCGTCCGTCCGTAAGGGATAGCTTTTTTCGTTAATTTAGACATGTTAAAATTGTTCTATCGATTTCAAATTTTGCATAGTGATTCCTTTAGTAGTTAGGTACGATTTAAAAAGCGTAGTAACTCTATAATCATTACCAAAATGTCCGTACGTTCATTTAAAAAATGTTGATTTTTTTACTTTTTTAAATAGCTTTTTTCGTTCATTTAGGCATGTTAGAATTGTCCTATCGATTTCAAATTTTGCATGGTGATTCCTGTAATAGTTAGGTACGAGTTAGAAAGCGTAGCAACTCTATAATCAATACCAGAATGCCCGTACGTCCATTTTAAACATGTTGATTTTCTTTACATTTTTAACAACAAATTTGTATGTGACCTAATTATCCGATTGGTCTGATTTTTGGTATACTGATTCCTGGGACAACAAAGTACAATATTATAGTATATTATAAGTAAATATTATAAGTATTATAATATTATAAATATTATAAGTAAATATTATAAGTACAATATTATAAGTATGTCCATAATCATTATCCTGTATCAAGCAGTTTTTCAACAAATTTACTTACAATTTTGCTTTGACTCTTTTACATTCGCATTCTGATTATTCAGTTCTGACATTATACAAGTGTTAATGTCCGTTTGTCCTACCGTTTCAGAGCTTCGCTTTTATGGATGGTGTCATCCTTGTCTCTCTATGTTTACTTTCTGTTTCTTGCTTTACTTTTCTATTTTATTCTTTTTCTCTTAATTTTAATGTGTTTCCTTAATTAACTTAATATTCTAAAAATCTTCGCTATTGTTGGACAAAATTGTACTTGTTTAGACAAAACCATATAATGTTCTATGATTTTGTAAAACAAATTCTTTTTTTTTCTTGATTTGTTTTTTGTTCTTTGGGGGGTGGGGGGGGGGGGGTGGTGAGGAACTTTATAAGTGAGGGGTTTAGATAGAATCAACAACGATAACATAATACTCTAAAACAAGACACTAAATTTTGTTTAGTGTTCCCGTAATGTAGCAAAGATAAATGCTTCAAAATAGTACAATAAAGCGAAATGTTCGTCTTCTGGTGTAAAAATACATACTGTAGCAGAAATTGTAAGTGTAGTCGAGTTGGGTCATTCTCTTTATTCTATTTGTTTTATAATTATTAAACAAAAAAGTATCATGAAAATTGTTGTCAAATTAGCTTGCTAACATGGAACTCGTATATTGGTCAGTTCGGTAAGAGTGGATGGGATTAAGGGGCTGGAAGGGGGTATCGTTATTTTAACCAACTGTGTGTTTCACTTATTACAGAACATAAAAATTTGGTGTATATCCATCTAAGAAAATTATAAGAAAAATAATATATGGGAAGGACAAATTGGACATATTTTGTTTGTTTTGGCTAATATTTTCATCTATAGATATTTAGTTTTGTGTACACACCTCTTGGAGAGTTGAGTCATATCTCTACTTAATGGGACAGTCATTATTATAAGAAGCTCTGTACAAGGAAGCTTTTTATAGTGCCCATGAAAATGACGTCATACTGGCCTACCATTGGTCAATCAAAATGTATAATGGCTTGCCATTGGTAATTTAGTCTGTGTGTTGGCCCTATCATTGGTCAAGTTTATGTTATAACATAATTTTGTATGTGCACTATAAAAAGCTTCATCTCCAAGGCAAGATGAAGGAGCCTAGTGAAGCCTTCTAATAAAATAGGAAGCTAAGCATCGCTTGCTGCAATGGAGGAAAATATAAATTTATTGTCCATTGTCCCATTTTCTCTTTTTCCAAAATGAGAAAAAAATGCCTAATTTACATAATTACAAAATTAGGTTACTTAAAGAATCGTACAAAGGGCCACACTTAAAAACATTTGATTTCTATAGATTTGTAATTTCAGAACTATCATTTAGTTTAATGGTTCTCCCTATGATTGAAAATGATATGCTGAAATATTTTCTAGTTTCCTTCTCCAATATATTAAAACAATAGAGGGTGAAGGGGTTAAATAGCTGTCCCCACCCCTTGGACCCTGTGCAGACTTTCAATTAGGTCTTTGAATATCAGCCAATATCGTCGGAAATATCAACACAGCCAAGATCAGAAGGCAATTTGCTAGCAGACGTAAAAGGTCCCCAAAACTGGATCCATGTAGTTGTCTCGGTTATACATCTATATTTGATATGTATAGATTTAATTCTTATCCGATTCCTAGTAAATAAAATATAAGGAGTGTCCCTTTAAATGTCTCAGATAAAAATTTTGATTCATTTTTTGGCAGAGATCTTCATGTCCATATGGCTCCCATTCATATTTAGCCGTAATTTATATCAAAACCAGAACAATTATGTACATAAGAAGCACAGCAATAACAGAATACTCAAATATCATTATTGTCTATAAATCACTGAATATAAGATTTTCGTAAAATTATTTATTTCATTTCATAAAATTTATTCCAAATCTGTCAATACATAAGGAAGTAAAGTAAATTTTCTTGCTGAGATGGGTTTTTGAAAGATGAATGCCGCGTTTTTTCGACATTTTTTAGACATTGATTAATTGAACGAAGACGATAGGATTTCAACAGAGTATACAACTTAAGAATTCAAAATTTTAAAATTGTTATTTTAGCCATTTGTATAATGTCTAATACAGCTCTAAAAAGATGCATTAATAATTATGCAGCAAAAATGGATTGAAGATAATTTGTTTTTCTTCTATGAAGGCCGTGCCAACAAAAGCGAAATAATTAAATATATAGTTGTATACTCTATTGAAAAAAACGCGGCATTCATCTTTCAAAAACCCATCTCTGATCTTTTTAGTGATATACTCTTCTATTGACACTGAGGGCACTTTAAATAAAACATAAGCAAGTAAGATGGTTGATTAAAACCTAGTTATAGAGTAGCAACGCTACTAACAAGACTTGTATAATTGTAGGTCATATTTTTTAGCCAACCTACCATCACTTGAAACAATGTCAAAGATTAATAAGACTAAGCTTTTCTATATAGGTTAATTCAAAACATTTAATTTGGCCTTTCACACTAAAAAGATGTGGGCTTCACTTTATTCAATTTAATGCAATTTATATGATGTTATTTGATTTTTATTTGTTAATGGTTTAAATTTTGTCACAGTGTATGTTTAGCGCAACATTTCAAAAGGTGTTTTATTTCTAAAGAAGGAATATTACAGGGATATTGGGAGGGACGAGGAGTACTATGAGCCTGCCTTGAGAGTAAGAGTTCTGATCTGTAGAAAAACACATTGAAATGTAAACATTAAATTTTTCAAAAATCGGAAGTTAAAAACTTTAAAATCTGAACCAAAAAGAAAGATTTTCTAAACATAATTTTTCATCAATTAGGTTTGATATAGTTTTTGTGGTTAAAGTGTTTAGGAATCTAATTCACAACTTAATTCACAACTTAAAGTAGCTAATCCCAAACTTAACAGTGATTTAGAAAGGGTTAATATAAGCAGCATTAAAAAGTATTTTTATTGTTTTGCCTCCTAATTTGATTTTTATGAAAAAAAATATAATTTTTTTAAATAATTCTCTTAAAATTTTTTTGTAGGTAAAATAACATGAAAGTTTTAAGATTATTACTTTAAACAAAAATCTAGAAAATTCTGTTGTAGATATCATTGGGTATAATATGGTCTTTTTTTGAAATTGAAAATAATACATTAACATTGAAATCTTAAGAAAAGATATAGTTTTTTTTAGTGATTCTCTATTCCACTAAATATTATTTAAAGAATTGTAACTTGCCTATCATAAATCACCAAAAATCAGATCAGATTCTCCTTAATTGGTAGCTTCTCATAGGTCCCAAGAAGGTTTATAATTATTTTGGGGGAGGGTACCACCACCTTCACAAGAGAAATTGCCCCTTGAAAAAAATAACCCCCCCTAAAAAAATGGTTTTGGGAATCAACTCCCCTTTCAAGTGCCCCTAGAGGCCTTTATTGGAGTAACCGCTAGTATATAAAAAGTAACATCGAACCCGATTGATTCGGCGGTTAGCGAGATCCTTCGGTACAAATAGACAAACATCCTCTTACTTTATTATGAGGATAGAAATACACTCACATAAAGGCCTCTAGAGGCACTTGAAATACGGGGGATGGAAATTGAATCTTCCACTTTACTTTTTTTAAATATAAATTTTTTTAAAAATCGTAAGTGCATTTTTTACAGGGGCGATTTCCCATAAGGGGTTATAGGAGGGGAGTAAGGGAGGGGACAATGGGCAATTAATTCAATTCAAGAGTATTTGCTGAAAGACCTTGAAATCCAGATTCATCCAGAAAATATGGAGGAAATTGTTAAGGGAGAGTTAATACAAACTATAGAAAACTATAAAATAAAAAGAAAGTTCCAAGAAAAAAGCATTCATTTGAAAATTATATTACCAGCACATCAGACTGATGTAACCATTCTGTAATTAATAACTAGAAACATCTCCCTGGAACCCATTCAACCCATAGCCCCATAACCCAAAATTTAATTGGATTCTTAGATTGTTTATTAAACAAATATCACAATAAAGTTTTTATCTATGAAATGATATTTTCTGGAGAGAAAAAAATTGTTAAAACCAGCCACATCATAACAAATTAAGTTTATTGATACTTGTCTGCAATATTCAAAATTAACAAATGAGTTAGCGGCATTTTGTGCGCTAGTACCCAGAGTCAGCCAGAAACTGCCAAATTCTTGCACATTCCCTCTAAGCCAGTACCCAAAGCCTGAGACTCTTAAAAATTGAATATTCTATCCATTGTCCCCTCCCTTACTCCCTGGGTTATACCTAGCATATCCGCCCAAAAAGTATCTAAACCCTTTCCCGGATCTTTAAAAAAGAAGCTTCCAGTACAGTGGTTGGTTAGATATCTTAGGGTGCAGTCACACTGACATGGAGTCTTTTTATACTGATTACTCTGAACCTAATGGAATGGGGGAAAAGTGTCTTGAGAAATTTTTGATAATAGGAAAAAAGTTTTTGTCCAAAATGCCGCGTTTTGCGCTCTCATCAAAACAAAACTTGTCCTAAGCGCAACAAAAAAACATGATGCAAATCCATATTTATACAATTTTATAAAAATAATCGTAGAAACTAGTTTTATTTTTATGTAAATTAATTATATTTTTGAATAATTAGAAAAATGAAAACAGTCTTGTTTAAATAATGATTTGTTAAAATAGTTTTACATCAAAGTTTTTAAAAATGATTTAAAGTTTCCATAATTTTTATATATGTGGGATTTTGCCATTTTTGAAATTGAAAAATACATCCATATTTCTATTGTACAGTAAGATGCTGAAAAGTCACATCTTGTTATTAAATTAACTTATTATAATTTTATTATTTAAGTAGGTTCATACACGATTTTATCGAGAGCACGCGCTAATTTCCGTTATAATCGCGTTTTATTATAGATGTGTACAGATTTAGCTAGATCATAATTAGGAATCTGCCAAATTTTTAGTGAATTTTTTTCGAGAACTTACACTTATCTTAACAATAACGCGCACTTAATACCTAATATACAATATGTTAGAACAAAGATTTACAAGTGTCACTGTTTAGTATGTTTTAATATAAGAAAGCAAAATAAGTTTGTCACAAAGGATATAAATTTGTCTTTATTTTTAATAGCTTTTGTTACATTTCGTGATCGAATATAAAGCCCCTAAATGTCACGAAGACAGCTAGCCGCTAGTAATTTAATACCTACCCAACTAGTGTCACTTTTTCTTTTCCAGATATCACATCCAATGATTGGATTACTGATGGCATCGCGTATGAGAACAGTTCAAGGTGCTAAAGGTGATATATTCAGTTACATACGGATATTTATGAGGGCATGTTATACAAATCCCCTACCCCCTTTTATACCTAGAGGTTTTTTTTTGTACAGCTAACTAGATACCTAGGTCATAAAATAAGATTTTGTGTAATTTTTAAAGTATTAGCTAGTTTTGCTATTTAGACTGAATGAAGATATATAAAACCAACAAAAAATATTTTAAGTTTTTCACACCAGTGAATTTATCTGATTTGTTTTTTTTTATGATTTTTTGGAGATAAAGGGTCTAAATTTATTTTTCTCGTGTTTACTACCAAACAATGGTTTTAATACAAGTTCTGCTGAACATAAAATAACTGGCGTATATGTTGAAATCTTAGCAGAAAAGAAGGATTATTATTTATCTTACTTAGCGAAGGTTATAGATACATCTTCTAAATTTTATTTGTTGTAGTTATTCTCCATAAGTTAAGTCAATGTAGTTTGATTATATTTAAGGTCTGACAAGTCGAATAATCAGCAGTCGACAATTCAGTGGACCCTTAGTTGGAGGAACTAGAGGCTGGAGAAACGAGACACCACAGGTATTTGTAAATAGAGATTTACCTTAGGTAGATAGTCAATCAGATACGCAAAATAAAAATCCGTCCAACTTTTAAGGGAATTTATAGCAGACAAAAAAGTTTGTATATATTTAACGTAGAATTCACTGCTGTTGCTATGTCAGATGCACGATATTCATAGTAAGTTTATCGAAGGGGAAATGCATTGACTAAGACATGAGTAACTCAATATCATGCACAGATACCTAGACAAAATAAGGGCTTGGCTATATTTTGTCAGCAACAGATGTATTAACCGTAAGTGGTAAACAGAAGTTGAAAGTCTTTAAATGTTAAAATATAGGGATCTTCAACTGGAGTATTTGTATACAGTCCAGAATCCAACATAACCTGGCCGGATGAGAAACTAGGAGTCCTGGGCACCACAGATCCAAATTTTCGTCTTCCTGGCCACACAGGTACACAATAGCCACAGCCAGGTTCACAGCAAGGGACTTTGGATGGGTACCTGTCGAAAAAACTAATTTGTTTTCCATTTGTCGTATACCTATAATGTATAAAAATTCTCAAAATAAAATAAGGGGGGGGGGGGGAAGTTTGTACAGTTATAGGAAATGAAATTCAGTATAAAAGTTTGGGAGGGCCGTGTGGGCTTATTTTTATAGTTATCAACCTAATTCTTTTTGTAGGCTCTCTTATATGACTGGATGTACACATAAAACTTTGAAAATTGAATTTCGGCACTTTCCTTCTTGGGGCTTGTGGAGCACAAAAACCCTCCAAACGCTAAAAATATGAGTTTTGAGCTTATTTTTAAAGATATCAACCTGATTTTTTTAAAATAATACTTTTTTAACCAAACTGAATCAACGAACCATTACAGATTTCATTTTGGGACTTTCCTTCTAGGAGCTTGTGGAGCAAAAGACCCCCAAAAACTAAAAATATGCGTTCTGAGCTTATATTTAAAGATATCAACCTGATTTTTTTAAATAATACTTTTTTGACATAACTGAATCAACGAACCATTACAGATTTCATTTTGGGACTTTCCTTCTTAGGGCTTGTGGAGCACAAAAACCCCCAAAACACTAAAAATATAAGTTCTGAGCTTATTTTTAAAGATACCAACCTGATTTTTTTTTAAATATTACTTTTTTAACATAACTGAATCAACGAACCATTATAGATTTCATTTTGGGACTTTCCTTCTAGGGGCTTGTGGAGCAAAAGACCCCCCAAAACACTAAAAATATGAGTTCTGATCTTATTTTAAAAGATATTAACCTGATTTTTTTTATGGAAACTTTTTTAACATAACCGAACTAAGAAACCATTACAGATTTAATTTTAGGACTTTCCTTCTAAGGGCTTGTGAAGCAAAAGACCCCCAAAAACACTAAAAATATGAGTTCTGAGCTTATTTTTAAAGATATCAACCTGATTTTTAAATAATAATACTTTTTTAACATAACCGAATCAACGAACCATTACAGATTTCATTTTGGGACTATCCTTCTAGGGGCTTGTGGAGCAAAAGATCCCCCCAAAAAACTAAAAATATGAGTTCTAAGCTTATTTTAAAATGTATCAACCTGATTTTTTTAATAATACTTTTTTAACATAACCGAATCAACAAACCATTACAGATTTCATTTTGGGACTTTCCTTCTAGGGGCTTGTGGAGCAAAAGATTCCAAAACCACTAAAAATATGAGTTCTGAGCTTATTTTAAAGCTCGTCAACCTGATTTTTTTAAAGAAAACTTTCTTAACATAACTGAATTCAAGAATCATTACAGATTTCATTTTGGACTTACCTTTTAGGGTCTAGTGGAGCAAAAGACCCTCAAAAAACTAAAAAAATATGAGTTCTGAGCTTATTTTTAAAAGATATCAACCTGCTTTTAAAAAATAAGGTCAGAACTAATAATTTTAGTGTTTTGTGGTTCTTTTGCTCCAGAAGCCTCTAGAAGGAAAGTCCCATTTTTAGTGTTTTGGGGGTCTTTTGCTCCAGTAGACCCTAGAAGGAAAGTCCGAAAATGAAATCTGTAATGGTTTCTTAGTTTGGTTATGTTAAAGAAGTATTATTTTAAAAAATCAGGTTGATGTGTTTAAAAATAAGCTCAGAACTATTTTTAGTGTTTTGTGGTTCTTTTGCTCCAAAAGCCCCTAGAAGGAAAGTCCCAAAATGAAATCTGTACCTAATGGTTCTCTAGTTTGGTTATGTTCAAAAAGATTCCTTAAAAAATCAGATTAATATCTTTAAAAATAAGCTCAGAACTCATATTTTCAGTGTTTTTGGGGGTCTTTTGCTTCACAAGCCCTTAGAAGGAAAGTCCTAAAATTAAATCTGTAATGGTTCCCTAGTTCGGTTATGTTAAAAAAGTTTCAACAAAAAAAATCAGGTTGATATCTTTTAAAATAAGATCAGAACTCATATTTTTAGTGTTTTGGGGGGTCTTTTGCTCCACAAGCCCCTAGAAGGAAAGTCCCAAAATGAAATCTGTAATGGTTCGTTGATTCAGTTATGTTAAAAAAGTAATATTTAAAAAAAAAATCAGGTTGGTATCTTTAAAAATAAGCTCAGAACTCATATTTTTAGTGTTTGGGGGGTTTTTGTGCTCCACAAGCCCTAAGAAGGAAAGTCCCAAAATGAAATCTGTAATGGTTCGTTGATTCAGTTATGTCAAAAAAGTATTATTTAAAAAAATCAGGTTGATATCTTTAAAAATAAGCTCAGAACGCATATTTTTAGTTTTTGGGGGTCTTTTGCTCCACAAGCTCCTAGAAGGAAAGTCCCAAAATGAAATCTGTAATGGTTCGTTGATTCAGTTATGTTAAAAAAGTATTATTCAAAAAAAAATCAGGTTGATATCTTTAAAAATAAGCTCAGAACTCATATTTTTAGCGTTTGGGGGGTTTTTGTGCTCCACAAGCCCCAAGAAGGAAAGTGCCGAAATTCAATTTTCAAAGTTTTATGTGTACATCCAGTCATATAAGAGAGCCTACAAAAAGAATTAGGTTGATAACTATAAAAATAAGCCCACACGGCCCTCCCAAACTTTTATACTGAATTTCATTTCCTATAACTGTACAAACTTCCCCCCCCCCCCCCTTAGAATATTTACACAATATTTTTATAGTTAATATCTATGTAATATTCATTTCAAAACTGTAGCTACCGTGTTCCATGTTTTCTGTAATTAAAAATAATTTATTTGCATAGGTATCAGTCTTTCCGGTCAGTTTCCAGAGCCTGCCAAAAAAGATAGATACTCGAAACCTGACATTCTTACACATCCTTTGAACAAGGTAATTGGCATATTTTGATGATTTCCCTCAAAGTGCCTAATGTTGTAAAGCTGTACTGAAGTAAAGTATCTCTATTTTTTTTTTAAAGTCTTTTAAAATGATTAAAATAAATATTTTAGGAAACCCAGGTTCACGCCATTTACAACGCACACGATTTTATCAAATACACACCAGGTGACTTTTTTTTTATAGTAGCGAGGCTACTTTGTACTTCACTTTATCTATCCGTTAGTCTGTAACGCTATATGGGGGAAAATAGGGTTTTCTCGGCTGCTATATAAGATAAACTAATGATTCTTTTTGTAATGTAATGATACACCTTTCTAAAGGTATGTAACTGACGCTTGTTTGTCGTTATGCTACATAGGTTTCTTTATCTACATATTAACTATCTCCCTTTCTTTATTTTAGTACATACTTCTCTTTTTTATGATTAGATTACTGAACATCTGCATTTGTCAATCCATGATTGTTTGGGATTATCATGCTTGTTAAGGCCACTTATTCAGATTTCTGGCTTCAGAATAAAATATGGTTTTCAGTATGGCTTTGAATCCGATAAATATCTGCTGGATTAGAACCGGTTCTCAGCCATATTGAAAAATCGTCTAAGTACCGTATTACAGGCAATTTTCAGCAAATATTGAATTAGAAATTATAAAATCAATACCAGTTTTGTTAGCCCGGGCCTTTGACCTTACAAAAAATTTATATCCGCGGAAAGCTGTCTATGATACGATTCACCAAAATAACTAATGTTAACCTTGTTTTATTATCATAGGATCTGAATCCGCTGTGTGCGTAGATTTATTGGACGAGTTTCCTCGTCTTATTGAGTTAGATATGGAGGACATAGAAATTATTGCTCATGAAACCCCCATCCTTTTGAGGTAAATACATTAACCCGCGAAAACCTAACGTATTCGCTTGTTTCCGGGGGTGTTATAAGATCGAATCTGGGTTTGACATGGTTATAGAACTATTATACATGCATAAATTTGTCTTTGTTTAAACAATATTCATTATTCTTTTCAACATTTTAATTAACTAATGCTTTCTTTGGGTAATGTAAGATTGCAAGTTTCCATTTAATCTAATTTTGTTTTTGTTTAATAGAAAAGACATGAAGTCTCTGTTCCCTGGCAGAGACGTTGAAAATGGAACTTTCACCACCATTACATACAGTCAACACACTGAAAATGACATGAGCAAATGGTCCGAACTGGTAAGTATTAGCTTGTGTGTGTGAAGTGTAAATTACACTGGTACCTAAAGTTTACATGCACATTATATTATTTGATGGCTCTAAAACTTTGGGTACTTTTATTGAATTGTGATTGGTTAGTCTCAAACTATTGAGAGTCTAAACTTTCAACAAATTATTTGCATCGAAAGAAGGGGTGATTTTGTTTATCATAATAGTGAATATAGATAAATTGTCTTATCCCTTAGGATCCTTGGGTTTGAACTTTAAAGGATGGGATATTTTCTCTAATAATATAATTGTTTGTCTAAGGTTGAAGAGGAGAGAGATGCCAAGATGGAAAAGTTTGTTCTTGTGGCCAAGGAGATTTGTGGCAGGTAAATACATATATTTTGAAACAGATTTTCCCTTTGATAAAAAGGTACCTACCTACATTTTTTCGTTGTTATTTGAGTCTCAAAAAACGCGGCGGCATAAAGCTATTCTACACAATCTGGAATAAACTTCTTCTGTAGTAAATATATTTCGCTATATCCAAGTCTTATCAATTCCAATCGTTTACATTTTGTTATTTGAAGCAAAGAGTAAAAAATATGGAATAGTTTCACGGTTTAAAGTTAGTAAAACTTTAGTTATTTTAATACATTTGTACCTAGGTTACATTCATAGTTAAGCACCTTTTTTTGAATCTTAAAATCTAGTCACATGGTGGGGGGGGGGGGGAGTATCACTTAGTGATTAAAACATTTAAGAAATTAGGAAGTTAAGACTCTAAACTTTTCAGATAGCTGTAATGAAACTATTCTATTCCTAAATAAATCTATTAAGTTTGTAATTGTTTAAATATTTAGGCTAAAGGAAGAAGGGCACTGGGCAGATTTTATTGATCCATATTCTGGCACTCCATACTTTAGGTAAACAAAACTTTTTTCCCCATCCATATGGAAAAATATGTGGAAGGGGTAAAAAATGAAAAAAAGGAGACCTAGAAACATTTTCCCCTTTTTTTTCTTGGTGGGGGAAAAAATGAATCTTGTGCACTGTGCAGTATATGCACCACTAAACTAATTCTAGTTTTCAAAATAATCTGTAGGTAGTAGGTACTATTATTAATTTTAGAGTCATAAGTTGGAAAATATGAGGGAAGTTAAAAAAAGGTTTTGCTATTTATACCTAGGTACCTACCAAGGGTGTATATTCTGCACAAGATTTATTTTTTTTCCCCTGCTACAATTTTTTTTATTTTTTTTCCCCCCTAGTTTTTTCTTACCAAGTAAATGGAAAAATATTTAAAGAACTCTATATTTTATTTATTTTATCCCTCCTACCACTCAATTTTTTAGTTTTTTTCACCAAGAAAAGTTGAGAAATTGAAAAAAATGTTTTCAGTTTTCTTAATTTTTACATTTTTTTTCCCCTCCAACCACTTATTTTTTATTCCCCCCCCGCCCCCTGAGCAGGGGATCCCATGTTACGTAGAATATACACCCCTGGTACCTACTTAAATGATAAAATATTATTGCAACAGTTTGTTTAGTATTATGTCGCCTTTAGGTAGGATGTATTATAGCCATTGGCCAATTAATAGTAATCAAAAAGTTACCTTTCAGATTTTTAATACAGCTAAACACACACACACACACTGACGGACAAACCTTACTTATATAATATCTGCCAGGGATGTAGGACAAGAAAAAATAAATGGATCTTAGATTCATTATTTTGTGTTGGACTTTGGGTACTAGAATTAACGCAACTTTTCTTAATTTGGTTATCAAACCCAAGACTTTGGGTACAAAAGTAGAATGCCATCTATAATACAAAGTAGCTTGATGTCTGTCCGTCCGTCCGTCTGAAGCTTAATATCTCGGTAACCACTGAACCGATCGGATTCTACTCTTCAGGGTATAAACCTGTTGGTCCTGTGGTGGTTTTAAGCTATTTTCTTTGGGGGTGGGACACCCCCAACCCCCCCAAAAAAATAAATTCCCCCCTCAAAAGAAAAAAACGGGGGGGGGGGGGGAGAGTATGGTTCGGAACCAAATTTTTTTTATATTTTTTATTTTTAAAAATATTATAGGGGCGAAACCGCTAGTTATTTATATTTTACTTAGGTATATTTTTTTAGTTCCCACACCAACACAACAATGTTTGAGACTGATGAGAAATTTAGAGCTTTAGGTTTCCGTATTGAGGACTTGGGATGCTGCAAGGTACACTTAGTCAGACAGGAAGAGGACAATAGGCTGATTATTACACTATCCCCCAAAGTTAACAACATTGGCTTAATTTTATTTGGGACTTTTATTGGATTTTGGTTTGTTGGTTCATTAAGTTGATTGTCCGAAAGCCTAACCATTAATTATAATCTACAGAAGGGGTAATTCTGTGTATCATCATTGTATATACATACAATTTATCGGCCATTGTCTTATCCTGTTAGATTCCTGACATTTAGTAGCTAAGCTACTCTACAAACAAGTTATTTTCTAGTTGGTCTGTCTTACTTTTGGTCTGTAACTGCTATTTCATCTTTTAGGGTTTCTGAGTTAGGAGTGGGGATCTTACACAAGACTATCATGTACTCTAATAAAGTGTAACTTGTAGCGACCCCCCCCCCCCCCCTTTACCCAATCCCCTCTTCTCCTACGGCAACAACGAACTGACCAATAAGTAATGTCCATGTTAGCAACCTAAATTGACGAAATTTTTTTCTGTTATAATATCCACGTATATTCTATATCCATTGGGATGGGTATTTTTTTCTAGTGGTGATTTTTATTAATAAACTTATTGGACCTTTAAGAAGCTTCATTATTTAGGAGGACCACATTTGTTCAGATAGACTTCCTGATACTTTTATATAAACTAGCGGCTTCGCCCCTAGCCTCTAGGGGCTTTGCCCCAAGAGGTAACTAAAAAAAAATGGGAGCTGCCCCAGTATCAATTTAAAAAAAATTGGAACTGCCCTGGACTGGAACATTATCAAATTTAAAAAAAATGGGGGGGGGGATTTTTTTGTTTTTGGGGGGGTTGGGAGTGTCCCACCCCCCAAGAAAATAGCTTAAAATCACCACAGCACCAATAGGTATATACCCTGAACAGTAGAATCCAATCGGTTCAGTGGTTACCGAGATCTTAAGCTTCGGACGGACGGACGGACGGACGGACATCATTCTACTTTGTATTATAGATAATTTCTACCTACCTACCTAATAATAATTTGTTGTGTTTAGGTAATTCTACATCCTGAATTTGGAAGAAATGTTTTTGTTGGATGTATTGTCACTGATGCTAGTAAAACTTCTATAGTCCTGGATGAAATATTCGAGGAAGTTTTGGGAATTCTAAATATCTAAAAAAAAAATCTTCAAATTTATATTTAAAAAATCCATGAATTTTGTTCATTAAAAGTAATTTTGTGATATTTTTTCTGGGTTTAGTTAAAATGTAATTAGAAAATTTATTATTATCATGTTATATCTGCATTGATTTCAGTAAAAGTAATTCAAAAATATGTTCAAATAAAACAAAATTATGTACATTCAGATTTATATAAAAATACAAGGTATCTAATTCATACAGTTAAAAAAATGTAATGTATTTGAAACTCAATTAATGTCTATTAACTCAAAAGTTTAGCACAATTTTTGTGTTTTTCATATTTGATGGATGTTTTCATCCATTTATATGACGAGTTTTGGTTAGAATAATTATGTAGTT
This sequence comes from Acartia tonsa, assembly GCF_053477335.1. NCBI lineage: Eukaryota > Metazoa > Arthropoda > Copepoda > Calanoida > Acartiidae > Acartia > Acartia tonsa. The sequence continues at coordinate 12,749,426 of NC_137271.1, read as the reverse complement.
GAAATTGTGTGATAATGTATTATGTGATTAATAAAAAAGATGTTTCTAAAAAGCAAATTTATGTAAATTGCAAAAAAAAAATTTTTTTCAATATCTTTAAAAATGTCTACGATGATAGTTTTGCCTCCAAATAGAAAATCAGAACCCTTCTTTAATGCCATACTTTGTAGTGTTTTTGAGGTCATCTACGAATCATGAAAAAAGATATATCAAGTACTAAAATAATTGTGATTTTTTAAATTACAGACTAAAATGAGGTAGCCAAAAAAGACATAAAAAGGGGGTTGGTAAAATGGAGTCTCCGACCAAAAAGACATTTTTTGAATCCTTTACAATTGGGGCAGTCAGTGGAACTCTTTCCTCGTTTATTTTACAACCTTTAGGTAGGTTTAGATATAAAATTAATTACGAAAGTAGTAAGAGTCTTGTTTGTCTGTATTTATTAAATTTTGCCTAGGGATCTTCACCGACCATTTTCATCTGATTTTTTTTCCTAGGATTAGAAATCTGATTTCAATCGTTCCATGCCGTAATTGGATCTTTATTTGACAATTAAATAGAATAGGTATATTTAATATTGTCTGTAATACGATTCTATACATGATTTTTCAGTAGGGCTGAAAACTGGTTCTGATCCACAGGATATTGATCGGGTTTAAAGTCATTCCGTAAAATCTTTTTATACGTTCCATTGAGTTTTTCTGTATGTACACGAAAAGACAATAATCTTTTTTTTTATTATAAAAGGCATCCGTTAACGTGAAAACTAATCTTGTTGTTTTTTGTATTTAGACATGGTAAAAACCAGACAACAATTGCTACCAAGATTAAGCATGCTCCAACATACTAAATACATTCTGAGGCATGTCTTTAGATCATTATAGAATTATCCCATTCATTTAAAACTTTGATATATTTGATAAGTAACTTGTATTTTTAAAATTCTAAAATATAGACAAGTGATGTGTATTCATTCCAAGATTAATTTGTTTTCCCCTGGTGAAAAAAAATATTTTATGTATCTCCCCTTGTTCAATTATAAAGTATAACCAAAAAATGCAAAAATTAAGTAGCTATGCTCAGCTGAGGTTTTGTTTTCAGTACTATTGAGCCCCCCCCCCTTAAACGGGAACTCCATGCACAATTTACACCCCCTGTTATAGACAATATTTTACTTTGATCTAAAAGATGAAAACAAACAGACACGAAGGAGTTCTGGCATTTTGGAAGGGTCTTGTACCTACACTAGGTAAAGGTTAAATATTATCATTTATTTAGGTATTTATACACAATATTATATACTTTTTTAAATGCGAAAATTCTATTACAAAAAATACATACCTAGGTAAATTAAAATTATTTTTCTTTATTTATAGCCCGAACTGTGCCTGGTGTTGGTGTATATTTCTCAGCCCTGCGGGGCCTTCAGTCTTCCCTGGTGGGGGATCAACCCCCAACCCCTAGTCAATCTCTGGTGCTTGGTTGCGCGGCTAGGAAGGAATGCTATGATTTTTAGACGAAAATATGTTCACCTTATTCTATCATTTAACCTCAAATGGATAGTTGCACTTGCACGAAGTGCATTTAACAAGTTTAGGTACTTGGAGTAGTGAACCTTTAAATGTTTTTTTTTTGTAAATGTTTTTGATACAGGTAGGCCAGCCATTAAGATAGGTAGGTAACTGAAATGAAAATGAAATTTAAGCAGGCGTTTTTGAGGAACGTCCAAAACTTTCTTTAATTGTATAGGTAGGTAAAAGTCACGATTTTAGAAAAGTGAGTGAAAGCATAAGTTAATAATATTGTCTTACATTATAGAATTATGTATTATGATAAGTATGTAATACAAAATGATTTCAAGTCTAGATATTTTTAACTAAGTGGTAGAAAATTTAAAATTCTTTTAAAAACCTATATGCCCGATAAATATTAAATATAGCTTTAACCATTGAACAAGAATACATATTTGGTTACTAATTTCAAGTTTAAATGTCTATCGTGCAACTACCCAATTTAATTTTTAGCAGAGAACACTCTGTAATAATTTAATTTATATGTAGTCGCTACTCACATTATTTGGAACAACATAGAAACTCTAAAACAAAGGTCGTGCAATCCAATAATCATTCCTGTATCCCCAGATGTACAGCTGGCGTATTATTTATTCCCGTGACTGTTATAAAGACAAGATTTGAATCTGGTGTTTTCTCTTACAATGGAATTTTTCAAGCTTTAGGTATTATATTTGATTGTTTCCTAGAAAATGGGGGAGGGGGGGGAGGTAGTGATAAGATTATAGAGAATAAATTCATGTACATTTTCAATTATGATAAACAAAATTCCCTCTATGTAGATTCAAATTGATTGATACAACAAATCAAGATTTAAAAATAGGTCCTAAGTTTTTGAAGTCGAACGTATTTTTTTACTTGGATGGCAGTAAAAATTACAGTTTAATTTCTCATACCTCCCTGGCGTTTAAGAACATTTTAAACGTTTTTTCTTACTTGTATATCTATTTGATTTTAACAAAGCTAATCTTTAATTCACTGTATCTGTGTTTTCCAGAACAAAACTTAATTAGTATTTTTTGTGTCATTCTTCTTCATACTTCGATTTATTTTCATAAATGGGGAGGTAGTTTGTGCTAAAATTCCGTAAGTGTGAGTTTTAAGGCCTAAAACTGTAGTAGAACGATAAAATAAATTTTAACTTTAAAAAAATTTTCTTTAATTCTTTTAAATAGGTAAAGAATACACATATTTAGTGAATATTGTTCTACTGGTTTTAAGCCTTAAAACTCACACCTTTACTGAATTTTAGCACAACCTACCTCCCCCTTTCTTAGCTTCATATATATGGTTGTTTTGTCTTCATTGTAAGATACATGTTACTAAGCTTCTCAATGGTTTACTAATGCTTTAGGTAACTTGTTACGGACTGAAGGTGTGCGCGGATTGACCTCTGGACTTGTACCGACCTTGTTACGAGATGTTCCCTACTCTGGTCTATATCTTATGTTTTATTCACAGCTCAAAATTATTACTAATTTTACAGGGAAAAAGAAACATTACTCAACACTTTATTAAAAAAAGAATACTGACTTAAATGTTACTACCAAATATGCAAAGGCATTTGAGAAGATAGATTGGAGGGTTAAGTAAGTTAACCTTACTTGCAAATTTTATTTGGTTTTAAAAAGAAAAAGTAAAAAAAAAGTTTAAAGTAGGTTAATTTTTTCCTGGGGTCAATTTTGGAAGATAGAGAATAAATTATACCCAAACCTTAAATAGCCCTCCCTGGACCTATGAGAAGCTTCACTGTAAAGGAGAACCATATTGGTTCAGCGAGATTCTTCCCTACAGACAGACAGAATTAAAGATGTGTTACTTTTATTTGAGAATAACTACCTACCTATCAAGATTGAATTATTACAAAAAAATCCATTGCTTCAGATATGTATTTTTGGTTAGATTTAAATTATGATTCTTTTTCATTAAAATAGATACCAAGACTGAAGTACAAAGCACAACTAGAATAGAAAATAATGTAGTGCGGCATTTTTTATGCAGTATTTTGGCGGGAGTTGCTGCTAGTGTAGTTACCCATCCATTTGACGTCATAAAAACGCAAGTTCAAGTTTCCAAAAGTCATTTAAATTCAGGTATTACCTATTCATTTTTTTTCTTTTAATATACTCTACACCAGAGTAATAAACTTGTGACTTTTTAAGGGAAGGGTATAAATAATAAACTAGTAAACCCCATCCAAGTTAGTTGTTAGAAATATTTAGGTAGTATTTATTTCCAGGAGACAAACCCCAAAGAAAATGATAGGAGATGTTAGTTGTAGTGGGAAAGGGGATGATAGTAATACACAGCTAAAAGTTTCTATAAGTCCTCTTAGGTTATGACCTAATATTAACATACGAGTACTTTTATGGTATTTTCAGGCCTATGATTCTTATGTCAAATCAAACCTTTTTTAGCCTCTTATTTTTGTAGGGTGGCCCCGAATTAACAATTTATTCACTTAAAAACAAAGGAGAAATGATTACTCTGAGTTTTATGCTTATTATTATTATTTCTTTCATTAAGCATGTTATGAAGTTTATTTTTATTCTAGTTACAGCTACAAAAAATATTCTAAAGTCTGACGGAATAAGAGGTCTGTTTGTCGGTCTTGCACCCAGGCTCATCAGAAGAACCCTGATGACAGCTTTATCTTGGACCCTGTATGAACGAATATTTCAATATTTAGCATATAGATCAAAAAGATCATAGTAGATAAATAATGTTAGTCATATTGACAGTTTTTAGAATCTCATAATTATGTTTTAATTTTGAATTTTGCGATTAGATTCTTGGGGTATAGTCCCTTTCGTGGCAACACATCTTAAGGGGCGTTTCGTTGTATTTTTACAGTAGCTTTTCCCCTATTTCTAGACCTAGCGGGGCCAATTCAATTGCCTAACCCTGCGGGAAAATCACCTAACCTAACCTAAAATAACCCATCAAAAGCTACTGTGAAAATACGACGAAACGACACTTAAGAGGCGTTGCTACGAAATCCGATTCTTGATGTTTAAGATTTTGAGAAGTTCTTTTTACTTGTGATAAAAAAAATCAAAGGTGCCTTTAAAATTTACACAATTTTGTTTTGATAAATAATTTGATATGCCAAAAACTACCTATATTTTTTCTTGTCGCTTTAATATAACCAAATGGAGGAAAAGGATGTGGCTCTAAGAAAAACAACATGACGTTAATTTTTTAACACGTAGAAAATGTATGGATGTATCACTATCCAGGGACCTTAAGTGATAGGACAATGGACGATAAATTTAGGTAAATCTTATCCTTAATGATGATAAACAAAATCACCCTTCTGTAGTCATAAAACTTTGGGTACCAGATTGATTTACACTTTATAGTCCAATGACCCCTCCTGCCTGGGTATATCCAGGGATAGGGGATGGGAAACGTAAGAAAAAATTATTCCAGGCCTATTTTCCAACTAGGCCTAAAAAACTAGTTTCGGGATGACGCAGTAGTTAGATTTGAAAACTATGAACAATGATGAAATAGCTATTATATGAATGCAAAGAAAAAAAGTATAGAATAGAATTCAGGTAGTTGATTCCACCTAGCATAAAATATAATAAAAACTTTTCAAAGAACCAATATGTTAGTGGGTTTAAGTAGAATCCCGTTAAGATGGTCATTACTTCGCCACCCCCCCCCCCATTTAAAAAAAAGTTTTTTTTTTGAGATGGTTAAATCTGATTTATTTTCAAACATTTTAAGGGGGGATCTACTTCACCCCAAAATTTGTATATAGAAATAAACACCGCTTTAGCCCCCCAGCTTTAATAAATAAATTAAGTAGAATTGAACATGGGTAACATTCTATCAACTAATTGTTCCATAGCATACATATAAATTAAGAATTAAAAAAAAAAAATTTACGTTAAAAATTACGATGACAATTCCGATCTCTGAAGAATATCCTTCTTGTGATATCCCCTATTTTACTCTATGGATATCTTTGAGTCTGGTCCCAGCTTAAAAATTTTTTAATGCTTACAATGACTAACCAGAATCCAGTGCAGAATAGAGTTGAGGAGGGCTTACCACCTAGCCTTCCTCCTCCACGTTCTCAGATATCCCCACCACTTTCACCTACCCCACCTGGTGATCAAACTAATGCTCAAATCATGACGTACAGTCTCTATACACAAATATACCAATTCAACAAGGTATAGAGACTTTCCGCTACTTTTTGAACCAGAGACAAGATAAATCTGTACCAACATCGTTCCTGATTATACTTCTTACATTTGTCCTTACGTGTAATATTTTAGTATTTAATAATACTTTCTACCTACAGACTATAGGCACCGCGATGGGCTCAAGAGTCGCCCCGACGTTCGCGTGTTTATTTATGGCTGGTGTAGAGCAATTGGCTCTTAAAAGATGGAAAGGCCTACAACCCCGACATTTTCGCAGATATATTGACGATATATTTTTCTTATGGAATGGTAGTGAAAATGAGCTTTTAAAATTTATTAAACATTTAAATGATTTCCATCCATATCTTAAGTTTACAGCCAGTTATGATTTCACCAAGAAAACCGTTGTTTTTTTGGATACAGTTATTTCTGTGACAAAGGATAACTTTATCAAAACTGACCTTTATGAGAAACCGGGGCGAAAATGCAACTATCTTTCGCCCTTATCCTGTCACCCCTCACACATTACAGAAAATATACCTTACTCATTAGCGTTAAGGCTAAAACGTATTTGCAGTGAAAATTTAGATTTTTTAAACAAATTAGATTGTTTGAAAATAAAGCTTTTATCACGTGGTTATAAAGTTAATTATATAACAAAAGCTTTTGATAAAGTGAAAATTATTGATAGAAATGTTGCTTTACAAAAAGTTGCTAAGCAATCTGAAATAAAACGCCCAGTTTTATCTTTACAATATGACCCCCGTTTACCCTCTATTTCAAATATAATTTTTAGATTTTGGAAAGTTATGGTAAAAAATCCTAGACTAAAAAGAATTTTTCCCCACCCACCGATGATTACGTGGACTAGGCCAAAAAATCTCAGAGAATATTTGATTCGAGCTAAACTTCCTGTTTTAAATGATCGAAAATCAGAGAGAAAAAAGATTGGTTTTAAACATTGTAATAGAAATTGTAATCTTTGTAAACATTCACCCAGATTTGCAAATTATTTAACATCATCAACAACAAATGAAAAATTTCCTATTCTCTCTAGTATGAATTGTTTATCTTCTAATGTAATTTATTGTATAACATGTGTTAAACAATCTGACAATTGTAGACTAAAACCACAGTACATTGGCAAAACAAAAAATCGTATTTGTGATAGATTTAATGCCCATAACAGTTCCATTAAACCAAATTCAACTAAAGCTGTAGGTATTCATTTTTCTTCTAATGGACACCAGCCCAATGATTTTCAAATGGTGCCATTAGAGCAAGTGCAGAGTAATGACCCTTGGATTTTGTTATCTAGAGAAAAATATTATATTCGTAAATTTGACCCTGTATTAAATATTAGAATGTAAAATGCAGTTGCAATGTTTTTAAAAAAATGAAAATAACAACCACACCACAATCCCCTCTTGCTACGCCCATTCAAAATCTTCAACCCTTTCTTTCAGCTGTTTTTTTTGTTTGTTTTGAAATGGTCTGCTGTTAGACCATAAATAGATATGTAGCGGGAGTGTAAATATGTTTAAAATGTCAAAAAAGTTTATAGGTATGTGTTTTTATTAATATGAATTATGAAAATTTAATTTTAACAGCATTTCTAATTACATAACCTTTTATAAAGATGCGATGCATCTCTACAATTCTTCAAATCAAAAAGAAAAAAAGAAACGTTAAATATCTTATTCAGATTCTTCAAAAATAGACTTTTTGTATGTATTATTTACTGATTTGTGTTTTTTTTCCTTTACAGGACGATTGAGAATGATAACCTTAGTTATTGAAATATATATATGGCCTGTACAAAGATGTTAGTTTGATAAAGTAGTCTTGGGTTGAGATGGATCAATAGCTTTTAAAACTTAACAGAAAAGTTTAATTAAGTGTGCAATAATTTTTACCAAAATTAATGAAAATTTTTTTAACAAAACACAGTACACTTTTTATTTACATATTGAACTAGTTTTGTATTTGTAATCATTTAGGTGGGTTATCAATTCCACATGAAATATAACTTTTAAATTGTCTAAAGACATGAGTTTTTCACATTTTTCTGAAGTATAAAATGTTGAATCCTACGCAGTCTTCAAAAAATGATCTCTCTGTTTATGTTTTGCTATATGGACATTTATTAATGTGTAGATTTAATAATAAGTTGATGTGATTGAACATCATATATATTGTAGTCATTCTGATAGCAGAAAATTTCCATTGTTTTCATTCTAATAGCAGAAATTTATGTTTGCTTGAATTAATTTAGCCAATTAGGAACTGGGGGAAGCGTTAGTTATTAATTAATTGGTTAATGCTAAAAGCAAGTTTCAGGCTATTGGATATTAGCCTACAGCCAATAATGAACTGGCGAAAATGAGTTGATTTTATAGGCAAAAAAGAAAAGTTGCCCCATCACTTTAAAAAGGAGGCTGAGACCTAATTTTCGGTCAGGTTTCCCATCCCTTATCCCTGGGTATATCTTAATTTAATTGACTAGGTATAAAAAAAACCCGAATGTTTAAGGTAGAATATTTTTTTAGGTGCCATATTCTTATTCCAGAACCAAATGATTTGTAAATTAGTCTGATTTCTTGTTACCTACCTATTTAATCATATGATATTCTTGATTGTTTATAAACTTACCTAGCCTAATTATATGTTTATCTACAAAATACATTCAGATTATTCCTTGATATATGCCAATGATCGATTTGTTAATTGTTTTGATTATATTTATGTTTAATCATATTTTAATTTTGTACTAGAAATTTTCTTTAATTTTCTTTTATATTTTAATGATAAATCAAAGTTAACTGTTTGTTTAAAGCGTTTGTAAAGTTTTGTTACATGATTTAAACCAATTATTTGAAAGGTATTTTTTTCGGGGTCAAATTCTCTTTGGTTGGTAGAGGTACCCTTGCCCAAGATAGTAATGAACCTTTCCTGGACCTTTAAGAAGCTTCAATGTAAAGGAAAGCAATCTCGGTTCAGCGGTTAACGAACTCTAGGGGTACAGACACTAAAATATATCCTGTTACTTTTTTTATACGGATGTGGCCAATAAAAATATCTTTATTAGGTTAGTTCAATATTTTTGATTTACATAGATCTATTTTCAGACAAGGAAAAATGTCAAAGAAAAGAGACATTCTTGAGGACTCTGGCGATGATAGTGAACAAGATGATGACAATGGCTTCAAAGTTAATGAGGATTATGCTAAAAAGTAGGTGTTCAATTAACAAATGTATAAGTATAGATATATGATCCAGACAACTACCTAACTCAAGTGGTGGAGACCCTTTTTGTCTGCTATTAAATTGTTATCTGTTCTTTTGTAGAGACTTGGCTGTGTTTATATTTCTGACGCTATTCGATGATTTTAAAGACCCAATACAATATCGGGACAGTGTCCCCGCTCTGTGGGCAGAGTTACATATAGATAATTCACCCTCTATTTTTTACTTTTATTTTTTTAAATTCACTTACATACTTACGATATTTAGAACATTGTAGAATCTTTTAAAATAGATTTGTAGGAATAACTATTTACCAACCCCATTGTTATAACTAAATTCTTTACATAAATAGATAGATATAGAATACGTGGATATTGTGAGAGATTCTCACATAATAATACCATGTTAAAATGTTTCTCCCAGCTGGTAAATATAACGATAACTCCCTTTTCCGCTCCCATATGACTTTACTCCACCGTGGAGGAAAGTATTCCTAAATTGACGATAAAAATTCTCTGTCAAGTCACAATATCTACGTATTGTATATCCATATTTTGCATATTAGAATTTATTTATAAAAAAATATATTTGTAATAATATTTAGGTATGAGGAATGGAGGAGTAAAGAGGTGTATCAACAATTGAAGGTAGGTACCTACCTAATTATTATTTCAATTTTTTCTCTCACAATACGAAGTAAAATAGATTTTTTTTACAGATGTTTAATCTTTATTATTTAAACCTACTAATTTTAAAAAAATGCTGTTGCAACGTCTTTATTATGATTCGAATCTGTGTGATTCAGACTTGAACCTGACAGCAAGCTGATACCTCCTACCAATCACGCTAATGCTATGGGTTGTAAAGAACCGTATTATATACGGGGGGAAAGGCGAATTTGGGATGTTAATTTCTTTGGTTTTATGAATACATTCTCTTATTTGTTGGCTTTCAAACTTTATGTACTTATTAACTTAAATAAAATTTTGATTGGTTGGTTTATACCAGTGCAGTTCAAACTTTCCAACAAAGACGGAAGTGCCACTTTTTAATTCCAAAACTAAAAGTCAAATGAACTCAATAAATATATAGTTCTGAAATTTGGCTTGGCAGTTGATCTAAAGAGGTACAATATTGAACTGTGAAAAAACGTTTCCCTTCGAATTTTTTTTTGTATTTTCTCTCCAAATTAGACAATTTTCAATCATTGGTAATTCATTGGAAATTGATCTAGGATAAATATGGAGATGTGACTGCCAAGAGTGATGATGAGGGAGAAGGTGGAGATGATGAATCTAGCAGTGAGACAGAGGATTCAGATGCTGAAGGTGAATTAAAGCCAGGGGTGTATATTCTGCAAAAGATTAAGGGAGGGGGGGCGGGGGGAGTTCTGACACTTTTGCTTAAAAAGGAAGCATAGGCTTTGCAGTCTTAGGAGTAACAGGATACCTAGGTAATTTGGCAAAAAAGTTTCCTTATATTTTAAAAAAAATTCTTCAAATATGTAAAAATAATATTATAAAAGTGCATGTTTTGTTTCTCAAGTTGACCTCTAACTCTCCAAACAATTTTTTTTTTACTTTTTACCTGGCCACCGACCACTTGGAGGCCTGCATCACCTGAACCTGGACTTCAAATCCAATTTTTTTTTAAATATGAGGAAACTACATCCCAAAAGGAAACTCTGTTGCCAAATAACCTATCCTCTCACTCCTACGACAAAGCTCCCTACTTACTCAAAAGTATCAGAACTTCCCCCCCCCCCCTTGTTTTCCCCAGCTACAAATAATATTTCATTCCCCGCCACCTCATTTAGAATTTCCTATAATTATAAGGGGTGAGAGGACAAGTAGCTGTTTGCTGATTTTACAAATATGTTCCCATATTTGGTGGTTTTGTTCCGATTTTCCAAATTTTTCTTAATAATAGTATTAGCTGATAAATATTTTCAGTAGGTACACTTTACACAATCATTTCCCCCCCACATATTTTGCATCCCCCCCCCCCCTGAATATACACCCCCTGATTAAAACTTAAAGTCTATATTTCAGGGATAAGGGAATGTGATTCTGACTAAACAATCCTAAAGGAAAATTTCCCCACAACCCCCTTCCCCTTTTCCTCCCCTTCTTACCCACCCCTCTTCAGTTACATAAAAATCAAGATATACCCCCACCTTACTTCCAAAGGTTTCGTTTTTTTTGTAGAATTGATTGCTAGAATAGCTAGGCCTGATATTTAATAATCTCATAATTATACCAATACTTAATATATAGTGTTATAAAGTTTGAACAATTCATCCATATAATATGTTGGCTTTAAGTAGTTGACACTCTTTGAGGTGTTTACAGAAAAAAGTTGAGATTAATTTAACATTATTTTCCCTTTCATATATTTATCATAAGCTTATTTTAAATTATTCAGTATAAAAGAAACATTGCATTTGATTAATAATCAGGTAAAAAAAAACAATTTTGTGTGTCAAAATCATTCAAAATTAACTACATTTGTTAGATAACCCATTTATTATTATTTCAGAATTGACAGAAGAGGTTGAAAAAGAGTTCTACAGGACCTTAGCTTCCCTCAAAGCCAAGGATCCAAAAATTTATGATACAAACACAAAATTCTTTGATACTGAAGAGAAAGAAGAGACTTCTGAAAAGAAAAAGGAAATGATAATTTAGATTTAATGGATCTTATAGCTAGAACAATTAAATACGTGACATTAATAATGGCTACAAATATACAGAGTTTGATAAATTAATAAAATACTTTTATTCCCTTAAAATCAAATATGGTGGGGAGGTTTTAATGCTCTACCGGCCACTTGAAAGTAAACAAGTAAGTAAACTCTTTATTCCTATGAGGTACTACCCTTGTTGAGCGTTTCTAATATTAACCTAACCTAAATGTTTAAATATAATATTTTTTTAAACCTATCCCTATGAGATACTAGCCTTGCAGGGCTTTTCTAACATTAACCTAACCTCAAAATTCAAACTAAGCTAAAGATAGTTTGTTGTCTCATGCAATATGATGAAGGAAACCGCTGAATATCTAGATTAACTGTTACAAAAATAGGAGAAGAAAAAAAAGGAAGAGAAGTTTACAGTCCATGATATGGAGAAAAAAGTTTTACTCGAGAGAGGAGGCATTTATGAGGATGATGACGTGGAAAACATTATAGAACAGCCACAGGAATGGACATTAAATATGCCTGATCATCATGGAAATCATTATTTTTGATAAAAATCTGTAGGATATTGCAGTCATGTCTAATCAACGTGGGAATCATTATTTTTATTGTATATTTACACAAGATTTTTTTCCCACTTTCAAAATATTTAATTTCTCTCCCACCCCTAATTTTTCCCCAAAGAGGAAGAAAAATTAAAAAATGTTTTTATTAGGTACTTTTTATTTTATTATTACTCTTTAATTCCAGAAATAAGGTATAGCCAACAAGCGAAATAAATCTAAAATAATATTTGGGGGCAGATAAAAAGGTCGTCAATTCTACTAAGAAAGTGTCAAAACCCCTACGACTGCTGAAAATCTTGTATTTTATTAAGTTTGTTGTTGGTTAATTTTTTCTGCAAGTATATTTATGTCCACGAATCGCAGGATAAGACATATGTAGAAGAGGTTGCTGGTATCAAGGATAGTTTAAAAGCTGCTCTCCAAGATTCATCTGATGAAGAGAGTGATGACGATAATTCAGGCAGGAAACAACGGATTTATAAAAATGTCGATTTTTGTTGCTTTTCCTCAAAGTGTCAATGGAGCACTTGACCCTTCCTCAATCTCCTTATTTTTAAAATTAATTGAAATGTATTAGAAATGATTCTTAGCCATACTGAAAATCATGTATAGCATCGTATTGCTGACAATTTTCCACAAATGTTAGAATAAAAATCATAAAATGATACCAGTTTTGTTAGCCTGGTGCTAACAAAACTGGTTTTAATATTATTTTTTTTTCATTTTAATATCTGCGGAAAGCTGTCTATAGATAGATAACTGTTATGTAATCCTTGTTTCTGAAAATCAGGCCTTTTAAAGAAAAGACAGAAAACTGCCACAGAAAAGGCTACAGAGGAAGCTGAATATAAAGCCTGGCTAGCAGGACAGAAACAGACACTCAGTGATCAGAATCTAGAGAAGGATATGTCAGGTATAGTAGAGGATACTGAATATAAAGCCTGGCTAGCAGGACAGAAACAGACACTCAGTGATCAGAATCTAAAGAAGGATATGTCAGGTATAGTAGATGATACTGAATATAAAGCCTGGCTAGCTGGACAGAAACAGACACTCAGTGATCAGAATCTAGAGAAGGATATGTCAGGTATAGTACAGGATACTGAATATAAAGCCTGGCTAGCTGGACAGAAACAGACACTCAGTGATCAGAATCTAGAGAAGGATATGTCAGGTATAGTAGATGATACTGAATATAAAGCTTGACTATTAGAACAGAAACAGACACTCAGTGATCAGAATCTAGAGAAGGATATGTCAGGTATAGTAGAGGATACTGAATATAAAGCCTGGCTAGCAAGACAGAAACAGACACTCAGTGATCAGAATCTAGAGAAGGATAGGTCAGGTATAGTAGAGGAACACATTGGGATGGAACTAATGTAGACAACCTTTTTTTTTCATTCACGAACTTTGTCTGGAAGTTTTAACTGTGTAAGGTAATTACTTGCGCCTGTTTACTTTCGGGCTAAGGTATTCCCCTTTTATTAAAGTCGTGCATCTGTCATATAGCAGCACTGGTTACAACTTTTATCGTCTTTTTAGTTATGACGCGGTTTTGGGTCGAGATTCGGGCCTACCAACTCCCCTAACGACAAGCGGATGAGCTACTTGCTGCGCTCTAGTCGCGGATAGTTGCATGAATGGAGGGAGGGGAGGTTTTAATTGAAAAATGCATAAATTGTTTGTAACCAAACAAAAAATTAATGAAAAGTATCCAAAGTTTTTTAGTCACCGAATAAGAAGACGTTATTATGAAACCTAGGCATAAATGTAATTAACAGTCTAATGCCCCATACCTCCCTTCTGCCTCTGATAGTTAAGTAGGAATGTTGGATAGTAACACTTAATCTTATTTTAATTTTAATTTTCTTACCCTTACATTTTTTCAGGATTAAAAACCTTTTGGAACAAAGAAGATCTGGATGAAGACGAATCATTTCTTAAAGGAACACATTATTATTATTACACCCTGAATTTAACCCTGTGGGCTCTTTTAGATCAAACCTAACCTGATTTAATTATATTAAGAAAAGGCAGATTGATTGTATGTCTGACATAGGCGTCCAAGGGGGGGGGGGGGGGGGTAATAGGGCGATTACCCCCCCCCCCAAACGATTTTGGTGGTCCAAAATTTTTTTCATTAATACCCCCCCAAAATAAAATATAAAAAAATTTTGCGCGCTTCGCGCGCATTTTTAATACTATATATTTAATAAAATTTAAATTACCCCCCCCCAAAAATTTTACCCCGGGGGTAAATTTTTTTTGGGGGGGGTAAACTAAATTAACCCCTGCCAACAGATTTCAGGGGGGGTAATTACCCCCCCCCCCCCCAAGCAAATTTTACCCCCGGGGTAAAAATTTTGGGGGGGTAAAAAAAATTTTACCCCCCCCAAACACGAATTACCCCCCCCCCCCTAAAAAATGTTTACCCCCCCCCCCCCCCAAAATAAAAAGCTTGGACGCCCCTGATGTCTGATTAGAATAATTGGTTGAAAGGTTTGGACACTTAGTTTGAAATCAACCAAAGTCAGTCAAATGTTACCTCGCTTCCTGATAAGATTTGCATAGTTTTCTGTTTTTACTGCTTAACAAGAAATCTTTGCATCAAGATTCAAGAATAAGATGTATTTGTTTCTTCAGCCATTTCTAAAGCGGATACCTATAAAATAATATTTTGTGTCTTTATTAACAGATTATCTACTAAACAAACGGTATAAAGATCCAGATAAGGAAACAGATACAGGAGAAATACCTACCTATGATGAAATTATAAATGGTAATTGTTTCTTGAAATAACACTAGAGGCCTCTAGAGGCACTTGAGGGTAGGGGGGAGGGTTGGCCCTCTTTCAATTTTACCTAGTTATTTTTTAAATTAAAGAATTTTTTCATGGTGGTTAGTTTTTTTTGTGAGGTTGGAGTTACCCTCTTCTAATAAAGGTACTAAGAAAGAGAGGGAATGTCTGATTGAGCCAATAGGAGAATCGCATCGGTACATACATTTAATTTCATTGGTTTAAATTTTGTACACATCTTGTTACGAATGCATGTTTTTTTTCATTTCATACATAGTTAAAAGTCAGCTGTAAACAGTATATTTTCTTAGTAGAAAGCTTTGCGGAATCAGAATTAATTGCCCAAAAATTTCGTTTAAATTTGAAAGCTTAGTAACGAGGTGAATTCTTTAAAAAAAAGTTAGGCTGGCTACTTTCTGGTGAGGCAAAATTATTTTTGTGAAAAATCCTCCAAAATCGAATAAAAAAATTTACAAAAATTAAATAAAATCTTAAAAGGGTTATTAACATATGATTTTGTTTAATTTTTGTAGATTTTTAATGTGCTTTTGGATGATTTTTCACCAAAATAATTTTGCCTCACTATCGAGTAGCGAGTCTATAATTTCTTAAGAATCCACATCAGCTTGAGTCGAAAGTAAACAATACTTTTGTCTGCTAGAAATGTTCCTTCTTAGATTGGACGAAAAAAGGGTTCAGAATATGCTTCTATTCTTCTATTTCTATTCCTCTTCTAAAATAGTTATTAACCTTCCCTGGGCCTATGAGGAGCTCACTGTCATGGAAATCCATTTCGGTTCAGGTGTTAGCAAGATCTTACACACATTTCTATCCTGTTTCTTTTTATCTTTAGCTTCTATAGATCCGTTACTAGCAGGAAGGGAGACGACATTGGAATGTAAATTAAACTGATACCCAAACGTTTAAAAACAAGTTATCTTTTTTGTTTGGCTTAAAAACTTTGGGCACCTTTGAGTCCTATCTCACCTCACTCAGTCATAGGCCCCCCTGGGTTAGCTTTCGCATAGGAAAGCACCGACTAATCTAATCAGAAAGAAAACTTGACCTAATATATAAATATACTGGGTAGGTACTTTGTATTATACACTATTGGCTTCGTCTCTAGGGGCTTTGTCCAAAGAGGTAAGGAGCTAGGGCATTTTAGTCAAATTGAAAATATTTATCCCTAGACCCATGTTTACATACTTTGTTTGTGAAATTTTATATTCAGATTTCAAAATTGAGGATTTTTAAAGTTTTTTTTTTGATGGGTTGGGGGTGTCCTAACCCCCAAAAAAATAGCTTTGAACCACCACAGGACCAGTATATATAATTCCTGAAGAGTAGAATCCATCGGTTCAGTGGTTACCGAGATCTTAAGCTTCAGACGGACTGACAGACATCAAGCTACTTTGTATAATAGATAGATATTAATTTCTTTCAGATTTGAGTGATGAAGAAGAACAGCTGCAAAAAGAAGCAGAATTTGAACAAAAATTTAACTTTAGGTATTTGTTTGTTTTTATTAAGGGATAATAGAATTATTTTACTTCATTGAAAAACTTATGTTGATCCATCAAAGTTAGTTGCTTCAATATGCTATAAGGTAGCGGAGTTTTTGTTTTGTGGTAAGCTGTCTTTTGAAGCATTTAAATTGTGGATGGTTATATTTTTTCGAAAGTTACGTTATTGGATGCTGTCCGTAGGTTCGCAACATTCTCAGATAGACTTCCACATTAACTTTAGTAAATCGAACAAACAATGAACTGCCAGATTTGAGGAGCCGGACCAGGAGTTTATCAAGAGATATCCGCGCACAATCAAAGATTCTCTCCGCCAGAAAGATGAGAAAAGAAAGAAGAAAAGACAGGAGGTGGAGGAGAGAAAGAAACAGGAAAAACAACAAAAAATGGAAGAAATTAAGGTATAAGAAATAGATGTAGAATACCTATTATATGTGGAGTGGATATTATAACAGTTGAAAAATTGTAGTCAATTTAGGTTGCTAACATGGAACACATTTATTGATTAGTTTGTTCATCTAGTATGAGAGGAGGGGAAGGGTAAAGTGGGTGGATGAATCGTTATTTTAGCCAGCTGCGAGTTTCACGTTATTAGAAAACATGAAAATCTGGTGTAACATCCAAGTAATAATGAATCCATTGTGACAAAGAATTCAGAGATAGGTGAAGGGAAGATATTCTCTTTCCCATTGACATTTAAACGGAGAACTAGGGATTGGCAGCCGCGCGTCAGCTGCGACTAAGCCTCAAATTAAAAACTGTTCAGATTCTTTAGAATTTTCTTTTGAATAGAGGGATTGCAATATTTGAGCCAGGTTTAGACTTTCAGCTTATTTTTAAAATTGTAAAAGGTTGATTTCCCTAAGGCTTACATTCGGCTGACGCGCGGCTGCCAAACCCTACGGAGGACAATAGTGTTTTTTAAGTAGGCGAGATCCTTTTGTAAAAACAGACAGACAAATATCCTGTTACTTTTGTATGAGAATAATTTGATATTGATCTTTTTTGTTCAGATTATGAAATCAATCAAGAAGAAGGAGATTTTAGAAAAGCTGGAGAGGTTGAAAAAAATTACTGGAAACAATGATATGGCTCTTGGGTAAATTTTTATCCATTATTATGATTGAAATTAGGAAAATCTGTCCGTCCGTCCAAAATTTTTATTTTTGAATTGCAGTAAAATGCCTGCAGTGAACAGATTTTATTTTTTAAAAGCGAAGGGACGGTCCGTCCGTACGTCCGTAATGGATAGCTTTTTTCGTTAATTTATGCATGTTAGAATTGTCCTATCGATTTCAAATGTTGCATGCTGATTCCTTTAGTAGTTAGGTACGATTTAGAAAGCGTAGCAACTCTATAATCATTACCAAAATGTCCGTACGTCCATTTTAAACATGTTGATTTTTTTACTTTTTCAACAACAAATTTTTATGTGATAAAATCATCCGATTGATCTGATTTTTGGTATTTTGATTTCTGGGACAACAAAGTATAATGTAATAAGCGAAGCAACTCTATAATCAAGTCCTAAAAATGTAAGTACGTCCATAAACATTATCCTGTATCAAGCAGTTTTTCAACAAATTTACTTACGATTTTGCTTTGACTCTTATACATTTATATTCTGATTATTCAGTTCTGACACTATACAAGTGTTAATGTCCGTTTGTCCTACCCTTTCAGTGCTTCGCTTTTATGGATGTTGTCATCCTTGTTTTTTACTAGTTTTTGGTTTAGCTGCTCGTTTGTTGTTACTGTAATTCTATTTAGTAGCGAAGTTACTCTTTAATTCAAAATTGCCATCCGTCTGCCTGCCCGTGTTTTAAAAATACCTTTTTTCGCAGCTGTTATCAGAGCTAAACTTTTGGAATTTTGTGTAAAGATTTGTATGATAACTCACTTAATAAATAGGTATACCTGTTCGTCTGTCTGTCTATTAAGTACAATATTTCCTTCATTTTTCTTTTCTTGTTTTAAAATTTAAGAGCTTCGCTTTATGGATATTTTTATCCTTGTTTAAATTATGAGAGATGATATCAAACGCGCGCATGAGAAGTACAACAAAAGATAGGTATAATAAGCAGGACAGTAAATTGTTATACAGTAAAATTAGTATTATGAAGAAGAAAAAACAGAGTAGACAGTGGAGAAACATAGAAAAGATGATTTTATCATAGTTTGCTAGTCAAAATGAACAAAGAGAGGGGGAACAATTGGCTGATTATTACACTAGTCCCCAAAGTTTTATAATAACGTTTTCTTATTAATTGGCTTAACAACTTTGGGGACTTTACCTAGTAAATTTTAAATCTACATGTACCCAAAGTTTTCTATTTAGGGAGGAAGATATTGATGGGGACTTTGACCCAGCAGCTTATGATAAAAAGATGCAGGAAATCTGGAACAATATGGATCCAAATATTGTGGAAACTGAGAAACCTACTTTCAGTGATTTAGAGGTGTGTTCCTTCATTTAAAAGAAATATTGCAATTTGTTAAAATACTATCACGCAACCCCATAAGGATTTTAAAGTTGTCGCAATAAGCTAAAATACTATCATGCAACCTTTTTTTGATTATTGGACTACAGTATTAAAATCGATTGTTCTAATGGCAATTTCCCTGTAAGTGCCTTTCAAGCATAGAACCCCCCACTTAAATTTAAACAGAAAAAAAATGAGAGGGGGTGGTCAGATTTTCGTATGTTTGTTTTTTACTTTAGGTTAGGTTAGGTTATATCTTATTTTGGGTACAGTGTAGGCCCGTAGAGGTAGGGGGCCTTTCAGCAGTTGGCTTTCAGAAGAAAAACCTACCCTCTCCTCCTTCCTTATTTTCACTTTATAATTTGAAAATAAGGAGGTAGAGTTTTGGTGCTCGCAAGTAACTTTGAAGGAAAGAACCAGTTATGTGTTTCTGCTGATCCATTATTGGATCTTAAGTTTTATCTATCTATCTAGGATGATGAACAATATGGAGAAGACATGGCTATAGAGAACTGGGATGGATGGGAAGGAGTTGAATATCAAGGGATGTTAGTTAACTTATTATTGTAGTAGCTGATATGCTCATAGATAGAGGCCTCTACTAGGGGCAAATAAGGGGGTCGTGGGGAAGGCAACACTCCACCTTCAATTTTGGTACTAACAATAAAAATGAACCTTCCCTGGACCTTTCAGTACCTTCACTATAAAGAAAAACCATATTGGTCTAGCGGATTTTTTAAAAACACATTAAAAAAATTATACAGAAGGACTAATTTTGTTTATCGTCATTTTGAACACTTCATCTTCCATTGTCTTATCCATTTAGATGGTCCTACGACAAACGCAGGAGTCCCAAACGTCAGAGTGGACACTTTACCTAAACTAACCTATTTTAGACCATCCTATAGGTTTTTTAAATGCCTAACCCCTGCGGGGGGCTTATTTGTTTATTTATATCTTAACCTAACCTAATCTGTATAGAAATACTAAATAAAATTAATATTTTAACACTCCTGCGTTTGTCCACTCCGACGTTTGGGACTCCTGCGTTTGTCTTGGAACCATTTAGATCCCTGCTGTTTTCTAAGTTAACTCTTAACACTAGGGGATGAAAATGATTACGCAGAGGGAGGAATTGGCGGGGACGATTTCAACATGGACTGTGATTATGATCCAGGTACATATTATTAAATCTTGAATTTACTTTAAAAGGAATAATTGCATTAGGTGCATTAAAGATTTCAAGCATAAGTTACAAGTATACCGTCAAACGTATAGAATTTTATATTACAATTAATAACAAACAATTAAACATCACTAAATTAGTCGTCATGCTGTTTTTGTGAAAATAAGCCAGCTTTATAAATTGCATTTATCACAAGAATACGATTTCAAGTCTTCATATTTTAAAACTACGCGGTAGAAAATTAAAAATCTTTCACGTATGTGCCCTATAAATGTAGTTTAAACCATTGGACAGGAAAAAAATATGCAGTTCACTAAATTCAAGTTTAACAACATTTCGTGCAACTACCCCTTTATTTTATTATAAACAAGGATGACAACATCCATAAAAGCGAAGCACTGAAACGATAGGACAAACGGACATTAACACTTGTATAGTGTCAGAACTGAATAAGCATAATATATATGTATAAGAGTCAAAGCAAAATTGTAAGTTAATTTGTTGAAAAACTGCTTGATTCAGGATAATGTTTATGGACATACTTACATTTTTAGGACTTGATTATAGAGTTGCTTCGCTTATTACATTATGCTTTGTTGTCCCAGGAATCAATATACCAAAAAATCAGATCAATCGGATGATTAGATCACAAAAAATTTGTTGTTAAAAAAGTAAAAAAATCAACATGTTTAAAATGGACGTACGGACATTTTGGTGATGATTATAGAGTTGCTACGCTTTCTAAATCGTACCTAACTATTAAAGGAATCACCATGCAAAATTTAAAATCGATAGGACAATTCTAACATGCCTAAATTAACGAAAAAAGCTATCCGTTACGGACGTACGGACGGACGGACCGACCCTAATTATAGAAAAGCTTCGCTTTTAAAAAGTCGTATATCCTTTACCATTTACATCAATTGAAATATTTTTTGGTTAAATTTGAAAGTTTTAATCTGATTGTTATATTTGTTTGGGGTGGGCCTAAAATAAATCAAGTTGGCTACGGAATTTTCACGTCTACACGTGAAAAGCATGTTCTCTTTTTTTAATTTTAAAAGGCACAAGATTTTGCAAAAACTGATCTTGTTTGTTTTTCTAGCCCAGGCCATGCAACAAGAGTTGATAAATAACCAGCGAGGGAGGAAGAAGGGGAGAAAGAAGTCTAAATTCCGGCAGGCCCTGGAGCAGAGTCAAGACAAACCTGTTTTTGATCCCAATGACAAAACTTTTGAGGTATTGCTTTGGCTCTAGGATTTTAAGCGATAAGATTCATTTAAATCCCCAGTTAATCATAACATTATTTATTAAAATCATTTGTTGAAAAGCTTGGACAATGATTGTTTGTACCAAAAAATTTTAGTGAATATTCTTATGACATATGCGCATGTAGTCTATACATTGATTGATTGATTGATTGATTAGCCATAGTTTCTCGGGGTTTCGACCTAAGTAGTCATGGAGTAGGCTGAGACACTTTTGTATAGCATAGCCACTAAGGCTGTCAAGCTCCACGTTCAAGCACATTATGACTTGACCCGCTATCTCATGAGAGCTACTCATTATTACCTCACCCTCGCCGAGTATGGCTGGTGTCCCAAATTAAGTCACCGTAATGAATCACGATTTCTATAATTCTATAATAATTTTGTCCGCTTGTCTGTTGGTCATGCTTCAAAAGAAAAAAAACTTATTTTAATAATTTTCTTTAATTTTTTGCAACTATCTCTCTTTTCTCTGTTATGACAAATTTTTTGTGCTTCGCTTATTATGGATGTTGTCATCCTTGTTTAGTTACTTCACCATTTATACTAGTGGCATAGCCCCAAGCCTTTTTATTTAGATGGGTATTTTTTTGTAGACTAAACTTCATTTACTTAAAACTTTTGTTTAGAGCTACGTTGATGAATATTACAAACTAGATTGTGAAGACATTATAGCTGACATACCTTGCAGGTACGTACATATTTTAGTGGCGTAGCTAATAGATACATCATGTCGGATATTATTGGTATGTGGAATAGTATGTAAGTCTGCAGGAACCTATTTTAATTTTGATTGTGTTATCAATTTGAAACTTTTACACATTAAGATTAAAGCAATCACTACACCAAAGGAAAAAAATGAAAGCATAAAAATTAATCAAATTTCATCAAGACTACATAAACCCTATTTCTTATTTTAAAATAGATTGAAAATAGATTGGTCTGTTTAGGTTAGGGCTACACAGTTTTAGCTACACAGTGAAAGTTTGGAACCCATTCAGTAGTTAGACAAGCAAATTAACTACTTCCATCCCATCCTTATTTTCAATATATTCAAAAATAAGGAGGGAAGCGGTTATGGTCGCTTAACTTTCTGTACAATAAACCCTACAAACCTCAACCCCCAGAAATCTATGGACGCAGCCTATTCTGGCCTTAGAATTTTTAAACTTCCAAGACAATGGAATTACCTAATTTCTGATAATATTAATAATGGAACGGCTCCGTCCAGCAGTGGCTAACCAACCAACCAACTTAACTTTTATGGTATAGTATAGAACTAATAAAATTTGCTCTAAATGACTAAGATTTTTTCTTTTTTAATCTAATCAAAACTTTTATAATTTGTATAAAGGTTTAAGTACAGAAATGTGGAAGCCAATGACTTTGGTTTGAATCCTGATGAAATTATCCTTTCTGAAGATAAGGAACTCAACCAATGGTGCTCTTTAAAGTAAGTAACGTGTAAGTAACGTTAAGATGTACAACGATTTTTTAATAGTGTAGATCAAATTATCAAAAGATCTTTAGGCCTCTAGGGGCTTAGGTGTTAGTCCTTATTTAAGAGAACCCACAACTCTCCCATGAGAAATCGCCCCTAGAAAAAAAGAACAACCTTCCAATTTTCTTTGCTTTTTCCTTTTAAAACTAAAATTTAAAATAGACAGGGGTTGACTAAACCTCCCCCCCCCCCCCTCAAAGGCCCCTAGCTGCTATTCTTATGAAACCTAAAAAAAATATCAAATCTAAACCTTCATAGTTAATACCTTACATGAAACTATCCCTTTAAATTTCAAACTAACTTTATTGCTTAAATTTTAGAAAAGCTGTGCAGTATCGTAGTCAAGATGAGGAAATCAGAGATATAAATGCTTTCCAAAGGTTAGTAAGAAATAATGAGAGGGAGGTTATTTCAGGGTCTGATTTTGTACAGTAGATATTTTGTGCATAGGGGTTTTCATGGGTTTCACAAATACTTTCAAAAGTAACTTTACGTTTTAAAGTGATTGGGGGGGGGGGGGGCATTGGTTAATTTTTTCCAGTATGGCTTCGAATCCGACCAATATCCGTTAGATTAGAACCGGTTCTGAGCCATGATACTGAAATTAATGCCTATTATTAATACCATTTTTGTCACCATGGGTCTTCGGTCCCTAGAGCTCACAAAACCGGTTTAAATCTTATATTTTTTTTATTTTTATATCCGCGGAAAGCTGTCTATAAATTCATGTGATAAATAACCATTACTAAATTTTTTTTCAGTAAGAGGAATGATTACAATTATAAGAAGAAAATCTTGAGAAGTTTATATAATCCACAGGAGGAAACACCGGACTCAGAAATAACACAGAAAAAGGTAAAAATTATGGGACATCGACTGCACAATCACATTATACTGGTACCCAAAGTTTTATAACCATGTTATCTTATTCGTTGGCTAGAAACTTACGGTACTTTTATTGAATTTTGAATGGTTGGTTCCAAACTTTTAAATAGATACAGCCATTGGAAATTTAAAAATCATGTGTGTTTTTCAGTTTAAAGCCAAACGAAATCATTTATCTTTGTAGTTTTTTCTTTATACCTATTAGGTATGATTTTTACCTATATTTCTAACAAAATACTAAAAGATTTAAGACTTAATAATTTGTAGTTTAAGGTAAAAACAGATTTACTTTCAAATACCTAAATAAATATGTATGTCTAATTTTTTTTAAATTTCTTATAATTTTAGAAGAAAAAGAGAAAGAAGAATAAGAAACGCACGTTCTCTGAGACAGACATTGGCCTAGATGATGATGAAAACAAGAACAGCAAGATTGCAAAGCTTGATACATCAACCACAAATAAAATCTGTGATAACGCAACTAATGGCGAAGAAGCAATTAATAATAAAACTGTACAAATCAATGTTACAAATGACAATGCTACTGCCGATAATGCAAATAGCGACAAGATTAAAAAGAAACGAAAGAAAAAGAATAAACCCTCGCAAGAAGATCAACAAAGCAGTAATGAAAACAAGAAAGAAAATGTTCAAAGTCAACCAAAACAAAATCCACCTTCTGCCAATAAAAATCCTCCAATGGCCAAAAAGCAAAATCCTCCAAATAAACAAGAACAAAATCAATCAACACCAACTACAAATCTTCCGTTGAAACATCAAAATAAATACAAAAAGAACAAACCTAATACAAAGTTTAATACTGTAGCTGAAAGCCGGTTACTTGCCTACGGTCTTAATCCAAATAAGATTGAGAAAGAAAAGAAAAAGGATGAATTATACAGAAATCCAAAATCATAAATATTTTTTTGTTAGATTTTTGATACTCAGGAAGAGAATTCATTTGAAGAAAAAAAACTAATTTGCTTCCAAATTATTTTGCAACAATATGTTTAATGTTTATATTGTTGTGATATTTGACAACTTATGTTTTGACCTAGGTTAATGTTGGGGCAGGGGTGTATATTCTGCACAAGATTCATTTTTTTTTCCTCGGCTGCAAATTTTTTTTATTTTTTTCCCTCCTAGTTTTTTCCAGCAAGGAATGGGATAAAATGGAAAGATATTTTAAAAACTCTTTATTTTATTCATGTTATCCTCCCTCCCACATATTCTTTTAGTTTTTTTCACCTCAGTCGGGTCAAATTTGCAGAATATACACCCCTGTGTTGGGGTCATATTGACAAGACTGATTTTTTTTCAGGTGAAATATCTTTTTTTCAGGCATTTTGTGATACTTTTTAGTTATTTTTTTTTCATCTTTTTCCTAGTTATTTGTTATTTTTTCAGACTTAACCTAACCTCATAAAAAAAAATGGATGATGAGCAAGAAACCTACAAGCTGTGGAAGATCCGCAAAACTGTTATGCAGATTTGTCATGATAGGAATGAACACATTTTTTATGCGTTTTATTAAAAAGTTGATTAAAGCGTGGTATAGATTAAAGTCTTACCAATAAAAATTACTTAGAATTTTCAAGTTAGTTATACCAGAGTGCACTGCAGTGGGGAATGGGACATTTATTGCAATAGTCCCCTAATAATAACTATGGTGACTTAAAGTGAATTTTAATTGGTTGGTTCTTTAAGTTTAGTTTTTAAACGATTCAACCACTAATAAAAGTGTAATCTTCAGTAGAGGGGATTTTGTGCATCATTTATTAGTCATAAATCTATCGGCCATTGTATTATCCCTTTAGATCTCTGTAGTTATACACATAGGTATAGGCTTAAATTGTCATTAAGACTTCTACTTGTTAAAAGCAGAGGTTTTTTTACACATTTTTTAATGTTAGATTAGGAGAAAAGAGTTAACCTATATATTTTGAACTTAACAAGAATATCATTGGTTAAGATTAAATTTTAAAATGTGTTTTTTGGCGTAGAGGTTATCTGGTGACACAAGACGAGTTGGACCAAACCATTGAACAATTTAAGGTAAATTATTTTGCGTGTCTGCAATGAATATAGGATATACGCGGATATATTGTCAGGGGGAAAATTTGTCGTAAATTTAGCTAGCTTAGTTATTATGAACCACATTTATTGGTCAGTTCGTTCATTCAGTAGGACGATACGGGATTGGGTAAAGGGGGTGGATGGGAGGTGGGTATCGTTATATTATCCAGCTGCAAATATTACTTTATTAGAGTACATGAAAATCTGGTGCAACATCCAAGTGATAATATATCGATTGTGTCTGCTTCTTGTCAGGGAATTGTCGGGTTCGAGTTTGCAAGAGTTAAAGACGTTAAAAGGCGTAGTTGCACGAAATCCATTTAAACTTGAATTTATTGAACTACATATTTTTTCCTGTTCAATGGATTAAACTAAATCAAAAGGGCATCTATTTAAAAGAATTTCAATTTTCCACCTCATAGTTTTAAAAATATCAAGACTTAAAAATCATATTCTTATGCAACTTATTTAGCTGCCTTATTTTCACAAAAACAGCATGACGACTATTTTAGTGGTGCCTAATTGTTTGTTAGTTATTTTAATTCAAAATTATATATATATTAGATGGTATTCTTGTAACTTATGATTGCAATCTTTTTTCTAAAATGCATTAGTTTCTTGGTTAATAAGTATAATAAATCATTTTCACTTCGTTACCTACCAGGGGTGTATATTCTACATGGGATCCCCTGCTCAGGGGGGAGGGGGGGAAATAAAAAAATAAGTGGTTTGAGGGGAAAAAAATGTAAAATTAAGAAAACTTAAAATATTTTTTCCATTTCCCCCTTCCTTGGTAAAAAAAAAAACTAAAAAAATGTGTGGTAGGAAAGATAAAATAAATAAAATACCTATAAATCTTAAAATATTTTTCCATTTCCCCCCCCCCCCCCCCCCCCTACTAGGTGAGAAAAAACTAGGGGGGGAATATTAAAAATTTTGTAACCGGGGAAAAAAATAAATCTTGTGCAGAATATACACCCCTGTTACCTACTTAGTAAACATTTGACTATCCAGGAACAATTTGGGGACAAGCCAAGTGAGCGAAGACCCGCTAGAAGTGACCTGGTCGTTCTTGTTGCTCACAATGATGATCCTACGGATCAGATGTTCGTTTTCTTCCCAGATGATCCCAAGATTGGAATTAAAACCATTAAAACTTATTGTACAAGGTAGGTATCATATCAGAAAAAAATCTTTAAAATTCTTTGTCAAAAAATCTTCTAAATGAAAAACTAAAATCTTTCAGCTTTAAATGAAAAAAGTATTTTGCTTATGGAGCATTCATATATGCCACCTAAAAAAACCTCGTAAAGATGATCTTCAATCTAATCGTTTTGTACAAATAGAATTTTAATTAAAATCCATACTTACCTAATCATTATGATTGAGGCTTTTTGAAATTTGACCGAAATCTAAATGTAAAATTAAATTGTCGGTCTAAAATTTCAAAGAGCTACAATCAGGATGCTGTAAATATTTTGTGCGTTCAAAATTAAAAGAGTAGGCACAGTAATATTATGTTAGATTCTATTATTTTTAAAAACAAATGTTTTGAATTTATCGCATTTTAATATGCATGTAACAATTCCATTACTATGCATTATGCAATATCCCGTCCCCCTCTTTCTTATTTTATTTTTCATTTTTTTTAGAATGCAGGAGGAAAACATCACCAGAGCAGTTATCGTTGTCCAGGTACGACCAATCATATTCAAATACAAAATGGAATGGTTTTCCAGTATAGCTTCGAAACCGATTAATATCCACTGGATTAGAACCTGTTCTCAGGCATACTGAAAAATCATGTTAAGTATCGTATTACAGACAATTTTCTACGAATAATAAATAAACAATCATAAGATTAATATCTGAGGAAGGCTGTTTATAATACGATGCAATAAATAACTATTAAGAACTATTTAACTTTATTTATATAAATTACAGTGCAAAGATTTAAGTTGTCAAAGGTTAGGTAGAAAATATTTTGATGCAATAAAATTTAGTTTTGGCTTGCGGATAAGATGTACCTAGACAAAATAGTTTTATTTATTTGAACATCTCACATCTATCTTGTGTATAGCTTATTAGCTATCCTATAATATAAAATAGTAAGGTTTTTTTTTGTATGTAGCTGAATATCTTGGAGAAATGGTTGTACTTTTCAGGGAAGCTTAATATATGTCTAGGGATGGTTTTATGCTCTTTCTTGAACACATTCGCTCTCTCTCTAGAGGCTAGGGGCGAAGCAACTAGTCTACTATTAATACATCTATTTAGACTGGTATGACCCCCTCTGCTAAACAATCCTTAGTTGATATGGCACCAAAGTATATTCTTGAACAGGTAAATTAATGTGTAACTTGGATCATTATATATATAAAAGTAACTGGATGTCTATCTGACTGTGAGTGTGTAGTGTATGTAGCCTAAAATCTCGCTTACCGTTGGACCGAAATGGTTCGCTCTCCTCTTCCAAAGAGATTTCAAATCGCCCCAGAAAATATCCCAACAAAAAAAATTAGTGAACTGCATATTTTTTCCTGTTAATTGTTTAAGCTACATTTATAGAGCAAGAATTTCAACTTTCTAAGTTTCTACCATGTTGTAAAAAAAATATGAAGACTTGAAAATCGCATTCTTGTGTTATGTGCAATTTATATAGCTGGCTTATTTTCACAAAAACAGCATGACGACTAATTTAGTGATGTCTTAATTACTTGTTATTTATTTTAAATCTTTGATGGTATACTTGAAACTTATACTTTAAATTAATTTTCTGAAATGCACTTCATGCAATTATCCCTTTAATTTTATGCCTTCTGAACATCTGTTCTTTAAATCACTTTGTCCGTATTTTAATACAGGACGCTTTTGTGCTACGCTACTTGTGTAATTGTATGTTGTCATCCTTGTTTATTTATTTTAAGTTTCTTGAATCTGAGTTGTTGATTAACCTGACAGAGCACGAGTTGGTACCAGAACATGTTGTTATGACTCAGGAAGAGAAGGAGGAACTCCTGAAAAGGTATCTATCTATCTATTTAATGATTATGAGTCTAGGGGGCTTGGTGTCGTCTCGGGTTCAAGACCTCTCCATCCACGCACCTTGAAATATGCTCTGCTTATGATTGCAGTGAAAAGCGTCCATTCGCCCATCAGACAACCACCCCTTTAATTGCACGACCTTTGGGTGAGAAGTCCTACTGTGCATGGTAATCTATCAATCTATTTAGCTGTAGATGCTCCACCTCTAGCCTCTAGGAGAGGAAGTCTTGATGTCAAGAAAATGGCATTTTCTAAAGCTACCTATTATTTTTCCCGTTTTTCGATCAGTTGCGATTTCTCCCGGGCAGGTGGTGGTACCCACCCTCAAAATAGTAAAAAACCTTCCCTGGACCTATGAGAAGCTTCACTGTAAAGTAGAATCATATCGGTCCAGGGGTTAGTGAGATCTTTATCTACAGACAGACACAAAGTCAGATATCCTGCTACTTTTTCTTGACCTAATTGATCCTGTTTAAAAACAAACTGAAAGACAACCAACTAATGAGAATCCTGGCCGCGGTTCAGTGGTTACCAAGATCATTCGATACAATTACACCCAGACAGACATACAGAATCGCTTTTAGACATCCTTCTACTTTTATACAAATGTTATAGATATAATTATTCTTGTTTAGATACAAGCTGAAAGACAACCAACTCATGAGAATTCAGGCCTCGGATCCTGTTGCCAGATATTTTGGTCTCAAGAGAGGACAGGTTGTCAAAATTATCAGGTAGGATACTATTATTCAGGGATCTTAAGGGATAAGACAATTGACGAGAAATTTATATACTGTACATTGCTAACGATGATGACAAAAATACCTTTTCCGTTTGAGCCAACCAATCAAGATTTTATGAAAAGTCCCCAAAGTTTTATAAGCTAACATATGCAGTGTAATTTATCGTCCAATGTCCCCCCTCCCCCCTCCACCCTTTGAATTTATTATTCACTTTTACTTGGATGACAACATCCATAAAAGCGAAGTTTGAACATGTAAGAAAGTCGGACTAACTAACATTAAAAATAATGATAAACAAACAGTGTTTTAATATTGTTAAAATGTCTCAAATGCAGGAGGTTGCTCAAGGCTTATTACAGAGATTATCAATCACGCTTATAACATTATGCCTTATCGTCATAGGATTTGAGATTTATTTTTAAGTTGATGATCAATTTTAATTTTTATTTTTTTAGGTCTTCAGAAACAGCTGGGCGATATATCTCCTACCGATTGGTCGTCTAATATTTAAAAGATCATCTCAAGCATTTTTTTTTTAAATGTTCCACTTTTTGTATTATTTATTTTAAAAGGCCATGTTAGTTATTATAGGTTCAGTGATAGGTCAATAGAAGATTAAATAATTTCAAGTAAAATTTTTGTTTATTCAGAATAATATTGTTGTTTAAAATCATTAGATAGGTAGGTTATTATAAAGTTTTAAAATTAAACGCATTTTTTTCGTTTAAAAATATAAAAACTTGGTCATAAAATTAAATAGGTAAGAGTACATGTAATAGTTGTAGAAATATTTATAGATTTTTCTTAAATATTAGGTACCTATTAAAATGTTTTTTTTATTTTTTTTATTATTGATTTAAAACTTAAATATCTTTCTATTAATTTCTAACATGGTTTTTTAATAGATTTTTAATGATTATTTTTTTCCCCACAAATTGTACCTGTTTTCAGATTATAAAAAAAACTAATTCACAATGGCAGGAGTGTTGTTTGAGGACATTTTTGATGTCAAGGCATTTCATAGATTCTTGATAGTTATTTTTTATTGGAGCGAAGCTATTCTGTCGGAAACTAAAATGGCTGTACGTCAACTTGGCTTGTTATAACTTTCCTATTACGTATGCGCCTGTTACAATATCCCCTTTGAGAACCTTTTTGAAATCTTTTGAGTCCTTTTTGTTGTTTATCACTCCCCTTTTATGTATAAAATCATTTGATGTATAAATACTCTTTGCATGGAAAAGAAAGCCTACTAAAAGGATTATTCTTTTTTAAGGGGGGGTTGGGGTTTGAAGACTTAATAAGAAAGGGTTTAATTCTTGGATTTTTATTTTATTTTCGTGAACAATTCTAAAAATACATTTTAAATAGTGTTCAGGTTTGTGTCCTACAGAAACCAATGGGATTTGTATCCGTAATAGATAGTAAGATAAAATCCTCCAATCATTTATTTTCGTAATATTGAACCTTTTAGTCCCACTAGATCCCTTTAGGTCACATTACATGAAAAAAAAACTATTTCTAAGAGTCTGTGAATATTGAATAGGACATAGACCCAGAGGGAAAGAAGTTTGAGAGAACTTCAAGGCTTCACTGTGAATCAGAGTCTTTCAAGGTAGAAAACAGTGTTATTTATAAAGAAAAAGTTAATATTTGTGCAACGGAATCTCATTATTTTTTATACCTACAGTTTATAGTTATACAAAAGTTTATTGAAGAATTCATTTTTCTGATTAAAAGCATTTTTACTCTTTTTTTTGAGGCTTTCTTCTGAAAGTTAAAAATTACCTACTCAATTTTTTTTTAGATGGACCTGATTTTGGACATCAATATTTGGATCTACCCCGTTGATTTGGGAGACAAGTTCAGATTGGTTTTAGCCTCCAGTTTAAGGTAAAGTCACTTTTAGGGGGGAAAATAAAATTAATTTACCAAATTGTTGTGGGTAAGAAAAATACCTTTTTTGTTGAATTATAAGTGAAAAAGCTGTTTCTTAACCAATTTACTTTTTAAAAATTATTTGAAAGTAAGGGGGTGGGTTTTTGCTTGTTTGTTTATTACTTCAGGTTATAATGGGGATGTGTTAACCCCTCATGTATAACCATTGGAAAATACACCCAACCTTTTATTTCCAATTTAATTTTGGAAATGGCCAAAATTATCAGTCTTATTAGGATAACTTTTGCCAGGGTCAATATTTTTAAAAATCATTTTTTGATCTGTAATGTACTCTTCATCTTCAAGACGCATTTAGGAAGGTATATAAAGCCATGGTTTGAAAGAAAATAAAATTTCCCCCCCAGGGGGGACCCTTCGCCTTTTTCATGAAAATCGAAGTTGACATATTGCTGAAAAAAGCTATCAGATAATTTTTTTTGGTATCAATAGTTATTACCTATATCATAAAAAAAATAGGTTAGAATTGCGCGCCAATAAAATTTGCATTTTGAGACGGTCTAGTGCATATGCTACGCAGGCACAATGATGGAATGCTATAAATAATAATTCAATTTCTCTTTTCAGGGAAGACGGGTTCGCAGATTCAAGTGAATGGTCGCCACTAGATTCAGGACCAAGCAGAGCTGACAGCTTTGAATATGTCATGCATGGAAAAATATACAGGTAAGGATTCCTGGCATACAACTTTATCGCCAGTTCAAATAAATGTTCTTTAATATGGGTGTGGTATTGTGCCTCTACTTTCAATTATATTTTTTTTAAATACGAGCGGCTATGCCCCTAAAGAACTTAGGGCAATTAGGTAAGGGGGGATTTTGAATTTAAAAGAAAAGTAAAAAAATTTATTTCTTTCACTGGTAGTTTATATTTTCCAAAATAGTAACCTTCCCTATATCGGGGAGATCTTAACCTAAATACACACATACAGATATCCTATTACTTTTTTAGGGATAAGCAGCGTTGCGGAGCCGTTTGATTTTGGTGCGGCTTCGGCTCAAGCTCCGGCTCCGACCTAAAATCAAGAAAAACTCGAAATATTTTTTTCCCACGTCTATTTTTGACTTTTGAAGGTTTTAAAAGTTCAATTTTTGATAAAAATGGACTTTAAAAACTTAAAAGGGGCATTTGCACATGACACAACAGATTTACCAAATTATAATTTATAAAAAAAATCTCTTTGTTTATCTAGTCCGTAGCCGAAGCCGTTTTTTAACGAAAATTACGGCTCCGGCTCCAGCAAAATATGGCGGCTCCACGGCTCCGGCTCCGCAACACTGGGGATAAGGATGGGAAGGGGAATGCAGCTGTCTTTCTATGTATATTAGTGTTTATCTATCTATATTTATTATCTAGAATTGAGGGTGATGACAATCCTATGGAGGGGGCTGGTAGATTATCTGCTTATGTATCCTTTGGTGGCCTATTAATGAGGTTACAGGTAATAAATTTTAATAAAGTAGCGCAGCTACTTTATTAAAAGGTTAGATTCTTTCACCTTCCTGTTATACTTGACGTTACTCAAAATATATTTCTCTATCTTACGTTTTATTTAAAGATCCAGTTACTTTTTACTGCTGCTCTGTCATGCGCTTAGCATTACTTTAAAGGGTTGCTTAAGATCAGGTTATAAACAAACTGAAAGTATTTTTTGTTTAATCTTGAGAATACTGATGTAAATTGTGTTAATGGATTTTGAATATACGTGAATATTATGACAGGAGAAAAATTTTCGTCAATTTAGATTGCTAACATGGACATCACTTATTGGTCAGTTTGTAAATCTAGTAGGAGGGGAGGGAATAAGGTAAAGGGGGTGGAAGGGGGTAATCGTTATTTTAGCCCGTTGCAAGTCTCACTTTTAGATAACATGAAAATCTGGTGTAAGATCCATCATCAAAGCAATAATATGTCCATTACCTACTGACACTGTTTTTCAGGGAGACGCTAATAACCTGCACGGATTTGAGATGGACCAGCACGTGTACCTGCTCATGAAGAAACTTGCTTTCTAATCTTGTGTATTAAATCATGCTTTTTTTTGTTATATAGTGGATTGAGGGGGATGGGAGGGCTAGACTTTTTCACCGTCTTTAATTGTTTCACCTATCAATTGATATGAGATGGTCGTAATTCATAGCAGGGAGGGAGGGGATACTAGACTGTTAATTAAAATGGTACCCACAGCTTTAAAAGCACGTTTTCTTATTCGTTGGCTTAAAAAAACATTGGCTACTTTTATTGCACCCTTATTGGTTGGTGAAAATTGTCTCCCCTCCCCCCTCATCCTCAAAAAAATGTTTCAGCATCAAAATAGATAATGAACTAAAACAACATACCTAATGACAAATAATAAGAAATATGAAGACAAAATATGTTTTCATCCTTACAATACAAATACAATCTACCTTTCTTCTTTATAGTCCAATTTATATTTTTTATTTTTATGCTGAAAGCATTTTTATATATTTTTCTCATACTGCCTCATTGTTTATTATTTTTTTTACCTATGTACCTATGAAATACATTTCTTAACGTGAAAATATTTTTTTAGTAGCGAAACTACTCTATAATTCGAAACGTCTTTCCGTCCATAAGAAACGTACAGAGAAAGAGTTTATTTCCTAGGATAGACGGCTGAAATTTTTTGGTGAAGATTTCCAGTACTATTTATAGCAAGGATCAAATATATAATTTATTTTGTCTAGCTGTATCTCCGTCAAAGCATTTAATCATGTATTGATATAAAAGGTTTAGTGGTTTTCTACATATTAATCTTTTTTTTTTGACAAATGATTTTGTTTATTTGTCCATCCATGATTGTTTTGCTTTCTTAATATATTTTTCTACAAAACTCAGATTATGTATATTGTACCAAGTTTCCTGGAAAAGTATAAACTTACGGGTTCTTTTCGTGGCAACGCCCTTTAAGGGGCGACTCGTTGTATTTTTGAAATTGCTTTTGATAGGTTAGGTTATATTGGGTTAGGTGATTGCCCCACAGGGTTAGACAATTGGCCCCGCAGGGGCTAGAAATAAACAAAGAATCGCCCCATAAGGTGCGTTGCCACGAAAGGGACTATACCCAAACTGACAATTATTCGATTATACAGAACATAAAATTAATTATCATAAGCTTTGGGTATGATGTAAAAATAGTAAATATATTTTCTTGGAGGTTTTCCAAAATCAAAGACGACAAATAAATACCTCATGCCTTTAAAACTTTAATTGGGTGGCGGTGTTGCTCATAATTTTTCTGAACGTACGAGCACATAGCTACTCTATAACTATTGCATGCCTTCCTAATTTTTGCAGATTCTACATCAACCTGTATGTCAGGATGCTCTTGTATCGAATAGGTTGCTTTAAAAACACCTTACAGAAAAGTTTATAAGCTAAAGCTACGCTAATTATTAACGCTCTCGCGTAAAAAGGCAAGTGCAAAGCTACTCTATATCTCACCTTTATCCGATAGTCAGTTTTAATTGTGGGAGCACCATCTTAACGGACAGTTTAACCTCTCTATATATGATTTATTTAAGGCTGAATTTCCGTGACCTTAGCAAAGCAACTGATAAAAAAGACATTAATTAACTCACTTTAGGAGTGGTTTTATGAAGAACTTTATAAAAGCAAACTTGTTCAAAATTTTAAATTAATTATCTTTGCTTTTCTTGTCATGTTTATTCAGTAACTCCTACATATATAGTGGATGAAAATTGAACTTGAAATTTTCAAATCTAATTTTCTAAAAAACGGCTGCATTTTAGATTTTATTGAAAAGTGAAATGAAATTACCTTACATAGGGTAACGAAATGCACTATGTCCCAATTTAGGTTCTGACACAAAAGTCAAAGCACCTTCATACGCACTGTGTAACGTTTTCTTATTCGTTCACCTAACAAACAACTTTGTGAACCTTAATTAAATTTTGATTTTTTGGTTCATTAAGTTGTGTGAACAAACGTTCCAACCACTAATTCATTGTAATCTACAGAAGGGCTAATTTTGTGATCATTGAAGATACACATCAATTTATCGGATATTGCATTATCCCTTTAGATCCCTAAATAGAGTAGATGTATTTAAATAGGATATAAAAACAAGTATTTTTTTCAATAAAATGTATTTTCCATATCATGCATTAAACAGTCTTAACAAAATAATATAATAATAATATTTAGAAGTAATAATAATAATAATAAATGCTATTAAAATATAATATTAAAAATAATTGTAAAATAAATGTGCAAAATGCCATTTTAAGATTACATATAGATTACTTTTAGGTGCTTTTTTCACGATTCTATTATAAAAAAAAAATCAAGTTACATATACAAAATTGAATCATATGTGATGTATTAAATGGTAATGTAATTTTTTCACTCCACAAAAAAACTATAGGAAGATAATAAAAAAGTTTACATATAAAATTATAAAAAAAAACATTACAAAAATTTATCTATTCTACAGGCTAACTAAAATATTTCTGACACTTACTTCACAATTGACTATTGTTAGGGTTTAAGAATTGCACTAATTTTAATTATTTTTATCTCAAAACGTTCATAAAAATCCGCAACATTTTAATTAATTAAGCCTTTTTAGCTAAAAGATTGGATTACAATTTTTTTATTTATTTATTATTAATCGATTTTTCATTGGAATAAATGCGCGAAACATAAATAAAAAAATTTTGGATTTTTATTAAACACTTTGTGAATTTTAGTGCAGGTTTTAATTAATTTCATACATAAGGATAATTTAACTATTGTTTATATTTTAAATGTAATGATGGGGGTAGGATAATAGATAGGGTGGGGTGTGCACAGGTTCTAGGCGAGGGAAGGAGTGGGGGGCTCAATGCTAGAAGCTTACTAAGGACATGCAGTTATAAGGGGATAGATTCTGAAATATTTTTATTTCAAACAAATTATTTACATAGGTAGGACCTTAGGATAAATAAGGTTCCAGGACAAACGCAGGAGTGACAAACGCAGGAGTGGCAAAAAATATAAAGTTAATTAAAAACAGGTTAGGTTAAGATATTAATAAACAAATAAGCTTTCCGCAGGGGTTAGACATTTAAAAACATATAAGATGGTTTATAATAGGTAAGGTAAAGTGTCTACTCCGACGTTTGTCACTGCTACGTTTGACCTAGGACCATAAATAATGGTAATTCTTTTTAATTTTAACCTAATTAAAGGTTAGAATATTAAGGAGACTATATCACAGAGAAAAAAATAATTAATAGGTTTAGCATATAAAAAGGATTGAATGTTTTTTACATAAAAAAATAGGGAAAAAAACTTGAATATAAGGAAATTCAATATTTTAAAATGAAAAGTTATTTTTCTATCACAGAAATTATACACTTTTATACACACAAGTTCATATTCTTACAACAGTAGCGCAGCTACAACATAATTAGGTATAGTAATAATTCATTTTTATATATATTTATAAAGAGTGGAGTAGTGTATTTATTAAAAAAATATTTATACTCACAACATTTCTATTTTTGTATCAAAATTTATTTATGCCCAGTTAATGAAAGTTTATTTTGTATAAAAATATTGAGGCAAAAAAGATTTTTTAAAATGCAATTTGAGCTGGTTTTGTATATATGCTCATTGCTGCATATTTTTAGCAAAAAAATACACATTTTTGACAAAAAAAATATACAACATTACATAAATATACTACAATATAAATCTAACAAAGTTATATAGAAAAAAAAACATATCAAAACTACATCTGAAAAGGTATCTAATCTGTTTGTATAAATGTAAAAAAAATGTATAGTAGTAGGAAAAAATATAAAAGTAGAAAATGGGTAGAAAAAATGCTTTTAAAAATATCATAGCCCACCAAATCTGATTTCAAATCAAGATTTTTGCAGAACTATTTCAACTGAAAAATCTGGCAGTAAAGTTTCACCAGATCTAACATTGCTAAACTTTTATCAATACAAAAATATAAAGAATTACGTTTTTTTATTTATTATTTTATATAATTTTTATCATTATTTGGTTTTTATGAGGTGGGGAGCTAAGAAGTAAGTTCTCTGTTCACAATTCACAACTTAACAATTGTCTCTCCTCCTTAAGTATGTATAGCTCACTAATTCTTAAGTCTCTATCAGCTTAAGTTCTAAATAAATATCATGGTAAAATCTATTTTTTTTCTTTTCTTGACATATGTCGTCTTATTTGAAATAAATATCGTCTTTGTTTTGGACGAGTATAAAAGTCGTCGTTGAACTTAAAGCCCTCTTAGTTGCACGTCAACAGCATGTTGGTAAAGTTGTTGTTGGCAAACTTGAAGTGGCGCTTGTCATAAAATTTCATGAGGGCCGGGGAGTAGGGGTGCTGCTCCTTCAGGTGCAAATAGTGCACCTCTGGCTCCTTGGTAGTGTGCCCACAATCCTCGCAAACATACACCTGAAAAATTAAGATGTTAAATTATAGGAATTACCTACAGACAGAGCAATGATTTGGTGAATTTAAAGTGGCTTAAAAAACGCGATGAAATGTAAAAAAATGTTGGAGAATGACAACAGTTGAAATGTGTGTGTGTGTGAGTGGGTGTGTGTATACTCACGCGTGTGTGAGGAAGTAAACCGTAATTGTGATTAGCTAATTGGCAGATTGTGTTCTCCTAATAACGGATGCCTTTTTTTTCAAATTAGTTTCCTATATTTTATTTTAATAGATAGATAGTTAGATAGACTTATAGATAGATAGATAGAATACTTATAGGTAATTTATTTCCTACAAGTTAACATTTAAGTTTAACGCATATTAAAATTTTATACTTTTTGTTTGAAAAGAATAATATTAATTTAATTAGAAGCTTGTGAAAAAAGATAGCATCATTTATGTAGATATATCTATCTCCCAAATAAGATAGATTTGCTTAATTTTCATTAACCTTAACCTAAACTGTAAGAAGCTTCACTATAAAGGAGAACCATATCGGTCCAGCGGTTAGCGAGAACCTAAGCTACAGACAGATATACTCATCCTGATACTTTTACATACGGTTTAAATAAACTGATTTTAATATCAGGTGTGTTTGTACATTTTTATATTCGTAGAAAACTGGATATAATACGATGCTTCACATAATTTTCAGTATGGCTGAAAACCGGTTCTTATCCACCGGATATTAATCGGTATCGAAGCGATACTGGAAAATAAACCTAACTATCACGTGACGTACCTTGCTTCTCCTCTGTTTGTATTCATAATTATGAGCTACGCCGTGAACCTTGAGACAATGACTCTCCAGGGAACAGCGCTGGGTAAACGACTTCTCACACAGGTTACATTTGTAGGGGCGGACACCTGAAAGAAAAAAAGTGTGAAAATTGAAAATTAGCCAAAAACCTGCTATAAAGCAGTCCGACCACCATTGATGTTTAATAGTTTATTATGCTCCTTAATGATGGGAATATTGCCAAGAAGTTTCAGCCTTCTATCATTTATAGGGGCCGAGAAAATTTGCCCATGGTGTCTAACAAACAAGCGGACATTTCGAATTATAGCTAATACATTTTAGATACTATTTAGGGTAATAAAGAATTAAATAACTAAAAGATGTTGTAAGTTTTAGGGATCTTAAGGGATAAGACAATGGATGTTAAATTCATATATGTACATTCCTAATGATGATAAACAAAACTACTCTCTTAAGATACAACTTATTATTAAAAAGTTTGCTATTTTGATCCAGCCAATCAATATTTATGAAAATAATTAATTGTTTGAGCAAAGTAATTAGCTTGTTTCTAATACTTTGGGTACCAGTATGATATTCAATACTTTGGGTACCAGTTTGCTCTCCCTCCATGAAATACTTTATTTTTTTTAATTAATAGGTAGATAAATATCAGATCAAAATAAATGGATGATATATTGTTGGCTAGATGATTCTAGATGAGTAGATTGATAGAAAGATATAAAATGTATAACCAGAGCTTGATCTTTAAATCGTTTATAGGTGATCTAAACCGGGGCGATTCATTCAGCGCACCATCAAATTATTAATACCAATCTTTAAATCGAATTTGCATGGGCGATTTGGTGCGGCCAGTGGCGCGGTACCGGCGCGGCAATGCCACTCATGCTAAATTGGGGTGAATCATATGTAATAAATGGATATTTTTAAAATTACTTTGATATTTTATTGCAAAACTATCGAGAAAACATTTTTTTTAAACCATCAGCGCACCTACGGTTCACCTCTGAATCGCCCCGATTCAGCGCACCATAAAAACGATTTAAAGATCCAGCTCTGATAAATTTTATGGTATAAAAGTCAAAAGCCAATAAAACTTCAGACGCTTAAAACAAAAGCAATTATATCAAACATTTAGTTTTTGATAATTTAACAAAGCATTAAAAATAATAATTATAAGTGTACACAAAGATGGATAAAATGTTTTTATATTGATTAAAACCTAATTATCTAATTATTGAATGCTGCGTTATCAAAGCTATAATAGTGTAACGGTCCATAGATTTCTAAAAATGTTATTTTTATGTTTTTTTTTGGTAGCGCAGCTACTCTATGAATGTGTATTTGTCCGTATATGGCTAAACTACTTTAGTTTACAAAGTACATCGATCTCTGCCCATTCACACACTTATGTAACTTATATTTACTGAACATTTCATAATTTTATATTTATTATTTCTCTTTTCCTTTAAATTTTGTCGCTTATCATTGCTGCGCTATTTATGCATAATGACATGATTTTCATATTTATACCAAAATTTTAATGTGTTTTGAATAATAAATGGATGTATTTTTGAAAATATATGATTTATCCCAAAAGATTAATGTTATGTTACGACCTAGCGTAACCTTCCTATTCAGTAGAAGCAGGGATATGATAATGGATATAGAATATATGTGGATGTTATGACAGGGGTAAAGTTGTCGTCAATTTAGGTTACTAACATAAACATCATTTAATGGTGCGTTCGTTCATCCAGTCGGAGGAAAGATGATTGTGTAAAAGGGGTGGATGGGGGGGGGGGATAGTTCTGTAGGTGTTTATAAGATGATTGTGTAAGAGGGGAGGATGGGTATCATGAGATGCTATATCCCCGCCCTCAACCTTCCTGTTTCCATACTTGTATTTGTGATATGGAATCTTCCAACAAAAAACGCTTTAAATCAGATTTATGCCATAACGCCAACTATCTTGTGTTCATATGTCACTTCGGTGTCATAGATTATCATTTACAGTGGAAAAAAATATAATAACTTTGGTAGTTATAGACGTCAAACTAATTTTAGCTTAACTATACACATTTTAAAGTGTCAGAAAAACAAAAAAAATTGTTCAAATAATGATCACTTTTAAGGTATTTTGATAGTATAAGGCAAAACATTTTTCTTTAGTTACTTGAGAAAAAAAGTGAATAAATGTTGAACTTTTAGATACTTTTCAAATTGACGTTTCAAAACCATAGTGATTTGGTTTTCGGTACCAATGACCTTTAAGAGTTTAGGATAAGGAGAGACGTGAGAGGAATAAAAGAGAGGGTTTATAGCTAGAACAATGTGCTATACCTTAAATATCAAGCAAGTTTAGTGATATTTTCAAAGCTCACAGCGTATACTATGCTGCTTAGGAACCCTAAATGTGCATGTTTGTCTGTTTGTAACGAATGTTATATTTTGTAAATCTATATCTTATTTATAAAACGAATAGATATTCAGATTATTCCAGTTTAGTTACATCTTCAAGTAAGCTACAAATTCACCCAAAAAAATTGTGCACCTTTAAGTTAAAGGTTCGGAATCATGGAAAATTTTATAAGAAACAATGTCTAATTTTGACAATGACCAAATTGTGTAAAAAATAATCCATGTGACGTCAGAAAAATGAGAAGGAGAAGTGGGAAAGAAAACCCCTGAAAAAGAGATGGATAACCCCTCATTTTTATGACGTCACATGGATCATTTTTGACACAATTTGGTCTTTGTCCTATTTTTGTTTTTTAGATCTATATCTTTTTATTTAATCTTTTTTTTCTAAAGAAACACTTTACAAGAATGTGAAACATTGTGACTTGATAAATTGGGAAGATTTATTTATCTTCCTTATACCTATCCTTGTATCTATGGTAGATAAATAGTTATTTCTCGCATCGTATTATAAGCGGATATAGAAAGTACAATTATAAGATTAAAACTAGTTTTTTTAGCCCCGGGGTGCCGAAGGCACCGGCTAAAATAATTGGTTTTAATCTTATGATTGTACATTTTTATATTCGTAGAAAGCCGGATATAATACGATGCTAGACATAGCTTTTTTGTATGGATGAGAACCGGTTCCTATCCACCGGATTCGAATGAATACGAGAAATCTTTTTCTGAAGTAACACTTTACAAGAATGTGAAACATTGTGTATTGATAAATTTGGAAGATTTATTTATCTTCCTTATACCCATCCTTGTATCTATGGTAGATAAATAAATTTAAAGACAATCAAATAGAGTTTGTTTGAAAATGTCATAAGAACAATCAGGAAAAAAATGTAAAATTTAAATGTTAATTGTTAATTTAATCTGTTTCTAGAGACAATGACAGCAAAAAAAACATAAAAGATATTTTGAATTTTTAAAACTTTATTAATAAAAAATAGCATTAATAAAAAAAACAATCCTCAATCAATCAAAAATGAATCAATTTTGTGAAAAATAAAAAAAAAGTTGGAATAGGATTGTTTAAAAATATCTCAAATTACTTCCCTACTAGAGTTTTTGTTCCTTTAAATTTTGGATTCAATACTAGGTAGTAGTTTATCATTTACACTGTAAAATTTTTTTTTCATGCTTTTAGAAAGAATATAAAACTAAATATATTTCATTTTCAAAAACATTTTTCAAAAATCTAATTATCGCAAGGCGCAATTTAGAAGAATTAGATGTTAATTAATAGAATTTTATAGCTGTTTAAAAAAATAAATAATAAAGAAAAAAGAAATTTTTACAGTGTAATTTTTAAAATGCAATCAATATATTAAAAATTAAATGTAATTTATCAGTAACCATCAAAATCTAATTTTGGATCAATTTTTGGAAATTAAATAAATAATTGAATAATAAGTATTTTAATTAAAAAGATTATTATTAGATTTTCTAATAATATTCTAATTTATTCAAAAATAATAATTTTTTAAATGCGATGAAAAATTATGAAACCTTTTTCCAAACAATTGTTACCTACGTCAATAATATTGATCTATGCATATTTTGTTTATTAAAACGCAATTTTTCAACCTTTCTTGAAGTTTTCACCAAATTTAAAAATAAATACTCTTAAGGTCTTAAGTAGCGAAGATTCTCAATAATTTGAAATATCCGTTCGTCCGTCAAAAATGGTGTAATTATCGGCTGCTGAAATATTATGTGAAGATACCCTGTACTAATGAACGGCGTTGCTACAAAAGACCAACACTAAAAAAGACCAACAAGTAGTTGCTACAAAAGACCAACACCTACAAAAGACCAACTCTACAAAAGACTAACACCTAGAGTTGGTCTTTTGTAGAGTTGGTATTTTGTAGGTGTTGATCTTTTGTTGAGTTGGTCTTTTGTAGCAACGCCCTAATGAACATCTAGTTTATAACATACAATGTCCGTCGGTCTGTCAATAATCCTGGAAAAGACCAATGAACGTTTCATGTGAAAAGATTTTGGTTTTCAAGGTACATATTTTTTTATATTTTATTTAAAACCATCTTAAATAAACTTATTTATCACGGAACCTGAACTTTTTATATTACGCCGCATCTTAAAAATGAAAAATACGAAAATGACGTCAAAATGACGTCAAGAGAGCCATACTTTTTTTTAAGAAAGAATGCAGAATATTCATTACCAAATTATTTATAAATTGATATCAATATTTTTTTCCTTAAAATACAAATATAATTTGTTTATTGTTTATAAATTTTAGAATAGATAAAAATAGAAAAAAGAATATTTTATACATTATACATAGGGGACATTTGGCTGTTTATTACACTAGTCCCTAAAGTTTATATATCAACGTTTTCTCAATAACTTTTAGGGACTTTTATTAATTTTGATTGTTAGGTTCATATAGTGGAGTGTGCAAAGTTTCAACAATTAATTGTAATCTACAGAATAAGAAATTTAGGATTTACATCAATCAATCGGCCATTGTCTTATCCCTTTAGATCCTTGAGAAGAATGATATTCAATACTTTACCTGTATGGGTCCTGGTGTGACGTTTCAGGTCAAAGGTATCATTAAATCCTTTGCCACAGAAAGTACACAAATATCTCTTTGTATCACTATGACACTTCATGTGTCTGTTCAGGAGGCGCTGAAGGGTGAATGCCTTGCCGCACACACGGCACGCCATCTTGTTCGGGTCGTTCTCGGAGCGGATGGGCGGCAGCTTCTCAATTCTGTCCGGCGAGTCACTCGCCATCGGGTTCTTGATGCCGTGACCGCCGTTGATTAACTCCAGCGGCGCGTCTTTGGGTATTCCGAACTAAATAGAGAGATATGTGTTATTTAAGATCTATTAGACGGTTAGTAAACATATTTGATTTATTTGTATATTTTCAAGAGGAGATTTATACATATACCATAGATGCACGAACAGACAAAGTGAGTAACAGAGCAAATGTTCTTTGTCATAA
Organism: Acartia tonsa; assembly: GCF_053477335.1. NCBI lineage: Eukaryota > Metazoa > Arthropoda > Copepoda > Calanoida > Acartiidae > Acartia > Acartia tonsa. The sequence goes on along the minus strand of NC_137271.1, from coordinate 12,705,016 downwards.
AAAGTAAAAGAAATAGAGAATATGTAAAACTAAATGAAAATTACGAAACCTCATAAAGCAAGGTTAGGAACAATAAATAACAGACAGACAGACATACTAACAGATACTATGAATCTTCCCTAAAATTTCAGCTGTCTATCTTAAGTAGCAGCTATAGCATATTTCCCTAATAGGTTAGTAAATTATAGAGTAGCATCACCACTAATAAACCAAAGAAAATTAATTTTACACAAAGAAATTTAAATTTTGACGTTGATATATTTACACTTCTATCTAGAGCACTATTCTATAATTATATCTATATACAAAATAAAATAAGTTTAGTAAAAAAAATGACGATAGCATCTAAAAGTGTGACATCTTTTCATAAAATTTTAATTAAATTATATTAGAAAATAAAATAAATTATTTAATTTTTAATTCTTAAGTAAATTTAATTATTATAAAATGTTTTAAAGAAAAAGAATATAATTAATACCAAGATATTTCAAAAGACAGATAAAAAGAAATTTGAACTTACCCGCTGTTGTAAAATTTGAATTCTCATTTGCAGTGAGGGAACACTTGTCAAATCTTCTTCTTCTGTGGTGGAATATGACCGTTTTCTCCCCTTGCCCGGGGTCCCAGGCATACGGTCCATTGGGGATAGTGGGCTCATGTCGGTCAAGGGGTCGGCAAGACTTGAGGGGCCGCCAAGATGTCCTATACTGTGATGCATATGGATGGGCTCTTCCTTGATGAACACAGGCTCCATCTTAATTTGCGGCTGCTGGTTTTGGCTGCTGTTGTTCCAATGACTGCTGGCGGCCACGGATTCGGCCATCAGGGAGGCGTAAGCGCTTTGCTGCTGCGACTGCAGCGAGTGATGTTCTTGTAGGTTGTGGTGATGAACGCGGTTAGCAAGCGCATGGGGTAGCAAAATTGCGGCAGGTTTCAGCTGTTCAAACGTTGAGCCGTTCGGCGACTGGGCCGATGAGCTGCTCCCGCTGGGCGAGCTTAAACTGCTTGTGGATGTTAAGCTGGGCTGCAGCGGTGATGGGTTCGATTCTGGCAGGATAAAATTAGATGGATTCACTTGCTCCAAGTTGAACGGGTCGTCTTCGTACATGCTCATGGGGCCGAAGTCGGTGCCGATGTCGAGAAACGTGGCCGACGGATCAGGCACCGGAACGGCCAGCTGCAGGATGTTGGCGGTGTCGCGGTCAATGGACGAATCAGGCGGCGGTTTGGGCACCGACTCAATAGCCCCGGAATTTGTAAAAGCACTCTTTAAGTTGATGTTGTCCAAAATTTTGAGAGGATTAAAGTCAGGATTTTCATTCAGCCACTTCTTGGTGACGGTCAGGTCGAAATCCAGGCTGGCAAACTCCAGGTTGGGGTCGAACAGGGTATCATCGTTTTCAGTGCTGTTGCTGCGGACAGAATGCGGGCTGCCACCGCTGCTGCTGCCCCCGGAACTTGTGCTGCCATTGCTGTTTCCAAATCCAGAAAAGTTGGTAGAGCCACCGTTTTGGCTGCCACCACTGCTATACGTATTTCCACCACCTGCGGCGGCAGGCCTTGAACTTGCACCTCCTTGGCCGCCGTTGGCGTTTTGTTGACCCTGCTGGCCGCCAGCGGCTGCCCTTGCCTGCAGCCGGCACACATGCATCAGCATGCGAACAATAGCGCGTCCATGCTCAGGATTTTCACGGATTTTTCTGAGGATAAGCACAAGTAAGTTGCGGTGGAAAATTGCCTCGCGCGACGGCAGTCTGCGAGGGTGGGCTGGAGGGGGGCGGCGATGGTGTGAGGGCACCTCTCTGGGCCCCCTTGGGGGGCTGACTGAAAGTGGTGCAAAAATTGGCCGCTTGGTGGAGAAATCCATCGGTTTGTCCTGCAGTTGTTGCCAGGGGGTCATCACCTGGGGAGGGCCGAGGGAGGGCGCTGGAAGCGGCACCATAGGCTTGATGGAGGGCGGGGGAGGCGCCAGCTTAGATATAGGTCCACTTTGGACAGGCTGGTTCCAATGAGGACGCTTGGGCACAACCAGGTTGACAGGTTTGTCCTCTTGTGTGGTGGACAACAGGCAGGATCCTGGGCTCATGGAACCTTCATCTGAATACCTAGATTCTGCAGCCTTCCTTTCAATGGAAATGTCCAAGGGTTCATCATATGCTTTTCTGGCCGCCAAGGTTCTAAATCCAGGTCTTGGAGCCGGTGCTGGAGCAGCAACCTGGATGTCTGTCTGTTCATCTTCCTTACCTGAAATAAAATAATTTGTTATTGAAATTGATAGTTGGTGGCAATTTAATCTCTATTCGAATTTTGAAATAATTTATTACTTATCCAATATTTATGTTTAAAATGTTATTTATATAATTTTCTGTATAGATATACTTTTTAAAAACAGTCTTATGCGTCAATATATAATCCTTTCTTAAATTTAAATTTTCATTAAATAAAATTTAGTAATATTTACGTAAATGTTTAAACCTTACAGCTTTAAATAGATAGAATTTAATTTGAAATTAAAATTGTCTGATTGGAAAATTGTTTCTATTGAATTCAAGAGATACCTAAACGTTTTTTAATTCTATGTATATGTTTGTCTTTATGTTATATAATTTTAATATTTGTCTGCCTTTCTATCTATCTAGCTATCCATATTTAAACATGGATCATGAAAGATTTCTTAAGCTTTTTAAAGAATTAAAAATGTAACAAAAAACGCTACAGATGGTTCTATGATTGTTGTCTTAACCAATTTACTTTTTTAACGTCGGTAAAGGTGGGGTTTTTTCACAGCTAGCGGGCAGTACCCCCTCTACCCTCTCCCCCCTCCCCCGTCACATACAACCATAAAACTGGTTGACAGCAGCACTCTTCTTTAAAAAAAAGGGGGGGGGGGAAGGAGTGGATCAGCCCGCTAGTGTGGCAGGGCTTGAGTGACTTTGACTTTAATACAGGCCCCCAGGCATCCACACTTTTTTTAATAGTGTTGCAAAAATGCAACAAAAATATTAAATACCTAGCAAAAAAAGCTAAAATTTTTATATATAAAGGGTGTTTAAATAAAAACCAATCGCTTCACTTTTTTCAATATAAACCTTACAGTTTTGGTCCAAAACTAATAAAAGATAGTACAATTCATGCCCAAGCAATGACAATAATAAAACATTATTGAATTTTAAATCTACTCTCCCTTCCAGAGCTCTAGAGCTCGAAACCTAGCCCTTGCAGAGAAATTTGCCCTACGCCGAAAGTGCATATTTTATAATAAAATTAAGACAAATTTGTCTCTTTAAAAAAAGAACAAACCGTCTTAAGAACTTGAAATCTTGTAGATAGACCCCATAATGTTTGGGGTTTTTGATGGGGCATGTAAAGACCTTTCTCTAGACACCTTAACAAGGTTTCTAACATAATCCTAGCCAATTTGGCATCAAAAAGAAAGACCTGACAAACATCAAGAACTAGATTTCAACAGAGCCGCCATGCTTCAACGTTGGATGGGTCTGCCTTTTTTTATCCCAAATCGGCTAGGATTGAGGTAGAAACCTGTTTAAGGTGTCTAAAGAAAGGTTTTTACATGCCCCATCAAAAACTCTAAACATTATGGGGTCTATCTCCAAGATTTGAAGTACTTATGGTGGTTCAAATTGTGAGCGATTGGTTTTTTTTTAAACACCCTTTACATATATAAAATCCAAAGAATTAAACAAATAAAATAACATTTTTTTATCAGATCATTTTTTTCCTAAGTGAATATTTTGCTGAAATGTATGAAAAAACCGTTCACTTTTTGAAGTTCCAGAATATAGGAGGGAAATGTTAATTCGACGGTGGGAGATTGTTAAATTGTCTTAGACAACTAAAAAACATGAATATCCAAATATATATTTTAATTCTATATTAAATATGGTTGCAATGACGTAAGAAAGAGGGGTGTTAACACCCTCCAATGATGTTTAACAAGGTAGGTCTCCCATCTTTTTTATTTATTTCCATAACAACCCCCCCTGAAAATATCTATGCACGCGCCTGTATGTGAAAAAAACAAAGATTTTTTTCTTAATATTTTCTACCAAATTGTATTGTCTTCTATTATGTTTTTGTACACAATTCGTTTGGTTGGTGATTTTTTTGTGTCTTAGTCATTATTATATCTCTCTCATTCTTTCTTTCTTTTTCTCTCCCTCTCCATTCTCAAACCTTTTGCAAAGCAAATTTTTTTCTCATTTTACCGTTGCTTTTTCAAGACTAGTTTTTGCACAGAGGGGGGGGGGGCAGGGGGTGGAGAAAAATTTGAAATGGGGGGTGTCGTGCACTGGGATGAATGATTTTTATGAAAATTTTGCTAAACAACATTGCATTTTCAGTTTTAAAAATGCAACAATTAATTTTTGTTTCATTTATTCTAAAAAAAATACAATTTTAAAGACTCCCTTTTAAAATGTGAATTATCTTTTTTTGTGAGAATTTAAAAAAAGAAAAATGTTGACGAAATAAAATAATTAGAATTTGATTTTTTGTTAAATGTTAAAGTACAATAAGATTTTTATAGAAATTTCTTCGGAAAACATCGTTTATTTTTTGAAATATTAAGTTAGATCGCATTAAAGATTTATATGACCATATACTAAGACTAGCGGTTGCGCTAGGAGCTCTGTATTTGAAGGAGTAAGAATTGTAAGAAAATAGTCTAAAACCAAACTTAGTTTTTAAAAATTTAATAGACTAAAACCACCCAGGAACCTATAAGAAGCTTCCACAAAATGAAAACTCAATCAAATCAGTAGTTATCAAAATCTTAAGCTACAGATATAAAAAATCTTACTGCTCTATATAATAGGATAGATGTAAATAGATTCATCTAAAAAAATCAGTCGTTGACAAATAACCTTTATTTGTATTAAACCATAAAAACCTATCTAAAAGTCTGAGCGTACTTTTTGTGATTCATATATTATCGTGCTCTAATGGTTTTGTAGCCAACAAAGAATCATTTTTTACAGAGTAGAGAAGGGGGGGGGGTGGTTGAGGTACTTGGCGATAAAAATTAGGTGTTTATTCAAAATTGTTAAAAAAAACAAGTTTTCAAAAAAATGACTAGGTTCTTTACAACACAAAATTTTTTTGCCTTAACTTTTTTACTGAAACAGGTTTTTTGAGTATTTTCTAGATGTTTATATAGCAATTTTTTATTGTTTTGGAAGATTTTTTTGGTATGATTATCGGGACACTAAAAAATTAAAATGTGGCCTTGAGACCCTAAGCAAAGCTGTAGCTTCACATCCAGAGAAAGTTTGGAACAAAACAAAATAACAGAACCAGTCCTTTCTCTAGGGCATGCACCATGTATATTGTATATCTATCTAAGTTTAGCTTATGAACCTTGCTGTAATATACATAGATAGAGGGATGATGAATTAAATTACAGCCTCACTTTTAAACCTTCTGTAGAATTCAAATATTACTGGAAAAGTTTGGACCCAGCTGATTTGTACCTCAATCAAGTCCTAAAGTATTTAAGCCAACAAATGAGAAAGCGTGTTTTTAAAACCTTGAGGACTATTATAATTTACAATCCAATGTTCCCTTCTTTTTTTGCATTTAAAATCACATTTCCCAAACAAAGTTTTATGACTTTTCTCTCTGTTATATAAGAATGACTTACTAGGCTCTACTGTATTTTCTTTAACAATCTAAGCAACGTTATTGCTAGACATGAATAAAAATACGGTGATAGAGGGGGTGAGGGGGGGGGGGGTGAGGTAATATAAAGTTGTTTGGGAGAAACCTTGAAATTAAAAATAACAGGTCTTTTCTCTTTTATCTCTTTCTCGTCTTTTAAATTTTCTTTCTTTTGTTCAATTCAAAATACAAAGTAGCTCATATAGATAAAGTTGTAAATAACTAACCACAGATCCGATTAGGCCCTTTATTCTATGGAAGTTTCAAATAGGTCCTGTGTTGGTTTTAAGCTATCTAAATTTAGGTCTTTGGGTGGTTTAAAGCTATTTTTCACTAACCAGAGAGCCAATTACTTTAAGCTATCTAATTTTAGGTCATTGGATGGTTTTCAACTAATTTTCTGCCCCATACCTCTACTTTCCATTACAGAGCCGCTAGGTTGAAAGTTTTCAGTCGCTAGTGTATTAGATATAATCTTAAAATTTGAAGATAAGTGCATATTTGAGAAGATAAGTAAACCTTTTATGATAGGTTTAGCTTGTTATCTTTGGGCAATTCTATAAAAAATAATGGGGGGAGGGGGGTGTTATCCAATTATCTTTATTAAAACTATAAAAAGAGAAGCTTTTGATAATTATCTGATATCAAATTAATTAAATCCAGTTATTTGACAATTATATATCATTAATTTAATACCAAAAATTATATAATAAATTTATAGTACATATTTTTTGGCAGACTAGGTATACTATGTAACACATGTTAGACTAGTGGTGTCTATGTTGACTATACTTGTCATAGTTGACAGTTTATGTCGATATAATGTTCAACATTATTTATACTTTTATAAATTCAAATCTATTTCAACACTGCTATGTTCTGATGATAATGATGACTCGAAAGTCTAACATATATGTATGAAAAATGCCTTATTTTGATTTGAAATGATGAATCCTACATGACCTTCAAATAAACACACACACACAAATCTACACAAAAAGATCCCACACAAACAAATCACGCAAACTTGCCAATGAATGACTACCTAACTAACTGAATATTTAAATCAATTAGTTTATTATTATGTAAGTTTTTTTTCAAGCCATTTGATCATATTTAGCAATTATTTAATGATAGAATTATAAATATTATATTTTTAATTTTTTTATCTTACAACCTTATGCTGCTATACTAAAAATAGAATACTGTAGTCATAATATCATTATTAGAATATCGTTATAGTGTTGATATAAGATTCTAGTAGTAATGCTTATTGTTCATTATAATGAAGATTAAACAATTTTATAAAACTACTGTTTTTAAGGCATTTTGTCAAAACTTTTGAGTAAATTTTTAGTGATAATATAAGAAATGGTAATCATTTAAGTTATCTATAGAAAAGGAATTTAAGAAATATTTTAGTCCTATAAAAGGTAATTGAATATTATATACATATGTTAAAATCTATCTATCAATGTATTGTGTATATGTAGATGTAGAATGTTAGAATTACGTGCGTGCATGCACCCTTATCTTCAACCATAGCGGAATAACGCTCACGCACGCACGCACACACACACACACACACACATGCAACTTAAACAGGTTCAGGAAGCAAATATATACGTATATACATATGTGCGTGAAACGCGCGTTTATGATATTTCGTGCACCTTTCCCTTTACCCACCCCTTAACCCCCCACCTTTCCCAAAACAAAATGGGGGAGGGGGGGGGGAGCAGGGCCTATAAGGATATGTATTAAATATTTCCATATTGAGGAAGGGGAAAGGATATAGTTACCACCCCCCCCCCCACAACCCACCCCTATCTCAAAAATACCAACACTGGGACATTCACTCTTAGTTTCAAGGCCACACGCACACACACACACACACATAAAATATCTACACACTCACACAAAAATATGCTTCCGCATAGGCTAAAGGTTCTATCCTGCTCCACACACACACACACACACATATGAAACAGCGGTTCCTATTAATCTGGCATAACCGAGTATCTTCATGCCAAAATTTTAAACTTTAACATGTACTAGCAACGGAACATACACAAACACACACACAGACAAATGTACACAGAACTGGGAAATATCCCCGGCCCCCCGAACCATAACGGAATTTATAATATACATACATAGGAAGGATAGATAGATACTTTTTCAACCCGTTAGCTAGGCATAGCTTCTAGCTGTAGGCCTATAATATACATATATATATATACGCATTTCAGGCCTTTTAGGCCTGTTTTACATTTCATTGTATCCTATTTAACAATTTAAACTTGAAAATTTTAGAATTTAAACTTGCATTTTTTCCTTAAATTAAAAAAAAAACATTTAAATTATAAATTGAACTTTTTAGACTTACAAATAATATGTAAAGGTCCATTACTATGAATCATATGATTCTTAAGGGGGAGGGGAAAAATCTGATTAAAATTTCGTAATCCTTAAAAACTTACATAAGTAGATATATGAATCATTTTTATATCCTTTTCTTATATGATGAAATGTTAAACCATTTGAAATAGTTTTCATTTAATGAAAACTATAAGGATAGTAGAATTGATCCTGTAGGAAAAATTACATTTTATGAATCAACCTAATTATGTAAACCTATTTAAGAGATGTAATTTAGTTGATTCTATTCAGTGATATGATGGGATAAGACAATAGCCAATAAATTGATGTACATCCCCTATACTGAAACACAAAATTACCCCTTCTATACATTACAATTAGTGAACACTGAACTTAATGAACAACTAATCAAAGTTAAATAAAAAGTTCCCAAAGTTATTAAGCCATCGAATAAGAAAGCGTTATTATAAAACTTTGGGGACTAGGGTAATAACAGACAACCTCCATTCCTATTCAAGATTTCCAAAAAAATTTGAATATATTAATCAATCTTAAATTGAATAATAAGAACAGCAATTTAAATGTACTTTTACTTAGATAATAAGTAGCAGACTTTAATTATTGAAAAATGACCTTAAAACTTAAATCCTTGAAAATTAAATGATAATGGTTAGCTGTTGTTAAAAATCTGTGATCATTCACTTCTGCATATTACCATACCCGCAATCGCATAATATAATAACAAAAAAGACACAATAGCAAATAAAGTGTCGGTAGTTTTTAATGGTGATAATAAATTACAAGGGAAAGGGCTGTTTGTGCTGTTTTCATAATCTGATTATTTGCATTGATTATAAACATATACGGAATTGATTGCAGACTGTTGATAAAAGTTCTTGGTATTAAATGTACCATATGTTATTTTGTCAAAATCACACAACCGTGTCCACCAAACTTAAATATCATAAAATCAAGCAAAAACGTCTTAAACCATGTAAGAAAAGATTACTAGCTAGTTAACTTGTTTTAATTGTCGTTAATAACATAAAAAAAAACTGAATTTATTGTTCAAAAAATGTTAAGTAGTAGGTAGGTAAGCTAAAATAGTGATTATAACACAATCATAAAGTATGGCTTCAAAACCGATTATTATCCGCTTGGAAAGCACAGGTTCTAAGCCATACTGAAAAATCATGTAAAGCATCTTAATGCACTTAACTTTCCACGAATATTAAAATAAAAATCATAAGATTAATACAAAATTGTTAGTCAGGACCTTGACAAGACTGGTTTTAATCTTATAATTTTTCATTTAATTCCGCGGAAAGCTGTCTAATTTTTAATATCCGTCAACCAACATAGATTTAACGTACTTTTTCTTTCTATAAAAATTGAATAAGATTTAAATGGTTTTATTGACAAATATTATGTACAAAAAAAGAGAAAAAAAGAACGCAAAAAGTTTTGGAAAGTAATTTTTGTACGTAAAAACTAAAAAAATACGTATTTTTCAAATAAAACTGAATAGCAATAATAGTATGAATCTATAAATTTATGTGACATAAGGGCACGTTATTTCTCTCTTTATTTTCTTTGGATTATAAAATTTTAAATTTAAATAAAACTTTTAACTATATGAAAACATTACATACTGAACTATAGTATTACTATTGACATATTTGCGTCAACATCATGGCCATCATTTAGCCTACTACTAGAAACTTATATCTACTATGTTCTAATTATTATATTAGTTTTATGTTGATGTAATAAATAAATGCTCCCTAGTTTGACTGTGGTTATAAATTGTTTTTTTTAACACATTTTATAGGACCAAATGTCTTTTCTACGTCGTTTTATTAATGTAAAACGTAAATCTAAAGTAACAAGGACATTTATGGCCATAAGTAGTACAGCGATAACTTTTAAACAATAAATGTATAAGTATAGATAGATAACCCACACGTCTACCTGGCCAAAGTGATGGAGACCCTTTAGTAGTGCAGCAATAACGTTTAAACAATAAATGTATAAGTATAATAGATGGATAACCCACACAACTACCAGCCCAAGTGGTGGAGACCCTTTTCGTCTGCTAGGCAATTTTTTTCTACTCTTTTGTCACGACTTTTGTATTTATATTTTCGTTGCTATTGGCTGTTATCCAAAGGCCCAATACATCGGCATAGGGTCCCCACCCCGTGGGTGGAGTTACATATAGCTCGTGGCCCCATTCTTTTACATTAATATTGGAACAAAACTTTCAATTTTGTACAAATCTTACAGAGTAGCTGCGCTGCAAAAAAAGACATTTGTTTGAAAAAGATATATTACCAGGAAACACTTTTTACTTGAAAATAAAACGGTACAACCAAAATACCCTAATTTAGGGAAAAAATCAGGTCCAAAAAATGGTCTACATACTTTTTTACAATTGCGGTCATAAAAAAATACTTCCCGGCCCTAAAAATGTACATTTTTTGGAGAAAAATATTCAAGTAACTTTTGGAACTGATCTTATTATCATATTATCTGATTGAGTTCTTCATTTTAGGTAAGCTTGATATATGTCCTGGGATGGTTTACGGCTATTTAATTCTTAGATGTAAGCCTTAGGATGTTTTTTTACTATTTTCTGTCTCTTATATACCCCTAAAAATACATACCCTTAACTGCAATGGACACAGCCACTAGTTATACTAAAAGTTGAATATTAATAATAGGATCATTTAAAATATGAAAAATAAAAAATGTCAATTTTAACAGAGATTCTCAGAAGAAAAAAATTCAGACACTAGATCCTGTTTTAACGTCCCAATTTTATTTCCAACCCCCCCCCCCCCTTCACAAAGTAATATAACCCTCTAAAATTTGGACCGACCTTAAAAAATTCCACCATCACCCGAACGAAAGAACGGCCCAGTAAAAAAAAAACCGTTGCGATGTGATCTTGACATTGTACCAGTTACACGTTCACGCACACCAGTAAGAATTATAATCACAATATGAAAGTAGGGGCACATCATTCGAAACTTAATTTTAGTATAATCTTATATCTTTTTTTATCCATATAAAAATATTTTTTTGTTTCTTTATTATATTATTTTTATATCTCTATTTTCTTTGCTGTTTTGTCCTATAACCTATAGCTGTTGTGCGTACTCTCAAATTAGAAATCTTAGGGTTTGGGGGGGGGGGGGGGAATTAGAAGTTGGGGTGGGGTAAAAGCTCCAATTTCATTTTTTCAGATTGGGTAAAGGGAAAATTGTATATATGGGGAGGGGGGCATCTATCTTTCTATCTTTTACATAAAGAATTTGACTTTGAAACTTAAAACTGTGCGAAGAGAAGGTGGGGGGGGGGGGGGGGGGGGTTAGGTTTCTTTAGAACAAAATTCAAGGGTTTCATTTCTGTTCTCATAAATATCTATTTACTTTTTACTGGTAATTGTTGTTATTTTATTAATATAGAAATATTACAAGCAAATTATCATTATAATGTATCAGCTATAAAGATAGAAAATCTGAATTTACCTATAAAAACTTTCAAAAAATCATTAAATGAATTGAAGTACTTTAATTAAAAACACAAAACCAAGTTTTTTTATATTAATTTTAACGGATTTTTTGTTGCAGAATTCAAAATAATAATAGGAAGAAGGAAGAAAATAAAATAAACCGCAAAAAATACTGTTCTTCCAAGATTTCCAAGAAATGCATTAAATAAAAACAAGGCCAAATGTATCCATTGAAGCGCAGTATAGATAAAAAAAGAAAAATAATAGTAAAGAAGAGTTTTACAGTAAGATACAAATTGTTAGGATAGAATGATAGAATTAACTAAACTTTTGTCAGTCCATTTATTTGTTGAACAGTAAAGGCATTTGATTATAGAGCAGCTATGCTAAGCTTAATGCCTTGTTATTTATTTAATTTGCAGTAAGCATTTTATATGATAGTTTAACCTATTTATCAACTCAGCTACTATATGTTTTATTTATCCACTAACTGCTGCTCCCCTAGCATCTAGGGTTATGCAGGAGGCGTATAAATGGACTAAAAACATCCAAAAACCGATGTCAAGCTTCCAAAAAACGAAGAACTCAGTAATTTCATTATTTACTGAAATCTTAAGCTAAAGACAAATAAACCATAATACTTTATACTAATAAGTAAGAACAAATGTTAGTTTTCTGTAAATTGTTTAAAAAATTATTTATAAAAATGGTTGAACAAAAGTAGCAAATAACTAGACAAATGTGGAATTACACGCCCAACCAACCGATCCAGGGATATAGGGATAACACAATGAATGATCAATTAATCCATCTCATACATTTCTCTGTAATAAAGCTAAAAAAATAATGATAAGTTTTTACTCAATTGCACACTATACCTTAAAATCAACCAAAAAAATACAAGAGGTAATAGAAATTTTAAATTCAATTGTCCTAAGCCTGTACAAATATCCCCGAAAAGAAGAACGCAGTTTTAAAGTGAAAGCTCCGGGTTTTAAGACGTATTTAGGTTCATATATGTAACAACAACAGTAGATAGGATTGTTCATTCTGGAAAAAAACGTAATCATCCTTTTCCTAACCAAAGGGGTTTTGTCCAGGGAAGGAGGGGACATTGGGCTATTTATTACACTAGTCCTCAAAGTTTAATAATGACGTTTTCTTATTCGTTAGCTTTTGGGACTTTTATGGAAATTTGATTGGTTGGTTCATTAAGTTGAGTGCACAACGTTTCTACAGAAGGGGTAATTTTGTGTATCGTCATTGGGGATGTACATCAATTTATCAACCATTGTCATATCCCTTTAGATCCCTGGAATTTGTGTTCTTTTTATGTTTTCTGCCATTTAAACTATACTTAAACTTTGCCTTCTAAAAATTTACAACAACAGTTATAAATTAATAAAATAAATTTTAACATTCTATTTTACAAAACACTGCCCTCTTCAAAGCAATTTGATCAACCAACATAAAATCAGTGAGCATTTAAAAATTCTTTGAAAAATGCTTTTTACAGAAGTTTAGTATGTAATGTGTCGTGTAGAAAGTTTTTCCAAAAACAAATTAGTATTTAACCAAAATTATAGGGATGTGTTAATGGAGATCAAATTAATATTCTGCTTGAATAGGTATTCCGGCATTGAGTAGCTATGAAATATTAACTATCAAGAACGAAATTTTGGTAGGTTATGTCAACAAATCACTAAATATGACATTTTCGTTGAATAACCAATCAACTTTTACGCAATTTTTATTTCTAATTTTAAAAAAAGTATAGAATTTTCAGAGGCCTAAAATGAACCATTTTTTTTACAGATGACAATTAAGGCACGTACGTCTGATGTAAAATGGGCTATATAAAAAAGGGCCCCAAATGACGCAATTTCACGGGATATGAGTTGAGTAGGTAGAGATGGCTAGCTAGCATGGTTTAACTCTTTTATTTGTCGGCACAGCTATTCTATAATTTACTATATCCCGTCTAACTTTTTTATTTACTTTTTTCCCCCAAAACAATTTGATTGGAAAATTTAAAGATGATCTTAAAAGTCCTAATTTATGGCTGGCAGTAAAGGTGGTGTCTTTTAGTTAGGTAGATACCATTCAAAACGAAATGTACAAATTTTCTTCGCAATTTTTGGATAATTTTGTGTTTGTTTGTCTGCAATTGTTAAAAAAAAACAATGTGTTACTACATAAAACTAAAAATTATACCTACCAAAATAAAATAAAAAAACTGCGCAAAATTTTGTACAATTTATATTATTTGTATTATTAGGCATAAATTCACTCTGTATATGGACGTCAAATAGAAAATTAAAAAAAAAACAATATTAAAAATGAAAAATATGAATAAGTTTTTTTTTAGTTCTATTTTTTATTGAGCGTCAATAATTCCTTAAAATCATATTCAACAAAATAAAGTTTTACATAAATGTATTTTAAAATACTTAGACTTTAACTTCATGATTATTATTTGGACAAACTGTATTGCTTAAGCAATAAAATTATTAAATAATAATTGATCATTTGTTTTAAAAGTTTAAGTTCAAACAAATTAAATCTTATTATTTTTCTCTTGCATTAATAAAAATTCACATGGGGATTTAAAAATTAAAGGTCCACATTCGAGCAAAGATGTATAAATTTGAGTTTTAATCCTTTAGGTTAGGTTAATTAGATGTTCTATTTTGAGCGTTGATAAACTGATTGATTAAAATATTAAGAAATTTTTTTTTGGGGGGGGGATGGGAATATAAAGAGTTTGTGCTATAAATAGACAAAGAAAAGAAAACGGCTAAAATAATGTTTTTACAATGCTAAGAATACTCAAGTAGCTGGATGTGTGTTTGTTTGTATATATAGTCTCAAGAACATTGTCCACATCAGGATTTAGACTATTTTCAGACCCCCTACACCTAAAGAAAGACCCTCTCCTGCCCAATTCCCATTAAAAATACATACTTATTTATATGTTTAATCCTATATAAAAAAAATAACTCTAGTAGCAATGAAAGGACGCCTGTATTTAAATGTAAAGCATCTTTAAATAGACACCCCAGAATAATAAAAAAAGGGGTAGGGAGAATAAATGAATTATTATCATAATTAATAATATAAAGGTATGGGAAGAAAATTAAATGTCCGTTTTCTTAAATTTGACTCTTTAATCTCCCACCCAAGAGACATTTACCGTTACAATCTATTTTTAGAGTTTAACTTGAAGAAAAACTATTTGCCTCTTATTTTCTCTAGTACAAATTCATGAGTTGTGTGTTTAATGATTTATTCTCTTATAGGAGAATAAATTTGACCCATGGAAAAATGTTCCAGACTGATTTTATAAAAAGGATTTTTTATGATGCAAAATCAATAGAATATTTTTCATATACATATAACTGGTTATTTTAAGTTTAATCATTAAAGTACCTTCTCTGTAATCCCTCAATTTTTTATTTACGTTTAAAAAATGTCAAAAATATCACATAATATGAAACCATTACAAAATGTTATTATTTTCCCATTTGACGTAAAAGATTTTATTATTTTGGTAAAAAAGAAACTATATTGTTTGATAATTGTCATTTTTGTTTTAAAGTACATTGGAAACATATTTTTCTACCTGACAATATTTCATCCTAAACTTAATTCATATTATGAAAATATAATTATAGTCTGAACGATTAAAATTTTGAAATTAATCTTACCCTAAAGAGGCCAACCCAACCCAACCCTTACCTATTTCCTGTAAAAAATCTGCTTGGATACAAGTTTACCCCCTCCCCCCTTTCTTGCAAGGTAATTAAGCTGACCGCTCGCTAAGCATTCACCTGGCCAGGGAAATTACCCCATTTCTCCGTCATACTGGGCCCCTCCCCCTATAATTATTGTATAACAGCAGCAGCAGAAGAAATTCTAATTTTAATTGCAATAAAGTGGTAATAGTAAAGGGGGATTAGAGGGGTAAAATACGCAATAATCCCCCCACCTCCCAAATCCCCTATTTTTCAATTTCCTTATTAAACTTAACCCTGACCTAAATTGTGCTATTTATAGATAGCTTGACCCTAACCTTAGAAAACCCCTCTCCCCAATTTGATTCTTCTTGTCTTATCTTTTAAGTGTTATCACGTTTAACCCTTAAAACAAATTTATTTTTCAAAAATATACAATTATATTAAGATGAAAATCATTATTTAAAGAAAAACTTTTCGCCCTTAATCTTTTAATCAGTAAAAATGATCACTTTTAGACAAAACATTTCTTTTGCTTTTAAGCAATAAGAAATTTTTATTGGTGAAAAAGTTTAGGTAATAATAATTATTCTTTATATAATATATGCATTGCTGCATTTGAAAACATTTTATCTCAAAACGAAATCATCTTTGAAGGGTTTTATCTTACATTTGATCGGCCTATTTACCCACCATCCCCCAAATCTAAACCCTTAAAATCTGATACCCCTGAACATTCTATTCTATTTATAGATATAGTTATCTATTATTATGTTTTTATCTATTAAAAAATCTAAAAATCTTTATCACAAGACTATTATCATCAAAGAGTTTGAAAATCAAAATATTAAATCTATGATTTAGATTAAGAAATAGTAAAAAACTTACCATTTTTAACTAACTCCAAAGGCTCCTCCTTTTTGGGAGCTGTGGAGTTTTCTGATGGTGTTGGTGTTGTGGCGGGGGTTAGGACACCCCCAGGGGACGACGTTCCCTTTTCTCTGGGGGTTATAATATCAGAGGTGGAGCTACCACCCCCAGAAATTATATCGGTGTCATCGATATCCTGAAAAATATAAAAATTAGGTTTTTTAAAAATTTATTTTTTTGTTTATTTTATGATTTTCATAAATGAAAGTGTACTTTATATACTTGAAATTAGGCTTTAAAAACGTTTAAGCCATTAGGTTTAAGTTTCAAAAACCCCAGCCATAAAATGTCCTTCTAGAAGCCTCTAAAAAAAGTTGTAGGTCCCTAATTATAGTGTCTGTCTAGAAGATTTTTGTTTATCTTCATACTTTTTATTTTATCAGGGATCTCAAGGGATAAGACAATGAACAAAAAAATGGAGTACACACTCAATAATTATTTCTTCTGTAGAGTAAAATCATCGGTGGAAAAGTTTGGATACAACTATTTTGTACCAACTAATCAGGATTTTTTAAAAAGTACCCATAATTTTTAGGCAACGAATGAGAACTTACAAAACTTTGGGTACTAGTAACAATCCAATGTTGTCCCTTTCATCCCTGTATATTATGGAGGGTGAATGTGTGTGTGTGTGTGTGTATTATTATACATGTATATATATATGACCTTGGAGCGACTTGCGCTACAATCACGGAGAGAGAGAGAGATAGCGAGAGAGATAGAAAGAGAGGTGAGAGTGAGAGATAGAGTTAGAGACAAAATCCAGTTTTTGATGTTAGAACGGGACCTATAAAACCTCTTCTCTTCCCCATTATACATTTCCTCTTCCCCCTTTATAATAACGACAAACAACAGCATTTTAGCTGAAGGGATGGAAAGAGGGGTTTAGGGGGTGAAAAACACCCCCCTTTCCCTTTTTATTACAGCTAAAAATACAATTTATGATTCACAGATAACCCTGAGTTGAAAATTTCTAAACATGAAATTGACTGAAAGAGTTTTTTAAACAGTTATAATAGAAAACAAAGAATACATAAAATTCTAAAGGCTTGATTTTTGCTTTAACGCTAAATAAAAATAAAGAAATGCTATGATAATAAAATAGTTTTTATACAAATTAATTAACTTTCTGGACATTTTTATATAAAAAGTATTATATAAAACAAAAAAATAATTGTCGTTTTGTCCAAAAAAAATGATACTTTGCCCTTGGTAATGTTTAAATAACGGGCCTAATTTTCTTATCAACATATTAAACAAATAAGGATAAAGTTTCCCTTTCTATGACATTGGACTTTTTTTATCTTTTTTTAAAGTAGCGAAGCTTCATTTTGATAATTTCTTTTGTAGTCTGAACGTCCATGCTTATTTTAGAGCCTTAAAGTAAAGGACTAATAAAGGAGTATAAAGTTATACTTAATATAGTAATTTTGGTTAATACATAAGTTAAAAAGGCAAGATAATAACATTTAAAAAGTGATTTCTATTAGGTGATTATAAAATTTATTTTTCTCTCCTTTTTAGATGATTTACCTTGTTTTATTAAAGACAAATATAACACGATATAATGAATTTATGTCATAAAAATTTGAATATTTATACAGCTAAGCTTTTAATTAGAATGAAATTAAATCTTAAGTAAATACAAAAATCGGGGGAGGATATTTCACATGAAGAAACAATATTTTACCTCTAAATGGTGTAGGTATCATTGAAAAAATATCATAAATAATACAATATACATTTTTGTTAGGCATGTTTACGTACAGTTATTTGCTACTTTTACCCACAAAAATCTAAATGCCTTTCTTCACCATATAATTTGCTAGCTACCAATGGCAGCGTAGGAGGAAGATTAATTTATCACCCATTTTCAAATCTCTGGATGAATCAAAGACTTTGGTACTTTCACCATAGCTAGACCTTTCACAGGGCCTCTTAATATGTAGTAAAAACCACTACATATAATATACATAGATATATTATGATATGTACTGGGTGATCTTGAAAAAAATGACAAAATTTGAATTTTTATGTATTAGTATTTTGTTTTTATTCTTTGTTGTCTCAAAAAAGAGAAAAAATTTGGAAAATATACCCTTTTTATAATCACCCTATACAACAATATACATATAAATATGAAATAAGGACTTGCTCCAAAATTTTCCCTCAACTTTCACCGCCGCATGAAAATACCAAAGACACAAAGTAGAAAATTCTGATTGGTCTTTTTTCACCTGCTTTACTTTTTTGCGTTGTTGTTTGATTTTAAAAGGCTCTAGACAGGCCTAGGTAAATGGAAGAAAAATTAATGTTCCCCAAAACTTAAGGCGTATGAGACAAATTTTTGATTCTAAAATGAAACAGATTGGTCTATCAGCAAATTATCTATCTCTCTTTAATATTTGTAGTCATGGGTTTAACCACCCTCTCAAGAGATATCGCCCCTAGAAAAGAATAAGGGTCGACTCCCCCCCCCCCTCTACCCCACCGATAGACCTCTAGGACCATATCCACTAGAGTTTGATTTACTAAAAAGTAAAAATTTGGGACAATTCTTAGGTAATGGTGGGAGCTATTCTACAGTAGACACCAAAATCTTAACTGTATTATACAATTTTATATAGAAATAATGACGTTTAAGATTTAAAATAAAATGATGAAGGTACGGTTAGATAAAAATATCTTTTTTATTCATTTTATGAAAAGGATAAATTTTTAAAATGAATAAACATAAATAGGTAAGAATTTTTAGATTCATTACTTTAATTGTTTTAATAGTATACAAGCTGGATGTTTGTGTGTTATGAAATATCTGAAAAACGGCAGGATTTTGATTAATCTACAAATTTCAGGGAACCCTTTCATTGGCCTTTAAGAAGGTTTTAAGCTATTTTACATAAGGATAGGTCAATTAGTAATCATATAATGCCTATGAATATGGTTTTGCCCCATTATAACTTAAGTGACAGGCTATAGAAGACGTTCAGACATAGTGATATTCTATTTACAGAGTAGCTGCACTTCTAATGGCCTTTAATATTTACCTCATTTTGGACAGATTTAGCTGATCTTTGTATTGACAAAGATTGTTGGTCCAGAGCATGCCGGAGCAGAAAAATTTTCGGCATTTTGGCGCTAAAAGTTCACTTTTATTTAGATAGATAAGTCACTGTATATGTAATTTTTAGAATAACTTCACTGTTAATTTTTAGATTTCACAAATTTTTTTCTTCACATTCCACACTTGCGGGGGGAAGCTTCACTTAAAAATGTACATATATATTGATATATACATACATAGATTAATATGGTTTAGAATCATTCAAATAAGAGTAGCAGTATTCTATGTAGAGTCATAATACTATACACTCCGACATTCACTACTCCACTGACTGAAAGGGGCACTCTTTTTGTGAGAGAGAGGGGATAGGGAGTGGGGGGGGGGGGTGCTGTGCTTCGTAAGGTGAAGGGTTTGGGGGGCTGTTGTGGCTGAGGCGTGGGGGCGCGCGGGTGTGAGGAGGTGGAAGGGCGCTATATGTTGTTCTTCTCTTGGCTTAGCTGTGCAAGGTTACATTACACTCAAGGCCCGCTACAAAATTAGAGTCTCGCGCATTTTTTTGTCCAAAGGCCTTTGCGTATTTTTTGGTTAAATTTTCAAAGATTTTATTTCTTCACTATATTATTTTTTCTCTAATATTATTCAAATCAAAACAATCACTTAACTAAGAATTGAAAAGTACACTAAAAATATAGTTATCGGTTAGCAGAAGTTTTGATCTAGCCAAATCAAAGAAGCACGACATTATGATGTTTTAAAATCTGAAAAACAAAACAATAATTATATATTTTTCAATTAAAAATGGCTAAATTATGCATCAATCGCCATTAAATGAGTTTACTAATTTTTTAAAACCCGAAATCTCTGTTAACAAAGACTCTATAATAAAAGTAGAGGGATTTTAACGGAGAGGGAAAGAATGAAGAGGCATCGTACGGTCCGCTCTATTATACTTAGATAGATAACTTTAGACAGGACGGATAGATAGATAGTCTCAATAGTTAGAACCGCTGCTTCGATGCAAGTCGTGTTTTGTCAAATCATAGAGAGATAGACAGATAGCGAGAACGGAGGGATAGATAGATAAACTCAACAGTATAAGCAAAGACATAAAAAATAGATAACTTTTTAAAAGATTTTTTTTACATTTTACTCAATTTTGCAGCTGCTCTATAACTTTAGTAAGTACGTATGTGCGTCACTCATTAATATCAAGTAAAAAAATATCATTTTTTATTGACCAATTTAAAATATCTAAAAATAATGTTCTATTTGGTAACTTTTTTTCTTATTTTATGGATGTTTTTTTAAAATACCCTTTTCCTAAGTCAATTAAAATGTATTATAATATAAGGATGAAGAGTATTTCTATAGATGTGTAGTCTTTGGACGTTCAACCATCTTAGGAATATGGTTTTGGATGGTACACATTAAAACAAATTTTACTTTTAACAAATTAGCTAAGTTTTTAATTGCCTTATCTTTGTCTGACAGTACTAAATATGCCCTGGTAATTTGTTTATCAGATAAGGTATTACCCCTTTAAATTACAATATTTAATAAATAGCTTTTTTTTGGCTTTATTTGAAAAACACTTTGGTTTTGGTCCACAGGCAGTTAAGCTAAAGGGGGGAAAGGGTGAAAGGGGTTGAGTGAAAGGAGTAAAGAGGGGTTAAAAAGGGGAGAGTAGTGAAACATTTGGAGAAAAATGGAGAGTGAAAGATTTGGAGAAAGGAGATGGGGTGGGGGGAATATTGCAGAGGAAGTAAAAGGAAAGAAAAAAAGGTGGTGAGAGAAAGAGAAGGGGATTCTTGACAACTGATTGGCTGCTTGCTGACTTTGCACGGCTGTTGTTCAAGCCACAACCACGCACACACACACACGCTCAACCACACACACACCCAACCACACACACACACACACATACATCCACCACACACTTACAAAACCAATCTAAATCACATTCACAGATATAAAACCAGTTTTTGCCTTATCAGGCCTTTACTTATAGGACGGTTCTAGAGTTTTTAAGCGTCATAATGCCACTATAGATATCTAATCTAAGCTTGCCTGATAATATTATATCGAAACAAACAAGTAATGACTTCCAACCCCAAGCAAATAGAAGCTTTCAGACAAAAATAAAACTTTTTTATGGTATTTTCCACTTTTTAGAACTTTTAATCCAGACAATTTGAAAATTTAATATATATTAACTTAAAAATCACATGAAAATATGAAGATATTCGGCTAAATAGTTTAACTTACAATATTTGATACCTATGTATATTTTATTATGTTTCAACCTAGCTATTGTTTAATCAGAATTTTTGGCAGTGATTTTGATTTTTTATAGACACCTATATAAAAACTTTAAAGGTTATCAAAAGACTTTATGTCTCTCTCTTTCTCTCTCTCTCTCTCTCTCTCTCTCTCTCTCTCTCTCTCTCTCTCTCTCTCTCTCTCTCTCTCTCTTTCTTTTTCTTATCTCTTTTTTTTATTACTCTTTCTGTCTATCTGTCTATTTATCTATCTAAATCTATACAGTCATAAATATTAACCCATTAGTGACGAACCGGGTTTTAACGCCCGGTTCCAGAAAATGCCAAAATAAACCGGTTTCCAGTTTTAAGATTGCATCATGCTCGCTTGAGCCTACCCTTTACTGCGCTGTTTTTCAATTCCCCCCAGAGAGAAGCGTTTCTATCTATTATGTCGGCCACAATCTTTCATCGAAAATGTGTGAACCCAGAAAAACAAGGTGATTTAAAATACCCCTCCTAACTTTTTTGTTTATGAAGTAAAGTTAGTGATTTTTTTCGTGAAATTTAAAGTTTATTGGCAACTACATTCATTTGTGAATTCGTTTTATTCAAATTATTATTTTTTATATGATTTTTTTATCGTTTTTTTACGTTCTATATAGGCCCGGTTCGGCGTGAGTAAAAATACCCGAAAGTTTTATTGCCCGGTTCGGCACTAATGGGTTCTTTTCAACCATTAGATATATTAGATATTTTTTATCATTTATTATTCTCTTCAAATGTAAAAATTTCTTTATTTCCCAATGATAAATATCATTGATAGATTGATAAATAAAAGGATTGATAGATAGATAGATAGATAGACAGATCTATAGGGATAAGACAATGGACGATAAATTGATGTTGGTCCTCAATGATATTAAAATTGATAGATAGATAAATAAAAGGATGGATAGATAGATAGATAGACAGATCTATAGGGATAAGACAATGGACAATAAATTGATGTTGGTCCTCAATGATAATACAATAGATAGATAGATAAATAAAAGGATGGATAGATAGATAGATAGACAGATCTATAGGGATAAGACAATGGACAATAAATTGATGTTGGTCCTCAATGATAATACAATAGATAGATAGATAAATAAAAGGATGGATAGATAGATAGATAGACAGATCTATAGGGATAAGACAATAGACGATAAATTGATGTTGGTCCTCAATGATATTACAATTGATAGATAGATAAATAAAAGGATGGATGGATAGATAGATAGACAGATCTACAGGGATAAGACAATGGACGATAAATTGATGTTGGTCCTCAATGATAATACAATAGATAGATAGTTAGTTACATTTTTTTTATATATTTGTCAATTACTGATAGTAATAGAATAATTGCTTCTCTATAATTCACTTTGGACGTTCAACAATTACATTATCAATATCCCTCCCATTATTATCAATACAAATATTAGCAAAAGTTTTAAAACTTCCTCGAAATGGGCTTTTTTAACCGAAAACGGCGGCACCTATAGCCAAAATCTTAAATGTGATATAAATCGCTTCGTATATTACTTGTAGCTCTATAGATTACATGAGGTTGTGTAGTTTTCAATTACGGATCGTATCAAAGTTCTAAAAAGTGTTCATCTCACTTTGGGCGTTCAAAAATTACATTTTTAACTTTTCGCGCCAAAAAACCGGGTATTTAGGTCGCAAACGGGCTTTAATGCCGGGGGAAAGCACCAAAAAGGGCCAAAAACGGTTATTAATGCCGCAAGGTTTTTTTACTCACGCCGAACCGGGTTTTATTGCAACTTTCCTGTGCACGCCACTAGAGCAAAACAAAAAAATACGAATTCCGTTTTGACCATTATAAAGCTTCCCTGAAACTTTCAGCTCGATCGGCCCATAAAAGTGGCGCTCGGCACTAATGGGTTAAGATGTGAAATGTATACTGATAAAAAATTAAATGAATATGTAGAGAAAAATTTCGGGAAATATTAAAAGTTTTAAAAATACAAGGGCATTAATGTACTGCTTATTAAGTTAGATTAAGATGATATACATTTGTAAATTGTACATCATTTTAGAAAAGCATGTAGTAATTGTTATAAAAGTGTAAAAAATAAGATTAATGTTGATATGTTATTACAATAATATTAGTCTAATGATTAATCTTGCTTTTAATATTGACTTGAAAATAAGGTATAAACCGCTCAAAAATAGGTTTTTTGTACTGGCTGAAAAGTTGGAGGCAAACCAATTTATTTTCTGATGGTAAATTCCTATCCCCAGATTAGAATGCAGACAGAATTCATTATAATTACGCAATAATATAAATAATGGATATAGAATGTACGTGGATATTATGACAGGCGAAAAATTGTTGTCAATTTATGTTGCTAACATGGACATTAATATAGGTTAGTTTGTCCACCCAGTAGGAAGAAATGGGATGGGGTAAATGGAGCGGATAAGGGAGGGGGGCGTCGTTATTTTAGCCAGCTACAATTTTACATTAATAGAGTACATGATAATCTGAAGTAATATCCAAGTAACAATAAATCCATTGTAAAAATATAAAGATAATAAAGAACATTTAATAATCTGGTTTTAGATTCTTTGTAGTTAAGCTACTTTACATGTCTTATGTTAGTTTGTCTGTCAGTTCAAACGATAACACATTATTTACCATTAGCGACTGCGCCCCTAGAATACAGGGGAACTGTATGGAGGGGTTGAGAAGGGCAGAAAAATAGCCTAAACCATCCCAAGACTTAAATCTAAAAGTTATATCAGCAGAAAACTTTCCCAGGACCCATGCAAAAAAGTGGAGAACCCAATCTGTTCCGTATTTATCCAGATCTTCAGCTACAGACTAAAAAACCTTATTACTTTATATAAGAGGATAATATTAATATCAAAAGGTGTATGGAGGGCAATAAAGAGGCAATAACTGACAAATCTCCATGTTATTTAAAATCTTATTTTCTACATGGATAACGTTTACTGCATGCCATTGTACGCAGAAAATCATTTAGTCCCTTTTTTGCAAGCTTCGTTAATATTAGACGTTATAGTCCTTGTTATTAGAAGCAAATCTAATCTATAATGTAAATGTCCGTCTGTATGTCTGAAACGTTTTGGGTTAAACGTGATTTATTCGGCTCCTATTCAAGAAAGACAGCTGAATTTTTAGTGAAGATTCATTTTACACATGCCCATCTAATCTATACATTGTTTTGTCCATCTGTCTGTTACTTGGGGGTGCTAGATCGACTCCTAGATTTTAAAGTTTTTGTAATTTTCTCAATTCAAGATAGAAGGCTGGAACTTTCAGAGATTAATTTATTTACAATCAAATATTTTCACTAAGTTTTATTAAGATTTGTTTATTAATTGGGGTGCTCGATCGATTCCTAGATTTTTAGGTTTTCATGATTTTCTCTATTCTTATTCAGGATTGACCGCTGAATTTATCAGGGATTGAATATGCTTTTATTCTACACATTTCCATCAAGTTTCATTAAGATTTGTCTATTAATTGCGGTGCTAGATCGATTCCTATTTTTTTAAGTTTTCGTGATTCAAAGATTGCATGATTTTAAAGCCTTCCTTATTTCCCTATTTTATCAAGTTTAATGATTATTGTATGACACTGCTCTATAGTTAATTTTTTCAGATATCCATTTATAATTTTTGAGCTTCGCTACTTATGGATGTTGTTATCCTTGTTCAAGCTACAAATTAAAACAGCTTTCTATAACGGACTGGTTCAGATTTTTTTTTCAACTGCTTTCTTTGTCTATTAAAATTCATTACACAAAGGTTCTATGTAAAATTTTTACTAAGTTTAGTTAGCGAGGCTACTTAACAATAACAATTTTTGTTCTTTGTCTTTCTGTCTGTTGAAATGGTCTAAAGTAAAAGAGTATAGAGAGTAAATGAACTATATGTAACTCTGCCTGCACACAGTAAATTTCCCAATAGATTATTCTAAGATTAGAATAGCTTAAAACCATGCCGAGATCTAAAAAAGAGAACTAAATCGTTTTAGTAGTTTTCCATGAGTTATAGAGCAGATGTTTAGTGGTGATTCACGAAACCTATCTAGCAGTCTTTCTAAAATAGCAGCCGATAATAGTTATTTCTCGCATTGTATTATAAACGGCATTCCGCGGATATATAATGTACAAGCATAAGATTAAAACTAGTTTTTTTTAACCCCGAGGTGCCGAAGGCACCGGCTAAAAAAACTGGTTTTAATCTTATGATTGTACATTTTTATATTCGTGGAAAGCTGGATATAATACGATGCTAGACATAGTTTTTTTGTATGGATGAGAACCGGTTCCTATCCACCGGATTCGAATGAATACGAGAAAATATATTTATTGCGTGAACTAACGTTGGACGTGTGAACAGACAGGTAACGTTAATAATAGAGTAGCCTTGCTACTAAAGACAGACAGAGTAAATCCTAAAATATAAAAATATTCCCATTTAAATCATTTGTAAACGTCAGTACAATGTTAACAAAATATTTTTTCGAGAATTATAATAATTGATAAAAATTTATGATTATTATTTATTTATAATTATTATTAAAATTAAAAAAGTTGTTAAATGGGAATAAATTAAAAACAAAAAAAATAAATCTAGAAAAAGCATGGGTTTTAATTACTTAGATAAAACTTTTCCTCTTAATAGATAGATAATATTACATAAATAAAATATTCTTAAATAAAAAGAATTTTCCAACAAATAAAGTACATTTAAGATTTGTTTTGATATAAGGAAAATTATTTTTATTTATAGGGATAGGTTAACCAAGGATTTATTAAAGCTCCTGCAATTAAAAGTAAATCGGTTCAGAATTCTCTCTTTTTGGGAAAAAACTAAGGTACATATCTGCTCTGCAGCATTTAGAGGCTGACTGCCGCTGCGGCTTGAACCCGCTTTAACTGCCGAGCCTGCCTATCGTGAAAACAACTAACAAAGTCTAATGAGAAAGTATTACATATCAACAGACAGACGTAAAAAAAGAAAAAAGACAGACAGGCAAACAAACAGACAGCCAACAAAGAGACTGAAAGACAAACAAAGAGATAGACCTACTAACAGACTGACAGATTGACAGACGTACAGACAGACAGACTTACAGACATACAGACTTACTGACAGACAGACAAAAAAATAGAAAGATTACACTGGTACCCACATTTTGTAACCATTTATCATATTTTTGGAAAAGACCTATAGAAAACACTAATCATAACATAGCTTCGCTCCAAGCAATTAAAACTCACGAAATATTTGATGATATTCTCCTTCAGAACAAAAAGAAACAAATTAATTTAAGATTTGTCTGGCATTCAAATTAGTAAAGGGACACTTTTTCACTTTAAAGTAGATGGATGTCTGATTTCACAGGGATAAGACAATGTTATTTTCAAAAATCAGCCAAGTGACGTCATGAAAATGAGGGATTATCCATCTCTTTTTGGGGGTTTTCTTTCCCACTTCTCCTCCCATCTCCCTCCTTTTTATGACGTCACATGGCTGCTTTTTGAGACATTTTGTAAAGATAAATACAAAATTTACCCCTTTCTGTAGACTATAATTAGCGGCTGAAACGTTTAGACACTTCATAAACCAACCAATTAAAATTTAATGAAAGTCCAACAAAAGAAGAGAACATTAATAAAAAACTTTGGGAAATATTCTAATAAACAGCCAAATGTCCACTCCCTCCTTTCATAATTTAAAATCAATAAATTTTGTCTAAAACAAGAATGACAACATCCATAAAAGCGAAGCACTGAAACGGTAGGACAATCGGACATTAACACTTGTATAGTATCTGAACTGAAAAATCGGAACATAAATGTATTAATGTCGAATCAAAATTGTAGGTAAATTTGTTGAAAAACTGCTTAAAAACAGGACATATATTACATTTTTACTTACATTTTTGGACTTGATTATAGAGTTGCTTCGCTTATAATATTGTTCTTTGTTGTCCCAGGAATCAATATACCAAAAATCAGATCAAACGGATAATTAAAACACTTGAAAATTTGTTGTTAAAAAAGTAAAAAAATCAACATGTTTAAAATGGACGTACGGACATTCTGATAGAGTTGCTACGCTTTCTAAATCGTACCCAACTACTACAGGAATCATCATGCAAAGTTTGAAATCGATAGGACAATTCTAACATGCCTAAATTAACGAATAAAAGCTATCTATCTCGGACGGACGGACGTGTGGACGGACGGACGTACGGACGGAAGGACGTACGGACCGACCCTAATTATAGAAAAGCTTCGCTTTTAAAAACAAGTTTAAGCCTCTACCTTTAAAAATTAACGGAAGGGTAAAGGAAAGAATTAGGCACCAAATTATAAAAATTAAAGACCAATTTGATTTAAATTTTAAAAATTCCTATTATGTTCTTTTCATGACTTTTATGTGACGGAACTACAGGGTCATTCAAGAGAAATGATTTTTTTTAAAACTTAATTATGCATAGAAAATAAAACAATTATGTAAAATCTTTTATATATTTGGAAAACCTGTTATGAGACATTTATGTTTCAAATATTTGAAAATGATTATTTCAACAAATTATGTCCTAAAAACCGGTTTTTCCAAAGGCCTTTTTTTCGAAGATTTATTGATTTAAAGGTTGGAAAAAAATGTGCACCTTTTTTAAATTCAAATTGCGAAGCTTGTGTTAATAGTAGAAAAATGTTATGCATATCGTTAGAATCTTCATAAGCTCTATTTTTTTAACATGTGAAAACCTTTCCAGTGCTACGCATGGTATATGAGCTACGAGGTAAAATGTTCCAATTTCTTAAAACTTTTCAACCTTTTTCTCAAATTTTTCAACGTAGCTCCTAAACTATAAAAAGCACAAAAACGGGTCTTATATTTTCAAAAATTAGAGCTTATGACGATTCCAACGATATGCGCAACATTTTTCTACTGTGAACACAAGCCAAGCAATTTGAATTTTAAAAATTTGTGTACTTTATGCACACCCCTTAAATCAATAAATCTTCGAATAAAAGGCCTTTGGAAAAACCGGTTTTTAGGACATAATTTGTTGAAATAATCATTTTCAAATATTTGAAACATAAATCTCTCATAACAGGTTTTCCAAATATATAAAAGATTTTACATAATTGTTTTATTTTCTATGCATAATTAAGTTTTAAAAAAAATCATTTCTCTTGAATGACCCTGTACTTTATAATTCACCCTGTCTGTCCTTCTGTTCGTTCGTCAGTCAGTAACGATAATATTTAAGGCTGGTGTTGATTTATTGTTGTTGAAGATAACTTTTACCCAAGACCATCTGACATTTTACTTAATTTGTCGGTCGGTCTGTCGGTCAAAGACAAACATATCAGAATAGTGGTATTTGATATAGCTAAACACACAAATAGACATCCTGTTACTTTTATATAAGGATCAAGTCGATTAAAAGTACAGTAATTGAATGTTGACACAGTGATTGTTGTTTTAAAAGGGACTAATTATTCAATGACAAAGGACTATGAGTAAATTCAGGGGAGGAAGGGGACATTGGGCCATTTATTATACTAATCCCAAAAGTTTTATTATAACGAGTTCTTATTTGTTAGCTTAGCAACTTTGGGGACTATTATTGAATATAGTTTCGACCACAAATAATAATCAGAAGATGTAATTTTGTGTGTCATCATTGGGGATGAACATCAATTTATCGGTTATTGTGTTATCCCTTTAGATCCCTGCCCTTTCCTCCTCCCAATACATCACTGCCTCCAAAGTCAGTATTTTAAACAGCAACAAAAATTGTGATTACTTGAAGGTGGGGGGAGGAGAATGAGTAATTTTCCAATGTCTTATCCCTGAAAACTTACTCATTATTGGCCTAAAAAGATTAGAGAGACAGTCATTTCAAATAGCCTTGACTTCATTTAGTTAATTACAAAGATAGGTAAATACAAAGAAATATGTGAACAAAAGGTAGATAATAGGATAGATATATACAGTGGCGTCCACAGGGGTTGCAAAGAGTAATTGAAAGGGTGCTATAGTATTTTTTAGCTAGTTTGGAGCCCCCTTTGGCTGTTTTAAGGAAGTGTAGAACCCTAGTTTAGATAAATAGAAAGATAATTACCTGTATGGAGATATTAATTGAAACATGAATATATAGATGGATAGCTTTATGGATAGAAGATAGATTTATAGCTATTTGGATATAAATTGATAGATGAATAGATAGATAGCTAAAAATATACTGATAGAGATATATATAGCTGTATAAAAATATGAATAAATGTACAGATAGCTGTTTAAAAATATGAATAGATATACATATATCTTTATTGATAGATGTGTATTTAGATAGACAGCTTTATGCATAGATGATTGATTTAAAGCTGTAAGGAAATATATAGAGATACATAGATATATAGCTTTATGGATAGATGAATAGATAGATATACAGATGTTTAAAAAAGTTAGATGAATAATAATAAAGACAAAGAATGAGCTTTTTAAACTGATTAATGAGTTTTTGAAAGGAGTGTTATAAATGGGAGAAGTTGAACAAAGTATAAATTACTATAATCGAAGCATCTCTGTGATCAAGCCCTAAAAATGTAAGTCTGTCCTGCTTTTAAGAAGTTTTCCAACAAATTTACTTACAATTTTTTTTATGTTTATGCATTAATATTCTGTTGATTCAGGTCTGACACTCTACAAGTGTAAATGATCGTTTGTCCTACCATTTCAGGGCTTCGCTTTTATGGATGTTGTCACACTTGTTTTTTTAAAACAAAGTGGGCGATTTTACTCAAACCTATAAAAGCCCCCCCCCCCCCTCCTTCATTTTGTGTCACTTTGTCTGTCCGTCCGGCAGGCAGGCAGTCCGTAACGCTAGAAATAGATTTTCTCGGCTACAATTAAAGATAGACATCTGCCATTGTTATTAAAGATTCTTATGGCCTGTGCGATTCTAGCCAACACATTATTTTGGCCGTCTGGCTGTCGTTCATGGAATTTTAAGCTGTTTATTAAACTAGACCCCAAATTTTTTATCATAACGTCTTCTTATTAGTTGGTTCAACAACTTTTAGGACATTATTACTTTGAGCTTCCAGGGTAATTTAAAACTCTTTCTCCCCTGCTATAGCTACAAGGCAGGCCAACCTTTAATAATAAGAATCACAAGCAAGGTTAATTCATTATTCATTGTTCTATCACTAACTCCATGTAATGATTAAAGCATTCAACAAATAGAGCAACAACAAAAAATAACAAAGAAAAATTTGAACCATATACAATATAGAGGTGTGATAGGTAAATACAGAAAGTGTACAGAGAGTTAGAGAGAGAGAGATAAAGGAGAGAAAGATAGATAGATAGGTAGATAGATAGATAAATAGATAGATAGATAGATATATAGATATATAGATATATAGATAGATAGATATATAGATAGATAGATAGAAAGATAGAAAGATAGATATATAGATAGATAGACAGATAGATAGATAGATAGATAGATAGATAGTTAAATAGATAGATAGATAGATAGTTAGATAAATATATATAGATAGATAGATAAATATATAGATAGATAGATAGATAAATAGAAAGATATAAAGATAGATAGATAGATAGATAGATATATAGATAGATAGATAGATAGGTAGATAGATAGATAGAAAGATAGAAAGATAGATAGATAGATAGATATATAGATAGATAAAGAGAGAGAGAGAGAGAAGGTAGGGGGGGGGGGGATGAGGAATGTTTTTGGTTGTGTATATGTGGTTATCATAATCCAAACGAAAAACAAAGGGAAGATATGAAATGTAAAAAAAAACAATAATTAATAATAAAGAAAGGCAAACACAGGGAAGAAGGGGAAAACAACAGTAAATTTAATCTACCACCTTTTTTTCCCTCAATAATTACCAGCTACTAAATATGACTAAACAAACATTACATATAAATTTAAAAAAAATATACATTGTTTATTTGCCTATACCTGTGTTCCGGTTAGACGCAAGATCTAAATAATAATAAAAACAAGTTGGCTGATTTTAATTATAAAAACATATGACATTAAGTATATGAAAATACAGGCAGACTGAGAGACATTTTAATACTTAAGTAAATGTGGCCTCTGAATAGTTATATAACTCCCCAAGGCTTAAGAAAAGCTATATTGTAAAGGAGAACCATATCGGAAACACATACTCAGAATGACATCCTGTTACTTTGATTTAAACAAATGTTTAGAAGTCAAAGTGTACATACAAAAAAAAATCTTTTTTTTTTCATTCAACAAATAGCCTTAAACTTACTCTGAATCTAAACTATGTATGTATGCTTTTCTAAATAAGGAAACAAATAATCCCATTTTTTTACACAATGAAAAAATTATCTTTATTACAAAAACATATTCAAAGTATTACGTCTGGATGGATATTAACCATTGCAGAGATGAGTTTTTAAAAGATGCCGCGTTTTTTCTCGACATTTTTTACGCTATGAATAATAAGCGCGGCATTCTCGAAATCTAAACAGAGTATACAACTTAAAAATTCAAAATTTTAAAATTATTATTTTAGCCATTTGTATAATGTCTAATATAGCTCTAAAAAGATATATTAATTAATATGCAGCAAAAATGGATTTAAGATAATTTGTTTTTCTTTTAAAAAGGCTGTACCAACAAAAACGAAATAATTAAATAAATAGTTGTTAACTCTGTTTAGATTTCGCGAATGCCGCGCTTGTTATTCATAGCGTAAAAAATGTCGAGAAAAAACGCGGCATCTTTTAAAAACCCATCTCAGCATATTGGCAAATTTTCAGGGATTAAGGAAGGATACATAAACATTTACAAAGTAAACCAGAAAAAAAACGCATGAAAAATATTTATAGATTTCTGTTTTGAATGCTCCATAGAAATTTTGAGGGAAAGCACCAAAATATCAATGATTATTTTCATTGAAAGTTATTAATGTTCCCTTTTCCCTGCAAATCTTGAATATTTTTTTGCTACGCCCACAGACATATTAAATACGCAAATTTACCAAGATATTCTATGAAAACAGCAAAGCTGAAAAGTATCAAAAAATTTTGTCGTATTCATTCGAATCTGGTGGATAGGAACCGGTTCTCATCCATACGAAAAAACTATGTCTAGCATCGTAATATATCCAACTTTCTACGAATATAAAAATGTACAATCATAAGATTAAAACCAGTTTTTTAGCCGATGCCTTCGGCACCTCGGGGTTAAAAAAAACTAGTTTTAATCTCAAAATTTTACATTCTATATCCGCGGAAAGCCGTTTATAATACGTTGCGAGAAATAACTATTAAATCGTTTTTCAGTTTGGCTTGATAAGAAAAGGTTCTCAGCCATACTAAAAAATCATGTATTAAACATAGCTTTCCGCTGATATTAAAATGAAAAATAATAAAATTGATACTAGTTTTGTTAGTCCCGAGGGGCCGATTTTATAATTTTTACTTCTAATATCCGCAGAAAGCTGTCTTTAATTCGATGCGATAAACAACTACTATTTCACAAGCTAGACTAGTAAATAACTTTATCATGTCTGACATATTATTGACATAAAGTTTGAAGATAAAATTTTTCACTCTGGTCAACATTATGTATTACTCTGATTGTATGTGATATATAACGCTGCTTTAATAATAATCATATTATGAATAAGTTCTATTATTAACAAAATAAGCATAAGATATTTCTTTCCCTCGAGCACTCACATGAAAATCCCCCACACCTTATTTTCAACATTTTTTCCTTAACCCCTGCAGGGGGTCTACCCCCGTTGGGATTTCTGGTACCTTATATGTAGTCTGACCTAACCTATTAAACAAGCAAACTAAACTACACCCCCTAAATGTCAATTTTTTCTCTAAAAATGGTGGGTTGGGGAGTTCTGAGTTGAGGGAAACAGCCAATTTTCATTTAAATTTTTGCTAAAACACTTTTTTCTTTGAACTTACATAAAAGTACGTGGTTGTAGTTACATGTAATTGTTAAAGTACATTTACCATGTACTTGAATCAAAATTATTCAAAAGTTTATGGTACATACTGTATTCAAAATTATTCAAAAGTTTATGGTACATACTGTATCTTATTTTTCTAAGGAGGGAGGGACTATTGGGCTTTTTATTACACTAGTCCCCAAAGTTTTATAATAAAGTTTCATAATTCAATGGCTTAACAAATTTTGAACCTTGATTAGTTGGTTCAATGAAATGAGTGTCCAAACGTTATAACCACTAATTGTAACCTACAGAAGGGGGTACAGAATCATCATTGGGATGTACATCAATTTATCGGCCATTTTCTTAAAAGTCGAAAAATTGTCATTTGTCTATCACTATGTGTATATCATATCAGCCGTAACTACTTTTTAATAAAGCCTAATAGTCGACATAAACCCTTAGAATTTCATAACGATAGAATGCAAACAGTTTGGATATTGGATGTAATTTAGATAGTTTAAGTTTCAAAATAATTTGTGACATTATTTTATATAAATTTATGTTTAATATCTTAATGATATTTGCTGTTATCTAATGTCTCATATCTATATTTTTTAGACAAAATGAATTGAATATGATTGCTAAAATCGAAATAGATCTTCATGTTAAAGGAACGAAATAGGTTGGAAAACATACTAACTTTAAAATATTAAAAAATAGATCGAGATTTACCTAAAATTGATAAAAAAACTATGAATCTATATTCTTAAACTAGAGGTTACGCCCCTTGAGGCCTCTACCCCCACCCCTACTCACTTACCTTTTCAGTTTAAAATAAACATATTTTTTTTTCTAGGGCGATTTTTCATGGGAGGCTAGTGGTACCTTCCCCCCAAATAGTTATAAATCTTCCATTGACCTATGGGAAGCTACACTGTAAAGGAGAAGCATATAGGTTCAGCGGTTAAAGGATATCATTCAGTAAACACAGACAGTAACACACACATACACATATCCTGTTACTTTTATATAAGGAATATAATATTTTTTTGAAAGGGATATATACGACATCAAAAGGAAGATTATGTTACGTCCGTAAAAAGTGAATTATTAAGCAGCTTTAATATGACAGTATTACAAAAAATATGCCTAACGTACACATCTCTATAAAAAAAAAACGTTCTTAAAACCATTATTCCCTTTTAGGCATTCTTTGAATTGGTTACAAAATGCGCCATTGATTAGATTTCCGTACAAAACAACGAAAAATCCCAGTGTCCTGCATTCAAGTAATTTTTATACTATTTATATACAATTTTGTTTAGAACTAAAAGATAAACTGCTTAGTAAATTTTGACATGGTCCAAGTGTTTAAGTTCGTTCATCATACCGTCCTGATTTCGAGCTTTTATGGATGTTGTCATCCTTGCTCTAACTACATTTCAAAGTACAATTTTCCTAAAACAATGCAAGACACATGATCCTGTAAATCCTGTAAATTGTTCTGGTAGTATTCTATGATAACTTAATCATGATTATGTCTAAAACTTGGATCTAAAGGGTGAGCAAAAAAAATGCGTAGATTTTTAAAATTCAAATTGCGCGGCTTGTGTAAATAGTAGAAAAATGTTACGCATATCGTTAGAACCGCTAAGAAGTCTATTTTTTGGAAATACGTATACGTCAGGGAGCTATGTGTTAAAATGTCCCAACTGGCTTAAAACTTTAATTGCGAGTAAATCATAAAAGATTGAATTAAAGGTTATGCAAATAAAAATACGTACATTTTTAAAATTCTAATTGCTCGGCTTGTGTTAATGGTAGAAAAATGTTTTGCATACCTATGGAATCGCTATAAACTCTAATTTTAGGAAATATAAGAATTATACATGTCTCAACTGACTTAAAACTCAAAAAAAAAAATTCACGTTTCTCACATTTATCAATACAGCTCCTAAACTAGAAATATCACAAAAATCGTACTTATATTTCAAAAAAATAGAATTTATGACGGTTCTAACGATATACGTAGCATTTTTCTACTATTCACACAAGCCGAGCAGTTTGAATTTTAAAAATGTCCGCATTTTTGCACACCCTTTTTTTTATCTTTAATGATTTACTCGCAAGTCAAGTTTTAAGCCAGTTGGGACATTCTACTATGTAGTTCCTAAACTATAAGAAGCACAGTAATGGGTCTTATATTTTCATTAAATAAACTTCATAGCGGTTCTAACGGTATGCATAACGTTTTTCTACTGTTAACACAAGCCGCGCAATTTGAATTTTAAAAAGGTACATATTTTTTTATATACTTTAATCTTTAATGATTTACTTGCAAGTCAAGTTTTAAGGCAGTTGGGACATTTTACCACATTGCTCCTAAACTATACGTAGAACATGAATCGTTTTTATATTTCCAAAAAATAGACTTCATAGCGGTTCTAGCGGTATGCATAACGTTTTTCTACTATTAACACAAGCCGCGCAATTTGAATTTTAAAAATCTACGCATTTTTTTTGCTCACCCTTTATGTATTTAGGGATACTTGAATAGGGCAATGGACGATTAATCAATTTCTCAACAGATTCTATGGAATGAATTTTGCTCTTAGGTTTTGGGGGAAAGAGAGAGTTATTTAAAAATCGAGGAAAATCGACCAACCAACTTTCAATTTTAGTTTTAAAAAGAAAAAGTTTTAGCAGTCTTGTACGACGGGAAGCACAACAGTGACGCCGCCTAGCGCCAATTAAAATTATTCTTTCGTATTTCTTTTATACAATAAAAGCTATAAACCTTCCCAGGACATATGAGAAGCTTCAGTGTAAAGGAGAATCGTATGAAGAGTAGAATCCAATCCAATCGGTTCAGTGGTTACCGAGATCTTAAGCTTCAGACGGACGGACAGACAGACGGGCAGACGGACGGACGGACGGACAGACATCAAGCTACTTTGTATTATAGATATCACTCATTTTTCTGTCCCTTAATCCCTACATTTGTTGCATACATCCAAAACATAAATTCATTAGATGCATATCACGCTAAAATTAATCGACTTATAAATATTTTTTTAGAAGGACCGGCACGTCAATATAGATAATGCGCGACAGAGAGTCAGCAGTTTGGACGAAGCCCATTTTGTTCCGAATTTGTATCACTTTTGAAAAGTGCGACTCCAGTTATGTCATATTTTTCTTTCCCGAAAAAGGGAAGGGGGGAAGAAAATCTCTTCAAAAGAGATGGGGAAAACCCCCTTTTCTCCCATCTCTTTTTCTTCCCCCCTTCCCTTTTTTTCCTTTCCCCCTTCCCTTTTTCGGGAAAGAAAAATATGACGTAACTGGAGTCGCACTTTTCAAAAGTGATACAAATTCGGAACAAAATGGGCTTCGTCATCAGTTTGCATACACCTGGTCGATATTGTAATTTAAAAATGAATTTACCTAATAATTGATATAATAACAGTTATTTATCTCATATAGACATCTTTCCGCAGATGTTAAAATATAAAATTATAAGGTAAAAACTAGTTTGTTAGCCCCGAGTGGCCGAATGCCCGTTCTAACAAATCTTGTATTAATATTATGATGTTTATTTTAATAATCGTCGAAAATTGTCTGTAAAGCAATGCTATACATGAATTTTTAGTATGACTGAGAACCGTTTCTAATCCAGCGGATATTATTCAGTTTCGGGAAGTGCATTATAACAAGTGTAATATCTAAACCAATTTTTGTTGATTGTTGTTAAATATAATAACAACCCCAAAGTTTAACATGGTTATCCTATTTCATAAAGTTGTAAGTTTTTTTTGTCTGTAGCGAAGGATCATGCTAAGCGCTGAACCGATATGGCCCTTCTTTATATTGAATTAAGACTTGGGATAGTTTTAGGCTATTTTTCTGCCACCTCCTAACCCCTTTGATGACAGGGTCTCCTAGATGCTAAGGCGCAACCGCTAGCTAAGTATGAAAGTAGTTTATTAAGGAAAGAAAAAAATATTCAAAATCGTGATTTTTATACTAGGCTCAAAATGAATTTGCCTTTTGATTAAAACAAGAACAATTCTGATCATAACAAAAAAAAATGGCTATGAATGGAAACTTTGTAATGACTATGGACAGGATTTAGGCTATTTTTTATTTGAGGTGTTGATTTGCATTCAATGAAAAGAAGAAGTTTACACAGTTTACAGGTTTAAGTCTGTAAAAAAGGAATATTATGGGCAGGGGCGTCCAAGCTTTTTCATTGGGGGGGGGGGGGGTTAAAAATTTGAAAATAAAAATTTTGGGGGTGCCTACGGCATTTTTTTTGGGGGGGGGATAATCTTTATATCATAGAGGGAAGTTTTTTATTGAGGGGGGGGGGGGGTAATCATCCCCTCACCCCACCCCCCCTTGGATGTCTATGATTATAGGATAAGACAATGGATAACAAATTGATGTTTATCTCCATTTATGATAATCTAAATAATACCTCCTGTGTATAAAAACTATTGGTGGAGGAGTTTAGCTACTGCTATTTTGTTTCAACCAATCATTATCTAATAAAGTCCCCAAAGTTCTTAAGCCAAATTTCAAGACCATTATAATTTACATTTCGATGGCCCCTCCCTCCCATTATTGTCTACATTTGAAAAACACCCATCCCACGTCTAGATTCATTAATAGTATTTTTATACAACACCAACTTAAATCTTAAAACAAGTACAATTATTTCACCAGTGGCGCGTCAATAACACAGTTAACAAAACTTAAAAATAGTATGTATATGTAACTTATGAGTATAACAAGAAAAACAACATTCATATTTATAATATTGGTTTAGGAACCGCGACTTAGCAACCCGACTGCGGCTGTCAATCCCTCGGTAAATTATTCGGCAATTGCGGGATTTTTATTTAACCCGATTAAATCGAAACTTTTCTAAACATTGTCGTTAAAGCACTTTTAGATATTTTATTGGATTTATATGAAAACTAGTAAAACTAAATTCAACACAAAATTAATTTTCCAACATGGCTTTGAATCCGATTAATATCCGCTAGATTGGAACAAATTGTCAACTATACATAAAAAAATCATATATTCGGCCCTTCTGGTCTAACAAAACTGGTTTTAATCTTATACTTTTTCATTTTAATATCCGCAGAAAGCTGGCCATAATACAATAACTATGCTTATCTGACAATGAAAACATGCCTGACGTTAAACCCAAATTAAAACAAAGCTTCGCTGTTCAAAATGCCATGTTTAAAAAATGATCTGTTCATAAATCAAAATTTGTCTTGTGTACCTTTTCAAAAGCAAAGCTTTTTTACATTTATGGACAGTCCATACTTCCGTCTTATTGTTGATTTAGGAATATTAGAATTAGTTTATCGATTTCAAATGTCGCATGATGATTCTAGTACCAGATAGGTACAATTTATAAAGCGTAGCTACTGTATAACTATTACTATAATGTCCATTTTTTACATGACGATTTTGGCTATTTCATTGATTTTTGGAATAGGGATTATTAAGACGATAGGGCACAGAGTTATAAGCGAAACAACTCTACAATCAAGTCTTAAAATGTGAGTATGTCAAATTTTATCGTCCCATATTTGTCCCTTAAGAATCCTGTGACATTCCCCCTAATCAAAAATATTTCATATATGTTCAGTTAGATCTTCGACCCACGACCGTGGCTTAACACGTAGCGCACACGCTGGTCGTCGGGGAGGTGATATGTTCGAATCTCGGCTTAACACTGCG
Source organism: Acartia tonsa (assembly GCF_053477335.1). Taxonomy (NCBI): domain Eukaryota; kingdom Metazoa; phylum Arthropoda; class Copepoda; order Calanoida; family Acartiidae; genus Acartia; species Acartia tonsa. The sequence goes on along the minus strand of NC_137271.1, from coordinate 12,665,636 downwards.
TAATAACTAAAGACGTTAAAAATGGTTCCTACTGCTACAGTGTCAGGAGCGCGACATTAATAGTTAGAAAAGGGAGAATGCCTTGGACTAAAACAGGCGCAACTCATTACCATGCACAATTAAGACTTCTCATACAAAGATCGTGCAATCAAAGGGTTGGTTGTCTGATGGGTGTTACTTAACCGAATACCCCGGGTGTTTGGACAGAAAAGGAGATATTTGGCTCTCCTTGGTTATCCTGGGTTGTTGGACCATGGCGTTTCATGTCATGGATAGTATCTCCGCCCGTATGAAGTGATTGAATAGGTAGAATTCCGAAACCAAAAAATCAACCAATCTACAATTTCAAGAAAAGCTAAGGAGGGTAAGTTTTAGGCTATTTTTTAAAAAGAGGTCTTTGATGATACCAAAAAATAAGAATTGGGAAAAATTGATATTATTCATTATATTTATTTTATACTGTTAGAAATAAATTTCATTGTATAAAATATTTATAAATTTAGCTATAATAAAATCTATATTTTTTGATGTAATAATTTTTCTTTTTTTTCTATGCATTTTATTTATACGTCAAAATATAATAATAAGAATAGAAAATTAACCAAATGCGTTTGTTGAAAGCAAATCTTATATAAAATTAAGGTTTGCTTGTTTGTCCGAATGGCCTAACGGTTAGCTAAGATTGTGAATGATAAAAGATTGTGTTGTTCGATTGATTTGAAACCAAATATAAAGTAAGATATTCCTGTTGTGATAAAGCATAGCAAATACGAGAACTATATTCACTTTACAACTTAACGTTTTCCTAGTTTGTCATCTAACTATGTAGTATGTACAAAACTAGCGGCTACACCCCTAGCATCTTGGGGCTCTGTTTGTTTTCGAAGTGGGTAGATAAGGGCTAAAATAGCCTAAATACATCCGAAGACTAATCTTACCTAAAATAGAGAACCCAATCGGTTCAGTAGTTATTGAGATCTTAAGCGCCAGAAAAAAAACTTACTACTTTATTTAATAGAATCATCCTAAAATTTTATTTTGAAAATAGGGATTACTTGGACAATGAGGCATGCTGCTATATCGATTGGTATTTTGTCTGATTTGTTTTTACAATGTAGTCATCCTTGTGTATTGTTTATTATAGAGATCAGATCGTTACGTATTTTTTTACATGAATCTTTAAAACCTATCATAGGATATTTCTTGATTTTTTTTATGGACGTAAATAATCATTTTTTTTTATTCATTATTCATAAATGTGCAAGTTCAACCTGTGATTCTAGATATCATGTGATAAAGATATTTAGCTTAGAAAATCTATTTTGCCACCAACTTCTTAGCCACTCATATATAAAAGTTCATACTTTTATCAAAAGAAAATTAGAATAAAATACTAGAGGGAGAAAGGGTTAAATAACTGTATCTCCCATCGCAACCACCTTATGCAACCTTTCTATTCGGTCATTGAAAATCAACCAATGGTGTCGCTTATATCAACACAGCCAAGTAGCAGAAAATGATTTAGAAGCAGACGAAAGAGGTCTTGAAAAAGGAAGGGAGGTAGTTGTCTATGTATGTATATACATACATCTATACTATAGATCTGTTATAAAAATATGATATGGTTAACCATTTCAAGTTTAGAATATAAGTATTACAATGCAATGGATATATTATTATTTGGATCTTATACCAGATTTTCATGTTCGTTCTCTTATAAAGTGAAACACGCAGCGTTCTGAAATAACCCAGCCCCTTCAATTCCTTCTGGATAAACGAATTGACCAATAATAGAGTTCTATGTTAGCAAGACTATTTGAAGTCGAAATCATATAATTCAAACGTTACAAAAATACTAGCTAAGTTTTGTTGTAATATTTACAGACGTGCAAGGTCGCGAGGTTTCGTGATTTTTAATGGACATTGGCTTCTATTTGACCCTTCTATGAAATGAAAGCTAAGCTTTTCTATATTTAGGTTAGAGCCATGGGTAAGTCTGCAAAGGAGAGCTAAATAGTTAATTTGACCATGTTAGAATCGTCTGTTCTCTTTCATACATGATGGTTTTTTTGTAATGACATGTTACAAATTAGAAAAAAAACTAGTAATTCTGTAATGAAATTGTCTTATATTCTTGATTTTTTGAAAATGTGGAACCTAGGAAAATATTAAAAATTAGGGTGTGGGGGGAGAGGTAAGTCAAGTTGCCCTATAAAAGTTTGGTTTTAGGGGACAGCTTGACTTACCCCCTCACTATTCATATTTCCACCCACCCCTCCTGCCCCCCTAGAAAATGGACTTCCTTAGTTAGAAGATGAAGAACTCAAAGCTACTAGAACCAATAAAAATATTGTTAGTTAACAATGTAAGTATAAATATCAGGTTTCAACATGGTAAGGTTAGGGTTTTTACTTGATTTGTGGATGAGAATATTAAAATAAAGTTTTGTTTAATTTATGTAATATTTATCCCTATAATAAAACTGTTATTTTAACATTGGAATGAAAACGAAAGCAAATATGTTTTTACTGAGTGATAAAAATTATGCGAATATAAAACAACAAAATTTTAAAACAGCTACAACAAATGTTTGATAATAGTTATAGAATATACGTAGATATTATGACGAGAAAAGTTGTCGTGCTAACATGGACATCAATAATTGGTCAGTTAGTCCATCCTGTAGGAGGGGAGGAAATAGGGTAAAGGGGGTAATTGGGGGGATCGTTATTTTAGCGAGCTACAAGTTTCAACTTATTAGAGTATATTATAATCTGGCGTTAGATCCAAGTAATAATAAATGCATCATTTTGATATTGCATTTAAAAGTGTAATTAAAAAGTGTATAAATAAAATTTAGAGAAAAATAATTAATTTTCAAATTAATTGTCTGTGTACCTAATGATAATTTATAAATAAAAAATAAGATTATCTTGTAAATTTTGTAAGATTCGCAGTTGAAGATGTTGTCTTCCTTGACACAGAATATGCAAAAAATAATTACCAGAAAGGCAATCCTTATACTAAAGTAACAGGATGTTTGTCGGTTTGTCTGTGTGTCTGTACCGAAGGATCTCGCTAACCGCTGAACCGATCGGGTTCCTCTTAACAGGGTATATTTTCATAGGTCCCGGGAAGGTTTTTAACTATTTTGGGGGAGGGTACCACCACCCTCCAAAGAGAAATCACAAAAAATCGTTTTTTTTACGTATCTTGATTTTAGAAATAGAGTTCAACGCAAACATAAACGTCAAACACAACATAGAAATATTTTAAATATAAAAAAACATTTAAAGTGCCACTAGAGGCCTCTAGGGGCATAGCCGCTAGTTTTTAATAATTTAATACTTTTTTATTCTATTTAGAAAGCTTTTCCTTTAAGAAATCAATGAGTTAGTTAATATATTTTCCAGAATAGCTTCGAAACCGATTAATATCCAATGGATTAAAAAGGATCTCAGCTATACCGAAAAATCATATTAGCTTGGGCCTTCGGCCCCTCGGGGCTAACAAAAAATTGTAATAATTGTTCACTTTAATATTCGTGGAGAGCTGTCTATAATACGATGCGATAAATCTTTTTTTAGTAACTGTCCCAATTTTGTATAACTTTTGCGGAACATGTTCCAGTTACGTCATATTTTTCTTTCCCGAAAAAGAGAAGGGGGGAAGAAAATCTCTTCAAAAGAGATGGGGAAAACCCCATTTTTCTCCCATCTCTTTTTTTTCCCCCCCTTCCCTTTTTTTCTTTCCCCTTTCCCTTTTTCGGGAAAGAAAAATATGACGTAACTGGAACATGTTCCGTAAAAGTTATACAAAATTGGGACAGTTTCCATGGTGTCGTACTTTAAAGGTTTTACTTTTTCTACAGTATTGTAAACACACCTATTAAAGTCTAGGCCTTCTACGTCATGCCTGTGTGTATGTGTGTTTGTGTGTGTTATTAAAAACTAGGTCAAGTATCTTTATCACATTTTATGCACACTAGCATGCAGTGTCAGACAAACAGGGATGGTTTAAGGCTATTTTTAAGCACAAACCTTCCCCAAAATACTTTTCATGCAATTTTGATAATTATATCTTTATTGTTTTATTTATAACACACGACTGTTTTTATAGCTAGCTGCTACGCCCCTTAGAGGCCTCTAGGGGCATGTAATGTATCGGGAAGGGAGAGTAGACTCCTCTGTTATTTTCAGAAAAAGAAATTAAGAGGGGCATTTTTTTTCTAGGGAGGGGTGGTGGTACCCTTCCCCAAAAAAGGAATAAACCTTCCCAGGACTTATGAAAAGCTACACTTGAAAGGTAAACTAAAGCGATTCAGCGGTTAGCAAGATCGTTCGGGACACACAGAAAGAGAGATTAACTCAATCTAGTTACTTTTACACAAGGATAATTTTATATATTTTTGAATATGTGTCCGTATCTCTGAAAGATAAGTAACAAACATAACGGGTTGTTATTTTGTTGTAAGGTAATTTCGGACAATTAATTCGATTCTAAAATTATTACTTATAGTATATCAATATCATTAGGTATGCCGTTTTAGAGCCCAAATGTCTTTACGTTCTATTACCCTCCCCCCTCCCACTCCAATCCTTCTTATTATATCAGCTTCTGATGGAGCTAGTTGGCAAAAAAAATTGGCCTGTTTGGTAAAGAATTTCCAACTTCATTTAAATCATATTTTACTTCTTTCGCCTTTTTATTCAGCACCCTTATTTTTTAGTCATTGACACTTAAAATGCTGTAGTTTAATACGTATCTCATTGGTTTAATAAAAACGATATTTTTAGGAAATGTTTTTTTTTATTATTGAATTTAGAATTGTCAATTGATGAGTGTGGGAAGCTAATCACATACAGAGATGCCATGAATCTAGGAACAATCGATATTTTACTGTTTGGATTTGGCGCCAGATTTTCATGTACTCTGATAATGTGTTACTTGCAGCTGTCTAAAATAACTATATCCTCCATCCACCCCTTTTACCCCATCCCCTCCTATTGGATGAATATACTAACCAATAAATGAGGTCCATATTAGCAAGCTAAATTGACGACAAATTTTCCTATGTCAATATATCCATTTTTTTTATCCTATATCCATTCTAAGATCCTATTCATTTTTTTATGTACTGTAGACAGTTTTATACAAAATAACATACTATATACAAACATATCAGATAAAGGGATATTTCATCTAAAGAAAAACTTTGCATTCGACCCGTGCACGTCCGTTCAAGACGTGTCTCTGGTGGAAGCTGGACCTTGAAAATAAATCTGAAGGCTATGGTTGAACTGGTGTAGGCTGTACTCATATCCGCAGTAGGTCTCCAAGGTTAAAAAACCTCTGACTAATAGAATAATATAGGTTAGGTTAGGTAAGGGAAGTTGGCAAAATAGTTCTGTAACTTAGGGAGAAGGAAAGGCACATAAGAAAAGGCAGACGAGTCCAGCTTGGAAGTGTCTTTGAATTGGAAGGCCTGATCATCAGAGTGCAGGTTTGAAGCTATTTGGAAAACTCAACCCCCTAAAATAGAAAAAAGGAAACCCAACCTTCCAATTTCTCTTTCGAAAAACAAAATTAAAAAAAAACTCAAAATGAACCACCCTGAAAAAAACCGAAATTGACTGACGGAATTACTGTAGAAGAATAATATTTTATTCCAATAACATATCCCTTCCTGACTAAATACTCTTTGAGTCTATACAGTTTATAAATATTTGATAAGTTTCTCTCTACTCTTTCTGTGTTATGAAGTCAGAATTACAAATGAATCTACAAAACGTGAATGGGGGGTTGTATAAACGTTATTCATTCACTGCACGAAATAGGTCATTTTTCGATGGCTACAAACTGGTTTTGAACAGGGAAGAAAAAAGAAAGTTTGATAGCCATTGGACTTGAAATGTAAATAAAAATTATAGGATTGATCATTTTCAATCTCAGGACCAAAAAAGGAATTAATCATACAACTTTTATTTTCTTAACTGTGGTCAACTTACTACTGTAAAACTAGAAATGAACATTCCTGTACAAAAAGAATATAGTAGTCAAATTATTTTCGTAAATTGTATGAAAACGCATAACCAATGACAGATATGTATATGTAGACAGACAGACTGACACACATGATTTTTTAGTATGGCTGAGAATCGGTTCAAATCCAGCGGATATTGATCGGTTTCGAAGCCATACTGGAAACAGAATTACAGACAATATGCACAAAGACTATCATAGTAACTTTGACATATAGAAAGAACTAAAGCAAGGAAGACAGCAACGTAGGCAGAAAGAAAGACAGCAAAGAAGACAACAAGGAAGACAACAAGGAACACAATTTGGAAGAGAGCAATGAAGACACCAATGAAGACAGTAAGGAATATAGCAAAGTAAGACACCAAGAAAGACAGGAAGGAAGATAACAAAGGAAGACACCAAGAAAGACAGGAAGGAAGAGAGCAAGTAAGACAGCAAGAGAGAAAGCAAGAATGACAATAAGTAAAACAGAAAGGATGGCAGCCAGTAAGACAGCAAACAAGACAGCAAATAAGACATCAATTAAGGCAATAAGGAAGACAGCAAAGTAGACATCACAAAAGGCAGCAAGGTAGACAGCAAGAAAGACAGCAAGGAAGAAAGCAAGGAAGACAGATAGGAAGACAGCAAGAAAAACAGCCAGGAAGACATCAAAAAAAAATATCAAGAAAGATACAAAGAAGATTTAAAAGAAGACAGCAAAGAAGAAAGCAAGGAAGACATCAATACAGACAGGAAGGCATACAGCAAGGTAGACAGAAAGAAAGACAGCCAGGAAGACATCAATTAAAACACTAAGAAAGGCGCAAAAACATATAAAGAAGACAGCAAAGAAGACAGCAATGAAGACAGCAAGGAAGACACCAAGAAAGACAGGAAGGAAGCGAGCAAGTAAGACAGCAAGAGAGAAAGCAAGAATGACAATAAGTAAAACAGGAAGGATGTCAGCAAGTAAGACAGCAAACAAGAAAGCAAATAAGACATCAATTAAGGCAATAAGGAAGACAGCAAAGTAAACATTACAAAAGGCAGCAAGGTAGACAGCAAGAGAGATAGCAAGGAAGACACAAGGAAGACATCAAGAAAGACAGCCAGGAAGACAGCAAGGAAGACAGCTAGGAAGACAGCAAGAAAAACAGCCAGGAAGACATTAATTAAAACATCAACAAAGACGGAAAGAAGATATAAAGGAAGACAGCAATGAAAACAGTTAGGGAAACAATAAGAAAGACAGCAAAGAAGGGAGCAAGCCCTAACAAGCATAACTTCTATGAAAAAAATATTAAAGACTTTTTGTTTTACTTATTTAAACCTTTAAACTTTAGAGTTCAGGATGAATATTAATTAAATTTTTAAAGTTAATAATAATTATAACCTTATTAGTCTGTGTAATTAAAATAATTACTTCAAGGTTACAGTAATTAATAAGCTAAACAAATGTTCAAGTATATAATCCAGAAATGAGGGAAAGTTTTTATTTTTGCGAATTAGAATCTCTTAAATGACTGAAAGTAAAATTTGAATTTGAATTTTAAAGCTACTCTAAAATACAATTTTTCTGTCCGTTAATCCATCTGTCAGGCGGTATTACAATATTTTCTCTCTCTTTTTTCTAACTACTGAACATTTGCTCTATAACTAACTTTATCCGTCGGTCTTCCCATGATTTTATTTATGCATCAATTTGTGCAGACCAAATTTTGAAGAAATTGAAGGAATGATAAAACTTTCTGTCATTGATTTAGGTTGCTAAGAATGATACATTTATTGGTCAGTTAGTGCATCCTCTTAAATTAAATTTACCTCTTTTAGCACCTATTTACGAGATTTAAATAAACATAATATAAAACACTTTCACTATATAAATATTAATATAAATAACAAATCACATATATAGAGACACACACATGTAGCTGATACTAAACTATGTTATACTAATAGTAATATATATTTCTATAATTAATAATTCTACATAAATCAATGTTACAATAATTAGGGAGATTTCAAAATTAAGTTTTCAACAAAAATGAAAAAAAATAGTACTTGTATAATGTAGAAAATTTTTCTCGTATTCAGTCGAAACCAATTTATATACATGAAATAGAAATCATGTAATGCATCGTATAACAGACAATTTTCCAAGAATATTTAAATAAAAATCTTAAAATTAAAACCAGTATTGTTAGACAGGGTGTTCGGCCCCTAGCAGCTAATAAAACTGGTTTTCATCATATAATTTTTCATTTTAATAAACGCGGAAAGCTGTCTATAATATGATGCGAATAGGATCATTTAAACAAATGCTTGGATTTATTAAACATATACCAGTCTATTATTTTTTCTAAATTTTTTTTTTAAAATCTTAGTTTACCAAATTAGTTAAAATTGAAGGATTAATAGTTTTGGAATGATTTATTTTATCTTTTTTTTTTGGAGATAATCGTTTTTTGTTTTTTAAATTTTGCACCACCTTGCCTATGCATGACCTTACTCCGTTATTTGAAACCTGTTCTATCAGAGGCCTTCAACCCTCTCCCTTTCATTTGTGTCCCCTTCACCCCCACATCTTATTCCATGAGTCCCCCTTTGTCTCCCGGAGCCGAAGTGTCAGGTGTTTTTAAAGAGCAGCAGATTTTTATTTTAACCAGAAATTCCAATTTACAATGCAAGTGAAATGTGTCCATTATTGGTTTGGTCTTTAATGTACAAAACTTTAATATGTCTGTTATTGGGCACACAAAATAAAAAAATATTCATTTAGGACCACCAAAAAAGGTCGTGAAATCCTAGGGTATATTGTATTTTAGGCATTTTTTCGAGATAATGTTGCAAAATATAAAAATAGATACAGTACAAAACATAAAAACTGTCATTACATATCCAATTTAACTGAAAATTTAAAATTAGCTGTTTAATAAAAACTCTCACAGGGCCTTTTAACCCTCTCCCCTTAATTCACTTTCTCTGGGTACCTCTCGGAGACATAGGAGAGCGCGAAAGAGAGTAAAAGGATAATGAAAGGAAAAGCGTTGTGGGAGAGGGAGAAAGAGAAATAGTGAAAGGGAGAAAATATAGGAAAGAAAGGGAGAGTTGTGTATAAGTTATGACAATACAGTTAAAAGTTTTAAAGGAAATTTTAACTTTTTTATCAATAATAACTTAACATTTTTAATATTGCAATGATATTTAGGCTTTGAATTCAACCAATTCTAAAAGCTGTAAAGGAGGGGATTTTAATCTTAAACAAAGATGACAACATCCATAGGTAACGAATCACAAAATAATGAAGGAGGGACAAATGGACAAAGCGAGTTATAGAGCAAAGATGTACAGAATTCATAAAAAAATCATTTTTAGAAAATCCCTTTGAACCTTTCAAAAGTTTTATATATGTTCATAAAAAAAAAAACATCTGTCTATCCTGAATAGAAGCCGAAAAATCACACTCCACCCCATAGCGTTACGGTCTGACGTACAGCTACTACAAATGCATTAAATACATTGTACTGTCATGTGCGCCTCTCTCTATAACTGCTACCTTTATCATCTCTGATGATACCCTTATGATTGAAGCAGTGGAAAATTATCAGGGCACTTCAAGGTTACACACTGGGACCAGAGGTAATTACAATCTGACTGAAGATTTTATAACCCTTGATGAGACTAAAAAACTTTTAAAAGAAATATTTTTTTTTGGTTGCTTAATAAACCCTAAAAACTATTTTTGCTTTTATTAGAGTCTTCTTCTTCTTCTTTGTCTTATTAGAGAACTTCTTTAAAATAGCCTGAAACATGATCTTGTATTTCTACCTATTTTGTGCAGCAAATCTGCTCATTAATTTAGTTACTTTCATTATTAAGGACATATTTGTCTGTTCCTCTCTGTAGATCCATATGTCTGTCAGTTTCAATCTAATCTGTCTTTCTGTCTGTCTTTGTGTCCCTTTGTTTGTCTAGCCTTCTATTTATCTGCTTGTCTGTTGTATAAATCAAAATGTGTATGTAAAAAAGATAAAATAAATAAACATATGTGTCTCCAGACAAAGCTATTAGAGATGTCTAGCTGAATGTGTTATGTATTTTATTAAAACAAACGTGATTTTAATTAATAAAAAACATATTTTCATAAAGAATGTTCTATAAAAGACATGTTTGTATTCTAGTTTATTTTGTAAGGCTTAAAGATTTTCACATTATTTTACCTTTTCGTCCTATTTTACCGGAATTTTTTTTTACATATTTTATTGTACACAAATTTTTACGTTCCCATCAATTCTGCTTTGATTTATTGATTCAAAGATCTGACATTGCTGACATTAAAGCCAACGAAGAAGGAAACGTTATAAACAACTTTGGGGACTAGTGTAATAAACAATGTATCCTCCAACCCTGGTCACATCAGTTAATGGTTTTGGAGAAATTGGATTGATTTAATCTCAAAATGCGTTGAATATTCTTTGAAGGAACTTGTAAATCAAAACATTAACATCCTGCAAATAAAATTGAACCATCACTTCAGCTAAATATTTTGATCCACTATTCCATTTATTAATTTGCTATTGTGACTTTTTGTGAATATGTGCTTTACGTCAATTGCCAAGCTAACAAGCACCCCTCATTATTTTTAAAATGAATTGGAAATAAGGGGGGGGGGGATTGTTAGTTTCTTTTCGTTATTAATTCCACATGCGGGGCTACCCAGTGCCTAAACTAACCTAACCTAAACTTACCTAAAGTAAAAAAACTCTTACACACTAAATACCACTCACTTTTATTGTTAGTCTTTTTCAAAATAAGGAGAGTGTGGGAGTTCTGTGCTCGACGAGGGGCTAGGACTTTCAGGGAAAACAACCTTTTTGCGAATACAAAACACTCTGAGATTATGATTCTGTGCGAAAGTGACTGCATTCCAAAAAGAACATAACAGAGAGTCAGATTTCAAAATTTATAATCAACACTTTGAAATATAATTAACATACATTAGGGTGGGTCGATTTTGGACATTTTTTTTCTGAGGCCAAAGCGGGGATCTGCAAATGATTTGTATGAGTATAATACACCTCTGGATGTTTTTAAATTTATCCTAAGTCTTAAAACCGCTAACGACCAGACATTCAATTGTATAGCTATTTGTAAATGGGAGTCAAAAATTTATTGAATCAGAACTATGGCTTCATGGTGCTCCCAGGAAAGGCATTGAGGAGTAGAATCAGGAACATTTGACCGTTTCAAAAAATCTAGTTCCTAGCCTGAGAAAATCGAAAAAAAACCTCTACAAATTGGACAATTCTCAATAAACCTTTAAAAAACGTGTTTTTTTAGTGATTTCTAAGGCTAGGAACGAGATATATTGAAACGGACAAAAGTTTCTGATTCAGCTCCTCAAGGCCTTTCCAGTGAGCACCATCAAGCCATAGTTCTGATTCAAAAAAAAATTGAATGTCGTCTTTGCATATCAATAAGTAATCAAATATATTTTTTAGTGGTCGCATTCTAAAACTCAATTTTTTAAAATTCTTTTCCGGTCAGAAATGTTTTAAAGGTTAATTTCATCTGTTGCATATCCCCTCTTTGTCTAATTCTGATATGAACCCGCCCTAACATACATAGGTATTTTCCCTCAAAGTGTTGAGCACAGAAACACTCCCCCCATAATCTTTAGTTAAAATTATAATAAAGAAGGTATCCTAACTGTTGTGATTTTTTTTGAATAGCTAATCGGTGATTTTAGTAAGTAGTAGATGTAGGATGAATTTAGAATCGTTTTTTGTAGACTTCTTATTTTTGAAGCAATTTAAGTTGATTTTAAGGTACTAAAACGCAACAAAAAAAAAGAAGAAAATTGCCATTATAAACAAAAATAGTAAGATCTTTAATTTGACACCTTATCTTTTAATTTCTGTTGAGTAATTATCTAAAAATCTATTTTGTTGAACTTCGTTTAATCAAAACTTTGAACTTTGGTAGCTCGTCATGGATGGGTTAAAAAATAACATGTTCTCTAGAATAAGGAGGCAATGGGCATGGTGATAGTTTTTCCATTAGTTGTTTATAACTGAAGGTTGGGTAAGTTTGTATTGTTACTGGGTAGCCCTGGAGGGCTATAGAACAAGTTTAGTATCTGCAGAGGATATGCATAGGAAAAATCGCTCCTCTTTTCAAAATAGGGAGTGAGGCGTTTTAGCGATCGACAGACACTTTGTCTAGCACCTAGACGTATATTTGAGCCCATCATACATGTTTGATTGTCGTCCTCTGTTAACTTACATTAATATGTCCTTCTATCAATAAATGTTTATGTATTGATGTGTAACACAGACAACTAACTGGTTCCAGTGGTGGGGACATTTTTCGTCTGCTAGCAAATGGATATCTGCTTTTTTGTTGCGACTTGGTTGTGTTGATATTTCCCAAGCTATTGACTGATATTTAGAGACCCAATTAAAAGTCGACAGATGGTCCCCATCCCGTGAATATATAGTTATTTTACCACTGTCCCTTCTATTCTCTCAGACTCAACTTTTATTAGCAATAAATCTACTGACAATTAAAGTGTTGACAGTCGCATCTTTAGCCGTGGCTTTTAATAGCTTTGGCTAAGGGTGGCTAAGGGTGACTAAGGTGGCTTAGGGCACTAAGGCTAGCTGTTAGCTGAGGGTGGCTGATTTGAAACCTCTCAATTATTTGCAGCTAGGCATAGAGTAGGTGATTTGAAATTTGTTGGCATTTATTGAAGCTTACAGACAGTGTGGCTTATTGAGTGGCTCACGAAGCCGTTCGGCTATGGCAGCCGAGCACTGGGTAAATAGTACCTTTATCAAAACAAAATATTTATTTAAAATTGATTATAAAACAAATAATCAATTTTAAAACCAATGAACCATAGGTGTATGTTTTATCCGGGATTTTAAGGGATAAGACAATGGACGATTAATTATTAAAAAGCATAGAAACAAACAATGTCCTCAAAGTAAGTCAAAATTATTGGTGAAAAAGTTTGGAGAGTGTTACTTATTTTGTACGCCCTAATCAAGTTTTAATAACAAAATCCAAACGTTATTACGCCAACATGCTATTGAACAAGTTCTAAACTTTGGGAATCAGAATAATTTATGTTAAATTGTCCCCTCCCTCCCTGAAAGTTATACTGTATTTGTAGTATATTTTGAATTACATTAATTTTGTCAGCACAGCTACTCTATAGTTAGTATGTATACTTACTTAGGCCTACGCCGCTTAGTCCACCGAAATGAAGGGAGTTCAAAATAAATATAAAAGATCAAACAAAGCTTCATTGTGCTTCTTTTATATTATATGTACTAGCGTTGGCGCCCCTATCATACAGGGGCTTTGTATTCTGGGCAGAAAGGGTCTAGAAAATAGCTTAAAACATTAAGCCCTAAGCCGTAAATTAAAAAATGTATTAGCCTAAAACCATCACGGGACCTATGTGAAGCGTACCTAAAATAGAAAACCCAATCGGCTCAGCAGTAATTGAGAATTCAATCTTCAGACAAAAAAAAACATTACTGATTTATTGATATACTTTTTATTTCAATTACCCCTGGGGTAAAAAAAACTTGGACGCCCTTGCATGTAACATAAGTAACGATTTTATTGATATATATATATACTAGCGGCTACGCCCCTAGAGGCCTCTAATGGCACTTTAAATGTTTTTTTTTATTTAAAATATCTAATTACAGAAATAGTTGGTTTATGTTTCGTTGGAGTCTCTTTTTCGGGAGGGGTAATTTTTTTCTAGGCGCGCTTCCTCCTGATAGGGTGGTGGTACCCTCCCCCAAAATAGTTATAAACCTTCCCGGGACTTATGAGAAGCTACCCTGTTAAGGAGAACCCGATCGGTTCAGCGGTAAGCGAGATCCTTCGCTACAAACAAACAGACAAACATACAGACAGACATCGTTCTACTTTGTATTATAGATAATATTTCTTTAAATTAGTGATTTCTTTGCCTAGCCCCCCCGTCCCCCCCCCCCACTTGAACGTCCCTGGTTTCATAGTAACGTCAGTTTAATGTTTTACACGGAATTTAAAAAGTATACTTTTCCATCCATTTCATAATTATTTTGATCAATCAATTTATAAAATGATTTATCTTACTGACAATTATTTTTTTATATTATTAATTTGATATAATTGAGGAAACTGTATTAATCTGTATACACATCATTTGGCAGCTATTCTAAAAAACAACAAAAAAATCAGCATGATAAAAACTTTGGGTAAAGTCCCTTTCGTGACAACGCCTCTTAAGGGGCGTTTCGTCGTATTTTCACAGTAGATTTTCTCCTATTTCTAGCCCCTGCGATGGGCTCTAACCCTGTGAGGCAATCACCTAACCTGGCCTAAAATAACCTATCAAAAACTACAGTAAAAATACGACGAAACTCCCCTTAAGAGGCGTTGTCATAAAAAGGACTATACACATAAAGTTTTACTTATAGTTGTTTATAAACTGCTGAACCGATTAGATTGTGATTTCGAGGTCAGCATAAATTTTACCATTGGTCAATTACAGTGTATACTGTCCTCTGATTGGATATTCTATCGTATGACGTCATAATTTGTGGAGGGACTTTTATCATCTTCAATATTTGATCTATTCATTTACACATGCAAACACATATTTACAGACAAATGAACAGACTTATAAACTTATTGATGAAAAAATAAAAGGTTAGGAGCAAGGATGGACCGACAGACAGACGGACAAATACAAAATAATCACTTCATATAAATATTTGCTATTTTTTCTTCTAAAATTATTCTATTGTGTTTGTAAAAACATATATAACGGTTTACATAAAAACCATCCCATGGCAAAATTTTAATAAATCTTTTCCTGTTGAAAATTTGTGTGCATCTAAAGGATTTAACACTAAAAAGTTATGAAATTATTTTTTTTAAAATCATAAAGAGAACAATGATGACAACATTCATAAAAGCAAAGCCATAAAGTCATACGGAAGGATAAACTATCATTAAAACTTTAAAAAATAATAAATTTGCAATTCTGTGATTTCAACTTTTATGTAAATTACCTTCAGTGCATCACGTTAAATGATGGCTTGATTTTCGTTTGATGCTTTATTAAAGTTATTCTAGAATTCATTTAGTACGTTTGTATGATATTTTAATCTATTATTGGATTAGAACCGGTTCTCAGCCATACTGAAAAATCATGTATCGTATTGTATTACAGCCAGTTTTCTACGAGTATAAAAATAAAATCATAATATTAATACGAGTTTTGATAATCTGGGCCATCAATCCCTCGTGGCTAACAAAACTGTTAATCTAATAATGTTTTAAATCAATATTCGCAAAAAGCTGTCTATAATACAATAATATAATAACTATGTCTTTTAAAATGTGTGACGCTATTGGAACCACGTCTTTTAACTTTTCTTAGATGTATCAGCTAGTTTCATAGAATTTATGTTTTAAAATATAAATTCAGCAAGAAATATGAGATTTGCGTCAGTCCTTTATGTATTTAAGTAAAAGAATAGAGGGATAACAACTACAAATATATAACCTTTACAAGATAGGAGAGACCCTATCCCGAAATTTTATTGCGTCATTGGTTTGTAAGCTGAAAGTTTGAACGTACATAAAAGTGAGTTCTCAAAATGGTAGGACAAACAAACATTAACAGTTGTAGAGTGTCAGAACTGGATAAGCAAAAAATTCTAAATTAACGAAAAGGGCTAATCATTCAGAATGGCCGGGCCGACTCTAATTAAACAAAAGCTTCGCTTTTAATAAAGTGAAATATTAGTTATTCGAAAATTTAAATAAAAACCAACATAAAAATAAATCTATAAATACACATCTAAACTCTGTATTATGGGTCTGTCATATACTTAGGGGAAGAGAGAGGAGAAGATTAATTGAACCGATCTTCTCATTCATAAACATTTACTACTTTTTAGTAGCGAAGCTACTCTATAATTCGAAATGTCTGTCTGAACCGTGATGATAGAATCTAAATTGAATTTCCTGTTGTGACATAGGATTTTTATCTACATTTATTTTAACAAATGCCATTTAAATCTTTTGTCTGTATTCTTATCCATGATTTTTTTTGTGCTTCGCTACTTAAAGGGCGAATATAGGTTCGATATGATATGAGCTTATATCAAAGGTGCAATTCCATAGATTATAAATAACTTAAAAATATTGACATATTCAATTGTATAAGTCTATTTATAGCTTAAAACCCGTCAATCTCGAAAAAAAAATTTGGAATTAGTGTGGTTCCCTAAGAACTCAAACACCCTAGCATCACACAAGGCTTCGTGGCAAGGTTGAATTAAAAAGCTTTCGTTAAATGATAGTCGTAATAACGTGGAAACCAATTAATCAGGGGTAAATATACCCTCCTTCTACCTTCATAAAGTAAATTATTTAAAAGTTAAAAAAACATCAAATAATGTAAAAAGTAAAAAAAATTAATCGATAAAATTTTCTTGGAGGAAGAATGATTTCAAATCCCTGTTTTTTTGTGGCCGTGTGTGTGTGTGTGTTGAAAATGCGTACAGAAGGGTTGTTTATATCATCATGAATTAATCAAAGATCTCTGTACAGAAAATAAACTTTAAGACATATTATTTACCCTGTCAATACTCCTGACGCCTTTCTACGCAAATTATTTTTATGCTTTTTAAAAAATTAAATAAACTAGTATATAATCTAAAATAATAAACATTTAAATTATCTTTTAAGGTGCGTGCCAATGTAATAGTCGATCAAACTTAAGCAAGATAGTCAAAAAAAAGTCTTGTAAAGGGCTAAAATAAACGATTTTGTCGGCAATCTCATTTATCATATGTTCAATTGAAACAGAAAATTGCAAAATCTACTTAAGGATTTTTTTGAATTTTTAAATTTGGCATAGATATTCTAAAAGTATGTAATGGCACCTTTGATATAAGCTCATATCATATCGAACCTATATTCGCCCTTTAAGGATGTTGTCATCATTGATTTATTTGATTTTAATTGTTTTTGTATCCTAAATATTTTTCATTTTAGATATCTTAGAAAGACCAAATAAAAAATCTAAATACATATGTTAAGAATCCATCAAAACCCATTCATTTGCAAATGGTAGTTGAGTCTAAGACTTACAGTCAGACAAATTTTTGTATAGAGAAGCTGTGCTTCTAAAATAGTAAGAATTATAAATCATCTTATTTTTATACTTTAAGATAAGAAAACTTAATCAAAGTACATTTTTACATTAATACCGTTAAAGAGTGATTTAACTTGTTTAGACAAAAAAATGCACTTGCCCTTGGTCAGGGGATATGTATTCTTAAATCATTGCCTTTTATTTCTCGTCAGAACGTAGGCCACGCAAAATGGTTCTTCAATCTTCCTTGGATTGGGCACGTTTTGGGGCATCACTGAAAGATTAGATTTAGATTTTTTCATTTTTCAGTTCACTTAAGGGTTCCTTCCTCCAAGTTGCTTTGGTCTACCTGGTATTCTTAAATAAATATATATATATAAATATTCAATAAAGAAGTAGTTACAAGGTTTGAATCGTACCTAATTGTGAACGGAATCACCATGTACTTTTAAAATCAATAGGCCAATCATAACATGTCTAACTTACAGATCAGAGCTATTCCTGCCAAACAAACGAGCAGACTTGAATATAATTTTGTAAAAGCTACACTTTTAGAAATCAAACTTTTTCTAACTTTACATAATAAGTGTCTCTGTCGCTGCAATTGTCCTTGAATATTTACAAGGATGACAACGTCCATAAATAGCTAAGCATTTAAAGTCATGGATGGGGTGGGGATAGAGCATAAATTCCGAGAATATAACAAAAAGGTAAAAAATACTTAAAAACCAAACATGAAGGATGCTCTTTGAAAAAGGAAATCTTAACAAAAAAATCCGCAGTCTATCTTCTGTAACAGCCGAGAATAACACATTTCTCCAATAGCGTCACGGACTGACGAATGAACGGACAGACAAAGTAACTTATAGAGTGACATTGCTACTAGCAGGAATATTGCCATCTTTTCTGACGACATACTGACTGAAAAGTATGAGTCAAATGTAGATCAGATTCGCAAATTAGAATGCAGTCAGTATTTTTTTTATGGCTATACAAGTCTATACATGTGAGTATCACTTAACAACGTTTATTTTTAAAAGCGAAGCTTTTCTATAATTAGAGTCGGTCCGTCTGTCTGTTATTTTAGCTCTTTTCATTGATCTAGACGTGTCATATCGATTTCAAACTTTGCTTGGGGATTTTAAACATGTTGATTTATGATTTATACACAACTTTTTATATGATATTATTATCCTATTCATCTGATTTTTGGAAAAATGATTTCCAGAACAACAATATAAGTATGTTCTTTTATTGTATCCTGTATTTACGCAATATTGCAACAAATTGGTGTATAATTTTGTTTAGGCTTACAAATGAATGTTCTGCTTTTAAAGTTCAGAGCTGGATCTTTAAATCATTTTAGTGGTGAGCCAGATCGGGGTGAGCCGAACCGATCTGGCTCACCCCGATGTGGCTCACCACTAAAATGATTTAAAGATCCAGCTCTGACACTCTAAAAGAGTTTTTTTTTGTTTGTCCTATCTGATTTTCGAGCTTAACTTTTATGGATGTTGTTGTCCTTGTTATTTTTAGTATCATGTCAAAAATAAAGTTGTTAATTCTAAATAGATTGTAGTTATAAATTTATAATGTCATTATTTTATCGGTAAAACGTCACCCAAAACCTATCATTATTAAAGCCATATTGACGACGTAAACATTGTCTAAAAAAGTAAGTCGATAATAGATCAGCCACGATCTTTATTTTTAAACCCCTTTAGTCAACATAAACCCTTGAAATTGCAAATCGTTATAATGCGAATAATTATGACATGGTAGCGAATCTACTCTGCAATTCCAATATCCCTACTGAAGTTGGATTCAAATGTTTCTTCCTGTATATGGTATCTGTTTGAATTTGGTCAACTTAACTTATCAAAACATAAGTGATTTCCTAGTTTTGGATGTTATCTAATTTTGATTTTATCCAAAGACGATAAAGTATAGAATTGAAAACCCAAAATATTTCTTGGAGATTGAAGAAAAGTTGCGCTTGCGACATGAAAACATTATTTCAGGTTAGGTGAATTCTAGTTTCCGATTGTGTACATAGCACCCTCATCCTATCTCAATATTTACTACTAGCTAAAAAAGCTTCAAACTTTCACAAAAAAAAAAAAATTAAAATTTTGAATGTATAATGTATAAATCGTTCATACGCTTATATGCTTTTGCAATAGTTGGGTTGTTTTTTGTACAACTTCGGAAATTAGGGAAGAAATGAGTAATCAATTTTCAGATGATTTTATCTCAAACTTCAATTCTACTGTTAGGCAAAACTAGAATAAAATTTTTTTAGTGAAAATATATCGAAAATAGACCAAATGGCTTGTATTTAAGATCTTAACTTTGTAAATTACAAAAATCTAACAATTTTAAATACGGTCATTTATACTTTTTACGGTTTTGCTCATAATATAAAGTTTTAACCCTTTGTGAATTTGACAAACAGCGCTTTTATTAAACAGGCATTTCTTTGATTTTACATTTTACTAGAAGCCAGAATTACTTTTAGGTCTTTCAAAAGTTCCAATTTTATTTCAGGCTAGCCAGGCAGAATCTTCTACTTGGATTCTATTTATCTTCTTTGATTTCAGTCTTCCATATCTATAACACAAAGTAGAACGTCCATCCGTCTGTCCCTTAAGATCTCGGTAACCACTGAACCGATCGGATTCTACTCTTTAGGGAATATACTTACTGGTCCTGTGGTGGTTTTAGGCTATTTTCTCAGGTGGGACAACCCGAACCTCACCCAAAAAACTAAAAAAAAACCTCAATTTTTTCCCTCTCTAAAAGTTTGAAAATAGTGGGTGCACTCCAATTGGCAAAGCCCCTAGAGGCTAAGTAACAGAAAGTAACAATGATAAAAAATGAAGTCAATAAATGAAAAATATTTTATTAGATATTTGTCTATACTTCCAATAAATATTTAAAACAAAAACAACTTATAACAAAATATATATAATATACTATATTACTCTGACAATTAACAATAATTATTACTACAAAAATAGTTTTTTTTTAACATAAATACATATATAATCTTTGGTTTCATAAAAATAACTTTTTTTCTGTACATTAACATAAAATATTAATAAAAATTATTAAACTAATACTTTTATCTAAGATTTTATTTAAGAGTGAAAGGTTAAAATATGAGTTATTAACATGTACATATAGTTTTAATTCTATTATATAAAGTGGTAAAGGTTTTTAGCAAAAGATCTTGCTAACCACTGAACCCTTATGGTTCTCCTTTTTAATGTATCTTTTCAGAGGTCCTGTGAAGGTTTACAAATAACTTAGGAACGGGTACCAACATCCTTCTAAGAGAAATCGCCTCTAGAAAAAAAGCCCCTCCCCTCCAAAGAAAAGGAATTTTTTCCATTTTAAAAATAAAATATTAGGGGTGTTAGACCTCCATCTAACTAGATTACATTACTATTTTCAAGAGGTATAAACTATAGAGACTAACATTATTACATTACTTGGATAAAGATAGTTAGTAATAAGTTCCCACTTTATTACTATTACTTTGTTGCCTTTTGGTGAACATTTCTCATCTGTTGAAAATAATACAAAATTTTAACAAAAATTTGCAAATTTGTTTCAAGAAGCTTTTGCCTAAATTTACAAATTAATTATTGGTTGTATTAGGATTGATATTTCTGCTTGCAAAAGCAATAATTTTGTTGTTGTCAAGGTTACCATGAACTTTTTTGTCCACAAGAACAAAAAGTGAAAAATTTACAACAGCAATAGTTTTAATTTTAACCAGAGAAAGTTATTTCATGTGAACAAAATAAATTTTGTCATTTCATAAAGAATAGAATTAATAAAATTTTTGAGTTATTATTACCAATAGTCTTTAATACAAAACAACCAGATGCAACTGATAAAAAATTGAAGCCATAACAGTTTTATTCAGATGAAATGTTTCCCATGATTTTACAAAGTGCACAGCACATTACATTGTTTGATATAGTGATAAAATTTAGTACATTATTTCCACAATAGGGGGCAGTTAATTTGTCTTTTAATTGCTTGAAAATCAAATCTGAGTTAAACTGAGTTTTATTGAGTATTTTTAGTTTAAATATTATTTGCTTTTATTTTATTAACTATATTTTTTAGTTAATATTCTAATCAATATAAAAATTAATTTCTTAATTTTCATAACAAAATAAACTATAATGCTACTATAATAAGCTTTGTTTTTCTAATTGTTTAATTTTCTATTTAATAAAATCTAATTATTTAGCAAGAAAAGATTTAGAAAATCTCTGATTTTGAAAAATTCCACTATCAACAATTAAGGATCAGCTGTCCCTTATTTAACAATATTTGTTAAAATTTAACATCAAGTCGTGATTTAAAATATTTATTGCAATTTTATTACATTGTATTAGGTAACAATTATCCCCCTCTAACTTATACTTTGATTTAAAAATCTTTAGATACAGATTTGGTTAAGTAAGTTTAAGGAAAACAAGTTTGAAAAAAAATGGGGGGGGGGGGATTTAGTACTATTTCCAAAATGAAAATTGTACCATGAAAAAATATAATATATGATAAAATTTCCTTTTCAGTCCAACAAATAGCAAAGATTTTAACAGCAAACTAGATTATTTAATGGAATTTTTTCCATTATTGATTACTGTACCAGGGTTAATGGAATAATTTTAATAGACAAAAGTGATTTTATGGAATGATTCTGGTCTTTAAATATTTACAATAGGATTCAAAGACTTCGAGTTCTTTGTTTTGTTTTTTAGTAAAGATGTGTTAGAATATAAAAATATATTTTTACATACAGATGTCAATTAACTACTGACTTGGGATTTTGATTCTGATAAAAAATCATTCTGCCTCAAGCTATGCTAATAATAAAAAAACTGATATTTTATGTCATTAAAGAAAATTTCTAGTTTTCTTAAAAGTAGCTGAAATTTTGAGCCAATATTATTTTTCATGAGTTGGCATATGCCTCTAATATGGATTAGAAAATTATTCTAAAGCATGTCTAGTAACAGAAAGACTAATGGATTCCAATCTCTGATCATCATCCCCTCCTCCATCACCACTAACATCTTTGTCAGTATCAACACCAGTAAGAGAGAATTCTTTTCTATCACCTTCATGATATCCTTCTAATAAGATAATTCAAGTAATAAATTTTCAATGTAAAATGTTATGTTTGTCATTACAAATGATCTTAAACTCATAATCATAAGGTTATAGTTATTGCATGTAGCATGGCGATAAAAACCTTTATATAAAATTCAATATTTGTAAATTTTGACAGAATTAAGAGTGAAAAAAAGAAGAGATAAAAAAACATGGTTTGGTATTTCTTTTTTAAATTCAGTAAAACAAAATATTTTATAAGATAGTAGAACAATTCCTAAAAAAACTAGAATGAATAAAGTACTCACTTTGGTATTGACTAGAATCCTGTGGAACTTCTCTGTATAAACCAGTTTGTAAGCCAGAATGTGCCATTTGCTGGTGAGGTTTAGGTTGTTCAGTCTTTTCTACAGGGATTTCTCCCATTCTTTGGAATCTGAACAACATTGAAATTGATTTTTTAATCTTTAATTGTTATTAGATATTTTACAGATTCATTTGACCTCCCTTTGTTTATTACAATTTAAAAAATACTATCTAAAGAGGTTACCTGCTAAACGAAAGATCCATCCTTGCTTCACCAGGTTCTTTCCCGCCAAAACTAGCCTGTTGCGTCAAATCAGCTGATTTCTGACTCTGGGTGTGCAAATCTGCCAACACAATACCAGCTCTCCCACTTTGCTGCACTTGGGAAATGTTTAAAGACTGTGATCTCCCCAGAGTATTGCTTGGCTGCTGCCAGGTTAGGATTGATGAAGTAGTGGGAAGTCCTTCAATCGGGGTTGAAGGTTCAGTCATCAATGGAAAGTCAAATGAGAAGGAAGGATTGCTGCCAACAGCTGGGGCGGAGGGAGGAGGTGCAAATCTTTTATCTTGTCCTAAAAGAGTAAGTTATTATATAGTTTTACTTTACCTTTTCCCTAATTTTGAGCATTATGAATCCATTAATCAACCAATTCACCAAACAATGACAAATAGAAAAAAAATATTAAAATATTAAAATATAGTGTTAATACCTGAATGTAGATGAGGAGACCTCATGTATGAAGAAGTCGCCACAGTTGTAGGTGCAGGAAACTGGAATCTTGGCTGGTCAGAGTACCGGCCAACTCCAGGTGGACTTGAATACTGGCCGGAGTAGCCAGATGGCTGGGCAGGGGATGTTGGATAGGATTGGTGGCCAGGTTTGTTGCTAGATAACCCCTAGGATTGTAGAAGAATTTAGAAAAAAAACTTTTGTTTTATATACCAACTAGCGGCTACGCCCCTAGAGGCCTCTAGGGGCACTTGAGGAGGAGAGAGTCGAATTTGATAATTCAATTTCTTATTTTAGATTTTAAAAGAAAAAGTTAAAAAAAATTTACGTTTGATGTTTATTTTTCGTTGAACTCTCTTTCTAAAATTGGTAAATTTTTTAAAAATGTATTTTCTCTAGGGAGGGTGGTGGTACCCTCCCCCAAAATAGTTATAACATTCCCGGGACATATGAGAATCTACCCTGTTAAGGAGAACCCAATCGGTTCAGCGGTTAGCGAGATCCTTCGGTACACACAGACACACAGACAGATACACAGACAAACATCCTGTTACTTTAGTATAAGGATAACTTAAAAAATATGAAATTAACAAATTTAATGAAATAAAGCCTTTTCATCCTGAAGGAAAGGAGTCAAGGGTGTCTGACAAATCTCCCTTTTTAACCCAGTTACAAATCCAATGATATTTGTTGTCTAAAAGGCAAGACTTTGAAACTTAAAAGTAATTTCTTATATTTGAAAAACAGATTTGTTATACCTGTGATCTTAATTGAGCATAAGATTGAGACTCTGGAGTAAATTGTTGTTGCTGACTTGTTAACTGTGACAGTATTTGAGGATTGTTGGTGTACACATTAGCTGGGAGGTTGGCTAACCGCTGTTGGAGTGACTGAAGGGCTGCGGGTGTGTTTTGAGCAAACATTCGTGTTAAACTACTAACTGAGCATTTTTCTAGATTCAGTTCCTAAAAATTATCAAGGTAACTCTCATTGGCGCTATTAATAAACAGTTTCCTTGTTATGGAAATATCAACAAAATATTTTTATAAAATTTTTGTCAATTCAAATCTTTCAGAATAAAAAAAAGAGGACATTTAAAAAAATAGATTACCTTTAGTGACAATTTTACAGGTTTTCTTTGATCAGCTGATTTGAACCCCTGGTCACGTGACTGATCAGCTGTTTCTGATGTATCAGTGTCTAGGCTGGCCTTGGAGAAGTCAATTTGATCCACTATGTGATCATCAACTGATGTAACACGGATGCTTACTATATTTCCTAGAAAGTAAACAATGAAAAAAAATTATTTCTGAGTTCATAATTATGTCAAATGTATGAATATTAAAACCAGTTTTTCCTCTATATAAAACCTTACCTTTACTGCCTTTTCTTGTTGTTTTATCTTCCATTTGATCTGGACTGACCTCTTGGCTAGATTCTTCCACTGTTTGGTGCAGCTGCCGCGGAGGAAATTTAACAGATGTTGGCGACAGCTGATGACTCATAGCAGCTGCTCCCATTTGCTGTAACTGTTGCAGCTGCAATGGCATTATATTAACCGTTGTCTTTCTTGGAATATTGGCCAGTTGACATGTAGATGGGTTGGTAACATGTTGTCTGTTAAAGCTTGGCGTGCCGGGTCGGGCAAATGGTTGGGCTAAGCTGACCGCTGAAAGCATTTCTAGATATTGTTGCTGTGCTTGTTGATTGCTTGAATGTTGTCTCCCTAACTGCTGGTGTTGTAGATTTATAGAAGAAGTATCATGTTGAGTCTAAATAAGAATATCATTAAATTCAGAATGTTTTGGTAAAAGTATTTAATTGAAAATTCAAAAAAAATTAAGTCCAACTTTATGAGACAAATCCATTTCTAACCAACCAACCTGATGTTCTGGAATCCTGGACATGGCACCGCCCACAACTCCATGGTGATATTGATCTCCAAATCTGCCAATACCTCCAACCCTGGCCTGGCCACTGGTCCCCACCATTTGACTGCTGGCTGTTACAGGCAGCATACCTTAAATTTTACAAAAATATGAAGATACAGTTGGCTTAAAACTATATTTTGTAATCCGAACAATGATTTTTAAATAAAAAGAATATTTAATAATTTTATCATTTGTGTAGCATCTCTTAAACTGACTGACTGAATTATACCTTATAACAGAAAAGTTGTATATACCTATGAGAGTGCATCTAAAGTACATTGAACACTTCTTAATTTTAATTATAAATTCGACCCATTTTAAATTCTTTGAATTTTCCCGAAGGGAGAGGACAATTAAAATTAAACCTTTTCCCTTAATAATCAAGTAATTTATTACTACTATTAGGTCATATATACATCTTTGCATTTATGACCGTTTTCGGTCTTGTTTGTTTATACACTTCTATCTATCTATTACCTGATCCTAGTCTACCCTGCAAGCCAAAAGCTCCAGTGACAGGTGTCCCACCCTGGGGCATTGAGTCTTTCCTGGATGGGGCACTAGGCCCCCCAGGTTGGGTCGGGGAGTGTAGGTCTGATAGATGACGGGTTACTGGTATTCCTAAATTTAAAACCCTTATGAACCCATTAATCTTAAGAAATTAAACATATTCTCGTATGTTAAAATTAGGTTAATAAAAAAGTGGTAACATTAAGAAAATATAATAACTGTACATAGTAATTTTCAATAATCACGAATAATTGTATTCTAAAGTACATAAGACTGTGACAAATAGACAGACGTACCGACATACAATACTTAACAAAATGTAGCGTTGCTACTAATGACAATAGTAATAATACCTTGTTCAACTCTGACTAGTGAAGGAGTTTGAAATCGCGGGGCAAAACTTGTCATATCTGGATAAAAATTTATATCAACAAATCAAAATATTTAGGAAATACTACAATTTTAACTAATATTCTTTTGAAATTTAAAAAGTTTTTTACATCTTTAGAAATTTTAAAATTTCAATACTTCTCTGTATTAGATACATTGTTTTAAAGAATGACCATTAAGTTAATACTAAAGGACAGACTAACATTTAGCTTCCATAATTGAAAGAAATGATGTTCTTTAGGTTAAAAAGTGGCGTTTACAATTCACTAGAGGGTTGTGAACCCGTTAAGGGATTCCTTCCCAGCTTAAAATTTAAGAAATTCATAATGGGTAGGGAGGGGGGAGGTTAACTCATTAAGTTAAAAAAAGGGGAAGGTATGACTTTCCAACTTAAAATTTGATTTCATTTAAGAAAATACAACCCCCTATCACACGCCACTGGAAAAAATAAGATAATTTGAAAAACATAATTCTAAAAATCTAAAATAATTCCAATTTAGAAAAATTTGTCTGTATAATTTATGGCAACAGGTTATTATTCAATTAAATCTTAATTATAATTCTATTTATTTAATCTCTTTATATTTAAAAATAGAATTTACTTCTAAACTGTTAATCTTAAAAATCGAGGTAGTAGGTAATTCTTTTCAACTGTGAATTAATTTTTGACATACTTTTTTTATGTGATAGAATTTTTCTTATTCTTCAACTAAAATTTTTTAAAGAATTTTTCTAAATTTATTTGTGAATGTAATGAAGAAATTTTACAAATCTTTTGATTAAATTGATAGCAAATCATTTTGTTAAAACTATACTACACTTCTTATTTCCCCTCATACTGGATGAATGAACCGACCATAAGTGTTCAGTCCATGTTAGCAATCAAACTGACACCAATTTTCCCAAGGAAAATATATCAGACAATGGATGTAATTGTAGAATAAATGTGGATATTAATACAGGTTAAAAATTGTCGTCAATATAGCTTGTTAACGTGGACATGGCTTATTTGTCAGTTCGTTTTCATAAGAATGGGATGGGGTTAAGGGAGTGGATTGTATGGTCCTTATTTATGCCAGCTATAGGTTTCACTTCATCAGAGTACATGAAAATCTGGTATAATATCCAAGTAGTAATAAATCTATAGTTGTACTCACTTGAACAGAGTGGTGTTGGAAACCTTAGCTGGGGTTCTTTGGGTATAGCTGTTGTTGTTATTATGGTAGTCAAGGATCTCACCAAACCTTTGCTCCCAGCTGAAAACAAAATTGAAAGATTAATAAACAAGGACAATAAAGTTAACAAGTAGCCAACCACTTTTAGCTAGCTTAGAGGTAAAATGACAGAAAGTTGTAATTGAAAAAAGGAAGTATCTTTCTAGCTATCTGTCTGTATGTCTGTCTGTCTGTTTGTCTTTTTGTCTTTTTGTCTGTCTGACTTTCTTGTCTTTTTTTTTCTTGTCTGTTTGTCTGTCTGTCTGTCTTTATTTGGCTGTTTGTCTGTCTCTATTTGACTGTTTGTTTGTCTGTCTGTCTCTATTTGACTGTTTGTCTGTCTGTCTGTCTCTATTTGACTGTTTGTCTGTCTGTCTGTCTATATTTGACTGTTTGTCTGTCTGTCTATCTCTATTTGACTGTTTGTCTGTCTGCCCAACTGTCAGTTTGTCAGTCAATTTGTCTGTTTGTCTGTTTGGCAGTCTGTGTATAAATCCATCTATCTATCTATCTACCTCTTGTCCAGCAAGAGGTTGAACCACGGTTCTGTAGACTTAATCTTCTACCTGAAATTGATTTAAATTTAATTTTCAGCAATAAAGTTAACGAATAGAGGGGCAAAAAATCCACATTGGTTTATTTTGGGGTGAGGGTAAAAAATGGAAAATTAATTAAATTTTTTTTTTTTTTTTGGGGAGGGGGTAATCTTTATATCATAGAGACAAGGACGTCCAAGCTTTTATATTTATTTGGGGGAGAATAAAAATTAAAAATAATTTTTACCCCCCCCCACTTGGACGTCCATGGGGGTAGATACACCCCTTGAGTTTCTTCTCTCCCCAACACAGAACCCTGTGTACGCCACATGATTTATACTTAATTAGTATGATAAAGAAGTTACAATATGTAAAATATTTTACTCATTTTCGTGTAAAAAAGATGTAAATAATAAATATCTAAATATTTAGTACGTAGTATTATTTTTGGTAGCGTAGCTACTCTATCCGATAAGATTTATCCAACACCCGTTTGTTTGTCTGTCTGTATATCTGTCTGTCCGTAGTTCTGTCCGAGGTCTGATTCTCTCTTTGGCTACAAACAACAGGTCTGATTCTTTATCTCTCACTACGCCTGTCTTTAGGTTCGCCTGTCAGTAGGTTTTTCTATTGATACGTCAGTCCCACCAAAGACATCGTACTACTTTGTATTATTGACTAGCGGCTTCGCCCCTAGCCTCTAGGGGCTTTGCCCCAAGAGATGATAAAAAAAGTTAAGGTGAAATTCATAAAAAAAAGGACCAAGGAAATCTCCTGCAAAAAAAGGACCAAGGATATCTCTTACAAAAAAAAAATTTCCTTTTCGGGGGGGGGGGGTTGGAGGTGTCCCATCCCCCAAGAAAATAGCCTAAAACCAACACAGGACCAGTAGGTATATTCCCTGAAGAGTAGAATCCGATCGGTTCAGTGGTTACCGAGATCTTAAGGGACAGACATCAAAACGTCTAACATGATTGTAAAACTTCAAAGCAAGTACAAATATTAACATAATAATATGAGTTTTTGTCAATTAAGCTGAAGACCTATCTTACACCAAATGAACACATTACAATAACCTTAATGTAACTCACCATTGGAGTAAAACACTAGAGGAAGAAAGGGTTAAATAACTTTATCTCCCCATCGCATCAACCTTGTGCAACCTTTCTAATGGGTCATTCAAAATCAACCAATGGTGTCGCTTATATTAACACGGCCAAGCAGCAGAAAATAATTTAGAAGCAGACGAAAGAGGTCTTTGAAAAAGGAAGCGAGGTAATTGTCTGTAAATACATCTATGCTATAGATCTGTTCACTCACCTAGAGCGTGTGTAGTTGGCGTTTGGAATGAAGGACGGCGGCTAAATTGTAGAGAACTGCGGCGGACTGGTATAGGCTGCCATATACTTCTAAATAGATAGATAGATAAATAGCACGGCGGCTAAACTGTAGAGAACTGCGGCGGACTGGTATAGGCTGCCATATACTTCTAAATAGATAGATAGATAAACAGCACGGCGGCTAAACTGTAGAGAACTGCGGCGGACTAGTATTGGCTGCCATATACTTCTAAATAGATATATTGATAAATAGCACGGCGGCTAAACTATAGAGAACTGCGGCGGACTGGTATAGGCTGTCATATACTTCTAAATAGATAGATATATAAATAGCACGGCGGCTAAACTATAGAGAACTGCGGCGGACTGGTATAGGCTGCCATATACTTCTAAATAAATATATATATTATTATTATTATATTTACAGCAAGGCGAAATGATTTTAAAAGCAAATGAAAAGATAGCTAGACAGTTAGATTTTTTTACGGATAATATTTTTTTCTCGCATCGTATTATAAACAGCATTCCGCGGATATAGAATTTACAGTACATAGTACATTTTTATATTCGTTGAAAGCTGGATATAATACGATGCTAAACATAGTTTTTTCGTATGGATGAGAACCGGTTCCTATACACCGGATTCGAATGAATACGAGAAATAATATTACTTAAACTTATAGATAAATAGATATATAGGGTGATAAAAAGTAAATAAATACAAAGATAAACATATGAATAGAAAAAGCAGAGAAAGGCTGCTTTTGTGTGTTAGAAATATAAAAGGCACATTCACATATAAATAAATATATTTATAGGTAAATGGTTTTGATAGATAGATAAAAAAGGTAGATTAATAGATAGATAGACAAATAGTAGCCAATTTCTTACTTGATTTTTAGCTCCCATGAAGAAAAATATTATTGTTGAGTTTTTTGAGTAAAGAAAGACACACATATAGATAAATAAATAGATAGATAGTAAGATATATAAAGACTATAATATAATATATAGATAAATAAAAGATATGATAATAGATAGATAGACAAACATAAAATTAGATAGCAACTTACTTTATTTTTAGCTTCCACGAAGAAAAAAGCTGTTTTTGAGTGTTGGAGAAAGATTCACAGCCAAGACATACATCCAACAAGGACAAAAATTTACTAACTGAAAAATAAAATAAATATCGTTTTGTAGCGAAGCTACTCGTTAATCGTCCATCTGTCTTGTTGTTTTGGTATATCCATGGCAAAAAATAATTAAACGCTTGTTCTCAATGTATGAAGATATCAGACTCTTATAAGTTTAAATCTTTAACTATATTTAATCACTTAAACTAACTTTTTAATGTATATTTTTAATTTTAAAAACCCACATTAGTTACCACCGGGCTTAAAACCTTCAGGACCCTTACCATATAGGGTTTGTTACTGCGGGGCTCTAATAGCAACTAATTCACCTAAACTAACTTTTTGTTTTTTATGCAATTTTAGGGAAACCGCCTTACTTACCATTCACAGGTTCTGTTTTTGGTGAAAGCAATAGGTTTGTGCAAACATGCCTACATTTAGATAAAAAACTTTAATATTTAAATTTAAATAAATAATAATAGTTGCTGCTGAACCTATATGGTTCTCCGTTACAATGTAGATTCTGGGAAGATTTATAACTATAAAATTTATATATACCACCAACTTCCAAGATGAATTACACCTAGAAAAACTTAACCCCCCCCCCCATTTTTTTCTTTTTAAAACTAAAACTAAATAAGGGGGAAAGATGGTTGACGAACACACAATTTCCCCTAAAGGCATCTAGATGCGTATCCGCTAGTAACTAATAAAGTAACAATTTATTTTTATACATTTTTGAATATTAAAGTTTCCTAAGAGTGAGACAAATAAGATCTACCAAAATTTGTTGTTCAGATATTCCAATTACTTCACTTTCACAAGTCTAAATACATTCATAAATAGTTTTCTCGTATTCATTTGAATCCGGTGGATAGGAACCGGTTCTCATCCATACGAAAAAACTATGTCTAGCATCGTATTATATCCAGCTTTCTACGAATATAAAAATGTACAATCATAAGATTAAAACTAGTTTTTTTAGCCGGTGCCTTCGGCGCCTCGGGGCTAAAACAACTAGTTTTAATCCTATAATTGTACATTCTATATCCGCGGAAAGCCGTTTATAATACGATGCGAGAAATAACTATTATATATTTGGAAAACCTATTATGAGACACTTATGTTTCAAATATTTAAAAACTAGAGTTGGCTCGATATAATTATCTCCCTATTGGCTAGTTTTCTATATGCATATCTATTTCTCAATAAATCTATTTTCCTCACCCGGCATTACTATCTAAAAGAAAGTAAATATTTAATAATTTAAATGATTTTAAAAAGATTTTTTAAATTATATTTTTTCCTTTACATTACCATCACCAAAGGGTTAATGATGATGATTACAATTTTGGTTTAATATTTGACCACACAAAATGTCGCCACAATCGAATTCTTTTAAAACAGAGTTTTCTTAAATTTATTATATTATAAATTAAAATTTTCTTTTTTATGATTAGAAATTAAGTACATCAATATAAGGTAAATAGCAACATGAAATTAAAAAAATGAATTTATTTTTAATAAAGTAAAATAATGGGTCTTATTGTTCTGGGCAATGAGAGTTTATTATGGATTAATGGAGCACTATGAGTTTTAATCATATATTCCTTGGAAAACTTGAGCTCGTTTATAGACATTTATTTCCTATGTAGATCTGACATGGATCTTGAAGCAATTAAGCAGGCCGTTTTGTACATGTTAAAAATTAGAAGATTTCATTAAATAAAAGTTATCGCAAATATACTTAGTAAATGATTATTTCAATAAATTATGCCCTAAAACCGGTTTTTTCCAAAGGCCTTTTTTTCGAACACTTAAGGATCTAAAGGTTGTGCAAATAATACCCGGTATTTAGGGCATAATTTGTTGAAATAATCATATTTAAATATTTGAAACATAAATGTCCCAGAATAGGTTTTCCAAATATATAAAGCATTTTACATACCTAATTGTTTTATTTTCTATGCATAATTAAGCTTTAAAAAAAATCATTTTTCTTAAATGACCCTGTATAAACGGATATAGAATATGTTGATATTGTGACAGGAAAATTTTTGTCGTCAATTTAGGTTGTCAATATAGTTCTCGGATATTAGTCAATACGTTCCTCCATTGTAAGGGTAAGAGATGAGTAAAGTCATAGTCATCTGAGAAAAATATTTTATCAGGGTATACGTTTGTAACAACTTTATAATCATTATCAAAATGTCCGTGCGTTTATTAAAACCTTGATTTTTGAAATAAAGATTATTTTGATGGTTAGACATAATTCAAATTCTAAAGAATGATAAAAAACTTCTTGAATAGCGAAGTTGTATTTTATGAGTTTCATTCAATTCCAAAAATAATATATATGTATGAAATTTTTTAGAATCATTGAAATAAGAATAAATTAAAGAAACTATTAATCCCTTTTGATCAGAGGTAGCTTGAATTTCAGTCACTTCTTTTTCCTCTTGTGTTTCTAGTCCCTGCCTTTGTGACTGGACTCCCTCGCTTTCAGTCTCTGTTTCTAGTCCTTGTGGTTGAGACTGGACTTCTTGCTTTGGTGGATTTTGTGTAGTTTCTTAAAAAAACAAAAATATATGGCATAATCGTTTTTTGTTTTTTGGAGTGACATGGATTATCTGAAGGTTTTTACAATAAATTTTACACCCTATATGGTCAGTAAAACACAATAATAAGTTGAACTTTTTGGCTTATCATATGAATATGAATAGAAGAATGTATGCCTTCGTTTTCGTACCAATAATATAGTCGGATTATTCCGATACTGTTTTCCTACTGGCAGAATAAGAGGGGTAGTGCATCGAGTTTTATATTCCTCAAAAATTTTATACCTGTAATTTCTGGAGGCATAGGACTCTTCAGGATCACCTCCAGCTCTACCAGCAGTTTCCGCATGTCAAAATTGTCAGATTCTAAAATTTAAAAATGATGATTTTAAATTAAAGCCCGTTTACTTCAAAATAAAAGGGGAGGGTTTAGTATTACCTTGTTTGTTTTATTACTTTAGTTCCTACCAGCGGCTTCGCCCCTATCCTATAGGGGCTTTGCCCCAAGAGGTAATTAAAAAAAAAATTAGTACCCCCACTAAGGTAACCCCACTAATTTCTGTTAAAAAAAAAAATTAAGTACCCCCACTAAGGTGCCCCCACTACTTTCTATTGAAAAAAAAAATGGGGGGGGATTTTTTTGTTTTTAAGGGGGTTTGGGGGTGTCCCACCCCCCAAGAAAATAGCCTAAAACCACCACAGGACCAGTAGGTATATACTCTGAAGAGTAGAATCCGATCGGTTCAGTGATTACCAAGATCTTAAGGGACAGATAGACGGACAGACATCAAGCTACTTTGTATTAAAGATATCTATAATACAAAGTAGCTTGATGTCTGTCCGTCTGTCCGTCTGACCGTCTGTCCGTCTGTCTGTCTGTCCCTTAAGATCTTGGTAACCACTGAACCGATCGGATTCTACTCTTCAGGGAATATACCTACTGGTCCTGTGGTGGTTTTAGGCTATTTTCTTGGGGGGTGGGACACCCCCAACCCCCCCAAAAATAAAAAAAAATCCAACCCCCAAAATTTTTTTTTTACATTTTTTGTAAAATCTTAGTAACTGCTGATCAAATTGGGCTCTACCCTTCTGGGAATATACCTACTGGTCCTCTGGTGGTTTTGAGCTATTTTCTTGGGGGGTGGGACACCCCAACCCCCCCAAAAATAAAAAAATCCCCACTTTCAAATTTTTTTTTTTT
This sequence comes from Acartia tonsa, assembly GCF_053477335.1. Lineage (NCBI taxonomy): Eukaryota > Metazoa > Arthropoda > Copepoda > Calanoida > Acartiidae > Acartia > Acartia tonsa. The sequence goes on along the minus strand of NC_137271.1, from coordinate 12,631,451 downwards.
ATTTTTTTTGTAAACAAAAACCAGTAATTGGGGTGGGGGAACCCAACTGCAACATGGGGCGAAGCCCACATGAATCCCCCCCCCAAAAAAAAATTAAAATATTTTTTTTTATTTTAATTTTTGTGTATGCGAACAACCTAGGTCTAATTTTTACGAATTGAAATTTTTGTGTATACGGCAAACAACCTGGGTTTAATTTGTACAAATTCAAATTTTTGTGCATAAAGCGCACAACCTGGGTTTAATTTTACCACAGAGTAATTAAACAAAGAATAATTTTTTGAATATTTCTATTAAGGAGGGTTGACTTCCCAAAACTATATAGGGCGAAGCCCCTAGAGGCTAGGGGCGAAGCCGCTAGTGGTAAGACAAGCAGCTAAGACACTAGAGGCCTCTAGGAGCAATTGAGTGGGGAGGGGGGGGGGGGAGGAGAGGCGACACATAACTTTTAAACTTTAATTCTAAAAAGAAAAAGTAAATAAAAATCTAAGGGGGTAATTTTGTTTTTTAGGGCCACCCTTCCACTAAATATATATAAACCTTTTTAAGAAATATGAGGAGCTGCACTTTAAAGGAGAAACATATCGGTTCAACGGGAACCGATTTCCTTCGGTACAAACAGACAGAAAAACATAGATCCTGTTACTTGAAAGATTTAGTTTTGCCTTTAAACTATAAAAAAAAGTTGATTATCAGAAATCAAAAAGAAAAAAAGTTTGCTTTTTTATAACTATACAAGTATACATCATTACTTTTTTTCATTCATTTTCTTCATTCTCATAAGAAAGAGAAAAAGATGATATAAATAATAAAAGTTAATTTTTTTTATTATATGCCTCTTTCTTTTCAACCAGTAAAAAAAGATATTTAATTATTTTGTCACTTTGGTTTTATTTGGATTTTTTTTACATACTAGCACAGAAATAGCCTAAAACCAGATTACAGCCGTCTTCAAGGTCTTATGCAACACATTTGCAATCTCTCATTATACCTCCAACCACTTATTTTTAAATTAAATTGATAGAGGGGGGAGGGGTTAGATTTTCTTCCACAATGAACACACGAAAAACTAATTTTTTTTATATATATTTCAAAATCCATAATTGAGAAAGATTTATTTATATCATACATAGTCCTTATATATCCTTGCTAATAACGGAATTCTAATTATCACATATTGCAAAATATTTTTCTTTGCAACGAATGTATAAATAGCAGAGAATTGGGGATGTGACAATGGAAGAGACATTAATCTTATTCCGAAAGAACGTGTTTTTTGATTCCCAAAGTTCAAAGTTTTAATTTACCAGGGTTCAACAAAATATATTTTTTTCAATAATTACTCAACAGAATTAAAAAAATAAGTTGTCAAATTAAAGATCTTACTATTTTTGTTCATAATGGCAATTTTCTTCTTTTTTTGTTGCGTTTTAGTATCTTAAAACCAACTTAATTAAAAAATAAGAGGTCTACAAAACATCTAAATTCTATGGATCATTTTACATCTACTTCTTACTAAAAGCACCGACTTGCCATTAAAAAAAATCACAAAAGTTAGGACACGTTCCTTTAACTAACATTAAATTCTTAATAAAATTAAACTCTTTGATTTTTACAGAAAATAAATGGCCTAAAACTAACCCAGGAAATTTTAAAAGCTTCCCTAAATAAAGTCCGCAATCAGTTAAGTAAATCTTGAGCTAAAGACAGTTAAACTTTACTTCTTTAGGTAATAGGTTTAGTAAAACTAAAAAATCATCTTACCTAAACTAGCATTCATACTTTTGAGAATTTCTGGCCTTTCTTTTAGCTTGGATATTGAAGCAATCATTTTTCTACGGGCACCCTATTTATTTTTAAAATTTTCATCATTATATTTATAGTATTTGATGAAAATTAAAATAAACCAAGTATATTATTAATATCTTAATATTTTACTATTATAGTAAATGAAATCTTTCTAGCATGACTGAACCATCAGAGTTTTGACGTACGGACAGATGAAGTGAATTATAGAGTAGCTTCGCTACTAAAATGTAACAGCTAATAACAATAGTATTATTTAAACTTACTAAAATAACAAATATTCTAATAATAGCATATTTGTGAAACCTTTTCAAATGGAAAGGTTAGGAGTTATATATAACATTTAAAAAAATGAAGGTTTTTTTTAGGTTTTATAAAGTTCTTAAACAAGGATGACAACATACATAAGTAACGAAGCTCAAAAATTATGAATGGAAATTACTATGAAGCAGTGTCATACAATAAACATTAATCTTAATAAAATAGAGAAATTAGGAAACTGTAAAAATCACGCAACCTTAAAAATCACAAAAATTAAAAAAATCTAGGAATCGATCTAGCACCGCAACTTATAGAAAATCCTAATGAAACTTGGTAAAAATATGTAAAATATGAGCATATTCAATCCCTGATAATTTCAGCCGCTAATCCTGAATAGGAATCGAAAAAACCATAGAAAACCTAAAAATCTAGGAATCGATCTAGCACCCCAATTAATAAATAAATCGCAATAAAGCTTAAGGAACTTATGTAGAATGTAAATCTAAGCAATCCCTGAAAATTTCAGCCCATTATCTTAGAAAGGAGTTGAGAAAATCAAGAAAACATGAAAATCTAGGAATCGATCTAGCACCCCAAATAACAGACAGGTGTTCAAAATTAAGTATAGATTAGATGGGCATATGTTATGAGAATCTTCACTAAAAATTTCAGCTGTCTATCTTTTATAGGAGCCGAGAAAATCACGTTTCCCCCACTTTGTCTCGGACAGACGGACAGACGGACAGACGGACGGACGGACGGACGGACGGAAGGACAGACGGACGGACATTTCGAATTATAGAGTAGCTTCGCAACTAAAAAAAACAATGATACATACATAAAAGCGAAAGTCAGACAGACGGACAAATGAATATTGACTATGTATAGAGTAATTTCATTAAGGAAAAAACTGAATACTATCTAAAGATCTAACCAAAAACTTTAAAATAAACCAAATGCTTAAATCAAAAGAAAGAGCTAAGTAGAAGATTAAATAATTCTCTTATTCGTTGAAAATTTTCCTTTGTAATGTTCAAATCTTCTAAGTCTTCTTCTTTCAAACTAAAAGAATATTATTATTATAGGTATTTCTTACAATTACCCAACAAACAACCAACCATTTGATTGCACGACCCATGTCTGGAGGTCCCAACTGTGCATGGTAATGAGTTGCGCCTATTTTTGGCCAAGGCATACCCCCAAGCTCTAACTATTTCTGTCGAGCACCTGACAAAGCAGCAGAAGAAACTATTTTTACGTCTTTATGACGTGGTGTTCGGCCGAGATTCGAACCTATCACCTTCGCAACAACCAGCGTATGCGCTACGTGTTAAGCCAAAGTAGCTGGTTTTAGTAATGATGATAAACAAAATTATAAGATAAGATAAGATAAGATAAGATTTATTTTCCTCAAAGGTACAACATATTTTATTAGATATATATCATACATTAGGTTACTATGCTTTGATTGGTTTGATTGTTCTGGTTTGTTATGTTTGATGCAGATTTGAGAACAATTTACATAATAACTATTATTAAGTACCTAGCATGGAATTGACCGAACTTCGTCTCCACCTAGTTACCAGGCCAGTTCGAATAGAATAAAGATAACATTTTACAAGAAAAATTCCATGCAACATTGTACCAGATAGTTGGCATAACCCTTTAAGGGTTGTGGAGCCACTGGTGTACTTTGACGCTTGCCAAGCCGATACAATGTTATATGTGCAAATAATCTTAACAATAATGATAATAAAATACAATATCTTGCTGTGTATTTCAGACATCCTCCTACTATCAGTTGCAACTTCTCCAAGCATAAATTCGGAACAATTAAGGAACCAAAACCTTCAAAAGAAGTCGCTATTCCCGTTGTGATCCTTTTTCAGCTCTACCTAGACAGTTTCCTTTGTAACAAATTATTCTCATTACAGAGTGGAGTTTTGTCCGTGTATAAGGACATCTCCACACCAATAATTACAGGGTAACGATAAATATCGCGACAACGCTGGTCCAATCCAAAAATAAAATAAAATAAGATAAGATACTCCAATGATGTGTCCATAGATAATAAACCGTACCTATATAACGTATTTAGGTACCTAAGTGAACAAGGTGTAATGATTGGTTTCGATTCCTACGGAATCTGATTTTTATTTCTTGAGAATGGATATAATAATCCACTAATGTACAAAATAATATAGGTCATATGCGATTCCTACGGAATCTGATTTTGGTATTTTGAGGTAGTGGGAGTGTGTCCCTAAATGTGTAATGTTCGATTCCTCCGGAATCTGATTTTTATGTTTTGAGAACTTGTCACAGCATAGCTGTGTATGGGGCATCAATATATAGTGGGAAAGAAAAAAGGGGGGGGGAGTGGGTGGGAGAGGGGAGGTGAGGGGAGAGTGGTTTGTGCTCAAAAAATGTTTATATTAATCTCACCCTTTTTTAAAAGAGAAGGGTGAAAGTGGGTCATGGTAAGATTAAAAAACTGTGGCGTGCTGTCGCGCGCTAAATTTTGGTCATAGCTTAGCTTTTAGTGGAGTTTTAATCCTACTGTTGTTTAGACACGAAAATGTTCGGAGAGGAAGAATACCAACAAATGTGGCAGCCGCTACGCAATCGATTGACAATAACATATCAACGACTTCTCAATATAGTTAATGGTGACAATGTCAGCGAGGAAGTGCGTCGTGAGGTAGCCCGTCTACTATACCAGCAAGGTTATCTTGAAACCGAGTTGGCACTCACTCTGTATAACCCCAACAAAGACATGGAGTATCATGAAAATAAATTGGGTGAAATTGCTCAGCAGATAACTGCTCAAGAGGGGGCTTGTCTCCAACTTTAGCTCCAGAAAGTGGCCATTACCGGTCAAGACTAGTTATGGTCAAATTCTCTACGACTTCATATACAAGATATCCGCAAAAATCCGCAAAAATATCCGTAAAACATCCACAAAAAATCAACAAATAATCAACAAATAATCAAATATGGCTATTAAAAAATTGTGAGAAATAGTACTGTAAAAAAAAAAAGAGTTATTTTGTGTGCTAATTTAATTTTAAAATGTACCATAAATTCATCAATTTTGTTTTAATTAACCCATTAGTGCCGAACCGGGTTTTAAAACCCGGTGCCAGAAAATGGAAAAAAAACCGGTTTCCGGCTTCATAATTGCATCATTCTCAGTATGAATCCCCCCTCTACTACCCTGGCTTTCATTTCCCCCTGGAGCTGGCAGTTTAGCTTACTTCCGTTTGCTGGTATAGATCAACAAAGTTTGAAAATCATGACAATTCAAAATACCCCATCTAACTTTTTTGTTTTTATAGTAAAGTCGCTGATTTTTTTCGTGAAATCTAATGTTTATTGACAAGTACATCTATTTGTGAATTCGTTTTATTTAAATTATTATTTTTTATATGATTTTTTTATCGTTTTTTTACGCCCTATATAGGCCCGGTTCGGCATTTCCATTTTGAGTCTGAAATTTTTATTACCCGGTTTCACTAATAGATCTTTTTTGACAACAACAACAAAACAGGGTTTTTTTACCCGAAATCGCCGGCTAAACACGAAATTTGAAATAAATCGCTTCGTATTATACTTGTAGCTCTTTAGATTACATGAGGTTGTGTAGTTTTCAATTACGGATCGTATCAAAGTTCTAAAAAGTGTTCATCTCACTTTTGGCGTTCAAAAATTACATTTTTCGATTTTTGGTCAAAATAACCGGGTTTATACAGGTCAACCGGGTTTTAAAACTGGGGGAAAGCACCAAAAACGGGTGTTAATGCCTGGTTGGTATTTATGGCCAAGCCGAACCGGGTTTTTTTGCAACTTTCCTGTGCACGCCACTAGAGCAAAACAAAAAAATACGAATTCCGTTTTGACCATTATAAAGCTTCCCTGAAACTTACAGCTCGATCGGCCCATAAAAGTGGCGCTCGGCACTAATGGGTTAATAAATCCTAGATATCTTGCTATGAACTTTCATTAATATTGTTTAAAAGATGTATATAAAGCAATAGGATGTCTGTTAATATGTTGCTATGGGTCAAGCCTAATAATAATATTGCATTAGCATCAAAAAAATAAAGATAAAAAAGTATAAATTGGTGAAGTAAGAGACTAGTTAAGTATGTGGGGAAAATCAGGGAATTGAAAAGGTATGGGGGAGGAGGGGGGGGGGGAAAACGAAGGGGAGAAAATGGGGCGTGGTGAGTGGTTTGTTCACGGCCGTGGCTACCTACCAGACAGAGGGAGCGGCGCTTATTGTTTGGTATAGGTAGAAGGGGGAAAAAAAAAGGGGGTGGGGGGAAGAATGGTTTCCTGGTATAGCACAGAAGAATAAAAGAAAAAGGGCGAGAGGGAAACAATTGGTTGTGAAGCATAGGGGAAAATACGCCGGAAACGGAAGTGGGGAAAGTGTATTACTAATTGATAAATTAAATTAAAGATTGCATATTGTATGGTGTTAAAACACAAAGGGGGTATAAATATGGGGTAGGTTAGGTCAAGATTTAATTGTTTCCAAGATGTCAAATCAAGAAGAAGAAGTAGGACAAGGCCAAGGTGCTATACCAGGAGGAGCGCCGGAAAATCCGGAGGAGGCTGGAGGTGAGGAAAATGTTCCCCTCCATGCTCAGGTGCAGGAGCTCGTCGCCATGCTCGACACAAGCGACGAAGTAGATGATCCTGTACCCGACGTCCAGCAGCTGTTGAACCTCGCGGCAGTGCCTGATCTACTCCCATTTCCGGGGGTAGACAGGCGCTGTTTAGACCTCTGGTTTATGGTCAAGCGCAGGTTGAATGGCGTCGTGTACGAGGGCGACATGCTGATGTGGAGGAGGTTCCGCAACGATGCCATCGATGAGGAGGTCCTCCGCATGATGTATGGGAACTATGGGTTAGTCGTGCGATTAATAGCAGCACTGCCCACGTTAGCCCGGTCCTTCCAAGCCAACATGGACGCCATCGCCGCGATGGACCGCCTGGTCACAGTCCAGCAGGACATCCTAGAGGAGCTGCTCCATCAGGAACCCGACGGCGTCGACGACTCCAGCGACTACGACTCCTAGGTGGCTATGCCCTCTGTACAAGAGCTTAACCAGTCTGCGATAGTCATTATAATAAATTTCGATATCAAAATTTAAATAAATAAATAAATTTTCGGCCAAAATTCAACAAAAACTTTGTTATTTTTATTGGATAGATAGAGGTTGCGTGATTCGTTAGCTGCTGGATTAAGAAAATAATATAAAAGAAATAAACTAAGGGTAAAAATGTAAAAACGATAAAATGGATAAAAAACAAACTATGCCAAGCTACTCTATACTTGGGTATGTGTGTCGGTTCCTACGGAACCTATTCGTTGTGATTTGAGGTTAAGGAAATGCTGTTTTATTGAATTTTAACAAAGAAGTTTAATGCTTACAGAAAGTCGTGGGCTAAAAAATAAGGAGTACGGATAGAAACTTGGTTTAAGCAAACAAAAAAAAACTCAAAAAGAACAGAGATTTTTAGCATTAGCAAAACAAATGTTGAGTAAAAAGAAGGAAAAGTATTTGTATTTTAATTAAAACTCAATTTTGTTTATGTAATAAGTAAAACATTTTTTCTTAAAAATATTTTTATTATCAATTAATTTAATTTCAAGTGGAAGGTTGTTAAAGATAGTTGGAAAAGAGTTAAGAGGGGCGTGCAGGAGAAAGTTTCTATTGGTGCCCGGTTCGTAAGCAAAGTTGTTCCTGTTCCTTGTGCCATACGTATGTCTGTCTTGAACAAAGTTCCAAGTGTTTTCAAAGATTTTAGGAAAAATGCCTAGTTTATAGGCGTGCATGAATTTACAAACATTGAATTCAATTAATAGGTTGAATGGAAGTATGCCATTAGATTTAAAGAATTCAGCTGTGTGAGCTCTGCTTGGTAAGTTTTGAATTATTCTAATGGCTTGCTTTTGTAGTTTAATAATTGGTGCTAACAGATACATAGGGCAGGCAGTGAACAGGAGACAACAATATTCGATATTCGACTTAATGTAAGAAGTATAGAGTAGCTTTAGGTGTTTTTTGTCCAACAAATGACGCATTACTTTCATACTATAAATTATTTTAGAGACTTTGCTATAGACTTTTTCAAGATGATAAGAAAATTTCATTTTCTCGTCTATTTGAATCCCTAAGTGTTTGATACTACCCTCGCTGGTACCGCTAACAAGATCCAACTTAGTAATTTTTGACTCATCATTTTCATTGTGGTTGTTCATATTTACATAAACTTCGAAGTTGGTCTTAGCTGCGAGCTCAGCGGGGGTGAGTATCTCTCGGGGGGAGGAAAAGACCATACATTTGGTCTTGCGGGGGTGTATGAGAAGCTTATTGGCATTGTACCATTGGGTCAGTCTGGGGACAAGCTCCTTTGCAAGGTTTATTAATTGGATAATATTCTGCTTTTCAATGAAGCCCACTGCATCATCAGCAAAGAGATTGATTAGGATCTCTTCACTGCATGAAACAAGGTCATTGATGAAGATTAAAAAAAGAATTGGTCCCAGGACTGACCCCTGGAGTACGCCAATGATAATGAATTCAATAGTAGAGGAGAAAAGGCCCTTAAAAAATACACGCTGCTTTCTATTTGCATAGTAACTACGGAACCACTTGAGTGCAACCCCCCTTATCCCTGAATTCTCCAGTTTGCTAAAAAGGATGTCCCTATTTATCATGTCGAAACACTTTCTTATGTCCAAAAATATGGCCATACAGGAAGCGTTTCGACTGAGTGCTTGGGTGATCATTGTACTTAAGTTCAATACATTATGAAAGGTTGAGATCCCTTTCATGAAGCCAAACTGGCGATTGCTAAAAAAAGACCGATCCTCTAAAAACTTGACCAGCGTATCACAGACATATTTTTCGATGGGTTTAGAAAAGTTATCAATGAGACTAATGCCTCGATGATTATCTGCCTCGCTGAGTGAACCTGATTTGTGAAGGACGACTATTTTGGAAGTTTTCATTTTCTCAGGAAAAGTGCCATTTTGAAGTGATAAATTATAAACATGTGTTAGGGGAGTGGCAATGGTATCAGCACAGCGAGACAGAACATACATCGAGACATCATTGATGTCTGTGGAACGCTTAGGTTTAATGCTACGGATAATATTAATAACCTTGAAGGGGTACAATGGTTCAAAAAAGAGGGAGTCTTGACATGGGGGTGGTAAGTATTCAAAAAAATTTTTGGGTGTGGAAGGAATTTCAGGCCTTAGGGAAGACCCAATTTGACTAAAATAACGATTGAATTCGTTAGCTATTTCTTGGTCATTTTCAATTTTGTTTGGGCCTACTTGAAGGTATGTGCACTCAGGGGAAGATTTATTAAAACCAATGACCTCTTTAAGAGTTTTCCAAAGTTTTTTCCCATCCCCATTTGCATCTCTTATTTGTTTTCTGTAATAATCAATCTTTGCTCTTCTCACTTGCCTATTATAATTATTCCTATAGACATTGTAAATACTTTCATTTTCAATTGTTTTGTCTTTTAAAAAGTTACTGTACAAAATGTCTCTATGCAATCTACAACGCAATAAGTAATCTGACATGAAAGGTTGCTGGGGCTGGGTGCGTTTGTTTTTACGTTTTTTTCTAACTGGACACTTTTCATTATAAAGTTTCAAAAAGGTTGAAATAAAGTTATCATAAGCAGTGTTTGTGTTGTCCTGACTTAAAACATGATTCCAGTTAGTGTGGTAGAGTGCATAGTTTAAGGCATCAAAGTTTTCATCATTCAATTCTCTTTTTTCAAAAAAATCTGGAAGTTTGGGTTTATTTACTTTGTCTATTCGGAATGAATTAATAATTGGCAAGTGATCGGAGATTTTTGAAGTTAAAACAAAAGATGACATTAGGTTTTGAATAAAATTCCCCACCCCGAATAAATCAAGAAGGGTTGCTGTGGTTCTAGTAACTCTAGTGGCTCTGGTAACAGTATTTATGATACCGTTAAAAGAAAAGGATTCAATAATTCTCATGGAGTTGCTATTTATGTTACTTATTTTGAAAAGGTCAAAGTTGAAATCTCCTACAATGAAGTATGGTATGTTTAGTGCTGCTATTCTATCAATCAAATCCAAAAAAAGCTCAAAAAATTCTTCGATTTCAGCATTACTTTGATTAGGTGGGCGGTAGCAGTTTAATAAACAAAACTTTAGACCATTGTAGGAAATTTTTAAGCAAATAGATTCAAGAATATTTTCTTTAAATGAGAACTTATCAAATAATTTATCTACTTTATAGTATCTGCTTACTAAAATACCCACCCCTCCCCCCCTATTATTTGCTCTAAGTTTAACATGCCAATCATAATTATTAATCCCATAGCAATCCATATTTACATCCTTATTTAGCCATAATTCTTGGAAGCACAGAACATTTAAGTGGATATCGTGTTGCTTGAAGAAGTCTACGGTTGAGACAATATCGTTATATTTAGAATGTAATGACTGACAATTAATACTAAAAATATTGAGAAGGTTTTCGTTGAATGTTTTCAGTTTCTAAACAATACCTTGTTCACTTGAAAAGACACAATTTATTCCGAATTCATTTTCGAAATCATTAAAGTAGTCACCGTAAATCGGATTCATAAGATTTAGACCAACGTTATCGTTCAAGTTACCGTTATCCTGGTTAATTTGTTCATTAGGGAGGTTTGTCATAGTAGAGCTGGTCCAGGAGCACCGCAGGAGGAGTCGCTTTAACGTCAAGTATGGACATCTGAAACACAGTAGATATTAATGAACAAATAAAGATAGTTAATATACAAAATATTATCGTTGAAACGAAAAAAATTACTATATTTACTATATTTATTCCGATTGCGTTTAGTTTATGTGTGTGTTGGGGGTGGCAACACATTTAAAAGCTAGTTTAGTTCCCCCTACTCATTTTCATACAAGTTCCATATATTTTATATGCTAATCAACAAAAAATAGAGATATGATTGAGACCATAGTTTAAGATTAATAGGCGACATTGACGTTCGAACAATTATAAGTTAAGTAGTATATATATAATATTATAAAGTTCACGTCATATGGATCAAAATTAACTCCAAAATATTTAAATTATTCCGAAAATAATAACTATGCTGAATGTCTTATGTTAGGTACCTTTTTTCGCCGTTCAAGATACTTAACTTCATGTTGAGATTACCGCCTTTGTTGCTATACGTTTTGTTTTATTGGCGGTGTCTCTCACTTCCTTGATTTCTCTGGATTTGGCCCTCGTGGCAACAGGATCAGAAGGTGCTGAGTCAACGGTAAATGTCCTCGTGGCAACAGGATCAGAAGGTGCTGAGTCAACGGTAAATGCAGAAGATGCAGAAGCAGGAGGTGCAGAACATGCGGCGGCAGATGCGGCGGCAGACACGGCGGCAATTGCGGCAGTAGGTGCAGATACGGCGGCGGTCACGGCGGCAGGTGCGGCGGTGAGCGCGGCGGTGAGCGCGGCGGCAGGTGCGGTAGTGAATTCAGCGGCAACGGCGGCGGCGGGTGCGGCGGCGGGTGCGGCAGGTGCAGACTGTGCGGCGGCGGCAGGTGCAACGGCGACATGTGCGGCACTAGGTGCGGCGGTTGCAGTTGCGGCATTACGTGCGGCAGAGTCTATGGGAGGGAACACAGCCAGGTCCTCAAGAGCTGGGGCAGGGGCAGACGTTGAATTATGTTGAACCGTGCTGGCTGGATGGGCAGTGATTGTACTAAACTGTCTGGGGAAGTCATCCTCTGTTAAATCAGCTTGGTTCGAGAAGAATGTTTTCCTTTCCTCAGGCGTTAACTTGTTGAAACGAAGGATCGGCGGTGCTTCAGACAGAAAAAAATCCTCACTTCCAGGTATGGGTTGAGCCATTTCCTTCAGGTCTTTGCCGAACGGGTTAAGGCAGCGTATCCAGCGGCTGCCGTTCTTGAGCTGGAATTGCACATATTGGCCAGCGACTTTGGCCCTCGAAATCTGGTTGGTGGCATATACAAAGGTCATTGTCTTCCTGTTGAGGTCTGACATATCTTGTTTGGCTTGCACAAATCTGTTGGGAAAGAACGGGACCGGTGACGCGTTATTCCTGGGGTTGAACCTCTTGATCTCGGCGTTGTAGCGGTCGAGCACAGCCTTCTTATTGTTCATCCACGCGTCGAGGTAGGATCTAGACATAAAACGAAAGATAAAAACGGGGATCTGGCCCTTTGTATATGGGAGCATATGAGCACGCTCAACGATATCACTAAAATGTGAAGGGATATATTCTAATTCCCCTCGTTTAACGGCGGTTTCAAGGGTGGGCCTTATAATGTTTCTGAATATAACAAACTCAGTGATATTTTCACGGTTCCATGGCTGCTGAAAGTTCACTATTCTACAACTCCAATCGCGACATCTTTGCTCTCTTATCGAGTTTTGTAGAAGTTGAAACTTTACGAAATTTTCTCTCGACGATTCGACGGAGTTTAAATAGTCCTTTTGTTGTGTAATCGTAGTCCTAATCGCTTTTTGCTCACTTGCGACTGATTTAGCGTCGACGAAATTTTCAATGCCTTCGATAGATTGTAATTTAACATTTAAATCTGAGACTCTCAATTTAATATCATTAATTTCGGTTTTATGACTGGCAAAAGTACTATGGATAAGCTCATCCCTTACCTTGGCTATATTCGCATCGTATTCACTAAACTTAACATCCAAAGCTGCGTCCAAATTTGTTTTAAATTTTGACCAATATTCTGGGTTGTCACACGTACTACAGGCCATGATGAAGTGAAGATGGCGGATCCGAGGGTGCTGAAAGAGTGTGGGTCAGCTGACCAATAGTGGGACGCGAAAAAATGTTAGCCAATGGGAGAGCTTATTTGTCGGGAGTACTTTGCGCCGGTAGAATGTTGCCAGACCGATAAATTGTCAAAAAGTTTTAGAGAGTGTCTTCACTATAAATTGTTCATTAAAGCGATTAGGTTACACATAACATAAATTTTGATTTTTTAATTCATTTATTTAATGTTTTATTTTCACTTTTTGTGTTAACAATTGACCGATACGTTAACACAAACACATTGCCAGGCCTAAATACGAGGTGCCCTCTGGCTACAGTGTCTTCCCTTTCCTCCAACTGCGGAGTGACCACGGGCAGTGGGGAGAGGGGAACTAGTTGAGAGAGAGGGGGAAGGTAGAACTGAGCTTAACACATGGGGTAGGGCGGGGAGAGCTTGCAAAATGCGTGTTCTCAGCCCGACTCTCTGAACTAAACCTTATGTTCATCATAATTAATGGTTGAAAAGTTTGGACACTATTAATTTTGAATCAACCAATAAAAGTACTCAAAGTCTGTGACCCAACGAATGGTTATATTAGGTACCAGTGTAATTTACAGTCTAATATCACCTCCCTCCCTGAGTAAACCCATATGTACTGTACAAAATTTTGTTCTAAATATATTAGCCTGCCATCCTTATCCTTACCTTAATAATTGAGAGTAGGTGATGTTATGAAAGTATTGGCTGTATTTGTGAAGTCTAAATATTAAAAATATTTTCTAGCTTTAATTTTTTATCAAAATATTTAAAAGATTACTTTTTAACTCATTTTGGATCTACTGCAGTTCACGGTAAAATATTGCTGGTAAGCAATATTTCCAAAAATCTATGAATTTTAAAGGCTGCTAGCTGCCAAACGGCTGATCGTACAGATCATAACCGCACACCATTTTAAGCGGCATAAGAAGGCCTACAAATAATCTGAAATAGCCAAAATCCAATTATGCACAGGGAAAGCTACACTGAAGAAAAAATGCGTAAAATAGGTCTTTTTCGCGCATTTCTCTGCACTGCGACATAATTATGCATTATTGATTTATGGCTATTCCAGATTATTTGTAAGCCTTCTTATGCCGCTTAAAACAGTGTGCGGGCATGATCTGTACGTTCAGCCGTTTGGCAGCTAGCAGCCTTTAAAATTCATAGATTTTTGGAAATATTGCTGACCAGCAATATTTTACCGTGAACTGCAAATAACTTTATAAAAGGTTACTAAGCTAAAAATTATCAGATTTTTTGCATTAAATGAGCCCCCCGCCTCCCCCGAAATAGGGATTTTCAGGACCCCCCCCCCCCCGGAATAGAGTCAGGGTATAAGATAATGAACGATAAATTGAAATGCATCCCCAATGATGATAAACAACATATCTCTTACTATAGATCGAAAATTTCAACGTTACTAGATTTGAACCGACCAATTAAAATTTAATAGAAGAAACCAAAAATTTTGAGCCAGATAATAAAATGGCGTGTTGATAAAACTTTGGATACCAGTGTAATTTACCCTCCAATATCCCCTCCCTACCTGTTAATATGTTTAACTTTCTTAGATAAATAATTAGGCTAAAACATTTAGTACTTTTTCATTCACACAGTACACAAAGAATGTAAAAATGAATAAAATTCATTTTTCTTATTCATTACAATCTAATCATGAATTAAAACTCATTCAAATAGAAATTACAAAACGTGTTTGAATTTGTATTGAAAATTTACTAAATGTTTGACACAAAAGACATTGTTAAAGATTTTTGACGTCATGAGAAAAATTAGAAAATATTTTATTAGGATTACCGAGTATTAGGTTTTATACAAAGCAACAAATTCTAATAATTTAAAGCAATTATTTCGGGAGGTAAATCGCTAGAAATTACCAGGGATATGATAATGGAGGATAATTAAATATTCTCTGCAATTATTACTTGTATAATCTTGCATTTGATATGGTTTGGTTTTATCGCCATCAGACAGTAGTCAATCGATATATTATAACTTGAATGTTGCAGCAAAGTTTCATGTATTATAATAAAGTGATAGTCGCAGCTAGCCAAAATGAAGATTTACCAACTTTACCCCATCCCCTCTACTCCTGGTGGATGAAGGAACCGACCAATAAATGAGTTCAATGTTAGCCACCTAAATTTTCAACAAATTTTACCCTGTCAATATACCCTATCGTATACTCTATCTCCATTAAGCAGTCATATTTATCGATTTTATGTCAACCTTATCAACTTTTCATGTCATACACCATAGTCGACATTGAAAATGTGGATACTATTTTAGCAACGGCCACTTTTATTTCATGTTGATAATGTTGACACTAAGTCAGTCATGACCAATTTAAACTAATGCTGCAAAGTATGTAAAAAGATAGTTTTAATTTTTTGTTGTTGTTTTGTCTGAATTTAAAAATTGTCTTCATTTTGTATTACGCTTTTTTCAACTAATTCTAACCCTTATATCTATTCATTTTTTTTAAAATCAGGAATATAGAAAACATCTATACAAATATGGTGCTTCTCACAAAGTACCTGTTATAAACCTTCCCTGTACCTAAGAAAAGATGTAAAGAAAAACCCCATCCAGTAGTTAGCGATATCATGAGCTACAGAAAGAGAGATATATAGACAGACATCATGTTACTTTTTTATTTGAATTCAGATGAGCTAGAAATATTCCTGAGTGTTTTTAGCCAATCCATCAGGTTTTTAATCTTTGGTTGGCTGTCAGGACCTGCAGGCAGGTTCTGGCCACTGTCACGGGATTCAGGTACACATTTCAATCTGACTCCACCCTAGAAAAATAGATAGATAGATAGCTGGATAGACAGCTGGATAGATAGATAGATAGCTGTCAGGACCTGTAGGCGGGTTATGGCCACTGTCACGGGATTCAGGTACGCATTTCAATCTAGATAGCTGGATAGATAGATCGCTGGATAGATAGATAGATCGCTGGATAGATAGATAGATAGATAGCTGGATAGATAGATAGATAAATAGCTGAATAGATAGATAGATAGATAGCTGGATAGATAACAGATAGATAGCTGGATATATAGATACATAGATAGACATATAGATAAATAGATAGAGAGATAGAAAGAAAGAAAGATAGATGGATAGATTGATAGATAGATAGCTGAATAGAAAATTAGATAGATAGACAGATAGACATATAGATGGATAGATAGATAGTTAGCTGAATAAAAAAAGATAGATAATTGGATGGACAGACAGATGGATAGATTAGGTTTAATAGATGAATTGGTAGATAAACAGAAAGGTGATTGATTGATACAAATATAGATAGATAGGTAGATAGACAAATAAGTTTTTACCTTTGATAAGTTTTTGATACTTTGTGACTCAGAAATATCAGCTTCCTCCCAACTAGAACCTAAACAAAAAACTAATTATAATTTTCTAGTATGGATTTGAATCCGCTGGATAAACACCAGAGGTGGATTCTTAAAAAGAAATTAGACTCGCCACTCGCTGGTGAGGCAAATTATTATTTTAAGAATCCACCTGTTTATTTTTTACAAGACCCAAAACATTATTTAATGTACTCCTCTTTAAAACATTTTACCCCTACAATTACTGGTCGAAAAGTTTGAACACCATTACTTTATGCATCAAACTTGCCTTCCAAATATTTTGAGTTAAGAAATGGTACTTTGTATTGTATGACGTCAAATAATGATTTTATCTATAAATTATAATTTTGTAATTTGTAATCAAGATTTTAAATCGATAGGATTATTCCAGCATGCAAGCTAACAAGCCGATGCGGCCAACCTAGATTTGTATTAATTCATGCTGCGCTACCAAAAAGATACATACCTCTATCTAGCGAGGAACTAGTTTTAATCCTAGGAATTGTGTCCCTGCCATATTCACCGTGTAAGTCCTCCATGAAAGACGACCTTTCTTCTCCGAAACTACTTCCGCGGCGACCTGACAAATTGAAAGATTGCTACTCTATTTGATGCTCAAAAATGACACAGTAGGACACACATTTAGAATATTGTACCTTGTTGTTCTAGGAATCATACACAAAAATGTTGTCAATAGTTTTTGTAATCAGCATGTTTTAAATAGATGTACTCTCTGGCAACGATTAAAGATTTGATACAATTTATAATTGGACCTAACTGATATAGGAATCATCATGCAAAGTTTGAAATTTATAGGACAATTCTGACATGCACAAATTAATGATAAGAGCTAACGGACAAAACTTTGTAAAGATATTTTTTACCTTCTGAAGATTGATAACTTCCCCGCCTATCTTCAAAATATCCACTAAACCTAAATAGTAATATTTAAATTCAATAATTTTTTATTTAAAACCTGAAAAAAACATTTTGAAAACTTAGAAATACATTTTTTTAAAAAATATTATTAAAGACGAACGGACATTTTGCAGTTTAAAAAGAAAAAGTAGAAAAAAACTTGCGGTGGTGATTATTTTAAGGGAATATTTCTCTTGGGGGGGGGGGGGGGGGTTGCAGTATCCTTGCCCAAAATTTTCATACACCTTCCCTGGACCTTTGAGAAGCTTTACTGAAAAGCAAATTCCTATGGTACATACAGACAGACATCCTGGTACCTGAGTAAAAGTTCATTACCTTCGATCATCAGAGTGGGCGCTATCTCTTCGGTCATCAGCGCTTTCATATGATAAATAACTACTTCGTCGGTCCTGCAATAGGTAAGCTTGTATCAAATACTTTGCTTATATCAAACTAACACAAAATATGGATTATATCAGGGGGGGGGGGGGCTTAATTCAATCTTAATTCTGTTTATCATACTTAACGAGGATAAACGTTAATTAATTGTCCATTGTCTTATTCCTTATGATCAAACTATCAATATATTCAACTGTCAGTTATTCTGTCTTTCTCTAGTTTATCTGGATCCTGTGTTGGAGACTTTTTTCGTCTGATAGCAAATTGCTTTCTGCTCTTTCGTAGCGACCTGGTAGAGTTAATATTTTCATCGCTTTTGGCTGATGTTGAAAGACCCAATCTATCTAACTTTCTTTCTATTTATCTATTTATCTACCTGTTCCATCAAGTAGCTATAACGGCGATCATCAGACATAGAACTCTCTCTCCTTTCTTCAGATAAACTGCTTCGAACCCGATGCCCTGCACAGATTGGATTGAATGCTTTAAAGGATGATGTAATAGTTATAAACAAAGAATATATTTCAGATTGAGGCAAAATAGAAGGTGTGTAAGACGATTTTTCCTTAGAAAGATGGTTTCTCCAAAATTAAATAGTTTCTGAAAAATAAAACCTTGTAAGGTCAAAGAATTATTGAAGATATTATTGGACATATGGACAAACACATACACAGAAACACAGAAATTTCAAATATTAAAATTGAAAACATTAAAGGCTGCTAGCGGCCAAACGGCTAAAGAAGTCTGAAAAATAATCTAGAATATCCGACACTCAATAAGGTTGTTTTAAATTCATATCCATTCCTTCAGACAGAAAGCTGCTGCGGCGATCTTCCGAGAGACAGGCGCTCAGCCGCCGATCCTCCGCCGAAAGAGAGCTGTCACGGCGGCTCTCTGATAAGCTGGACACGCGGGGCCGCTCAAAATCCCAGGATAATGTGGAACTTCGCCTCCTAGTAAATAAATATCCTAATATATATATAGTAGTAAGTTTTTTTTGTGTAGAGAAAAAGAAAAAAAAGCTTTTTGGGGGTATTTATTAGAGAGTTGATTCTTTTTTGAGGGTGGCATTCGGGTAACCTTCTCCCAAATAGCTTCACTGTAAAAGAAAACCACATTAGCGATGAATTACTCTACGGAAAGACACACAAACATCCTATTACTTCTCTATCCTGTAATTTAAAGTATTAAGGCTTTTTTATCTGAAGCTAAAGATCTCGTTAAAGGCGGTAAATCTTCAATGACCCAATAAGAAGCTTCACTGTAAAGTTCTCTTTGATTATCGAGATCTTAAGCAACATACGGACACACTGAAAGATTATTTCTTAAAGCATCGTATTATAGTTAGCTTTCTGCGGATATTAAAAAACAATATGAGATTATATTCAGTTTTGTTAGTCCCGTGGGACCGAAGGCCCTGACTGATAGACTGGTACTAATATTAAGATTTTTATTTTAATTTCGTTGAAAATACGATGCAATACATGATTTTTAAGTATGGCTGAGAACCTGTTTTATTCCTACGGATAGTAATAGGTATCTAAGACATACTGGACAATTTATTACACTATAATGAGGATACAACACACTTATGATATTAAGATATATATGCGTACCTGTCTAAACTGGAACTGTTAAACTTCCTACAGGAATCATCAGAAAATCTTCTCTCATAATCGCTTTCTAGTTCCGGGGGACAAGATTCATTCATACACAATATTAAGTACATACAGGTTGAAAAATAATAGGTTGGTTTCCTTAAAGTCCTTGTCGAGCACTCTAATAAACCCAATAATTTTTAGGATAACATGAAAATAAGAGTAGGGTGGATGTTTTTCCCTTTGCCTAACCTTTGCACGGGGCTCAATATAACCAATCCTGGCCTAAGTGACAAGAATGACTTCACACCCTCTTATACAATTTATAGGGAAAGGGAAGGGATTCAGTGTTCGATAGGTACTTTCAGAGGAAGAACCGATTATTTTTATTATAGGATAACTAATTCATCTGGCTTTAACATTATTGACAGACCTACATACAAATTCCTTATTTATAGAGTAGCTATGCTATTTAGACCATGATTTTTCCCCCTGACTTTCTCTATCTTTTAGTATAATAACCTTATTCATTAATAGGAATTAACAATACATACTTTTTTTTATAAGCAAAGCTACTATATGACTTACTTTGTCTGACTCTGCCGTATATAAGTAAGTATGTCCTAAATAGGGATTGAATATATATCGGCTGTTATCAGAAGTAGAAGACTGATCTAAATATTTGTAAAATATATTCTACAACCCACGTCAGTCTGTTCCTCCTTTTTTTTTTGGATGTAAAACTTCTATTCGGAAGAGATAATCGACTAAAATTTCACTGAAAGAATGTATATGTCTATTTTCGCAATTTATGGTTGTTGTCATCCTTGTTTATTGATATAATATCTTAATATTATGTACTTTATTATAATACTAACGGCTACGCCCCAAGAGGCCACTGCTACCATGTCTGGTGCATGACTTTAATAGTGAAAGTAGGGGAAGTGTCTTGGCCCATTACTATGAACGGTAAGGATTTGAAGACTAAGATCGTGCAATCAAAAAATTCGGCTTTTTAACCTAATAATCTATAGTGGGTGTTAGAGTATCGCATCCAATTACAAGCAAATGATGTCCTTGGGTTCTCTAAATAAGATATCTTGAAATCGATGGCAAATCCTGCCCTAACGATGTAATTAATTATGTCGCTAGTCAATATTACCTTTCACCGTAAAACACAAACTATTACTAAAATAAATCTTGGATATTTTTAATTCTATTTAATTCTCTTCCCAAGGATCACCAGTTGCATAAATAGAGCAGCAATAAAAAGTTTTATTGGAATAAAAAGGTGGAAACGGTAATAAAGTCCTAGCGGTTTTCCACAATTTGCGAAGTTGAGCATATAAATCCCCCTCCCACCTTTTGAAATAAATTACTTGGATGTTGTATCAGATTTTCATGTATTTTAACTGAGTGATACCTCCAGCTAGCTAAAATAACAATACCTCCCATCCACCCTCCTGACCCCGTACCATTCCCTCCTACTGGATGAACGAACTGACAAATAAATGAGGTCTATATTAGCAAACAAATTTGCCTTGTCAATATATCCTTTTATTCTGTATTCCTTTATTTTTCGCACTTTTAGTAATTTACATACATATATTTTTATTATAGAAGAGCTTTTCAAAATTGAAGCCTTTTGATGATAAAAATCAACAGCAAATAACCTCCTTACAGAAAAATATAGAAATTAGGCTACTACGGAAAATATATAATTAATTATATACCTATAACTTTTTAACGAGGGCGTCCAAGCTGTTTAATTTGGGGGAAGAGGGCATAGGCGTCCAAGGGGGGGTAATGGGGCGATTACCCCCCCCCCCCCCCATTTAAAATTTACCCCTACCCTGGGGGTGCCGTAGGCACCCCCAACCATTTAGGAGGGGGTATTTACCCCCCCCAAATAATTTTGGGGGGGTAAATACCCCCCCCAAAATAAAAAATCTCTAACAAAAAAAATTTTTGCGCGCTTCGCGCGCATTTTTAATACTAAATTTTTAATAAAATTTAAATTACCCCCCCCAAAAATTTTACCCCGGGGGTAAATTTGGGGGGGGTAAACAAATTTTACCCCTGCCAACAGATTTCAGGGGGGGTAATTACCCCCCCCAAGCAAATTTTACCCCCGGGGTAAAAATTTTGGGGGGGGTAAAAAAAATTCGCGGCGCGCTTCGCGCGCCATTTTCCCCCCCCCTTAAAAAAATTCCCCCCCCCCCAAAAGAAAGCTTGGACGCCCCTGGAAGTGGGGGTAAAAATTCTAAATTATATTTTTTTTTCTGGGGATGGGCAATCTTTATTTCGTATAGGCAAGGACGTCCAAGTTTTTTTTTGGAGGGGGGGGATTTGGAGGTGCCTACGGGTAATCACCCCTTTATCCCCCCCCCCATTGGACGTCCTTGCTTTTTAAACCTTCTAAGTTCTATTTTGTCGTATGTTTTCTTTTGATAGTAAGACTTTACAGTCTTTTTATTTTAAAAGTACTTTACGGTTTTAAGTACTATGGATCATTTCAGTTCAAACAGAAACAAAATTTTTGATATTTTTTTATGAATTAATAATTAATTTATTGTAACTATCGATTTTTAAAAAGTTTTGAGAATTTAAAATAATGATACAGATTTTCAAAGTGAATGACCGAGAGTTAATAAGAATAATTATAAAGAAAAAAAAAATCGAAAATTAGATGAATTTAGCAGTAATCAACAAATTAATTAATTCGCGACTTTTTAAAATGTCTCCAAAATATTATCTTAGATTAATTTCGTTATTAGTTATACCTTACACCTAATATTTTTAATAAAATGTTAATAAAGACTTCTTTAGAAATATACACTAATTTCCAGACCAAAAAGAAGCATCCCTAAAAAGCAGCACCAATATTTCAATTGTTTGTATCTACATATGGACAGACGGACTTCATGCTACTTCAATAATGTTATTCTAGAAAATACAAATTCACGTTTTAAGCAACATAACTAAATGACGGATAGACGTACGAACATATTCTAATTATAGAGTAGCTGTGCAACTATTAGATCTAAGATAGAATCAAGCATTTCCTATTCCAGAACTAATTCTGTCATAATCAGACAGGGTACTGCTGCGTCTCATGTAATTTGTGATACCTAAAAAATAAATACAATCAAAGTACACTGGAAAAATTTAAAACTAGGAAGGGTGGGGACATTGGGCTGATTATTTACACACTAGTCCCCAAAGTCCTAAATTAACGTTTACTTATTTATTGCCTTAATAACCTTGGGTGAATTTTGATTGATTGGTTCATTGAGGTTGAGTGTCCACACGTTTCAACCACTAATTGTAAGTTACAGAAGAGGTCTTATCCCTTTACATCCCTGAGCAGGGACGTCCAGGAAGGGGAAGGGGGGTTAAACACAACTTTAACCCCCCAAAATGAAAATTTTAAACTTTTATTTTAATAAAAGCTTGGACGTCCTAGCTTATATGATATAAAGATTACCCCCCCCCCCCCCCCCAATTTGTAATTTTAACTTTTTACCCCTTTTTGACCCCAGTTGGCAAAAATTATATTTTAGAATCTTTTGGGATAAAAGAATGGACAGTGAATTGATGTACTGTACATCCCCAATGATGATAAACAAGATAATCCATCCTATGATTAAAATTATTTTAAATAGCTAGTCGGTGTTTTTAGCAAGTAGTAGATGTAAAATTTTCCATATAATTTAGATATGCAATCGGTTTTTTTTGTAGACCTCTTATTTTTTAAGTAATTTAAGCAATTTTAAGTAATTTTTAAGTCGCCTTCTTTGAAAAAAATATGATAAATGATGTCTTAAATTATCTTTATTAATTCTGAAAAACAATTTTTATTTCAATATGAACTTTTTTTTTTTTTTGGGGGGGGGGTCATTTTTTCTATCTTTTTATCTTTTACATATTTGATCATGTATTTGGCCATTATTCTTTCAAAAATGCTTAAAAACAACCCTTAATCGGTCTATTATACTATACTGAAACAGTTTTTTTACAAGCCCAAGTAATCAGTTTTGAAATATCTTTCATTTCTTAGAAAATCTATATATAATATTGAAGAATATCTATGATTGTTTTACATTTTATTTGCTATCCTAAACTTCATATTGTGTATTTTAATGAAAAATACTAAAATATTTATGAAAGAAAGAAAATATTTTTAAAGAGTTGACACAGCATAAATATGTTAATGTACTCTCCTATCTTATTCATTTAGAAATGAATAGATGGTTGTTTAGAAGAAAAAGATTCAAAGCAAAAGTGTAGGAAATCGTAAAACAAATTTTTAAAAAGTTTACATTATGGAAAACTAATTTCAAAGAAATGTTTTACTCGGCATCATCATAACTAAAGAAGCAACCCATTACCATGTACTTTTAGACCTTCCTGACAAGTTTCGTGCAATCATAGGGTTGTCTGAATTGAGCAAGGTGTGGTTCACAGATACACTAAAATATGCTCTTGGTGTGTCCTCAAAGGCTACTTGTGTGTGTGTGTGTAGCCATAGTTTCTTAGTGTTTGGACCTAAGTAGTCCTGGAGAAGGACGAGACACTTTTGTATAGCCACTGGGACTATCAAGCTCCACGCCCAAGTACATTATGCCTTGACCCGCTGTCTCAAGGGAGCTACTCTTTATTACCTCACCCTCGCCGAGTATGGCAGGTGTCCCAAATGAAGTCACCGTAATGAATGACGCTCTTCGCAGAGGAGCTTGGGATAAGGGTTGTACAGATATTATGTACGTGACTATTAAGTATCCAAACAACTTATTAATCTCCCTTCTTACACAACCAGGGGAAGTTGTGTGAATATGTTCAACTAAGAATTCGAGTTGCCACATGGGGACTTGCAATTAGTTGGTGAACAAAATCTTTAATAATATTATGAGAAAAAAGATTACCTAATGTATCTGTATGTGTGACAGGACTGTAAAATCTTGAGTCCTGCTCATAACAGCCTTCATCTACCTAGAAAAATAACAGCTATTTATCTCATCGTATTATAGACAGCTAACCCCTTTCTAAGTGTGCAACGAATTATCTCGATAACAACTGGAAATCTTGGGGTATAATAACCAACCCTCTCTTCTTCTCAAATAAAGAGAAATCATCTCAATGAAATTTTTAGTCCTTCAAATAACATTATCTAACCCCAATGTGATATTACAAGTAAATAAAAGGTATGAAACACATCCAAAGCTAATAGCTATTATAAGTTTATAAGATCTTATGTAACAAGATATAGAACTTACTTGTAAATCCTGTATTAAATCACTCATAAGAACAGGTACACGGGTTTCCTCTACATCCTAAATAGATAACGCCTATATAAAATTACTAGCGACTATGCCACTAGAGGCCTCCAGAGGCATGTCAAATCTTTTCTTGTAAAGATAAGCTGTTTACAAAAAAAAAAATTCGCCGCTACATGGGGTAAGTTGTGTTTTTGGTTTGTTTTAGCTGTTTACAAAAAATATCCACTAGCGGCATTTTTTTATTTTTTAAGTGTTTTCTCTTTGGGGGGCTGGTGTTACCCTTCCTCAAAATAGTTATAAACCTTCCCAGGACTTAAGAGAAGCTACCCTGTAAAGAAGAACCACTTCGGTTCAGCGGCTAGAGAGATTCTTTGGTACAAACAGACAGGCAAACATCCTGTTTCTTTATTAAAAGTATTTAAATCTGCATTGAGGGAGAATACTTCAACTTCAGCCTATGAAAAAAGTTATGTTTTGTATGTACAGGAGTCATTCTTTCAAATATACATAAAATACGTGGGTATTGTGCATTTCTGTTGTCAATTTAAGTTCCTAATATAGTCCTCAGATATTGGTCAATATGTTTCTCCAAGGTCATTGGAGGGGATGGGGTAAAGTCGTAAGGTGCAGTGGGATTCACCATGGGTGTATGCAGTCATTTGAATAGGTGAAGACAATCAAAGGGACTTGTTGACACCCCCCTACAAAACTTTTCAGCAATCTTATGGATATGGAAA
This sequence comes from Acartia tonsa, assembly GCF_053477335.1. Taxonomy (NCBI): domain Eukaryota; kingdom Metazoa; phylum Arthropoda; class Copepoda; order Calanoida; family Acartiidae; genus Acartia; species Acartia tonsa. Next base: position 12,606,201 of record NC_137271.1, on the reverse strand, counting down.
GTTTGACAACATAAACAAAAGCTTAGCTCAACTGATTAAACAAACAAACATCAATTTTATAGAGCATCAGCACTTAGCACGTAAAAAAAACTGAATATTGTTTGAAAGTATACAAATAAACATATGCTGTGAGATTCTGTAAATAAATTGTGCCTAATCATCCAAGGTATCACATCCCAAAATGTGTGCATAATAATACCTTAATATTTGATGTAGATTCTTGAGCTTCTTCCCAACAATAGGGAGATCTGGATAATCTAAACAATGAACAAGATTAGTTCACAATAAAACTTGTGGCCTTATGAAATAAAAAAAAAATTACTGTCTTATATATATATCAAACTTTCTATATATATATAACTAGCGGATTTGTCCCTAGAGGTCTCTAGGGGCACGCAAAATGTTTTCTTTTCAATCTATGTTAAGATCAGCTGTTTATTAAAAATATCCGCTGGACAAAGCTTCATTTTTTTATTTTGAAGATTTCTCTTGGGATGGTGGTGGCACTCTTCCCCCAATAGCTATAAACATTCCCAGGACCTATGATAAGCTACACTGCAAAGGAGAACCATATCGATTCAGCGAGATACTTTGGTTCAGACAGACAGATAGACAGAGATCCTTTTACTTTATAATAAGGATTACCTAGCTAAAGTATTATAATGAGATTCATTTGGTGGCCAAACTTCAGACATCGAAGATGCGGTACTAAGCACTAAAAAATAAGTTTTAAGATAGTAAATGAATAAGCATCAAAATTCATTCCAATTCTTTTGGCCCAGACGAACCGAAGGCCATGGCCTACAAAACTGGTATGATTTTTTTATTACACTGTAAGACGTTTGATTTTTCAGTATGATCCTATGACCCCACCCCCTACTATATGAACGGACTGACTAATAAATGAGGTCCATATTAGCAAACTAAATTGACGATTAATTTTCCCCTGTTCATACATCCCTGCATTCCAAAAATATTTTATGTAAGATTTCGTCTGATCTGTTTAGCTTTCATGGATCATGCTTTTATTGTTTATTTAATACTTTTTAAAAATACAAATTGAAATACGCTTAAAATTTCCATAAAAAACCTACGTCAAAAAAAAAATATTTTTTTTTTATAAAAATAGGTTATTTTATAAATGGTTTTACATTGAAATATTAAAAAGGGATAAAATAATTTTATATCTATCATAATATTTTGAGATTAATTTTATGAAAATAAAATTTGATTAAATTTAGTATAATTAATGTTGAATGGCCAGTAATGTATTTGGTACCCAAAGATTTTTAACAGCGTTTTCTATTTTCTTTGGTTACTTCTATTTAATTTTGATTGGTTGGTTTCAAATTATTTTAGCCAATATTTTTTTACAGAAGGGGTAATTTTTTAACATTATTGTGGTTATATAATATATAATATAACAATTTATCATCCATTATTTTATCCCTTTAGATCCATTTAATATAGCATTAGTTAGATAATTAAATTTATCCCTAAATATTTTATCCAATGTGTTATATGACAATAGATTTTGTGAATGACGCAGGTTTGTAAGACTTTTTAGTAGCGTGGCTACTCTTTAATTTGAAGTATCCGTCCTAAATGACGTAATTTGACTCTCTTGGATACTATTCAAAATAGACTATTAGACATTTGAAAAATTTTGGAGAATTTTTAATGTTAAGAAGGTTTCGTGATTATTTACTTTAAAGTATATTTATTATTATGCACTACTCTGCCTTTGTTCGTTTATCCATTCATTATATTTTTTCTTGTATTTATTGGAATCCGGTGGATAGGAACCGGTTCTCATCCATACGAAAAAACTATGTCTAGCAGCGTATTATATCCAGCTTTCTACGAATACAAAAATGTACAATCATAAGATTAAAATCAGTTTTTTTAGCCGGTGCCTTCAGCACCTCGGGGCTAAAAAACAGGTTTTAATCTCCTCAACCTTTCCACCACCATTGCCAATGGCTTTAATCAAAACCTCCCCCCCAGCCGCACAACTGTTGCCTCCATCGACCTTTCCAAAGCATTTGACTGCATTCCCATCCACCTCCTTCTCCAAAAAATCTCCTCCTCCAACCTTCATCCCAACATCATTAGATGGCTATCCTGCTACTTGCGTGGCAGGATGGCTTTCTGTTCCTATCAAAACACCAATGCCTCTCCTAAAATTGTCCACACTGGCGTCCCCCAAGGCTCTGTTATCTCCCCAGTCCTCTTCAACTTCTACATAGCAGATGCCCCCCACATTCCCCCTGCCCACACCTCCTCCTATGCCGACGACCTTAACTCCTTCCACTCCTCCCCTAACATCCCCCAGTCAGTTGAATCCATCAACTCCCACCTCTCCTCAATCGCTGACTGGGCCTCCACCAACGGCCTCTCCATAGCTCCCAACAAATCCACTGTCACCCTCTTCACTTCTGACCGCAAGCACCAATCCAACCTCCATCCTCAAGTCCAAATCAACGACTCCACCCTTCCCCTTGAGAAAACCCCTAAAATCCTTGGAGTTACCTTTGACACCTTTTTCAATTTCAGTTCCCATGTCTCCACCATTTCCTCAAAAATTTCCTCCCGCCTTAGAATCCTCAAATGTCTGGCTGGCACCAAATGGGGCCACCAGAAGGAGACTCTCCTCACCACCTACAACACCCTCCTCCGCCCCATCACCACCTATGCCTGTCCTGTTTGGTTCCCTAACACCTCCAAAAACAACATTGACAAACTCCAAGTCCTCCAAAACCAAGCCCTCCGCATCTGTACTGGTTCCACTAAAAAATCTCCCATCAGCCACCTCCACCAAGAAACCAAAATCCTACCAGTACGGAACCACCTTTCCCTTCTTTGTTCCCAATACCTGGCCTCCTCCCTCCGCCCCTCCCACCCATCCTTCCACAACGTCACAACCCCCCCTGGCCCTAGATCCAAAAAATCCACCCTTCAATCCATGTTCCTTCCTACTCTCCAACCTTTTCTTTCCCCCGACAACACCCTCCTTCCCACAAACTACAAATCCACAATCTCCAGACTCCACACCTCAGCTGTCACCCAAGCCATAAATTCTTACCCCCCTAATCCTGTCCTTAATCAAGCTCCCCCTGACATCAACCCCTCCGAAATCCAACTCCCCAGGCACTACAGAACCATCCTCTCCCAATTAAGATCCAACTATTGTCCTAAACTCCAAAGCTACCTCCATTCCATCAACGCTTCTCTTACCCCCAACTGCCCATCCTGTCCTGTTAATCCTACCCCAGAAACAGTCCAGCACCTCTTTTCATGCCCAAATAATCCTACAAATCTTACTCCTATGGACCTCTGGCAAAATCCCACCCATGTAGCTGCCTTCCTCTCCTCCCATCCAAGTTTCACCAGCCTTCCTCCCCTCCAACGCCCCCCTCCAGAGCCCCCACCATAAGCCCACGCCCCCCCCCCTCACCGCACTGATGACTACCCGGACCGGAAACTGACTATGAGCAGCCAAAACAACAACAAAACAACAACAACAACAACAATCTTATAATTGTACATTCTATATCCGCGGAAAGCTGTTTATAATACGATGTGAGAAATAACTATTGTACTTAACTAGATATAGACGTTGTCATCCTTGTTTAGATTTTATATTTCTTAAAAAGCTGACAATTTTCTTCATAATATAACAGATTTACTGGGAAAGAACGTAATACTAAAAAACAAAAGGACGAATATTTGATAAATACCTGAAATTTATTTTATAACCATAAGTGGATAGTCAAGATATTATTATATTCTTTTTATGACGATATATTAAACCTAAATTGGCCCTATTCTAAAATCAATAACTAGTGACTACGACCCTAAAGGCCTCTAGTGGCACTTGAGGTGGTGGGGGGGTTGAATTGGGCCCCTCCATTTTTTATTTTATTTTTAAAAGCATTGTCATTTTTTCTACGACCAATTTCTCTTGGGAGGGTGTTGGCACCCATTCCAAAGACAACATTCCTGTTACTTTTATTAACCCTTACAGATCGGGGGGGGGGGGGGGCTCCGAGAGCCCCCCCCCCCTTCTAGTTTTTTCAATCTCATTTTTTTGTAGGTAATGATAGAGAGCTGTGACTTCATGACTTTTTTAGTTTAGTAATTATACGTCGGCAAGAGTTGATTTTATAAGGATATCTGGTCTGTGTCGGTCGTGGTGTCTGGTCAAAGTCGGTTGGGTAGCACCAAAATTAGAAAAAATTCTAAATAAATCTTAATTTCTACATTATGACTTTTGTGTATAAGGTAGAAACCTACATTTTTTTGGTGTATACTTAGATATCAATGACCTTCTGAGAAAAGGGGTGTTATGACCGTTTGACCGCTCCCTGACCGACTTTATGACAGATTTTTTGTCCGGCTTCCGCGGATATAAAATGTACAATTATAAGATTAAAACCAGTTTTTTAGCCCCGAGGTGCCGAAGGCACGGGCTAAAAAAACTGGTTTTAATCTCATGATTGTACAATACATTTTTATAATCGTAGAAAGCTGGATATAATACGATGCTAGACATCGTTTTTTCGTATGGCTGAGAACCGATTCCTGTCCACCGGATTCGAATGAATATGACAACTATTAATAATCTATTAAAACCATATTCTACGAACACTAAAATTAAGTTTCTAAAACGTGAAGGAATAAGAGCTATTTTGTAATATGCTTTTTATATTTTTAAAACACATATATTTTTAGGATAGGTACTTTATTATAAAATTCGTTATTTAATCCTAAATTCTTTTTATAAATCAGTTAGGAGCAAAGTCATTCTAAAATAGGGTTTAGTAGTTATCGAAATCTTATTAATCTCAAACTAAAAAAATACTACTTTATACCATCTAGGGAATTTATATTCGAAGGAACATGGAAGGGCAGAAAAATAGCCTTAACCCTTACCCAGATATATTTATAAGAATAAAATAACCTAAACCAAGTTCCAACTCGGGACCTATAAGAAGCTTCATTGTAAAGGAGATCCACATTGGTTTAGCGGTTAGCAAGACTAACGTTAAACATATTTATAAAAAATAAAATAGCCTAAACCCAACTCAGGACCTATAAGAATCTTCACTGTCAAGGAGAACAATATCGTTTTAGCGGTTAGCGAGACTAACAAACAAACATAGATCGTACTAAGTTGTATCATACATGCATAGGTCAAACATTTGAAATCAAGAAGACGAAGAAAATGAGGGATAAAGAGAGGAGGGTGTCCCATAGTGTAGTGGTTAGCGCACTACGCTGTGGTTGGGAGAAACCGAGTTCAAGTCCCCACATAGACTTTGCACTTGGTTGACAAATGCTGTCGCAAATTGTCATATTATGATCACGCAACCTCCCCTAAGATGCCCTAGGGTTGTAAGGGGGGAGATTTGTAGGAAGTTAGGATTCTACTAATCAAACAGCTCTAACCATGCTTTCCCTCATACATGCTCCTCGTATGAGAGTGCCATTAATTAGGCCAGTTGGCTTAATATGGAACACCTGCCAAAACTCTAGGCCAGGGTGATGTAATAATTTAGTAGCTTCCACGAGAATTGCGGGTCAGCTTGTAATGTAACATAGAATATAATTAGCTGTGCGCGAAGCTCACCAATCTAATCATTTCCAGTCTCCGTGTGCATCTGAGTCCTAACTTCAGAGAATCAATGCTACAACAACAACAACAGGAGGAGTGGGAAATAAAACCTCTAAACAAGAGATGGATAATCCCTCATTTATATGACGTCACATTGATCGACTTTCTTCGCCTTCGAAATCAAACACCCTGTATTTTTAGCTTGTTATTGTACTTGAAAAGTTTACGTAATAAAATTATGTAAAACGATAATATAACAATATTTTAAATTAAATTCTTGATATTTGACCCTATTATGAAAGACTAAGGTGTCATAATAAAATGAAAATAACAAATATTAATAACGCATTTGGAAAGATATTTTGTTAATAAAACTATGGGTACCTGTCAGAGACGTCCCTTAACCCTTTCTCCCTCTAGTGTTTTACTCTGATCTTTCAATCTTCATGTGTAAATATCAAATGCTGTATGCAAGTCAAACTAACTTTAATGTTAGAAATTAATATTTTAAATTATAGGTGATTGGGGGAAGGAAGGGGGATATATCAATATAATCTTTTTCAGACCATTGAAAAGCTTCACTGTAAAGAATAAACACGTTAGTTTAGTGAGATTTTTTGCTACATACAGAAATTCTATTACATATTATATTTTGTGATTTATCTAATTTTAAACGTAGGTTTTTCTTAGAAATGTAAAACAAATATTTGTCAAAATACGTTTACAACGTATTTTATTCGTGTTGAACTAAGAACTTTGTGTTGAGTTCCAAACTCGTTGATTTTTGTCGACAAAATTACATTTATTATTTACATCACTTTGCTTGCATGCATATATGCGTTTTCTCAAGCCGCGCGATTCTTTGCGCTTGGTTATTTTATGCTTTTTTGGGTCTAATTGATAAGGCATGAAAAAACTTATTTCCTATTTCTGTAAATATTTATATTAAATGATCGAGCGATAGCTCATCATTTAATACTGAGGGATTTAAATATCCATTTATGTATCGCTCGATCATTTAATACCTTGGGATTTAAATATCCATTTATGCTAAATTTTGTTTGCTTAAATAACTCATTTAATGCAAAAAAAATGTTTCTCACACTCGAAAAATTTTCCCACGCTCCTTAAATATGAATTAAATGATAATCATATGTATCATTTAAATTACAATGTTTGAATAAAAGAATATTTACTTAAACCAAATATCGCCTTTTTTGCAATGGAATGTCAATTTATTTGAATGGGTAAAAATCAGAAAAAATATTATTTATTTATAAGGTTGATCTATCTATTTACCTATTTATATGTCTGTCTGTCTGTTCGTCTATCTATCTATCTAACTATCGAACTTACTAGAAACATCAGAAGCTAGGCTGCACCTTCTATCTATCTATGTAACTATCGAACTTACTAGAAACATCGGAAGCTAGGCTGCACCTTCTGCCTGGAATTCTAAGCAGCTCCATTCTGAAGAAAAAAATATGTAAATTTTTTTTTAATTTTACTTAATAAATTTTTTTTTATTTAAAAAGTAACTTTACAAAATTAAAAAAACTAAAAAAATTTTCTTTAAATTACCCAGACATTTATCATATTTTGGTTTTTCGATGACAGAACCCAGCAAGAACGAAAATGTAAGCACAAGCTAAAAGTACAGAGGCAAATAACCATTAATTAGCTGCTTTTGAAAATTATAGAAAAATGGTGTGTACTTCAGAATATATGTATACTGTTCAAATTTGGACCCTGAATTCACCTATCATCAACATTTACCTTTGTTCTTGTTGTTGGGCTGCTAAAGCACTGCACCTCCAGGATACATTCTTAATAGATTCATAGATAATAAAAAGATATATCAACAATAAATTTGATATTAGATAATCTTAAATGCAAAGTAGATGATAGAAAGATACTAATAGATTGATGTACAGTAATACACAATATTACCCCTTCTGTAGATTAAAATTAGTGGTTAAAACATTTAAACACTTAACCAATCAAAAATTACTATAGTCCTCAAAACTATTAAGCCAATTAATAAGAAAACGTTAATATAAAACTTTGGGAACTAGTGTAATAAACAGCCAATTGTCCCTTCTCTCTCTGGATAGATTGCCAATAAAAATGATATAATTTTAGTATTTAAGAAGAAACTTTAATATATTGAAGTCAATACAGATTGCTTAAATTTAATCCTGTACCTGTTGCTGATTTAAAGGACGCCTGTCATCTAGTGATAGATTTCTGAACCTTGTCATTGGGGAAAAGTTGCGGCTTTGCGCGCCAGCTACACCAGTGCACCCACTTTGACTGGTCATTTCTTGCGGATTTCTCAGCAACTGTTGCTCTTCTAAAGATTGCCATCTGCCAAGAGGTGGCCTCTAAATTAAAAGAAAATATATTATTTTCTTGCCAAATAAAAATAAATCTTTTTTAAATAATAAATCTCTTTTAATTAGTATGTCCAATGACCAAAGCTAAAAGCAAATTTTTAAAAATGTTTTTGGGTGAAATTTTAAAATTCTTAACTCTATCATTAATAATGAAATAAAGTATGCCTCAAATTAAGGTTGTGAAGAAACCACCAATGTTGACTTCGTTGTGACTAAAATTTTTAAAAAGTCTAGATACAACTAAATTTTATTGAGAAGCACAAAAAAAACCCACCCTCAAATTTTGAGCCATGGAAGATAATCCCTGTTGGGCGCCATGATAAGCAAGATTCTGATGTGGCCATACTTGTTCTGACTGAGGAGGTAGCACTAGTTGGGGTTGCTGAGGATGTGCCAGATGATCTAAAACAGAGAGATTTACAAAATAGTTAAATGATGGGACTAGATGGCTGTGCCAAGTTCTAGTAGTAAAAGATAGATTAAGGTGGTAGCACTAGCAGTGTCCGATGATCTACAACAGAAAGGTTGAATAAATGATTTAATAATAAAGAGTATAGGACAGATGATATTACAGAAGTGGCGAAATTAGTTGTTCTTGCTGTGGCTAAGTCAGCTGATCTAGAAGAAGAGATAGATAGATAAAAAAATGAGTTGTGATTGGACAAGATTGCAGTGACTGAGAGTTCTGTTATAGATATATAGATAGATAAAAGTGGTAAAACTATTTTTGCTAGGAGAGGCTATGTCAGCTGATCTAAAAGAAGATATAGATTAAATAGATAAAAAAAGGGAATAGGTTGCTCTGGATGAGAGTCTTGTAATAGATACATAGAGGTGGTAGTTCTAGTTGCAGTTGCTGTGTTGGAACAGCTGATTTACTTGAGATGAATACATTGAATGGTATATGAAGGTTGGGATGTAATTTTGATGGTTAATTAGACAGCTTATCATTAGAATAATTGATAAAGTAGTTACTTTCCCTAAGACTGCTTAATAAGAAGAGGTACACAGAAGGAACGGAAAGCTAGCACTTCTTTTAGAAAGATAGATAATAGGTAGTTTTGGTTGCCTTGCAAGAAAAAAAGATAAAAAATCTTCCTAACTTTTTACCTTGTTCTTCAGCTGACAGCTGTTGATATAAAAGCTGTTGCTCATGAGGTTTTTGTCTTTGATACAACTGCTGTTGCTGTTGAAAATTTAGAAGTTGCTGATTATGGGAGGTAAGATCAAGCTGAAAGGTTGGTCTTGACAAGGTCTAAATTTATTTGTCACAATTATTACTTCAAGAGTTATGAAACTTAGTTGAAAATACTTTAACATAGGGCTAAATAATGTAAGAACTAAAAAATTAACACATGCTAAGCTGACAGACAAACACATTTGTCAACCTCACTTATTCAATTTTTGCTCTGATTTTCCTATATGCAATAAAATAAATAATGACATTCCTGTTGTTGATTTGAAGAAAGATTTTGTTGTTCATCCTCCTCCACCCTTCTCTCGCCTACATTGATCTAAAACATTTTGTTACTAGAAGATACGCTCCAAAGAGGACTCTAGGGGAACTTAATATATTTTTTTTCAATCTATGTTAAGATTAGCAGTTTACCAATAAGCTTAAACAGACTTTATCAAAATAAACATTCACTTCACAGATAGACATTCTTCAAATTATAGACCCAGTATAAAGATGATTTGCTTATAACAATTTGTCGGATCATGGAAAGAAAACAAAGTTTCCTGTTACGTCGTTTTTTCACAGTAGCGTTTCTCCTATTTCTAGCCCCTGCGAGGGCTCTAGCCCTGCGGGGCAATCATTAACATTTACTTAACCTAACCTAACCTAAAATAACCCTTCAAAAGCTACTGTGAAAATATGATGAAACCGGCAACTTTGTTTTCTTTCCATTAATTATTCTATGAATCAATAGCCAAAAAATTATTGTATTATAAAAATGCTAAAAAATTATATACTAGCTTTCTGGCAATGATTATAGAGTTACTTTGCTTTCTACAACAATAATTCTGAGCAAAATCAAAAGAACACTATTTTAAGCTAGTTAGAACATTGGTTCCTGCATCTCCTAAAACACCCCATGCAACTGTTCTCACAAAATTGACCTTAATTTGATTGATGCATGCTGAAATATCCTATGCCTCACTAAACTATGCAAGCAAAGTAGGGGAAGAAAGTCACTCAAAAATCATCCATGCCACGTCATAATTATGAGGGAGATAAGTGGAGAAGCGGGAAAAAAACCCATAAAAAAGAGATGGATTATCACCCATTTTTATAACATCACCTGGCTGATTTTTGAGTGACTTTCTCCAAATGCCAATCTAACTAATCAACTGTCCTATAAAGTCAAGTGTCCCTTAATACCAAGTGGCCTGCAACTCCTCAACCACCCCGTGCGACCGCCCACTCAAAGCTGACCTTAATTTGATGCCTTTTAATCCAATCATCTTGACTCATTGAACTCGACAAGCTACAAGAAATTCTCCCCCTCTCTGTCTTCTGGTGTCTTTAACGATATCCTGAAAAATAATACATATTAAGTGATATCAATTGAACTATATATTTATGTACAGAAAAGGTGTAAACCCAAATAAACTGCGAACCAAAAAAGTAGGCAAATCTGAATTTTCAGTATAGCAGCTTTATTATTCATTTGAGATGAGTTTACTGTAAATATAAAATGTAGATGCATCTTTTGGACCTAGGAAGAATTGATGACGGTGGAAAAATTATCGTCAATTTAGCTTGCTAACATGGAATTCGTTTATTGGTCAGTTTGTTCATCCAGCAGGAAAGGAGGGGATGGGGTAAATGGCGTGGATGAGAGGAATCATTATTAGAGGAGTCCTTGATCTTGATTATTAAGAAAATAAAAAAATCTGTCTAATATCCTTTTATTTACATCATAAAATAATCGTATTTTCGTGATAACTATAATAATGTAGAAAATCTGTTTTAGAGAAATAAGAAATAATAGTAAAAGGCCAATCTATAAATAATATATCATTCAATTATATTTACAATAGTAAAGTAAAAGAAACAATGATGATAAAATTTACAAAGGTGAAGCTCTGAGATTGTAGGACAAACGAACATTAACACTTGTAGAGTGTCAAAACTTAATAAATAGAATATAAATGTATAAATCTGAACAAAATTGAGTTTAAATTTGTTGCAAAACTGATAACGGACATACATACCATTTAAGGACTTTTTATAGCGATACTTTGCTAATAATATTATACTTTGTTGTCCTAGGAATCGTTATTTCAAAAATAGACTTTATATTATTTATTGTAGAGTTGCTTCAATTTTAAATTTGAAAACGTAAAAGCAAGTTTGACACGCCCAAATTAAAGATAACAGATATTTCTTTCGGACAGATGTACAGATGGACCGACCTAAAAGATAAAAAAAAATATCTATTAAAATAATAAGTGTAATAGTTAAATATTGCATCTTATAGACATCTTTCTGCGGATAGTAATAGAAAATTTTAAGATTGAATTTATTTTTTTTATATTCATTCGTAAAACTGGTCTGTTATACATAATTTCCAGTACCGGTTTTAATCCAATGGATGTTAATTGGTTTCAGAGGCAATCTGGAAAATGGATTATTATGCCGTTCAAGTTACATATAAGTGAAGTATATTTAATTCTTCAGAAAAATCGCTTTGACAGTACATCGCGTTTATTTTCATATGTGTATTATATACTAAAATATAAATTATATAAAATATTTAGTTTTTGACGCAAGTTAAAATAAATAAATTTTGTTTCAATTTATATTTTATATTAAGTAGAAGCGAAGCATATAATTTATACTTTTAGAGATCTATCTCGAAAAGTTTTTAACGTTGAATTAAATTTTTGTAATTTTCGTTAATGTCATAATCGTTATATCGTTTTTAACATGATGATATTTCAGCTTTTCATGTATTTATGCAAAATAGTTTATTCTTTAAAACAAAATAAAAGTGTATTGTTATTTTTCTATCAAAACCGTTGATATTTTTTAACCCTTCCCTATTTTTTAAAATATAACCATTGCACATAGGGGCAACAAGGGGCATCAATTCACCACCCCCAAATCAAGTTTTAAACATTCTATGAGTATTATCATACCCAATGTACATCAGATTTCAAAGGAATCGTAAAAATACGCTTTTCAAGTAAGCATTCTAATGCATGGAAGTCAAGAAATGCAAAAATTTTCTTACAGAAAAAGGCATACTTTTTGTGTTTCACCAACAATTTTAAAAGTATTATAAAATCTCTTAGAATTAACGTAATTAGACAAAATAACTTTTGATGAGTCATGCATTCCATATATTTTGACAGTATAAAAGAAAAAAACACAAATTGAAGAAATTAGTCCTAAATAATTCTAGTTGAAGTCAAGATTTTAGTTTATTTTTGTTTGTTTTAAAATCAACATTTAAGTAGACAGTATCAGGAAACATGTTTTCTCTGGTTGCCACCGACTAAAAAAACGATATTTGATTGCCCAAAGACATATTATAATCGCCTGTACTGGTTTCATTTACCCCCACGCGCCCCCGTAGGGGTTTTTAGCCCGTTTTCTAAAGGTGGGTGCAAGAAAAGATTGTAAGAAAAAGCTTTTAAATGCGCTTTTAAAGTCAAATGTAAGATGTAATACATATAAATAAAAGACGCAAAAACATAGTTATGAGAAATATTTATTTGATCAGACTTTGAATATAAGTTGATAATGAATATTTTCAAGTTCTATTGACTAAATGATGGGGAGGGGAGGGAAGGGGGGGGTGCTAAACCTAAATCTAAACCTCTTTATGTTTGATGTTTTAATGTAACTAAATAAGCGTTTCTATGGATTATTACAAATATCAGGGATCTAAAGGGAGAAGACAAAGGTCAATAAATTGATGTACATCCCCAATGATAATACACAAAATTACCCCTTGTGTAGATCAAAGTTAGTAGTTAAAATGTTTGAACACACAACTGTAAAACTTTGGGGACTAGTGTTATAAACAGCCCAATGTCCCCTCCCTTACTGCGGAAAGGTAAAGCTAACATTCAAATAACGTAGTGTTCTTATAATCATTTTAAATATGAATTAGCAAGTAGTCTATCTGTCTGTCTATTGGTAATGCTTTGTTTTTAAGTTTTGTAGTTACATGGTCTTCATGTTTAGCGTCTTCAGTTTTATTTAGAAAGGGAGGGGACATTACACTAGTCCCCAAACTTCAAAGTTTTATAATAACGTTTTTGTATTCGTTGGCATAACAACTTTAGGAAATTTGATTGATTTTTTATTGGTTGGTTCATTAAGATGAGTATCAAAACTTTTCAACCACTAATTGTCATCTACAGACAATCAATTTTGTAAAATAATTTATTATTTAATGTATCTATATTGGGGATGTACATACATTAATCGGTTATTGTTTTGTTCCTTAGATCCCTGGATGTTAATCTATAATACAAAGTAGCTTGATGTATGTTTGTCTGTCCGTCCGTACCAATAGATCTCGGTAACCACAAAACCGATTAGATTCTACTCTTCAGGGAATATATCTACTGGTCCTTTATAACAAGCTGATTTTTTACTTTTATGACAACAAATAATGGTTTTGAATGTTAAAAATATCCTATTCATCTGATTTACTGAATACTCCGTACTTATTCTTAGTACATTAAGGTATAGTGTTTTAAGCAAAGCATCTCTATAATCAAGCCCTAAAAACGTCAGTATGTCCTTAAACAGTAACATGTATTTAATCAGTTTTAATTACAATCTTTTATAGACATGCATTAATATTCAGTTCTTACACTTCACAAGTGTTAATGTTCGTTTGTCCTTCCATTTCAGAGATTCGCTTCTATGGATGTTGTCATCCTTGTTTAATTACCTCTTGGAGCAAAGCCCATAGAGGCTAGGGGCGAAGCCGCTAGTATACATATAAACAGTAAACAAGAATCATAATATCATTATAAATATAGATATTAGCTAATAAAAATCTATGTCAATAATGCCCACATTTATAATGGATTTATTATTAAGTGAAACTTGTAGCTTGTTAAAATAAGAATCCCCATCCACCCCCTTTAGACCATCCTCTCCCCTTCTACTGAAATGAATTCTATGACCCCAAATTTGACACTTTGAACACTTTGATGGATAGTTAGATGGATAGGTAGATGAATAGATATATCGATAGATAGATGGATGAGTAAATGGATAGACAGATGGATAGATAGATGGATAGACAGATGGATAGATAGATGGATAGATAGATGGATGGATAGAAGGATAGTTGATGGATAGATAGATAAATAGTTGATGGATAGATAGATGGATCGATAGATGGATAGATAGATAGATAGACAGATGGATAGAAAGATGGATAGATAGATAGATGGATAGATAGATGGATAGATAAATGGATAGATAGATGGATAGATAGATGGATAGATAGATGGATAGATAGATGGATAGACAGATGGATAGATAGATGGATAGATAGATGGATAGATAGATGGATGAGTAAATGGATAGACAGATGGATAGACAGATGGATAGACAGATGGATATATAGATGGATAGATAGATGGATAGATAGATGGATGGATAGATGGATAGTTGATGGATAGATAGATAAATAGTTGATGAATAGATAGATGGATCGATAGATGGATAGATAGATAGATAGACAGATTGATAGAAAGATGGATAGATAGATAGATGGATAGATAGATGGATAGATAGATGGATAGATAGATGGATAGATAGATGGATAGATAGATGGATAGATAGATGGATAGATAGATGGATAGACAGATGGATAGATAGATGGATAGATAGATGGATAGATAGATGGATAGATAGATGATGAGTAAATGGATAGACAGATGGATATAGATGGATAGACAGATGGATAGATAGATGGATAGATAGATGGATAGATAGATGGATGGATAGATGGATAGTTGATGGATATATAGATAAATAGTTGATGGATAGATAGATGGATCGATAGATGGATAGATAGATAGATAGACAGATGGATAGAAAGATAGATAGATAGAAGGATAGATATATGGATAGATAGATGGAGAGATAGATGGATAGATAGATGGATAGATAGATGGATAGACAGATGGATAGATAGATGGATATATAGATGGATAGATAGATGGATAGATAGATGAGTAGATAGACGGATGGATAGAGAGATTAATAGATAGATGGATAGGATAATGGGGGGCTATTTTCGTGGGGTGTTATTCCAGTAATTTTCTATCTACCTTCATTAAATGACCTTTATCTCCATGTTCCTTTCAAATGACAGAAAAAAAACATAAAAGCAAATATGTTCGTTGTTAAGTTGCCTACAAAAAAGTATAAAATGAAATTTTTGTGGGATGAATTTTAAGGGTACTAAATAATTAAATCCCCTTTTTGCTTGATTTGCCCCAATGTGCATTGGATGCTATTCAGCCAATTAATTCCAATTGAAATTGCCGCAAAATTTAATATTTTGTTGTGGTAAAGTTGGCGTATTACTTTTTTAATGTAACTGATGGGGAGTGGGTAAGAAGTGAGGGGAAAGAGGAAAGGGAGTTTAGAATTGTTTGCCTTCTATAACCTTCTATAAATATCTTTAAAAATAAAGTTAAAATTCATCTCTTAGCAACAAAATAATAATTTTGTTGTTTTTCTTTTCAATTTTTTTTTGGAAAACAAACAATCTTTAATATGTTGATATTTTCTTATAGAAATGATAAAAACAGCACAAAACCTCGAAGGCTACAGTAATCTCAGTCTGTCTTTATTATAAAATATATTCGCTATTTAAAATGAGCTTGGAGTTTATTTGTTTTAATTTTATTTAATCTTTAAATTAAAAAAAAAATGTAAAGTTGTAAAATAAGACATTCAGAACATATATTTTTTTACACATTTCAACTGAACTTCCTATTTATAAATTTTTTAATGGAATTTCTTTTGATATTTAGATTTCAAGGAAGATTTAAATCATGTGCTAAACACTTTGTTTTAAGGTGATAATGTAATAGTTAGTGTCCCCCATTAATGGATTTATTATTACTTAGATATTAAATAAGATTATCATATACTCTAATAAAATGAAACGTGGAGCTGGCTAAAATAACGATCCTCTCTTTACTCCATCTCCAACCCTCCTACTATATGAATATACTTACTAATAAATGATATCCACGTCAGCAACCAAAATTGACGACAATTTTTCCCTTATCATAATATCCACGTATATTCTACATCCACTCCCCAATTTTTAAAAATTAAAAATATTCCATAAAGAGAGTTAACGTCACCTTGATATTAACAAAGTGTTTGACGAGATAATGAAAAAAAATGACGCGCGAGATATTTTTTAATTTTCTCTAATAGGATTAAATGAAGCATAATAATAATCATGTTTTTTTTTCATTTTTTTGCCATTTCCTGATATGGATTTCTTTAATTATAATTAATTGATATTTTTGGGAGGTAAGTACATTGTAATTTTTTACATGGCAGACAAAGTTCCAAATATATTTTTATAAGTATTAAAAAAAACTTAAATTTCTTATGTTATCAAGCCAAATTGGAGAAAAAGAATAAAAACATTTAATAAAAAAAATCCTATAGCTTCCAATTTATATTTCTATAATTTAAACTTCAAAAAAATTTTAAATCTCACCTATAAAAATAACAAAACTTTTATAAAATGAAACTAAAAATGTAATATTTTAAATTCCACTTTGTTTATCCTACTATGTTGATAGATAAGACTAATAATGAAGACTAAACCTTTGAAATGAATGCTCTCCAGTTTTAAAACTATAAAATCTACACCTAGTGAGTAAAAGTTATACTACAATCTAACAAAGTTTTAATATATTTTTTAGCATCAATAAAATTTTTAAAAAAGGTTAAATTAACCTAAATTAAACTTTTAAATACTTCATTGATACGTATAAATTATCAATGGGATTTAGAATTTTACGAAAAAACTATCTATAATAATGATTTTGTCAACTATCATATTTAACTATCTTGATTTAAAGTATGGATTTTTTAAAAAGATACAGCTATATATTACATTTTGTTTTAATAACGAAAATTAGTTTAGAAAAGTTGAATACAAAAAGTTATTCCTACCAACTCATTCTCTTTAAAAAATTTAAAATTATTTGCTATTTTGGTAAAAAAAATTTTTTTTCAGGATTTTCGACAACTTGTGAGTAAAAACGGAGGATGGTTTAGTACGCTAAATCATTATACATAACGAAAATGAAGAGAGAGAGATAGAGAGAGAGAGAGAGAGAGAGAGAGAGAGAGAGAGAGAGAGAGAGAGAGAGAGAGAGAGAGAGAGAGAGAGAGAGAGAGAAGAGAGAGAGAGAGAGAAGAAAAGAAATAGAAAATATCAACCATCTCTTTTTTAAGCTTAGAAAAAGAGATAAAGGGAATGTATGAAGAGATGTATTGTATACTATATCACACCTAGTTAGAGATAATTTTAGGTAGAAAATTAATTTGATTAATTAAATCAAACAGATAAAAAAAGACTTTAAGGGAAGCCATCTGTAGACAAAACATAAATTAATTAAAAGAAATACCTGGAAAGATTTTGAGATTTTGAAGAGCAATGCTAGGTAGAAATAAAGATTTGTTTAGATGCACCTCAAATATCATTGTATATCTATTTCGCTTATTGGCTATATAATATTTCTAGGTGGAAGCTATTATTCTTTATTTAATCCTTTATTATTCGCATAAACATCTTAATTTTAGAGAGAAGTGATTTAATACACCTTAGACTTATGAATTGTTGCATTAATAATGTAGAACATTAAAATATTAAAAAGCTATATGTAACTCTGCCAATAGGCAAGGACCCTTTTGTATGGTGTCTTTGAAATCAGCTAATAGCATTGGAAATATAAACAGAGCCAGGTCAAGCAATTTGCCAGCAGACAAAAAGGGTTAGCATACCAGATTTTTTTGCTTGCACATCTTAATTCTATTGGGGTGTGGTGAATTAGGTTATTAGGTTTTTATGGCATCTACCACATTTTAGCTAAACACTTATATTTGATTGTAAAGAATTGTGAGCTACTATTATTAACCCATACCTTTCTGTATGGCATATGGTATACCAGCTTTTGTGCTTACATATCTTAATTCTAGAGGGATGTGATGAAATACACCTAAACATTCTAAATATGGCATTATTAGGTTACTAAAACATCTACCACATTTCTGCTAAACACCTATATTTGATTGAAAAGAGATGTGAGCTACTACAGTATGACCCTCGAAAAAGTATCTTTTAGGGTATACAGCCCTTATTTCTTAATGTATCATAAAAAATAGCATATGTCCTTGTTCTCTGTACATTTCCACACAAATATATATAAAAATTTTAATTTTACCTCCATTAAAACCGGAGATTTTTAGAGCTAAAGTTTTGAAAAAGTGACTGAGAAAAAGAATTTTTTTGTTTCCCACTATTTTTGGATGGTTACATTATGTCTTTCTGGTAACTGAAGAATGATAAAAAAAGAAAAACGAGTTAACTAATTCTTTCTTTTTTATTTCACCAAAAAATTTAAATTTTTAATGGCAAAAAATACTACTGAATGAATGGATTATTTGCAAATTTCAGGATATTTACTTACCCCTATTTATGAAAAGGATTAATTATGACAGTTGCTCCGCCCCCTTTTTTGACATCTCAATTACTTAATAGGGGGTTAATTAAGCTTTTTAGACAAAAAAATCATTATAATGTAATTTTATTTTCCTTATAACTTTTTTGTTATTAAAGTTAGGATTATGAAACAAAAACAATTTTCCTGCTATATTCATAAAGATTTATTTAGTTTTTTAATCTAAAACAATTTTGCCTCATAAGTAAGTTTTTCAAAATAGCATTACACTAAAAAGACTCAAAGAATATGTGTAAAAAAATGCTTTTAACTCAAAACCTAAATTTTTTATTTCAATTTTGTATAAAGTTTCTGATAGTAATAAAAATGATAGAATTTCTATCTTAATTTTGCCAAAAAAGTCATTTTATGTGAAAAGTTACTTTTTGCTCAGTCACTTTTTCAAAACTTTAACTCTAAAAATCTCCAGTGTTAATGGAGGTAAACTAAATTTTTTTATATATGCTTGTGTGGAAATATACAGAGAACACGGATATATGCTATTTTTGATGATACATTAAACAACAAGGGCTGTATACCCTAAAAGATACTTTTTCGAGGGTCATACTTTATATGTAACTTACACCTTTCTGTATCATGAATTGTGGCACTATTAGGTTAGCATTCCATCCACTACATATTTGTGTATACTAGATTTTATGATCACACATCTTAATTCAAGAGGGTTGGGATTACATTCTCCTAAACCTTATAAATTACAACAATATTAGGTTACTAAAACATCTACCATAATCTAGCTAATCTCCTATATTTAATTGTAAAACGATGTGGGTTACTATTTTTAACTCACACCTTTAATGTATTGCGGCTACAAGGTTAGCATACAATCTACCGCATAATAGTTTGTGAATTCTGGATTTTATACTTACTCATCTTAATTCAAGAGGGTTGGGATAAAATTCTCCTAAACCTTATAAATTACGGCATTATTAGTTTACTAAAAATTATTAGGTTAGCATACAATCTACCACGTATTAGTTTTTGTATTCTGGATTTCATACTTACTCTAGTTCAAGAGGGTTGGGATAAAATTCCTAAACCCTATAAAATACGGCATTATTAGGTTACTAAAAATCTACCTTAATTTAACTTACTCATCTTAATTAAAGAGGAGTGTAATCAAATTCTCCTAAACCTTATGAATTGAGCAATTATTAGGGTAACATTGTAGCTACCATATTTTAACTGAAAACTTAGATTTAATTTGAAAGGGGTGTGAGCTACTATTTGTAACTCACACCTTTTTGTATTGTGTGTACCTGTATAAAATATACATACAATATATATAGAGGAGGGCCTCATTCATTATTCTGATGTAACTAAATTTAAACCATGAATGTATTTATGTGGGCTTTTCCCCAAATTTAACAATGCACATATTACAGAAAAAAACATCTTGTATTGTTCAAGTATTGTTTGGTAGAAAATTTTTAAAAAAATTATCTACATTAACTTTTTAAATTTTATTGTGTAGGTTCTGCAGACAACCAACTCTTTAATTTTCATCCTTTGTGTCTATAAATTCTAACTGTGCATGGTAATAAGTTGAGCTTGTTTAATTTTACTGACCAGGTGCTGACATTGACTTCACTTTTGCTGTCACGTATCTTACAGGGCAGCAAAGAGTGAATGTTTAACGTCTATAGATATGCAGATGTTAGAGCTGCTAAAACGACGTTAGTTCTTTTTAAAAGCGAAGCTTTTCTATAATTAGGGTCGGTCAGTCCGTGTTAGGTACGATTTAGAAAGCGTAGCAACTCTATAACATTACCAGAACGTCCGTACGTCAATTTTAAACATATCGATTTTTTTTACTTTTTTAACAACAAATTTTCATGTGATCTAATCATCCGATTGATCTGATTTTTAGTATTTTGATTCCTGGGACAAAAAGTATAATGTTATAAGCGAAGCAACTCAATAATCAAAAGGCCATAAGAAAGATCAGTAGGAAATAATATTAAGAAATTTTTCAATTTTATTTCAAATTGAACTTTGAGCAACTTCTTACGTAATTTTATTCATTTTTTTATTCATTCCCTTTTATGTACAAAATGCATCTTATAATAAGAAAAACAATCTTTTTAATTGATCTAAAAATAGATTTAAAATCACTTGAAATAATTACACATATAATAAACACGTTTTGATTTTATTATCAAAATAAGGAGAAATTGTTTTTTGTCTAACTTTGAGATTATTAACAGCGAAGCTTATGTACATTCAGAGTCGGTCCGTTTATCCGCAACATATAGAAAGTATCGTTAATTCAGGCATGTAAGGGTTGTTTTAAAGATTTCAAACATGATGATTTCTGTAGCAGTGAAGTATAATATCGCAGCTTTTATCAATAATAGAATTAATTCATAAAAAAATCACGAAACCTATACGTGATTTTCAGCTGTCTGTGTAACACATAAAAAAATTGACGACCGTTTTTATCTGCACCCAAAATATCATTTTTTATACCTTATTCCTGATAATATCGAAAACCCGAAAGTCTAAATTTCCATTTTAAGCATGATGATTTTTGGCTGATAAAAAAAAATAACAATCTTAATAACTTTAATTTTGAAATAGGACCCATTGATTTAATAATACACGTGAGCGAAGCATCTTTACAATCAAATCGTAAGTATTTCATCATTTAATTATGAAAGTAAATAAGTTTAACACAGGGAGGAAGGGAGGGGACAATGGATGGAATATTCAATATTTTAGGGTCTCAAACCTTGGGGACCAGTATAATTGCCGCGGAATTTGTTATGAATCCAGCAGACAAAAATAAAAAACAAACAATTAACACATTATCTAGCAGACATTTATATAGTATAAAAATATTTCGGCTGGTTCTAACAAATATTTTTTTCCTCGTGAAAATGTCATTTCATGTCTAGAAACTGTACAGTGATATTTGTGTAATAAACAATCTTATAACCCTTCGTTTTATCCTGAATTTTGGTGGAAGATAATAATAAGGAGAAGGGATACAGACGTTAAAAAGAGCGATTTTTCTAGTGAACAATTACAGAATGTTTACTCCATTGTGATATACTGGTAACCTAATTTATAAGTAGATGTTTTTTTTCTTAGAACCCTCTAATCATTTTGAGTTTCCTATTTTTAATAACCATAAACACTTTACAAATTTCTGGATATTTTCAGGATAAATCTGGTTTTCATGGTAATTCAGAGAAAACTCTTAAATGGAATTAATTGCCCATTGTCCCCTCCCTTCCTCCCTGAGTTTAACATCAGATAAGCTGATAAATCTAAAAAATCTATTTTTTTGTTTTCCGCTACCAAAATCAAGATTTCACTTGATTTTAAAGTCTACTTAGTAAAACCGTATTTTGGAAAAGTCAAATCAACGAGTCAAAAAGTTATATGTATTAAGTATTTATTTCAAAATATTAAGATATCAAAAACAAATTAAGATTCGGAAATAACATGAAAAATGTAAAAAAAATCAGAATTACTAAAGTTTTACAGACGTCATTTGTTGTATTTTTATCCTTATAATAAAGTAACAGGATGTTTGTTCGTCTGTGTGTTTGTATGTTTGTACCGAAGGATCTCGCTAACCGCTGAACCGATCGGGTTTTCCTTAACAGGGTAGCTTCTCATAGGTCCCGGGAAGGTTTATAACTATTTTCTTGGGGGGTGGGACACCCCCAACCCCCACCCCCCCCAAAAAAAATCCCCCCCCCAAAAAATTTTTTTAAAAAAATATTTTTAACTAAAATTAAAAATGAGGGGGGGGGGCAACCCCCCCCAAAAAATTTTTTTTTTACTTTTTCTTTTAAAATCTAAAATAAGAAATTGAATTATTAAATTCGACTCTCTCCTCCTTAAGTGCCCCTAGAGTCTTCTAGGGGCGTAGCCGCTAGTTATAAATAAGTTGCCATTAAAAACCCGAAATTTTCTAGATTTTCTTTTATTTAAAATTCTTTAAGCAAAATTCTTTTTCCTTTTTTGAAAAGGAAGGAAGCATAAAATTCGATTTACTAAAGTAATATAAGTAGTTTTTCCATCTCTGTGTCTGATTTTTGCATTTTTTCTAATATAATGTAAATTTTATATTACAACTGTCGTATATAAATTATTTTTAGCCATCTATTTGCAATAGGTGGTGTTGGTAAACGACAACCCCCCCCCCCCCCTTGCCCTCTACTCACCGACTGTTAAGAGTTAAACTGACTTGTGTACAACATAAACCCAAAACTCAAAATTTATTTGGTTAACATGTGTCTGACCCCCTGTAGCTAGATACATTTCACACACCAAAATGTTGATTTAGGCCCTTACTCCCCTGACAAAAAAAACTAATGACTCCCCATCTATGTAAAATTTACTCTCGGTGTGTGAGTGATAGGTGGGGGGAGGAATTTGATATTTCCTCTAAGCATTGCACTCCAAAACTTAATTCTTTTTTCCCCGCTCTTTTTTTACATACTCTACGCCAATTACAAAAAAATATTTTGCTCTATACACTATTTTTACAAATATTTTCAGATTTCTATGTTGAATAAAAAACACGCTTCTAAAACTTTGATAACATTAAATACTTATTAAATTAACATATATTTTTTGTGGGTTTGAATTATTGAATCATATTTTATATATATTTAATTTGAAGTTAAACAATTTACCTCAACCTTAATTCATTCAGATAGAAACCTTTGTCTATAGGTTTTTTAAATTAAGATATGGAGGTCACAAAAGGAGGTCAAATTTTGCACGAGACATGGAGGATCAGGTCCTGCAGGATCATACATGGAACCTTAAATTAGCTTAAAAACTTATATTTCAAATTATCATTTATATCATCCTAATATATAAAGAAGTAATTTCTATTTTAGTGAATCTTTACATGGATACCTGGGTGGTTTTACGCTATTCTATTTTTGTATTTAAGAATTGGAATAGTTTTAACCTATTTTCTGCACTTCTCTTAACCTTTGTAGAGTCCCTAAATGCTAAGGACGCATTTGCTAGCATTGTATCATAGGATATTTTAATATTGCATCATATTTAATGATTTGTTAAAGTCATTATAAATTTCCCCACCTTCGTGTACTTTGCTTTGATAGCCAGGATGGTGATATTCTAAAAATACCAATTTTCTTTTGTCTGTAATTGTTCTACTTTATTATAGCCTTCTGTCTTTTACACACAGAAAAAGAGTCAGAATGTCTGTGCTATACCCCCCTCTCCCCCCAAAAAACACACAAATATTTGATTATTAGAAAGAATGATGCATATTAGTCTGGTATAGAATACTGTTTTGCAATTCCTTTTTTACTATTAACAATAAACTTGTGAAGGAACATTCATTAAGAATTTGGAGTATCAAATATTTACAAGTTATCCAAGTACTTACTTTTACAAAATCTTTCATACAAAATTGGAGATTTTTAAATAGCAAAAATTAAAAGGGAATTTAAAGTATCTGATTATTTTGGGTTGGCCTATCCAATAGGAATATACATGTATGTAGTTGTAAACCATTACAGGACACGAACATTTTCCCTAAAAAGAACAACCCAACCGGCCGTTTGCGAGGTATCAAAGGACAAACAGACGAACAAACATCTCTCTACTTTGAAATTAGAGATGTATGTACTAGTGCCCGAGTCCCAAGCATTTATAGGTTTTGTTTTTAAAGTACGATGGCAGAAAACCTTCAAGCAAATGTTGAGCAATAAAAGGGTTAATTGTCTGCTAAAAGTCGGGATAAAAAGGACCATTGACTTCCAACAAAAAAAATCTAAAGGATTTCCCAAAAAAATACTAATTTTTTTTGCTAAAAAATATGAATCCTATATCTTTTGTGTATAAAATATGTGTCATTGTATTTTATATTTGAAAGGGATAATATCATATAACATTTTTGTAACGTTTTGTTTCACTCATTCATTAACAAGGAGAATAATGCTCAAAAGTGGCACAGAGAGAGAGAGAGAGAGAGAGAGAGGGAAAGAGAGCAACTGCTACCTAGTGCTTGAAGTGGTGATATATTTATTCTGGTGACAAACCATGGGCAAACCCTTATTGAAGAGTAGCTGCGTTTTTAACAAAAGTTACTAGAAAATGAATCTTATTACACACAATTTAACTTGAAATTTCTACATTGTAAGGAAATAATTATAATTTTATTGAAAAATTATAAAGAAAATTTTCCTTACAACTAAAGAGTG
This sequence comes from Acartia tonsa, assembly GCF_053477335.1. Taxonomy (NCBI): domain Eukaryota; kingdom Metazoa; phylum Arthropoda; class Copepoda; order Calanoida; family Acartiidae; genus Acartia; species Acartia tonsa. The sequence goes on along the minus strand of NC_137271.1, from coordinate 12,581,224 downwards.
GTTAATAATTGGAAATAAATTGATTGCCGGTTTCTCTTAAAGTGCCTAGCGAGCATAGTAACATTCCTTACATTGAAAACAAGGATGACAACATCCATAAAAGCGAAGCTATTAAACGGTAGGACAGACCAACATTAATTCTTGTAGAGTGTCAGAACTGACTATGACAAAATTATACGTATATTTGTTGAAAAACTTCTTAAATACAAAATACTGTTTTAGGACATACTTACATTTTTAGGACTTGATGCTTCGCTTATAATATTGTACCTTGTTGTATTAGGAATCAGTACTCCAAAAATCAAATCAATCGGATTATTATATCACATAAAATTCATAATATAATTTGTGTTAGTGTTTACCTCAGTTTAGGTTATGTTATTATTACACATTTATTGGTGAAATATTTATCGTCCCCAAAATTTCATGAATCCTTAGTCTCATTCGTTAAAATCTTAAAACTTTGTGGAAGTCTTTATTGGTTCGTATAGCTGTGTCTAAACTTTTCAATAATTTTGATCTAGAGAAAGGTTAATTTTGGTCATCATAATTGGGGTTATTCATCTAATAATCGTCACCGCTTTAAGGTCATTTGTTTTAACCCTGAGAGACAATAAAAGTATTAAATAGGTATTAATATTTAGGGATCTTAAGGGATAAGACAATGGCCGATAAATTGATGTACATGCCTCAATGAATACACAAAATTCCCTCAAAATTCATTGAAAGTTCCCAAAGTCGTTAAGCCAACGAATAAGAAAACGTTTTTAAAACTTTCGGGACTAGTATAATTAACAGTCCATTGTCCCCTTCCTTCCTGATTAATTTTGCTGTTTGTCTTTTTATGAAACTTTCTACCGGCCAAAAACTGTAGCGTTTTCTCAAATCAAATCATCTTTAATGTTCGAATGTTATTGTGTTATATAAACGAATTTCTAATTAAAGTTAAATAATTTGCGAATTATTTTGCAAAGTTTTGTAATTGTGCAATAAATATCATATGAAATACAATGATGCATTTCAGATTTTGAATAGGTATTATCATTGTCTTGTCCTCTATTCGAGGAAGCTTTAGTCCTTCAAGCGCAGAATTAATTTTTCCCTTTATTCCTTTCATCAAATTGTGTATTGATTGATCGCTGCAGAAATGTGAGTAGAGAATGATGTGCGGCATATGAGAACTTTGTCATGACAATCATTTTAGGCAAAAAAGGTCTTTGTTTATTGTTTCTTTATTTCCTGAAACTGCCTAGTGATTACAGAACCCCTTATGAATTGAAATAATGGGGAATTGTCTATTTGCTTTATGACTAACCCCTGCGGGTGAAATAACCCTGCCAGTCGTTCCTATACATAATGTAAAACACTCAGAAATTCCCCCTAACTTTTTAAGAAAATTTATTTAAAACAAGGATAACAACATCCATAAAAGCAAAGCTCTGAAACGGTAGGACAAACGGACATTAACACTTGTATAGTGTTATTACTGAATAATCAGAATATAAATGTATAAGAGTCAAAGCAAACTTGTGAGTAAATTTATTGAAAAACTTCTTGATACAGGATAATGTTTATGGACATACTTACATTTTTTAGACTTGATTGTAGAGATGCTTTGCTTATAATATTGTACTTTGTTATCCCAAGAATCAGTATACTAAAAATCAGAACAATCGGATAATTAGATCACATAAAAATTTGTCGTTAAAAAAGTAAAAAATCAACATGTTTAAAATGGACATACGGACATTCTGGTAATGATTATAGAGTTGCTACGCTTTCTAGATCATACCTAACTACTACAGGAATCACCAAGCAAAGTTTGAAAATGATAGAATAATTCTAACTTGCCTAAATTAACGAAAAAAGCTATCTGTCTCAGAGGTACGGTAGGACGGACGGACGGAAGGACGGACGGATCGACCCTAATTATAGAAAAGCTTCGCTTTTAAAAAGATAGCTTAAGGGGTTCTGTGCCTGATGAAAAACGTTTTTGATTAACCTTACTGGCAATCAGAATTTAAGATTTTGAAAATCATGGATTTCGTCTTTTTTAGTTATATTTGTCCCTTTGTGTCTATGTGTACATATATGATCTCTAAAATGGATATTTTATCATAAAAATTATTTTCTTAACCTACAAAACTTTATTATTTATTTTCTACAAAAACTATTAATTTTAAATTGACAATCATTTAGATGTAAGCTTCTCTAAAAATAACAATTGCAATTTGCAGTTTTTTTTTTACCCTTGATGTATTCTAATCCCGAATTGAAAGTCGGCACAGGGCTCCCAACTCTATTTTTTTTTACTTTAATGATTAATTTGGAGATTAATTAAGATGTTGTCATCCTTGTTTTTTGTCTAATAAATATATTAAAGTACTATTAAATAATAATTTAAGATACATTAGGAAATTCTTATGGATTCTGATAATTAATTTATTAGAAATGAAACCTACATATCTTTTCTTCTAAGAAATCTTAATAAGGTCTTAAGGGATAAAACAATGAAAGGACGTCCAAAAAACCTCTTATTTCCCCCCCCCCCCAAAAAAAAAAATATAAGCTTTTACATCCTTGAGACAATGGATGATGAATTGATGTACATCCCAAATGATAATAAAGAAAATTACCCCTATACTACTGTAGATTAAAATCTGGACAATGGACATTACTGTTACTAGTTACGAGAAACAAACAACCAAAATTTAATGAAAATATTAAAAGTTTTTAGCCAACGAATATAATAACGTGTTTATGAATGAAACTTTGGACACCACTTTTTGCGTAATATATTGAGTATGATTCCAGTCAAATGCGCTTACTAAGTCTAACTGTCCTTAATGTTGATCAAAGGCATAGCATAATTAAACGCACATTTTAAAAAAGTTAGACCTAATAAGCGAATTTGACTGGAATCTTACTCACAACTTTACACAACATTGCGGAAGCTACTATTCCATTTATGTATATTTTCATTCATGAAAAAATTATCCCTTCTGTAGATTACAATTATTGGTTGAGAGTTTTAATTACAGCCTGTTTCAAGCAACCAATCAAAATCAAGTACCCAAAGTTATTAGGCAATAAAATTAGATAGTATGTTTAAAAACTTTGGGTACTAATATGATAATTAGTCCATTGTCTCCTTTATTTGTAATAAATACATCCTTATACTAAAGTAACAGGATGTTTGTTTGTCTATGTGTCTGTCTGTGTGTCTGTACCGAAGGATCTCGCTAACCGCTGAACCGATCGGGTTCTCCTTAACAGGGTAGCTTCTCATAGGTACAGGGAAGGTTTATAACTATTTTCACCCGCACACCCCCTCCCAAATTTTTTTATTTTTTCACCCCATAAAATTTTTTTTTTACTTTTTAAAAAAAATCCAAAATAAGAAATTGGGTTATTAAATTCGACTCTCTCCTCAAGTGCCCCTAGAGGCCTCAAGGGGGCGTAGCCGCTAGTATGTAAATATAATACTTTATTTTTTTGGACTATTTTAGGTCATTTGGACCACATTTATCAAAACTCATAGTGTCGACATAACTTATAAGATTAAATGTCAATAAGCGTCTCTAAGTTTAGCTAAATATAAACTCTCAATAATAGTTCCGTATAAACATTATAAAAATTCTTTAGGGATTCATTTATCTTTTTATTCATTATATATTTACAAATAATAATACAAAATAGATTAGAAATAAACAAGGATGACAACATATACAAACACGAAGCTTAAAACAAAAAATACAAGCATAGAATGATGGCATTTGATCATAGAAACAAAAGTTTAACCATAAATTCAATGTAAATCTGTCTTTCAAATTAAATTGTGCCTTATTGTCATAAGAATCACAATTTTGAAAATCAAGTCAGTATTGCAATTCTATCAATCTGTATAATATACAAAGTCGACGTAATAATTAGTTGATACGCTTTAAAAGCTAACCGCTGAACCATTGTAGCTTCTCGTAGGTCTTGGAAAGGTTTATAAATATTTTGGGGGAAGGTACGACCACCCCCTAAAGAGTAATCACCCCTAGAAAATAATGACCATCAAATCTTTCTTTTCTTTTTAAAACTATAATTAAAATTGTCGGGAGGGTGAGGAGGGGGGGGGGGGGTGACATATCCCCCCCAACATCTTAAGGGCGTATCAGCTAGTCCTTAATATAGAATAGCTTTACTTTTTATAAATAATAAACAAAAAAAATTTTTTATTCATTTGTAGTTTTACTTAAATATTATTAATTTCTTAAAAACATGTTTTTCATGAAATAGATTTAATAGTAAATACCTCCGAAATTTCCGATTTGTTTTAATTTTAGGTCAAATTTTGAATAAATATAGGCAGTTGTTATCTTCAATGCCATTTATTCATAAATTTTATAAGTAGACGTCTCACATTAACCAATACAATCGTTTCAATCTATTATTCTAATTTATAATAGAGGAGTGGGGGAATACTTCCATTTTGATTTTTTTTAATGGGTCCTTTTTTCAGTGGCTATTCCTCTTTCAAGTTGTAGGCTCCCTCCGCTAAAATAGTTTAAAAATCTTCCTGTGACCCATACAAAGTTTTCTTGTAAGTTAATTTTTTATGTTAGACAGACAAAAACACGAAGCCATCCTTCAAAGAGAGAGAAAGAGTGGGGGAAAAAAGGGCTGTTTATTACACAAGTCCAGAAAAGTTTTAACAACTTTGGGGACTTTTAATGAATTATGTACAAAAATTAGTCGTCCAACGTCTTACCCCTTTAGATCCCTGCATTCTACTACAACTTATGTACAGTTTTTTAACTGATAGTAACAGATCTATCAAGAAACAATAGAAATAATTTTTGTTTATCTCAAGATTTTTTACTAATTATACATAAAAAACAGTTTTTAATCCTTGGTAACAATTTATAGTTTAGTCTCTATATGCCTCTAGGGGCACTCGAGGTGGTTAAGGGAAGGGAAGGGTTGAAACTCGACTCTCCATTTTTAATGTTATTTATTATTATTTAATATTATGAGAAGCAACATTGTAAAGAAGAACTATAACCATACAGCGGTTAGCAATATCCTTCAATGCAAACAGACGACACAGACAGACATACTTACAGACATCATTTCTATATAAAGATTAGTTGCTTCTCCCCTGGCATCAATAGGTTCTTAAAGGGGCCGGAAAAAATTTAAACCATCCCAAAATGTAAAGACTAAAACTATCAAAAGAACAATTTGAAGCTACCCAAAAATGGAGAACCTAATAGGTTCTAGGGTAAGCGACACCCCTTATACTTTCTTTGTTACCACCTTAAAACAAATAAATGAATGTAGGATACACCCACTTTTTGTTTCCACCCCCATAGAAAATTAATATATGTACTCAAAGGTCAAACAAGCGTCCTTAGATTGCCAAATTTAATTTTTACAATCCCCCATAAAAATAAAACAAAGTTGTCTTTCATTCACTAAGAGCTGATTTAAATAAGAAAACTGTATACAATTTAAAGAATTTATAGCAATTATACATTATTCTATAATTGACAGTGTATATTTGTACTTAGAAAATGTTAACTTCTTATAATCATAGGCTGTACCGATTTCAATCTAAATAATTCATGTTCTGTACAATTACATGTTAAAATTGATTTTTTTGCGCAATTTTGGACAAAAATTTTAAGAGATTATAATTTTCCATTTTCGACAAATTAAAAAGAATTCAAAATCTAGCATCAATTGAATGAATCAATGCACAGTAAAGCTAAACTAAAAAATATAAGTTTTGCTGTCGGCCGCCTGGTTGAGTATGATTTTTGGTTTAATCAGAGCTGGATCTTTAAATCATTTCAATGGTGCGCCAAATCGGGGTAAGCCAACTTTCCACCAATGAGAGTACAGCATTTTACGAAATGCCGCGCTGTGATTGGCTGAAATTCGGCGCACCCCGATTTGGCGCACCATTAAAATGATTTAAAGATCCAGCTCAGGTATCTTAATTAAGGGAAAACACTTATTAATCCCAACTCCTTCTGTAGATTAATCTATTGAATGAAAAGTTTGTACACCAATAGATTTAAACCAGCCATTCAAAACTTTATAAAAGTATCCAATTTTTTTATCCAATTTAAAACAACTTTGGTAGCCTACCGACCGTGGGTTAAGCATAGAATATTATAACCACCAGTAATAGTTTGGGTATCTCTCCCATTTCTCCCAGAAATATTGATAAGAGACTAATTAAAAAAAAATATGACGAAGCCAAATCTGTCCTACTTTTGCTTCCCGTGACGTCATACAAATGAGGGAAATGAGAGGAGAAATGGGACAAAAAACCATAAAAAAAGAGATGGATAATCCCTCATTTTTATGACGTCACAGGAATCAAAAGTAGGACAGATGGGGCTTTGTCAACAAATAAGAATTATGAACCTTTAAAATTATTATTATAAAAAGCTTCAAGTCTAAGTTATTTAAAATTCATTAACTTTAAATCTTGATATGTCATATAAAGTCAAAAATAGCTCTGTTAATAATTAAACCCTAAAATCTTTTTATTGACCCAACTGTGCATTGTCCTAAAAGTTTGTACTTTTATCTAAAATAACTGAAAATAAATTGATTGTATTAAAGGTATTCATTCATCTAAGCAACATTCTTATAAAACAACAATGTCTAATAAGAATCAAAGGTTAAAGTTTTAAATTATTAGAAAAAAACATTTGCAATCTTACACAAAAGAAAAAGGATATTTCTTTGTCTATATGTGTGTGTGCCAAATGATCCTGCTAACCACTGAAATGGTTATCCTTTACATTTAATCTTTTCATAGGTAGTGTTATAACTATTTTCTAGCGAAATTCCCAATAGAAAATTCTCCCAAAAATTTCTTTAAAAAAAAAATTAAAATTGAAATTAGATGATCGACTTGTAATCTTAGTATGTTTGTTGATGCCCTCTAAAATTAAAATGATTAAAATTTTAGAGTTTGTGTCTGTTGCAGAGTATCCTTGCATTTTAGTTGTCATCTAGTACATTATTAGATTATTGACAGTTTAAAAGTTTACAAAAGAAACTAAAAGTCTTAATAAGGTGTTTTGTTTAATTCACATCTAAACTTTAAAGTTTATTACATTGTTTGAACACCCAAAGTATTTACCTTAACATTTTCTTTCATTTAAATTCTTAAAATTTGAAAAAGTACATGGACAGACACGGAGGGATGGCAAAACTTTAAATTTCTGAATTCATTAATATTATGAACCAATGAGGTGTCTCCAGGTAAATTGCCAGCATATTATTGGATGTATTTTGAAATGTGATTGGTTCATTTTAGCTGCAATTATGCAGGGATCTAAAGGAATAAGATAATGGCTGATAAATTGACGTATTTTCAAAATCAACTCTCCTGTAGATTACCATTAGTGATTAAAACCTTTGGACACTCAACTTAATGAACTAATTAATCAAAATTCAATAAAAATCATAATCAGGATAAACTTGTACATTAATGGTTGCTACTTGCTCAAGGAAAAAAAATTAATAAAATTTTAAATAAAGATAAAAGAAAACTTATAAAGTTAATGAGTTTGATGGAAAGGAAAAAGAAATAGTGTGATGATTTTAAAATAAAGAAACCATGAAAAAACATAACTCAAAAATTTTCTAAACCTGTATCTACATAAATAGCTTTCAAAGCACAACCTTTTCAGAATTTTTATCATATTCAAGAATCCCCCTAACAGCAAATGTTCTGTACAATAAGAAAAACACTAAAATAGCAGTATTTAAATTTAGAATTAAAAAATAAATATATCCCATCCGTTTATGAGATTTTAGCAATCATACATACAACAAGAAAGACATGCAGACAGACAGCAATCCTGCTACTATATTTTATTGTGTCTATGATTGCTGCCTAAAACTAACATTAAAATAGGGCTGTAAAGAATAAAATAATTTTGTTGTTGTTGTTTGCCCCATAGTACAATACATGTGTATTTGATAATAAAAGAACAAGGATGACAACATCCATAAGTAGCGAAGCACAAAAAATCGTGGATAGGAATGTGTACAAGTAGATTTTAAAAAATCAAGAATAGATTTATCGGAGAAAATAAACACGAAACCTTGTTTTTTTGTATGATGACGACATAAAAGATGCTCATAACAACAGGAAAAATTATTTATGAAAAAGTTATGAAAATCGGACCATAAACACTAAAGATATGGAGAAAAATATAAAAATAGCCTAAAACATGCAAAAAGACAGTCTGACCGTCATGGTTGTTTTCTTTAATCGACGAGAAATTCAATTTTGATATCTATAACTGAAAACACCAAAGATATGGAGAAAAATAACCTAAAACCTGCTGAAAAGGAGTCAAACTGGCAACCATGTTTTATACTTAATTATGCTCCATATTAATGGGAATGTTGACAAGAAATTTTAGCCTTCTATCTTAAACAGGAGATGAGAAAAACACGTTTCCCCTATTCTGTCTCAGACGGACAGGCGGACGGACAGACATTTCGAATTATAGAGTAGCTTCGCTACTAAAAAAATCAGGTTGTTTGAAATGTGCCTGGCCACACAATAATTCTAAATAATCAAAATTCTAAACATTTTTACGGCCTATAACAAATTTATTAGTATCACAGATACGGTTGATTAATCTTAGATTTTAAACTATAATAAAAAGTATTATAGCTTTAAACACAACTTACTTTTTTCTCATTTATTTATGGAATAAAATTGTTTCACTACTAAATTGATCATTAGTTCTAATTAAGATGTATAAAATAAGATATGTCTTAGCATTTTAAATCTTAAAAGAGACGTTTTTTTGTCTGAAACTTGAGATATCGGAGAATGCTGATCCCATTGAGAGTAACTTTGAGGGAAGCTTGTGCCGTTTTTTGGATATTTTCCTGACCTCCTTCTCCCTCCCCTCGAGGCTATGGGCGAAATAACTAATAGAGTTTTTGCATAGTTTAATTTTTTACACTTCATTTCTATAAGTAGAAAATTTTATAACCATATAACTAAAAGTTTAAAACTTTAAAATAATCTTTCTGAGCTGGATCTTTAAATGTGTAGCCGTTGCCGTTGCCGCTGCCAGAGGTACAGCCACTAACATAATAGCGATCTTTAAATCAAATTGGCTACGCGTGGCTACGGCTATGTGCGATCTTTAAATCACAACCACTTTTTGAATTTTCGGTAAAAATATGAAAATAATAATAATAATAATAATACGTAAAAACTTCAAACATTTAAAAATCCATGTTTTATTGTCAGCACTGGCAGTGGCGACGGCTACGGCTAGGGCTACGACTACAACTACGGCCACGACTACGGCCACGGATACAGCTACGGCAATGGCTACACATTTAAAGATCCAGCTCTGTATGTGCCTGTCTGAATGTAGTAAAGTATCTCCATAACCGCTAGACTGATATGTTTCACCTTTACAGTGAAGCTTCTCAGGAAATGTTTATAAATATTTGTAGGGAGTATTACTATTCAGCCCTCCCCTAAGACCCCAAATAATTAAAAGCTTTTCTCGTATTCATTCGAATCCGGTGGATAGGAACCGGTTCTTGTACATTCTATATCCGCGGAAAGCCGTTTATAATACGATGCGAGAAATAACTATTAAACAATATTTTTTTTTAAAAACGTATATTTAAAAATAAGTATATTTTTCTTCTAATTTGCCGTATTCGTCATTAACTTTTACATTTTTTAAATTAATAGGATTAAAATACTCGAAAGATGATTTAAAATCTTTAAGAATAGATAATAAAAATAAAATGCTTCATTAATTTTTAAACCAAAAGCTTGTAAAATAATATTACTTGTTTTGAGAATGATTTTTCTTAAATCTTTGATAAAAGTAGAAAGATGGCTGTTTGTCCATTTGCCTGTTTGAAGCTTAATGTATCTGCAACCGCTAAACCGATTGGGCTAGTTACAGGTTTTTCTACTAAGATGTAGTGCAACTTTTCTTGTATATCACCATCTATAATACAAAGTAGCTTGATGTCTGTCCGTCTGTCCCTTAAGATCTTGGTAACCGCTGAACCGATCGGATTCTACTCTTCAGGGTATACACCTATTGGTCCTGTGGTAGTTTTAAGCTATTTTCTTGGGGGGTGGGACACCCCTAACCCCCCCAAAAAACAAAAAATCCCCCCCCATTGTTTTTTAAATTGTGAATTTGATACTGGGGCACATCCAATTTTTTTCCCGAAAATTTTGAAATTGATACTGGGGCAACTGCAATTTTTTCCCCCCGAAAATTTTGAAATTGATACTGGGGCAGCTCCAATTTTTGTATATTTTTATTTTAATTACCTCTTGGGGCAAAGCAATTTAGAATAAATTACCTAATAGGGCAAAGCCCCTAGAGGCTAGTGGCGATGCCGCTAGTGTTTTAAAAGCAAAGCTTATCTACAATTAACGGCATAATGAAAAGCTGTCCTATCGATTACAAACCTAGTATACAGGAATTTGATCAGGTAATACATAGATATTACTAGAAGCCTCTAGGGGCACTTGATAGTCTTAGGCACTCATGTAATGCGACAAATATCCAACAATCGAAAAAGAAACTAAAATTTAAAATTAAACACTTTACTTCAGTCAAACTAACAATAAATAATCTCTTTAGTATAGATAACAATTAAAATAAATCAAAAATAAAGATTTGGGACAGAATTAAAATTAATAAAATAACGAATTATTTTTCTTTCTTGAAATAATTCAAATAAGATAGGGTCTATACAAAAGGATTTAATTCACTTCAAAAAAAAAATAACAAAGTTTGACTATAATTTTTTTACTGATTATCCTTTTCGAAATATTTTAAAGTATTATTCAACCAACTACAATCTTAAGAAAGCTTATATGTGTAAGTATGTCATATAAAAACTCGAAAACGGCTTTATCATCATTGGGAATGTACATAGCATTATTTTTATGTACTATACAAACTATTCATAAATACAAAACAAGGACAACAACATTCAGCGAAGCACAACAAATAATGGAATCCACAAACGGAGAAACGATAATGAATATGCAAAAACTCAAAGTAAATCAAAGTAAAAACCTGTAAATGATAAGGCATAGCTGACAGACAGACAGAAAAAAATGTATAGAGTAGATGGGCCTATATCATAGAAATATTCCCTAAAAATTATAGGTGTCCATCTTCAATAGCAGCCAAGAAAATCATATTTTTACCCCATAGCGTTACAGACTGTCATTCCAACCTACCCTGTACCAATAAATAAGTAAACTATAATACAAAGTAGAATGATGTCTGTCTGTCCCTTAAGATCTCGGTAACCACTGAACCGATCGGATTCTACTCTTCAGGGAATATACCTACTGGTCCTGTAGTGGTTTTAGGCTATTTTCTTGGGGGGTGGGACACCCCCAACCCCCAAAAAAACAAAAAAATCCCCCCCATTTTTTTTTTTTTGTAGGAGATATCCTTGGTCCTTTTTTTTTGCAGGAAATTTCCTTGTTCCTTTTTTTTTTACGAATTTCACCTTAACCTTTTTTTTATCATCTCTTAGGTCAAAGCCCCTAGAGGCTAGGGGCGAATCCGCTAGCAATAAAAATAGAGATTGCCATATTTGGGTCAGGTTTAGAGCCGAAACTATTTACCATTCCCAAAACAGGTCAGCTAAATCTTAGTTTCCGATTTTGTACGTATCACCCAAATCCTGTCTCAATATTTACTTACTACTTGCTAAAAAAGCTTCAAACTTTGAAGAAAAAATTTGGAGAAAAAAAAGTATAAAGTATAAATCGTTTATACATTATATCACTTTTCTCTTTGACCGGAGTAGCTGAAAATAGCTTTTGCAATAGTTGGGATATCTGTGGTACAACTTCGGAAATTAGGGAACAAATGGGTAATCAATTTTCAGTTGATCCCAAAACATCGTTAATTTGTACTTTTATAGATGCTGTAATTATTTTTGTATTTAACAACATGTAATTTAATATAATGTATGATTTATTTAACTTCATAATTTGTTATTTTTCATAACCGCATTTCATATTTTAAAATTCATAGAGTTAACTATTAAATTTATATTCTATGAAGCAAAAATTAAAATTTGTGCATAGGATTGTTTTTAAAAGCGAAGCTTGAATCTATAATTAGGGTCGGTCAGTCCGTCCGTCCGGAACGGATAGCTTTTTTCGTAAATTTAGGCATGTTAGAATTGTCCTATCGATTTCAAACTTTGCATGGTGAGTCCTGTAGTAGTTAGGTTCGATTTAAAAAGCGTTGCAACAAAGTAAAATATTAGAAGCGAAGCAACTCTATAGTCCTAAAAATATGTAAGTATGTCTAATATCTATAAACATTATTCTGTATTAAGCAGTCTTTCAACAAATTTACTTATAATTTGCCTTCGACTCTCATACATTTATATTCTGATTATTCAGTTCTGACACTGTTAATGTCCGTTCGTCCTATCGTTTCTGTGCCTCGATTTTATGTTTGTTCTTCATATACTCTATATCACTCTATTTTGCAATTATTAGGATAAGTTTATATTTGGTTAAAATATGTAAGAAAATATTCTTTTTTTTGTATGGGGGGGGGGGGACAAAATATCTGGATCATGGAAAGAAAACGAAGTAGCGGGGTTCGTCGTTTTCACAGTGCTTTTAATAAATCATTTTAGGTTAGGTATAATGATTGAACCGCATTGTCAGGCAATTGACCCCAAAGGATTAGAACTCCCCGCAGGAGCCAGAAGTATGATAAAAGTTACTATGAAAATACGACGAAACCCGCTACTTCGTTTTCTTTCCATGGTCCAAATATCTAAATATTATACACTTTTGTGAAAGAAAAATTAGATTATGAGCTTTGCATTTTTATTTTTTTATCCTTGTTTTAAAAAGTACGCACTTTTTTTCAAGAATAGGAAAGAAAAATTGTTTAAAATGCATATTTATCCTGAGTAAAAAGTCTAAAACTTTTCTTACAGAGAATAAAAAATGTTAATTTTTTATTGTGAATTTTTAAGTTAAACATTGTATTATTTTAAAAAGAAGATTACACACGGGGTTAGAAAAATGAAAGACATTAATTTTTGTGTAATTTCCACGTAATATTTCATGTGAAAAGATCATGATCTATATGCTTGCTACTTATTCAACTTTTTAGCAACGAATAAGAAAACGTGCTTATAAACTTTGGGTACTTGTGTAATTTATAGTCCAATGTCCCTTCCCTTCCTGAAAAATTTTTCCTACAATTTTGTTTCTATGCGTCAAAATTCATTGTCATTGTAAAATGAAAGGTTGAGTGACTCTTTAAACTTTAAACTTTTGTCTTTGAAAGGTTAATGTTTTGTCAGAGGTGAATTCTTAAAAACAATTTAGATCGCTGAATCGGCTATTGTCAAAAGAACACCAAAATCATTCTTGTAAAATATCCTCTAAATCATATATAAATTCTATAAAAATTAAACAAAATCTTATGTTAATAACCCTTCTACGATTTTGGAACGCTTTTCTTTTTTTATAGTTAAATTTGTACAAAATAAAATTTCGTGATTTGACGACCATAGCCGATTCAGCGATCCAATTTTTTAAAAAAAGAATCCACCTCAGCATAGCAACTCTATAAGACAAAAAGGCTATCAGTCGTGAAAAGAAATTTAAACTTAAGCAAAACATTTGAAAGAAAAATGGGCTTAAAAGGATTTAAAGTTTTTTTTGTGATGTACAGTCGTATTGACAGATTTGACTGCTTCTGCTTACACAATTAATAGTGTATGACGTACAGTGAAAACTTATAGAAAAGCTTCGCTTACAAAAGTAGGCGCTTTCCCACAAAGTACCTTCTTGATCACTGATAGGTTCCACAAGGTTTGGGCCAACTGCAGGAATTAGGCATAGGCAAGAATTTAACAATTTACTTTAATTTCAATTCAAATATAAGAAAGGGGTGGGGGAATCAGCACGCATTTTGTATGAAAGCCCTAAAAAGTATGTTAAACACATACTGTTTCAATAATAAGCTAAAATTCATAATAAACAATGATGCAATATTTTGAGAACAAGGATGACAACATCAAAATTTTGCTGTGATCCAAAAACGGAACGTACAGACTTTGAGGATCTACCTATAGAGCTGCTTTGCTACTTAAAATTTCAGAAATGATAACATAATCAGGTATGCCAAGTTTCATAACGATCAGACAATTAGTTATCATAAAAATTAGAAATAATTAATATTATTGACGTTTGACGTACAGGCCCTTGTCTAGAATAGCTTCGCTTAAAAAAAATAACTAATTAATTACCTTTAATGACGAAAATACTGAACATTTTTATTAAAATTTCACTTTGCATAACTTTGATTAAAATAATACACTTGAAAATTCATTGTTCACCAAAAAATATAATTCTTTATTACTTAATTTACACGTTTTCTACCTTCATTCTATTCATTATTCAGAGAGAGAGAGACATTTAGGATAGATAGATATCTTGAGGATAGTAAATAAGAGAGATTTTACTCTAAATAAAGTTTGAAATACATCACTATTATAATGGAGTAGTGACTAGTAAGTCTCATAACACTAAATTCTCCTACTTTTCAACAGTATTTTGCTTCTTTCTGTTTGTAAGTCCAACTTTTCTCTCCTCCCTTTTTCCCCCTTTCATTTTCCCTTTTCTCTCACCCATCCATCCCAACACCCCCATCACCTTGCCTCTTAGGGCCTAAGTTTAAGTTATTTTAGAAAGCAGCAAAAAGATTTTACTTGAACAAGGATATTAATGTTTACCGTTAGCGCAGCGACAATATTGAAAGAAAACTCATAAATCTTAGGGTATGAGACAATGAATGACAAATTAGTATATGTACATCGCCAATGATGATGAAAAAAATAACACTTCCTTGAATTATTGGTCAAAATTATTGAACACTACTTATTTTGAACAACCCATCAAAATTAAATAAAAGTATCTAATGTCCCCTCCCTTCATCCCTGTAAAAACTGTGATCCTTCAAAACAAAATCCTTCCGGCATCTTTAGTAATTATAATTTCAAATGAAAAAAAAGGGTTTATGATAAAAATTTACTTAAATGATATAAAAATGGGAAAGGCCTTGGCCCGTAGACATAAACAATTTAAATTGTTTTTACATTATGATTACCCTCACTTCTGCATCTAATAATTTATCTTATTTTAAAGGGAAGCTTCTCAAAGGTCCCAAGATAGATTCAGGCTATTAAGTTTAATCTAAATCTTAGTAAGATTTAGGCTATTTATCAAATGATTGTTTAATAAGGAACAAATTATTTTTTTGACTAATTTAAATTTCCTGTTTTATATGAAGTATAAGTAGTTCTACACTATATTTTCAGTCTGTGTGTGTGTGTGTGTGTGTGGGTGTGTCTGTATGTGAATGTCTGTGTACTCCGGATTTCTCCGTTGTTGATGACGTCACGGAAATATCAGCTGATTATTATTTTACTCCTTTCATTCTCTCTCTCACTCTCTCTCCTTCTGTGTCTGTCTGTCCTTCTCTCTCTCTCTCTCTCTCTCTCTCTCTCTCTCTCTCTCTCTCTCTCTCTCTCTCTCTCTCTCTCTCTCTCTCTCTCTCTCTCTATCTATCTCTCTCTATCTCTCTCTTTATCCATCTTATTCTGTCTCTCACTTTCTCTCTGTTGTAACTGACTGTCTATCATTTAGGAGTTAAGTTTTTTTAGGAACTACCCCACCCACATTTGTTACTATAGTATTTTTTTTCTGGGGGGGGGGGGGGAGAGGGTTCAAAATCTCATATCTCCAAAGGGTGTTGACTTACTACTTCTTTCCCCAAAATATGCTAAAACCTGCCCTATCCTAATATGCAACTTTTCTGGAAATTGTGGAACGATCGTCTGTTTATGAGATCTTAGCGGACAAATAGAAAGACTTGCAAGAAGCATTGTCTGTCTTGGGAGTTGGCTTGTAAGGTTGATTTAAGTATATTATTATTTCCCTTCGACTAGACTTCAAACTTTGCATGGTGATTCCTGTAACAGTTAGGTACGATTTGGAAAGCGTAGCATTCTATAATCGTTACCAGAAAGTCAGTACGTCCCTTTAAAACATGATGTTTTTAACAACATTTTTTTATATGATATCTTTATCCTATTCATCTGATTTTTGGAATACATAACAATCATTTCAAACAGATTTCCGCGGGTAGTGAAATAAAAGAATAATTCGAGTTTTGTTGTCCCCCAAACTGCGAAGGCCTGGGTAAACTAAACTGGTATGAATTTTATGATTTTTATTATTTTATAGAAGATTGTCTATAATATACTATACCTAATTTTTCAGTATTGCTGAGAACCGTTTCTGGTCATTAGTCGGATTAAAAGCCATACTGGAAAAGTACTAATTTTCTATATGACCCTAAAGGATACTTTTTGACCTGAACTCTTGGGAAAATATTTCCAGACAGTATTTTTATTTTATTTTCAATAGCAAAGCTTCTTTACATTTATGTTTCTTTTTATTAAACTAAATTTCTATTTTTAAGAATTGATCTAGAGACTTTGATTAAAGTATCGTAGCTTAACCCGCGACCGTGGCTCAACACGTAGCGCATCCGCTCGTCGTCGGGAAGGTGATAGGTTCGAATCTCGGACCAGCACCGCGTCATAACTAAAGACGTTAAAAATGGTTCCTACTGCTGCTATGTCAGATGCGCGACATAAATAGTTAGAGTAGGGGGAATGCCTTGGCCCAAAACAGGCGCAACTCGTTACCATGCACAGTTGGGACTTCTCAGACAAAGGTCGTGCATCACAGAGAGTTGGTTGTCTGTTACTTAACCTAATATCCTTGGGTGTTTGGACAGAGAAGGGTGTGTAACAGTCATCCCTAGTTCTCCTGGATTGCTGGACCAGGACCTGGACAGTACATCAAGTCGATAAGGTCCTTGACTGCAATCCCGCCCGTACGAGGTAAAAATCGTAGCTTCCCTATTATTTCAAACTTTCAAAGATACGTCTGTCTGAAACGATCAGTGGAAACCTAAATATATCAATTACTATTGAAGACATCTGAGGTGGATTCTTAAAAAAAGCGATTAGTGGGGCAAAATTGTTTTCGTGAAAAATCCACCAAAATCACATTAAAAATCTACAAAAATTAAACAAAATCATAGAAGGGTTATTAACATACGATTTTATTTAATTTTTGTATATTTTTTATGTGATTTTGGAGGATTTTTCACGAAAACAATTTTGCCCCAATAAGCGATTAGTGGGGCACTTTTTTTTAAGAATCCACCTCTGATTTATCATATCCATAAGTTTCCAGTACACGACTTATTTGGTCCGTTGGTCTCTAGGTAATGTTACATTATTTAGAAATCTAACATAAATATATATATTACATATCATTCTGTTCTATATATTATTTTTAATCCAACTCTTTTCGGATGGCCACTAAACATCTGCTTTATAAACATTGTGATCGTTTGTCCATTCATGATATTTTTAGCTACTTAAGGTTTTCCTAGGACAATAAGGCATAATTTTTTCAAGGTGTATTTTTTAAAAGCGAAACTTTCTATAATTAGGGTCGGTCCGTCCGTCCATCAATCCGTACGTCCGTCCGTAACGGATAGCTTTTTTCGTTATTTAGGCATGTTAGAATTGTCCTATTGATTTCAAACTTTGCATGGTGATTCCTATAGTAGTTAGGTACGATTTAGAAAACGTAGCCACTCTATGATCACTACCAGATTGTCCGTACGTCCATTTTAAACATGTTGATTTTTTTACTTTTTTAACAACAAACTTTTATGTGATCTAATTATCCGATTGATCTGATTTTGGTATACTGATTCCTGGGACAACAAAGTACAATATCATAAGTGAAGCAACTCTATAATCAAGTCATAAAAATGTAAGTATGTCCATAAACAGTATCATGTATGAAGCCGTTTTTCAACAAATTTACTTAAAATTTTGCTTCGACTCTTTTACATAAAATTTTATATTCTTATAATTCAGTTTAGACACGATACAAGCTTTAATTTCCGTTTGTCCTTCCATTTCAGTGCTTCGCTTTTATGGATGTTGTCATCCTTGTATTTTCTAAAATCATTCTTTAATTAACCTTATTATAATTTGTAGAGCTTCGCTTTTATGGATGTTGTCATCCTTGTTTTCATATGTACGGTATGGGTATTAGATTTTTAGTGTACTATTGACATTTTTTTAGGCCGATTCGTTCAATTAGATTAAACAATCATCCATTATACAGTTATCTTCGCCACTAGCCTCTAGAAAAATTTTCCACGCATCTTTATACTCTGAAAGCGGTTACGCCCCTAGATGCCTCCAGGGGCATTAGAGGTAAGGAGGGGGTGTTGGCCCACCACATTGAATTTTATTATTAAAGTTAAAAAAATCTTAGGGGCATTTTTCTCGGGGATGCTTTCTCTTGGGGAGTTACACTTCCAAGATAATTCGCCTATAGAAAAAAAATATCTCCAAATATTTTCTTTTTGAATAAAAAGTGGAGGGTCAACCCCCTCCTTCCTTCTCTCATGTGCCCCTAGAGGCACCTAGAGGGCCGCTACTTAAAGCATTGAGAAAAAAAAATTAGAACTCAAATATAAAAGTCGTATTCATAGATTTCTTTCTAAAATCTGAATTAGATGAAAGTTCAAGCTAAAACAAAAACAAAATTTATCAAATTGTAATTTGTTAATGACGACTTTGGGTCGTGATAAAAAGTGGTCGTCGCTGACATGATAACGACATACTTTTTTTCCAACCAATTTCTTGGGTTACTATAAAAGTAGCTAAGTTTAGTGTCCTAAGAAATGTGGGATAGATGTCACCGCTTTTTGGCCTACCTATTCTATTGGCGTCATTGTAGAGGTAAAGAGAAAGGGAAGGGGAATAGAAATCCCCTAAAAAAGAGATGGGGTATAGGGTATTGCCTGACGTCAATAAAATATGTAGGTCAAAAGCAGTGACATCTATCTCCATTTTGACAGGGCACTATATACAGCTACAGTATAAAAGCCATATGGAAATACGACAGTGTTAATAACTGACATATCATTGCATTGACATAACGAACGGTTTAAAAATTGAATTATGCCAAATCTTATAAAATTTTATAAACTAGCCTAGGAATTAGGGTTTCCTCAGTAGACTATAAAAGTTGGAAAGATTTTTAATCAATATAATAGATTTGAAATCTGCATAAAATTTTAAGGATTTTTTATAAAATTCGTTTTTTATATAATTCTTTATTTAAAGGCGCAAATACAAATTAAGTTAAATAATTTTAAGATCTGTGATTGGTGGATTGAAAACTATCTGCGCTCTGATTGGAAAAGCTTAAGTGCCGTACATCATTCAACCAATTAGAGCGTAGGTAGTTTCCAATCCAGCTATCCTATTGGTCAAAATTTATTAACTTAAATCGTATTTGCGCCTTTAAATAAAGAATTATATAAAAAACGAATTTTATAGAAAATCATTAAAATTTTATGCAGATTTCAAATCTATTATATTGATTAAAAATCTTTCCAACTTTTATAGTCTATTCCTCAGCCTTAGATAGACATTAAAAAATATCAAAAAAAAGACTTAGAAAGTAGTACCTTTTGGCGATCATAAGATTTTTGCTCATTATGACTAGTATACAAATACTAATCTATAATACAAAGTAGAACGATGTCTGTCTGTCCGTCTGTCTGTCCGTCTGAAGCTTAAGATCTCAGTAACCGCTGAACCGATTGGGCTCTACTTTTCAGGGATTATACCTACTGGTCCTGTGATAGTTTTAAGCTATTTTCTTGGGGAGGTGGGACACCCCCAACCCCCCCAAAAATGAAAAACACCCCCCCCCCAAAGAAAAAAAAAATTTCTTTTTAAAACTAAAATTTAAATAGTGGGGTCGACTACCCCCCCCCCAAAAAAAAATTTCTCCCCCCCTAAAAAAATTTTTTTTTAACTTTTCTTTTAAATCTAAAATACGAAATTATGGTTTGATTAAACCTCTTGGGGCAAAGCCCCTAGAGGCTAGGGGCGAAGCCGCTAGTAATAATATAATCTATAATACAAAGTAGAACGATGTCTGTTTGTTTGTCTGTCTGTCTGTTTGTCAGTCTGTTTGTAGCGAAGGATCTCGCTAACCGCTGAACCGATCGGGTTCTCCTTTACAGGGTAGCTTCTCATAGGTCCCGGGAAGGTTTATAACTATTTTCTTAGGGGGTGGGACACCCCCAACCCCCCCCCCCAAAAAAAAAATGAAAATTACCCCCCACCAAAAAAAAATTTCTTTTCAGAATAAAATTAAGATAGCGGGGTCGACTACTCCCCCCCCCCCCAAAAAAAAAAAAAAAAATTCCCCCCCCCAATTTTTTTTTTAAATTTCTCTTTTAAATCTAAAATACGAAAAATTGGTTTGATTAAACCTTTAAACCTCTTGGGGCAAAGCCCCTAGAGGCTAGGGGCGAATCCGCTAGTAATATATATAGAGATATATGTAAAAATGTTTAAGAAGCCATTCTTCGAAATTTTTCTTTATCCCATAACCATATCCCTTCAAAATTCAATGTACTTTTTACTTACATATACTAGTACTAGGAACGGGATAGGTTTATATAAGGAATAGTTATTTCTTGCATCGTGTTATAAACACTAAACAGCTTTCCGCAGATATAGAATGTACAATTATAGTTTTTTCAATGAAGTTTTTTCATATGGATGAGAACCAGTTTCAATCCACCGGTTTCTAATGAATACGAGAAAAAGCTTTCCATACAATCTTAGTCCAATATTTTAAAGCTTTTCAAATGTATGTACATCAATTACTAGCGGATACGCCCCTAGTGCCTTCGGTGGAAGGGACATCTTGTTATTTTTAGGCAAGGATTGATATCTCAGAGAAACTTAGTTTATCTTCTATTACCAATCCCTTCAGCTCTGAAGCTTCGATACTGATTCTGACCGGATAGTTTCGCCAGCATAATTCTACTTTTTTATAATCGCAGCTACTCTATAAATAGGATATGCATGTAAGTACGTCCAAACTAAAAATTTTGCAATATTGACAGTTATTGTCTATATTTGCTGTATAATACTTAATTGTTACCATTTATGAAATACAAGTAGCTTCGTCTCTATCATCTAGGGGAATGCACGGATGTCAGGAAAATAACCTAAAACCCCCCATTTATAATGATAAAGCTTCCCTGAAAAGTGCAATCAATTTAAACCAACAGATCTTACTCTTCAAAAAAACCGTACTACTTTTTATATGAACTGCTAATGCTGCGCTACTTGTGGACACTGGACATAATTTTCCTTGTGTAAGAAATAAAAGGAGTTAAATAAAAAATATTTAATCCGTACCAGAATTTTCTAATATAAATTTAATTCTATCCCTCTCCATTTAAGATTGAGGTTTCTTTCTTCAAATAATTTTCTTTAAGTTTTAGTTGAATGCTATTTAATCAAGCAATTACATTGAAAGCCAATAATAAGCCAGAATTTAGCAGTTGATTGAAACGCAGAATTTTGGGCGTGATAAAGAATCCCTCAACGAAGCTACCCTACAATAATGTCCTTTCTGCTAGTGTTGTATACTTTTCTTATTGGCTATACACTGCACATGCTGACAATTTTTCCAGCCGCGGCCGTAGCCGGCAGCAATTCTGTAGGCGCTGGCAGCCAGTTGATGCCCACAGCTGCAAAGAAAATGAGAAAATTATCTGAAATTCCATTGCCGATGGTTTCTGTTACTTTGTTTGAATAATTTTAATCATTATAAGGACAAATTGTATTGTTTTTTCTTTGTAGAATTTGAATAAATTATTATATTGTGATAACTTTATATTGTTTTTAAGTTATTGATAAATTGTTAATTTTATGTTATGTAGGTATAACTTTTGACACCAAAAAAAAATTTTAAAATATTATTTATTTTTTTTAAAGCGAAACTTTTCAAAATTTAGGATCATGCCGTCCGTCTTTTCGTTAATTTAGGTATTTCATGCTTGCCGAGTCGATTACAAAAGATATATGTGTGCTTATTGAAATTAAAATTTAAGCAGAGGTTACATTTAACCAAATCTTTCATAAAAAGTACCAACCCAAATTTTTTTTACAGTAAACAAAAAAGACTGATCACAAGATATTTGCTTGCAACTTTTCTGCCGTTTAAAAGTAATTAGAATTAAAGCACAACTATAGTAATATTATGTTTTAAGGACTGCACAATTATTAGTCATAAAATAATCTTTCATCCTGTTTGTGTCTGGATAGATCGGATTCAATGGGGTGAAGATTTGCGCATTAAGATCTCAGGACTATAAAATCGAACCATATCTCGCCGCACTGACTAGACAATTACTTTAGAGTCCGTATCTCCTCTAAACATGATGATTCTTTGTTTTTTCAAAACTTATTTCATGCAATAGAATTATTATAATAAAAAGGGAACTTTATAACAAACTATTTATATTTAACTGTATTAAACTTTATTTATTTGAGTGGGTTATTTTTAATCAGGATATATATTATATATCCCTGTTAAGTGGGGGAGTAGGGGGTGGGGGTTGAAATTCATCAAACAAAGTATCCAATACAAAGCTTCAATGAAAATTTTTGAATCAGTTATAATCAATCTACAATACATTTTACATTTATACACAAAAAATCTTTAGTTTACAGCAATTTAGTACTAATTCTGTTTAGGAACCAGAACTCTGTCATCAGATCCAATGATGTTTAGATTTTGGGCCAGTTCCGTGATTTCAGTTTTCACTTCATAATTCTTCAGATGATTAATATTAGTGATATTCTAAAAGAAAAATGCCTATGTACTAATGTAGTTAACCCTTAAAAGGACTGACCACAACAAAAACTGATTTAGATTTTTTTAAATTTAACCTAGACAGTTAGTTTAGGTGAGACATATTGCTGTGTTACCTCGTGCATTCAACTTAAAAACTCTTTTTAAAAGCGAAGCTTTTCTATAATAAGGGTCGGTCCGTCCGTCTGAGACAGATAGTTTTTCTTCGTTTATTTAGGCAGGTTAGAATTGTCGTATCGATTTCAAACTTTGCATGGTAATTCCTGTTGTAGTTAGGTACGATTTAGAAAGCGTAGCAACTCTATAATAATGACCAGAATGGCCTTACGTCTATTTTAAACATGTTGATTTTCTACTTTTTTAACAACAAATTTTTATGTGATCTAAAGGGTGAGCAAAAAAATGCGTACCTTTTTAAAATTGAAATTGCGCGGCTTGTGTTAATAGTAGAAAAATGTTATGTATATCGTTAGAACCGCTATGAAGTCTATTTTTAAGAAATATAAAAACGATTCCTGTGCTACGCATAGTTAAGGAACTACGTGTTAAAATGTCCCAACTGGCTTAAAACTTGACTTGCGAGTAAATTTTGGGACATTTTACCATCTGGCTCCTAAACTATGCGTAGCACAGGAACCTTTCTTATATTTCCAAAAAATACAGTTCATAGCGGTTCTAACAGTATGCGTAACATTTTTCTACTATTAACACAAGCTGCGCAATTCGAATTTCAAAATGTAGGCATCTCTTTTTGCAAAATATCTTAAAATTTACTCGCAAGTCAAGTTTTACATCAGTTGGGACATTTTAACACGTAGCTCCCTAACTATACGTAGCAGAGAAATCGTTCTTATATTTCCAAAAAATAGAGTTCAAAGCGGTTCTAACGATATGCATAACATTTTTCTACCATTAACACAAGCCGTGCAATTTGAATTTTAAAAAGGTACGCATTTTTTTTGCTCACCCTTTAATCATCCGAATGATCTGATTTTTGGTATATTTTTTCCTTGGACAACAAAGTATAATGTTATAAGTGAAGCAACTCTATAATCAAGTCATAAAAATGCATGTATGTCCATAAACATTATCCGGAATCAAGCAGTTTTTCAACAAATTTACTTACAATTTTGCTTCGACTCTTTTACATTTATATTCTGATTTTTCAGTTCTAACACTATACAAGTGTTAATGTCCAATTGTCCTACCTTTTCAGTGCTTCGCTTTTATTGATGTTGTCATCCTTGTTAAAATTTTTTTTTACCCGTACTAAAGCATCCCAATGTTGTAGTAGGAGGTCACATTGCTCTTCAGTGATGTCAAGGTAATATCCATAAGGACTAATCTTTCCGTCTATTGCACGGCCCAAAGAAAAAGGAGAAGAAGAAATGTAAGTAACTCTAGTATTTGGTTCAGGCATTGGTTTTATATTTTCTTTTAAAAATATAAACTTTCTATGAGAATTGTACACATCAAGTAAATTAGAAAGAATTGTTAAATTTAAAAAATCAACTTCATCCTTCAGATTTTGATTAATCTTTTCTGGCATCGACATACTAAACAGTTTGCAGTTAAATTTCAAGTATTGAAAGATAAAATTGTAAGGAAATGGACTTCTATCTAAATAGATATTTCCAAGAGAATCATATTCTGCAATTTCTTCTACCTAAAATGGAAACATTATGATTTTTTTTATTAAATCTTTAGGATACTCTTTGGTAATTTTATTCAGGACTAACGACCAAGCCATAGAGGTCTTTCTTCTTGAAGAAAGAAGGAGGGGGGGGGGGGAGATATAACCAACTTTAAATTTTAATGGGAATTTTTTTTTCTAGGTGTGATTTATCTTGGGAGGGTGTTGGTACCCATCCCCAAAATAGTTATAAATCTTCCCAGGACTTATGTGAAGACACACAAGAACAGACAAACATCCTGTTATTTCTATATAACTTTATTTTAAAGGGTTAGGATACAGATGCTCTGGCTACAGATAACCAGCGATACACTTCAAAATTGAAACTTACTCTAACAAAGGATTTTAAGAGGGGGGGGGGGGGCTAAAGTGTATATGAGGTTAAGGAAATTGATTTTGAATTTTTAAAGCGTGTTAAAGGGAGGAGAGTGAGTTTCTTGAGAAAAAAACCAATTATGCTATAGTAACATAATAAAATGAATATTAAATATTTTTTTTTAATCGCCCTTTTTTAGTATTTTGGCACAGAACAAAACACAACACATTTATTTTAATTTTACTTATGAGACTTATGATTGCTATTCAGGGTTTTCAACCCCAATTTTTAACGTTGAGACCTTTAAGAAGAGGTGGGAAATTTTAAATTCCCTATTCCTGGTTTTCCAAGGCCCAAGGCAACTGATGTCTCACTCATTTTAAGCCTCTGATATCTGTTATTAAATCAATATTTTATTTCAATTATTGCTATACTATCGATTATCGATGTACCTTTAAATACTTGGCAAGGAGAAAGTCAGGATATTTCAGTATGTTGGATCTTGATACATGAAACATTTCTCCACTAACATTCACTTTCACAGCTAAAATCACAGTATAAAATTAATTATAATAAGTTTATGCTTTTTTCAGGGCAAACCTAAACGTCTGTTTTTATTATTTTTCAAATTATGCAGACAGTTCATGCCTATAAGGATCTAACCAGACATGCTAAATGACCCTAGTCCTGTTTATACTTATATAATATTTTCTTATATAAAATTACTGTTATTTAGGTACAAGGTACTGAAATTGCATGCTCAGACAGACAGTTAAAAAAGTCTTTATTTAAACTTAATTTCATTGTTTATAAATGTATTACCTATGTTATCTAGTCTAGCTCTGACCAATGTTACAAGTTCTTTCAATTTAAAAAACTTCGCCTCATCTTCAAGGTTGAGAAGTTCTCTTTCATTCATTTTGTCTTCCAACTTATCCTTTACAAGAATAGTTTTGAATAGCATTCCTGTTGTTATCCTTTAGAGTAAAGTAACAATTTATAAAATTAAAAATACTGAAACACAAAACGAAATTGCATTTACATAAAATAATTATAAATATCTTTTTTGTTGTTTTCACAAATTTGAACCTGTACCCAAAAGAAGTAAATGATATTTCAAACAATATCCTTTACATTACCTTAGTCAAAAAATCCAAGATATGTTGAAAGAATTCTGGATTCCTATCAAAGAAGTAGTGTGGTATTCGGCAACCGTGAGCCATGTCTATGGCACCCCTGATCTGGGGTTCGGTGGAGGGTCAATGGCCCTCCCCCGAGTCCTGGGGAAGGGGTCTAGTGACCCCCTCCCTACGCTTAGAATTAATGATTGAATCTGTCATGTTTATTATGGTTAACTGTATTCTTAATTCTCCCCCACCCTTTCCAGGGATGGGGGAATCATTATTGCCCAAACTGACCATTGTATATGTATTATTTATGCTTTTATGTTATGATTATTTATTCCTATCCATGTAATTATTGTTTGTTGTATATAGCTTCAGTATCTCTTAACCCTTCAATAAAGTGACAACTGAAAATAGATGTTGATCATTATCTAGTGAAAGCTAGAGAAGCGTAGCTTCTCTATAGTAAGGTGTCCACGTCTGTCACACTGCCGTAATCTAATTGAACTCCGGTGTCTGCCATTTATCCTCGGCGGATACCACAACTTTGGTGACAGCTGTGTGAGATTACGGCGAACCACAAGTGTAGAGCAGACGCGCATCTGAGGCTAAGGTACTCCCAGCAGTGAATCTGGCAAAACTGACGCAAGCAACCTGAATTACCCACCCTGGACAGCAAAGTTTAACTCTGCATCCGGCAGTTGTGGAAGCGAGACAGCGAAATCTGACGAATAACCGCGAGCAGCGCTGATATCTAACGGAGAATTGAGCGCCAAAAGGGCTGAAACAGGCCTGCGGACCGGCTGAAACAAGCCAAATAAGTGTAAACGGCTGAAGATAGGCCAACTTTACTGCAAGAAATAGCAGGATCCGAACCAGTGGCGCTAGCAGGACGGGACATTCCCTGCCGCCATCAGCCGGATTTGGATCAGCAGCGCTAGCAGGACGGGACATTCCCTGCCGCCGATAGGCTGAAACATGCCACATAGCTGCAAGCTGCGAGCTAACATACGAGTGTAGTGCACCAGAACAGAGAAAAACTACGTCAACCCCGAGTATCCTGAGAAGCTACAACGCAGCCACCCATCTAGAAAACAGATATTATATCACATTTGCAGGGATTACCACCCTAGTGTGATGGCCAAACAATAGATTTATGAGCAGAGCTTGGCAAACAAATTGTTGTGTTGTGATAAATCTAAGAATAGAACAGGCTTGGATTACTGTGTATTGTGATAACAGCTAAAAATAGAACAGAGTTGGTAAACAAATCTGTTATGCAATTGTGATAAGGACAAAAATAGAAGCTAGATGTAATATAATCAAAACAATCTCAAGCCCACAGCACAACAACAATACACCCCTTATTCCAAGGGAAGGGGAGGGGCCCCTCTCCATTGAAGGCAAATACAATCAGGGTGATATAATAGATAAGCCTAAGATTAAGAAGAAAAGGCCCTATTACACCAACACACAGTTACCCCCCTCCCTCACAGGGGGAACGGACGGAGTTACCCCCGTCCCCTCACGCGCTTCCCCCTTCCTACCCACACTAGACTAAGTCCGTCTGTAGTGTGGAGCTAGCGATCGGATACACAGAGCGCCATTCACGGGTAGCGCAACAGAGTGCGGAAAATATCATAAATCCAACGGACGAAGCGGACCAATGAGAGAGCGAGTTGAGGGGTGAGAGCGCGTTTTCCCCGTGTGCGCGGATTTGACGGCGCGAACGCGCGTTACAAGGACAGGAGATTCCACGCACACACACACACACACACACACACACACTCACACCAGAGCGGAGCTACTCCATAGCATTTAACAGGGGTATTTTTAGCAAATAAAGAATTGCAAGTTTCTTTCCTTCTAGCTCTAGTGTGATAAGGGAAAACCCAATCAGTTCCTGACAGCAGTTCAGACCCTCAACACCTATCTACCTCTACCAGCCTACCCTACAACCTCAACACCTAACTAGTGATAAGTACAGCTAAGTTATATCTTTGTAACTAAACGCCCAACCTAGTGATACAAACAGTGTTGGCTGTTAGGCTAGGAAGCCTCAAGTGACAAACCATTCAATTTTAGTACTGTATAACTTTGTGCCCGCCGTTTCACCGTTGACCCAATGGACCAGCATCAAGCCCCAGGAGGTGACCAAGCCCCAGGATGGCTCCAGGATGACCCTCAGCCGGCCCCAGCCGAGTACCGCAAGCTGATGCTGAGCAATCTGCCGGAGTTTAGAGGGCCGCCCAAGCAATCCTGGTCGGCACATATCCGCAGACTTGAGATGTCATGGGCGGCTTACCGCGTACCACCTCATGATTCCCTCAACCGCCGCAACGCCCTACTACTGTCACTGGTAGGGCAAGCGGCGGAAATGGCGTCCCATCTGTTTGGCGAGGCAGGCCAAGCCTTGACCTACGAACAGGTCAAGACCGAGTGTGAGTTGCTATTTCGCCCTGCTTTTGAATCCCAAACGCTTAAACAAGCGTTTAGGGATTACAAGCAACACTCGACAGAACCTATACAAGCGTACATATCAACTAAGTGCGCCTTGTATAGGGACGCCTACAACCATGAGGATCTTGAGTTGTTGGTGGACGAATTAAATTGTGGAATTCGTAACGCCAACGTAAAACGCCTCATGATGAACCATGAAATTACGAGTGTACCTGAGTACACTCGTAAGGCCATGTTCACCGTGACCATGGTTACTAAGCAGCTGAAGGAAGGTGTGTGCTTAGTGGACTCGACCGACGGGCTGACTGGATCTGCCTGCATCCAGTTGCCCCAATATGACGAGTCGGAGCCAATGGAGATTGGCTCCTTGGCTCCGGGTCTCCACCAGATGGGGAAGGTCGCTCCAGATGACAAGGTTCCAGGCCGCTGCTACCGCTGCCAGGGGAGAGGCCACCGAGCTCGAGACTGCCCAACGCCTGTGGAAGTTAGCCTAGAGGAGAGACGCACCCAGCCACGCCGTGACCGTTCTGCCAAGTGTGAGCGTTGCCACTATGACGGTCACACGGCGGCCGATTGTAGAGCCGACTGGGCCCAGGTAGCCAGCCGCAGGCGCACCGCCGACAAGGGTGCCCCTCCAGGGAAGCCCAGCAGAGTGGCCCATATGGAAGGGAGCGCGCCCCCAGCACCACCACAGCAAGCAGCCGCCCCCAGAACTGCGGACCGAGCCGATGGGATGCCGCAGTTTGGGACTGTCCCAGCTAGGATCAACGTACTGGGCGGCGCGGCTGAACCCAACCGGGTTGGCCTAGGCTTCAGTCTTAACCATCTGGGGCCAGAGCTGATACAGCCCAACAACATAGCCGAGCCAGAGGTGCTGAGGCCCCAGCCTTTTAGCCTCAACATGATGGAACCTGCCCGACTGAGCCTACCCAGCAAGAGTGGAGGGGCGCTGCCCAGCGTCCCTGAGACGGTGTATGGGGAGGCCCTGGCAGCCGCTGAACGAGAGAGGCAGGAGGTGCTAGCCAGCACCTCTGCATCGATGTATGGGACGCCACCCGGCGTCGCCACCTGGGATGATGGGGGGGTGCTATCCAGCGCCTCCCACCTGGTGCCTGGGGCGACAACCGTCGCCGCCACCGAGATACCTGGATCCTGGAACGAGCCAGCCTCCAACCTGATGTCTGGGGCGACAACCGTCGCCGCCACCGAGAGACCTGAGTCCTGGAACGAGCCAGCGGTCCCAGAGGAAGGGGTGACACCCGTCACCCCCAGTCAGCCAGCGCCACCAGCCTGCAGGGAGAGCCCAGCTACATGCCAGCCAGCGCCACCAGCCTGCAGGGAGAGTCCAGCTACGTGCCATCCAGAGCCCCCTGCCAGCCAAGGGAACCCAGCTGCTCAACATCAGGATAAGTTGAATTTGTTAAATGTGTTGTATCCAAAATACTGTAAACACCCAGCCTTGCCTGTGCCCCCTGCACCTGAGGCTGGGGAGATTGAAATTTGGGAAAATAAGGACTTGCCTGTGCCACATGCACCTGAGTTCCTAGGGCAGGGGAGGGCAGTGAGTAAGGGCGAGCCTGTGCCACATGCACTTCAGCCCCATGCCACTGGGCATGCCTTGGACAAGGGAAGGGAGCACTTAGGGCTAGGGGAGCCAACACCCAGGCAAGTGCCAGTCGCTTGCCAGTCTGTCATTGGGGAGGGTATCGGGGTGCCTCGGCCGCATACAGATAACGCTCAATGGAAATTTGTGTCTAGCCAGGAGCAGCCCAGCCGTGTCCAGCCCCAAGAAGTAGCCGTGACCAGAGCTGAAGATCCCCAGCCGCGTGTACGAGGAAGATGGTTACCTGGAAGCCTCTCCCATTGGTGGATGGTCCTGTGGGGCCTCCTGCTGGCAGCCGTGTGGCCTACAACCAGCTACGTCCTGGTGGGGTGGGACTGTGCCAACCCCACCCATGTCACGTCTTACAATAAAGAAAAGATGTGTGACACGGAGCCTCTACACCAGGAGGTGCCCCTGGGCCATGAAGTACACGTCCTGCAGCAAGTCAAGGTGAGGGAAACCACTGGGTTCAGCTGTCAGCTCACCGTGTCCCAGTGGACATTCAGGTGTGGGGTATGGGGTCACCTCAAGGTGACCTCGGTCCCCACCCTCATGAGGCCAACCAAGATAGACCCAGAAGCGTGCCGAGACCTGGCCAGGAACCAAGTATAGAAGTTGCCAGGCAAGACCCAGCCACTGACGTTCCAGCTGAACCACCCCCTGTTCTTCACCATCGACATGGTGGGCGCCCTCGTCAACAGCCCCGAGGGGGTGGGTTGCGAGGGGGAGGACGTCCACTTTGAGGGCCAGCTATACCGCAACGAATTAGTGCTCCAGGAGCGGCGGCTGCTGGTCAAGGAGGAGACCTATGTGGTGGAGGATGGACGGGTGGAGTCCCAGTCTGACCACCTGACCCTAGAGTGTCCCCATTCTGAGCTGTCCTGCATCACTGGGGAAGCAACCTACGTGTGGGACCACCTGGGAAGAGATTGCCCCTTGAGGCTGATCCGCAGCCTCCAGCCCAGCCTGGTGATGGATGCATATCTAGTTGACCATCAGGCCCAGTTTTTCATCAACATGACCAACCCCACCTCGATTGTGAACTGCGACTTCGAGGCCCATGCCACCAACCATCCAGCGTTGTTCGTGGCAGCTGACCCAGCCGCGGCTGCGCTGCCCAGAGTGTCGGCCAGGGATGTTGACGTTCCCCTTCAAGCCCAGATCCATGCAGGCTATATTGGGTTTACCCTGGAAACGCGCATGAAAAGCACTGCAGCAGAAGAAGTAGCGGCCAACTGCTGGAAGCTCCAGCAACTAGATCCGGCCCACCCAGTGCGTGTCCAGGGGAGCACGTTCTCGGTCCTGAGGGGAGACATCCTGCTGCAGCTGACCTGCCAAAGGCACAAGTACGTTGTCCGCGAACACAAGGAGTGTTGGGACAAAGTGCCAGTAGAGCCCACAGGTTTTGTAGACGCTGTGACACGGGTATACAGTGAGCACGCCACCAAGATTCCCTGCTCCTCCACCTACCCCCTGACTGTGCACGCGGAGGAAGGCTGGATAGAGTTAACCCCTGCTCCCAAGAAGAGGCCACCCCCGCTGGATACGCCTAAGCAGTTGTTGACAGAACCCTTAGATGACTTCAGCTCAGGTGGTTTGTATTCGCAGGCTGAGTTGAACGACTGGCAACAACTGCTGGCGTTCCCAGCATACAAGAGTGCCATGCTGACCGGCCTATCCTATGGCTCCTGCGTTCAGCAAGGCAGCTGTTCGGCCACAGGAGACCATGGGATAGTGTCCTACAACATTGACCGACTGGCGGAGGAAGGAGAGGCAGCCCTGGATGTCTGGGCAGGATTTAGACAAGCCATCCACGAGTGGGGAGATGGCGCAGCCATACTGTGCTTGCTGTTGTTGATCCTCAAACTGCTGGGGGACCTAACCATCATTTCTCTGGCAGCAGCACAGGGAGGAGTCCGGGCAGCCCTGAATGCGATATCACAAGTGTTCCTGTACCATCCAGCTTTATATAGGAAAGCGCTGGCTAGAGCCAGGCTTAACCATGCCAAGTCCCGGGACTTTTCAGTGGACTGGGATGCCATTCCCATCGGCCGGGAAGCAGCCGAGGAAATGGTGTCTATGAAATCAACTGACAGCGGGCATGACCGCCCAGGTAGGCCAGGACCGCCCTCTGGCAGACCCCGCGGCCCCTCAGGAGGACAGGCCGCTGCTCAGACAATCAACCTGGCAGCCAGTGCCCCAGCCGCTGCCAACAACAACCAGCAGGCCCCACTGCTGACCGTTCCAGCAACAACTGTGCCACCAGCAAACCTGATACCTGCCGGCGCTGACCAACGTATCCAACCCAAGTCAGCCTCTGCCTTCTATCCCACATTGGGAGCCCATCAACCCTAAGAAGATACTCACCACTAGGATTCCATTGAATCATTATCGTTTGTATATATTTTAGCCCTAAGGAGCGGGCCAAAGGCCTCAACCACTGTTGGAAGTCTGGTAGGGAAACCACCTCCCAGCCTTCCGAGGGGAGAGTTGTGGTATTCGGCAACCGTGAGCCATGTCTATGGCACCCCTGATCTGGGGTTCGGTGGAGGGTCAATGGCCCTCCCCCGAGTCCTGGGGAAGGGGTCTAGTGACCCCCTCCCTACGCTTAGAATTAATGATTGAATCTGTCATGTTTATTATGGTTAACTGTATTCTTAATTCTCCCCCACCCTTTCCAGGGATGGGGGAATCATTATTGCCCAAACTGACCATTGTATATGTATTATTTATGCTTTTATGTTATGATTATTTATTCCTATCCATGTAATTATTGTTTGTTGTATATAGCTTCAGTATCTCTTAACCCTTCAATAAAGTGACAACTGAAAATAGATGTTGATCATTATCTAGTGAAAGCTAGAGAAGCGTAGCTTCTCTATAGTAAGGTGTCCACGTCTGTCACACTGCCGTAATCTAATTGAACTCCGGTGTCTGCCATTTATCCTCGGCAGATACCACAGTAGTATTCATTCTGAAAATTTTTTCAAATCTATAAATAATTTATCATATACAAGCATCTAGGGGCTCATTTTTTTATAATGTAAAAGGGGAGATAAAAAATAAAGTAAAACCATACAATGACTTAAATCTGAAAATAAAATAGCCTAAAACCATCACAGGACCTTTGTGAAGCTTACCTAAAATAAAGAACCCAATCGGTTAATTAGTTATTGAGATGTTAAGCTTCAGATAAAAACCCTTACCTTATATATCATAGGATACTACGAGAGGAGAGGTGGGAGTCAAACTCTACTTTTCATTTTAGTTCTAGAACAAAAGAACACCAAGGCGGGGGGGGGGGGTAGGTGGTATTTTATCCAGGATATTTTATTTTACCAAAAATAGTTATAAACCTTCTTTAAACCAAAAAGAAGCTTTGAGAAGAACCATGTCGATTCAACTCTTAGCGAGATCAATTGGTACATACAAACACACAGACAGACATCCTGTTACTTTTATATAAGGATTACATTATATTAATATCTACAAAACCATGTTAGAGAAAAAAACTAATTAAAAATAATACTTTATCTTGGGCTGGTTTTAAAGGAACAGGCACTATGGGATCTACCAACTGTTACAACAAGGATCCTGAAGCCTAGTAAAAATATTTGGTTGTTTCCCTCGTAATTATTATGGACCACAAACATTGAAAGATAAGAAGAACTAAAACATGTCTACAAAAATTGATAACATAAGTTTATTAATAAGTATGAGTAAAAACATCAAAATTATTTGTATTGTTTTTGCAAGTGCAAACAATTTAAGATGCATTAAGATACTTCTTATTTTCTTATGGGGACGGTTTACGACAATATAAAGTAGGCCACATGTCAATCCCATCTATTGCAGACAACCAATCCTTTGATTGCAAGATCGTTGTCTAAAACTCTGCAAGGTAATTAGTAGCGCCTTTTTTGGTCATTACCCTTTCTTTTACTATAGCGTATTTACTTATAACGCAAAAAGGGCAAAGATTCAAACCCATCACCTTCTCAACCACGAGCGCTCCGTGTTACGCTACAGCCGTGGGGTTAAATTATCTCACAGTAATAGGTATATTTTATTTATTACTATCAGCAACAACCCCTAAAGGCCTCTAAGGTCTATTAGGTGGGGTGACAACTAATTTTCTATTAACGGTTTTTTATTAAATGATGGGGTGCGTTTTTTTCAGATGTGATTTATCTTTGTGGGGGGGGGGGTAGAGATACCCTTCCCAAAATAGTTTGAACCTTCCATGGACCTAAAAGAAGCTTCATTTTAAAGGAGAACCATATCAGTTCAGCGGTTAGGGAGATTCTTGAGTACAGACAGACATCCTTTCACGTTATTTTAATGATTTGGATACAAACAAGGAGAAATATTAGGATACCTTTGATAATGTTGAGGCTAGGGTCTCGAATTTTGTGCCCGTGAGGTTTAATTTAACAATGATTTCATTAGCATTCAAAGACATTTTATTTGTATCTCTTTAGTCACTTGTTTGAAAAACACTGATAAAAATTTGTAACAAACAAATGAAAAAAAAACTTGATTTTAGTCATAGTTTTAGCTAATGAAAGATAACAAGAAGATGGAGTCAGTTTAAAACAAGGATGTCAACAACCATTAGTAGCAAAGCATATAAAAAAAACTCCACTGTAGTGTTACAGACTTTCAAAAAAGCTATCTGAACAGTAAGAAGATTTCCTCAATGTAGATCCATTTATTTGACGTTAAATAGTAAGAGGAATTTTTTATAAATGTTCAGTTTATCTTCAATGGAAGCCAGTTTAATCAAATTTACCCATTAAAAATAAAATAAATAACCCTCAATGTATTACGGACAGACTGACCGTCTTTATCCTAATCTGACAACCAATTCTAAGTGAAAATTTCCCCACAACCCTCTTCCCTTATTTCTCCACCAATTCTTACCCACTTTCCTTCAGTTACTTAAAATACAAGGTTTACGCCAACAAAATATTTAATTTTCAGTATTCACATTGAATTGATTGGCTGATTCACAGCCACTGCTGTTAGTAAAAATCGTAAACAGAAAACTTGCATATCTTGGTTGCTATTAAGTTAGACGGCTGACATTTTTTGTTAAGGTTCTAGTTATATATTCAGAATTTTTGTGCTTTACTCCTTGTGGATGTTGTCATCTTTGTTTATGTTTGAAACTAATAATATAGCACATAAACGAATTGTAACAAAAAAACATATATAAAAATAAGTTATTTATTCAATAATCGTCAAAAACAATTTATGTACATACAATTTTTCACTATTTTATCAACTGGTTAGGTTACGAAATTTACAATATTATATTGCTTATTCTTAAATATTCTTTTTAAAAATACTGTTAGAATATAATTGATGACTTTATCTGAGACAAAAATATTTGTCTAAAAAACAGTAGATTTTTTTTTGATAAAAAGTTAACTTATTGTAAAGTAAGAGATATAAGTTTTCCGGAATTTTAATGTAGGGAGTAGATTTGAAATCTGCATCAAATTTTAAGGATTTTTTATAAAATTCGTTTTTTGTAAAATTCTTTATCTAAAAGCGAAAATACATTTTAAGTTATTTAATTTTGACCAATAGGATAGGTGGATTTTAAACTACCTGCGCTCTAATTGGTTGAATGATGTACGACATCCAATCAGAGCGCAGATTTTTTAAATCCACCAATCACAGATGCCAAAATTAATTAACTTAATTTGTATTTCCGCTTTTAGATAAAGAATTATACAAAAAACGAATTTTATAAAAAATCCTTAAAATTTGATGCAGATTTCAAATCTACTCCCTACATTACAATTCCGGAAAACTTATATCTCTTATTGTAAAGTTTAATAGAACTAGGTATAATTTTTGATAAAAACTTAAAATATTGACTTTAAAATGTTTAAATAGACATTAAATTGTTCAAATGTTCTTCCCCAGATTTCATTTTATCATCAAATTCCCTGAGCTCCAGTGTTAACCTAAAACAAAATAAAAATAAGTTTGCAATTAAGATTTGATTAATAAAAGCGAAGCTTTTCTTTAATTTGGGCCTGTCTGTACGTGTATTAGTCCGTCCGTAAGTAACGGTTAGCCCGTATTGTTCCCTTAAGTATGTTATAAATGGCCAAATCAGAACTTTATGTATGATGTATTTAATTTATACTGAAGTACCCGTTTTTACCGAAGGATATCTTTAACTATTGAACTGATATAGTTCTACTTTACTGAGTACCTTCTCATACTGGGAAGGTTCATAACTATTTTTGGGGAGGATATCACCACCCTCCCAATATAAATCGCCCCTAGAAAAAATTACAAGCCCACCCAAATTTTTTTTTATAATTTCAAATAATTTAAATTTTTTAAAAATCAAAATAAAAAATTAACCCCCCCCCCCGAAAAAAAATTATCCCCCCCCCTATGCCATCCGCTGGTGATAAATAATTTACCTTGTTTTTTCTTTCATGCAAAAACTAAACATTGTCCCATCCTTTTCCTCTAGTAATTCTAAACAAAATAATAGTTATTTATCACATCGTATTATAGACAGCTTTCCGCAGTTACTAAAATGAAAATATAGGAGATTAAAACCAATTTTTTTGTTAGTGAGGGCTAATAAAACTATTAATGATCTTATAGTTTTAATTTTGATAGTCATGCAAAATTGTCTGTAATTTGAC
Source organism: Acartia tonsa (assembly GCF_053477335.1). NCBI lineage: Eukaryota > Metazoa > Arthropoda > Copepoda > Calanoida > Acartiidae > Acartia > Acartia tonsa. The sequence continues at coordinate 12,544,460 of NC_137271.1, read as the reverse complement.
AAAATACATGATTTTTCAGTATGACTGAGGACCGGTTCTAATCTAGCGTATATTAATCAATATCGAAGGCATAATAAAAATAAATAAATAAATTTCAGAGATAGAAAAAATGGATTCAACTCCCTAACTGTAGAACATAAATAAATATGTCTTTGTTTTTCCTAATGTTAGAGTTTCCAAATTATTATAAACACGTACTCTCATTCGATTGCTTTAAAAGTTTAGGGGCTTTTGATAAATCTTGATTGGGTGGACAAAACTAATAGTTTCCAGACTACAAAAATTTAATAACGGATATAGGATATACGCGGGAGCTTGCAAATATGCAACTTATCTATTGGTCAGTTCGTTCATTCACTAGGAGGGGAGGGGATGGGATTAAAGGTTTTTTTAGTCAGCTGTCAGCATCACATGAAAATCTGGTGCAACAACCAAGTATAATAAATCAATTAATTCAAGTGAATCCTTATAGTCACAGTCTTTAACCTACCTGAAATCATTTTAGTAAGATTAATTCTTCTCTTGTTTGACAGCTCCCTCAGCTGCTTGGCATCTTCCAGCTGCGACTGCAGTTTGGACAGCTTCTCCTCTTGCTGGCGATAGCTTAAGGGCGACAGCCTAAAATAAATCATAAATGAAAAAAATATTTTATCTTTTATATTTTTTTTAAAAAGGTTTCATTTTACGTTAATGCTAATTTTTTTTGACATTTTAACTATTTTTGTTGGACAAAGTTTTAGGGGTATAAGCTTGTATTTTCATTAATTTTTTAAAGAAGGTGACTTTTCTTTTATTTTTATAGCTAGCCGGTGCTTTTAGTAAGTAGTAGATTTAAAATTTTCCATAGAATTCAGATATGCAATCGTTTTTTTTGTAGACCTCTTATTTTTTAAGTAATTTAAGTTTTAAAAAAAAGTTAAGTCGATTTTAAGGTACTAAAATGCAAAAATGCAATTCTGTGAATTCTGTGAGGTAATTATTGAAAAAAATCAATTTTTTAAAACCCACGAGAATAAAAACTTTGAACTTAATTATATCATTACCCAGGTATAAGAAATAGGCGTTATATATACCTTTAGAATGAGAAAAATATTACAAATCCATTCTAAGCAAAATTGAAATGAAAAGTTTACAAAATAGTAAATAAACTACAATAAAAGGAATTATATGAAAATATTATATTAATATTATTTCTTGTTTTGAGAATAAAAATGGGAAGGGGGTAAAGAGGGGATGAAGAAAGTGTTGCCTAAACAAAATAATATGTTAGGCCATTTTTTTATTTAATTTTTTAAAATTTTTTTCAATTTTGCTTACAATGGATTCGTAATATTTTTCTGATTCTAAAGGTATATATGAACCCATATTTTTTATGCCTGTGTAATGGTATAATTAAGTTCAAAGTTTATATTCTCGTGGGTTTAAAAAAATCGATTTTTCAATAATTACCTTACAGAATTCAAAAAGTAAGGTGTCAAATTAAAGATCTTACTATTTTTGTTCATAATGGCCATTTTCTTCCTTTTTTTGTTGCGTTTTAGTACCTTAAACTCGACTTAATTAAAAAAAACTTAAATTACTTAAAAATAAGAGGTCTACAAAAAAACCGATTGCATATCTGAATTCTATGGAAAATTTTACATCTACTACTTACTAAAAGCACCGGCTAGCTATAATAATAAAAGTTAATACACCTTCTTTAAGGTTATTTTCTCAATTATGAATTTTGAAACCAAAAAATTTAAATAAAGGGTTTAAAACAAGTTTGATTAATTTATATATATCATTAAATTGGGGGAAATTCTGTCCTTTTCAAGAACTAACATTAATTCAATAACAAAAGTTTTTAAATGGGTTGAAAATATTTTTTATTAACCTGAGACACGAACTGGTTGTCTTGTTGGTGTTCATATGCTGGTCACCACTACAATACAATTAATAAATTAAACATTACAAAACAATATAAAACATAAAAAGGTCTTTAAGTTAAAAATAGTTTGGTGTAATCCTTCAAATCTATTTGTGGACCGAGGATACATAATTTTACTGGGGACCTATAGATTGAATTGTTTACTTGAAATTTAATAATTGGCAAGAAAGTAATATAATTTTTAAACTTCCATTAAAAATTTGTCGGTATTCTTGATTAAGTTTATTCTAATTTAAAATAACACAACTTTAGATTTTTTTTCTTCTAAAATTGTAAGGTATACCCATAGAGTTTTGATGAGTTGTAACCATTTTGTAAAGCTGCAATGCTTTTGTGTGGACTTTTGTCATTTTCTAGCTTCTCAAGCCTAAAAAACACTATTTTGTACAAAATGAAAAATATGTTGTAAATATTCAATCTTAATAAACAAATCAAAATCTATCAAGTTAATTCAAGTTAAAATCAAGCACATTTTTGGAAGTATTAAATTTCTGAGATTTTCATTATTTTAGGTATCAAATCGACAGTAAATAAATATTTTGGAAAAAATACACAATTTCATTAGATAAAAGTAACATTAATATAAACTTTAATTATTGAGTATGATCGAATCATAAATATTTAATAACCTGTAGCTGAGACACTGAATTAGACTAGCCAAAGAGCCAACTTCCTCTGAATGTCTCCTAATGAAAAAAATATATTATTTTATTTTGAGTAAAAAAAATCAATAAACCTTATAGTATTAAATTTCAGGAATAAGGTATAGCCAAAAAGAAAAATAAATCGTAAATAAATTATTTGAGGGTCAGATAAAAAGTCGTCATTACTCCGAAGCAATGACCCTCAAAATCACGAAAAGTTTACATGATTTTTTTAAAATTAATTTTTTCCTGCACTGTTAAGCTTGATTTAAATTAAGGGAACATTTGCAATATTAATACAAAAACTTCAAATATCTATTTTTTTGTAACTTAAATTGTTATTAGGTAAGAAAAACTGCACTTACCGTATTCTATCAATATCTCTTATTCTTGCAATGCCATTAAGTTTTGTGATAATCTAAAACAAAATAAATCTTTAAATATAATAAAAAAAATTTGGCATACACTAAAAAGGCAATTTTAAAAGTTCAAAGAAAAATAAATCAATGGAGTAGAAAAATAGTAAGCCACCTCTTCAATAGCTGACTCATTTTCTGTTATTTCTTTCTTCACTAGGTCTCTTTCTTCCCTAAAATATAAAATACAAATTAAACAATTATAATTAGTGAGATACAATTCTAAAAGTATTATTATTCTATGTTTTTATTAGATATCACTATCTATGTCTAATTTAAAGCATATTTCTTATTTTTACCTATTCCTGTCTACAATAATATCTTCACTGTATATTCAAGAAATTTAAAATGATTTACCTTAGCAACTCTAGTTTTGATTTGATTCTGCTTATAAGAAGGTTTTTCTCTGCTTGTATTTTTTCATATTCCTCTATCTTCACTTTTTCTGGACTCTCCTGCTTCTCAGGGGAAAACCTTAACAACAGCAAATGATAATTTTTGTATTATAAATATCAGTTGAAGTAAAACAGATATAAAACTTGGGACTATTGCTACACACACATACATATAGGTTCTGAAACTATTGATTACATATAGTTCATAAAAAATATATGTTTTATTGAAAAATCTTTAAATTCCTATTATGTAAATTAGCCTTACAAAAATGATGTAAAGTGACAAAAAGGAGTATATAAAAGTTAGTTTATTGACATCTAGATTTAAAATACATTTATAGAATTTTTTTTATAACCATAAACAGCAGGGCAAAGAGAGACAAATCAAAGTTTCATTAAATTTATCAGATCAAAGACAAGGTTCATGATTATTTAGAACCAAAACCACAGCAAACTCTCAGATAGCCAATCAGCTGTATTCCCAGATCAGCTAATCCAAAGACTGACAAACCAAACCAGAGACCAACAGAGCTCCCAATATCCACAAGGAAATCAGTGAAGTGGTAGTTGATAACTTTGTGCCTATAGGAGACATAATCATCAAACACCAACCTAATTTCAGAGTCAGGGCTACTTTTAGAGGTTCCTTGTCTAATTTTAGACAAAAGCACGGTGCAAGGTGTTGGGCAGGCTCTTTTTGCATCTATGTTTTCCATTTCTATTAGATGATCTAAGCTGTAGGTCACCCCTTCCTCATTAGTCAAAAAATCAGCCATCCCAGCTACAAGGAGCTGATATCCAGTTAATTGGGGTTTCTTTTTCCAAGTCATGTCATTACACATTTTTCCAATTTTCAGCCAAGGAGGATTGCATGTATAGTTCAATCTCTTTATTCGAGAATCCAACACATCATTGTCAACACATTTAGCATATTCCATTGCAGCAAAACTCTTGCAAGCTGTTTCATTGGTAGGATCATAATAAGACAATTTCTCAACTTCAATGTAATAATTTCCTGAGTTGTTTATCTTGATTTCAATACTGTCTCCCCTCTGGCTTGCAAGATGAATATCAAAATCAGTCCTAAGATCCTTGTCGGTCAGAAGTACAACCATTGGTCCAGTCTTTTGGATTAGTGTTTTAGATTTGACTATGATCTCCTTGGAGTATGTGTAGTTGACCAAATTCCAACAGAAACCATATTTAGGAAGAAATGATTGAATCCAAACACTATCTTCCTCATATTTGATGTCCACATCGTGTTCAAGAGAGTAGATAAGAGCTTCATTGACAATGTCCCAAAATGTTTTGTTTCCAGCTTTGTGTACCAAAGACAAACCCCTGATAAAATTACCATAGCTGACATACCCATACTTCTGTAAAACTGACAAGTTAAACTGTTGAGTGGGGCAAACAGTAATCATAGGCAACTCAAAATCATTTATCTTTAGATCCTCTTCTACATCAACAACTGGAGGATCAATCAATTTTGATACAGCATAAGAAAGCTGATAGCAAAACATAAACAAAGATATAGCAAGAATACATGCTTTTAAAAGTTTACTGCTGTTCATGGTGAACTACAGCAAACTAAAGCCTATATGAGCTTGAACATGAGGCCTCTCGATAAATTTTGGGTTAAAATTATATTTTATTACGCCAAAAAAAATTACCAATAAAATCCAATAAATTTGTTGATTAAGTATGAATTAGGAATTATTTTTCCAATAACAACATAATTCAGTATAATTTTCTGATAGTGTTTTATTGATTTTTAATGCACAATGCCAATCCAAAAACTTTATAAATTTTGAGGATATTATTATTGATGTTTTAAATAAATAAAAACATTTAATTTCATGTGGAAGTATGTCAATATCATCTAGCAAAAAAAAAAGGTTACCTTGAATGACTTTTAACATTTTGATTAACATCATGTAGAGATGAGGGAACACCAGAATAATTGGATGAATTGACTGCATTATCAAAATTGACATCACATACTGAATAATCCGACATCTGGCTGTCAACACGCACCAGTCGCGCATGCTGGGGCCCCAAACCAGTTTTGCCCGGATCAGCTGATGCGCTTTTCATGTGATCAGCTGATTGTAGCGAGGAACAAGCACTCTCACCATCTTCACTTGTTGACATGGGGGAAAAGTTGTCGGTATATCGGTCATTATCCTGGATGGTTATTGGGATATTTGTGGTTTTTGGTTGATTTTTGTTATTAGGGTTTATGTAGGGGGCTAGGTGATGACTGCTGAAATCTCTGGACAAGTGACTGGATGAGAGTAATGGTGGAGACATGTTTTCACTAAAATATAAAACAAAAATGTAATTTGGAATGATATTTTTAGGGAATTCTTTTTATAAAATGTGAAACACATAAACCTTCCTTTCGTTAACCATCATGTAATCCTCCTGTTTTGGTTAGGTTAAGAAAATCATGCTAGCACAAATTACTAAGAATCTATTCCTGTGGAACCCTAACCCTGTTGGGCTACCTAGTACCCAAAATAATCTGATATAATCTGTCACAAATTAATAAACAAATAAAAACTACCCCCACTTTCTTACGTTATAAGGAGCTTTTTGGGAGAGTGTTAAAAAATCTTACTTTAAGCTCGATTCAGAAATTGTAGTGAGATGTGACGAAGAAGTACTGAGACTGCTGTTACTGGACACTCTTCGACAATTCAGAAATGTTTTGGTCTCCTTAGTGAGTACTGGTTTTGGTGGGACCAACGGTTTGATTCTAAAATAGAATTGGCAGTTGTTCTAAAATCATTTATTTTTCTTATTCATAAACTTTAGCCTAGTTCACAAAAGACAAAAGTTAATATTAATAAAGGGGAAGAATTTGAAATATAAATAAAAACTTACTTTTTCAGGCCATTCTGATTTGAAATACTTTTAGTAGTAATAGGATTAACAATCATATTATTCCCCACAGGGGTAATATGTCCACCAGCTGGGGTTGTGTATGGCTTAGGTGTGAACAGGACAGACTTGGATCCCTTGACTCCAAGGTCTGGACGTTTGGGTGGCCGCTCCGGGGGCTCTGGAGTACTCTCTGCTAACCTGGAGAAAAAATCAGTATAGCTTTTAATCCTATTAAACAAAGTAGTAAGCTTTTTTTTGTCTCGATTACTGAAGAACCAATATGGTTCTCCTTTGCAGCGAAGCTTCTTAAAGGTCCAGGGAGGGATTAAAACTATTTTTGATGAGGGTATCTGCACCCTCCCAAGAAAAATCGTTTCATAGGAAAAAAGATACCTCCCAAAAAAACGAACCTTTCTCTCACTTTTTCCTTTTCCCTTGTAGAAAATGGTCAACTTATTCAACACCTCCATTCCATCAAGTTTCTCCAGTCATTTGTGTTAAATAAACAAGATTGAAAAAAATCCATAAGTAGCTAAGCACAAAAAAACATGGATTGACAAACAGACAATAAGTTATCTTGCAAATTTTCAGTGGCATAAAAAAGATTAGGGTATATAAATAGAAATTATCAATAGAAAATCACGAAACCTTAATCAATATATATGTAAATGTATTTTGTTTATTAACCAACGGACTTACAAAACAAGTAAGTTGTGTATTAGATGTTCTTTGGAAAATGGTTACCTTCACAAAAAAAAAACAACTATGAAGTCACTAAACTTCTTAAAGATTCAAAATACTAAGTATTTTATTTGATTTTGTTTATACCTTTTAAAATCTAAAGTAGATTGTCTTAATCTTAAGATACAAATAAACCAGTTGCCTTCTACATTTTAGGTACTGTGAAGGTTTTAGACTATTTGTTTTTAGATTTTGGTCTTGGCATGGTTTTAAGCTATTTTTCTAGCTCCTCCCTAGCCCTTCGAATTAGATGCTAGGCCATTTAAATATTTTATCAATTATTAAACTATACCTTATCTTTTCTCTTTCAGCTAACTGTCTTCTTTTCCATTCTTCTAAATCATTTGCGTTTAACTCCCTAAAACAGAAAAGTAAAAAATATATAAAGAATAAAAAACAAAGGTTTCGTGATCTTTACCTTAATAAAATTACCTAACTATTTTAGTCAATATTATTTATTACCAACTAAAAATTTTACTTCAACTATAAGGTTTTGGTGTTTAAAGCAAAGTGCAATTAAATCCCCTCTTACTACATAATTTCTTCTATTTTAAAGTTTTCACTACAAAACTTAATTTCCTAGTCTTTTCTACAAAATATATTTGGGGATAAAGGGATGGGTCAAACAGCAAAAATTGGGAGTTTTGATTTTTTCAAGCAAGTTTTCTTTTCAATTAGATCAACTGTGCAATACCCTATTAATTTAATGATTAATTTAGGGCTGTTCCTAAAAATATGATTGTAAGTATTGACACAGTAGCACTAGCAATCTAACAAATATTTTTCAATTAATATACTAGTAATTTCAAGCCTAACAAATAACATGTCATTGTCGATATAGCCAATCATTCTTTGCCAAGAAGACAATTCATCTAGTATATAGTATACTAGCGGCTTCGCCCCTAGCCTTTTGGGGGCTTTGCCCCAAGAGGTAATTTTAAAAAAAATAACTAAAAATTGGAGATGCAACTATTTATTTCGAAAATATTTATAAAAAATGTTTTTTAAATAGAGGTGCACCCACTATTTTCGAACATGTTTTTAAAAAAATTGTTTTATTTTTAGTAGAAGTTTTAGGTTGTCCCATCCCCCAAGAAAATAGCCTAAAACCACCAAAGGATCAGTAGGTATATTCCCCGAAGAGTAAAATCCGATCGGTTCTGTGGTTACCGAGATCTTAAGGAAAAGACGGACGGAGAGACAGACATCGTTCTACTTAGTATTATAGATAGGGTGCATTTTAAAGGACACATGTTATACTCAAGATATTGTTAAAAAGTAATTTTTCATCTGATTTAAGCTCATGCTATATACAAATCTAGCTTTTTAAAATTATTGCGTTTTCATATCCCTATCTGTGTGTGTGTGTGTACCAAAGGTCTCGCTAACCACTAAACCGATATGGTTCTCCTTTATAGGGTAGCTTGGTTCATAACTATTTATAACCCTTTAGAGGCCTGTAGTAATATATTGAGTGTAAGTACAAAAACAACAGCTCAATCAATCCCTGCAAATTGTTACTGTGTGATTCTATTAAATTAAAACACTTTAGAACCGGACTTTAATGTAGTGACATAAATGTTCTGTGACAGTCATCATTAGTTCAATTAAGGGTGTTCATACACATTTGTTAAAATCTAGGCCCATAAATAGCGCAGCATCAATAATATGAGAAATAAATTTAAAAAGAAAAAAGAACTATTTATTAGAAATGTTTTTTTAAACCACTATTACATATTCAATGTATGTAAATTCAGATATATTTCAATAAAGGTACATTAGAAGCATTCAGTCAAGAGAGCAATGTACTTTGTGGACATATAATAATAAATCAACATTGAATCTAATTATGTTCAGTAGCTGTGCCCCTTTAAAACTTTTGTATGTATATAAAAAAGGTTCTTTAGGAATGGTAAATTGTAGGTAGTCCCCGCTGATTAATATTTTTTTGCAGTATTTCAAGCCCTTCCTTCAATTTATTAATGGCTTAAAAGATTGAATCTACTTTCTCCTTAGATACTTATTTTTAATCCATTTAATCAAACCTTAACTGTTTGTCAAATTAAAATTGTTCTTAAGCGAAGCTTTTCTATAATTAGGGTCGGTCCGTACGTCCATACGTCCGTCCGTGACGGATAGCTTTTTTGTTAATTGTCCTATCGATTTAAAATTTTGCATGGTGATCCCTGTAGTAGTTAGGAACAATTTAGAAAACGTAGCAACTCTATAATCATTACTAGAATGTCCGTACATACATTTTCAACATGTTGATATTTTCACTTTTTTAACAACACATTTTTATATGATCTAATTATCTGATTGATCTGTTTTTTGGTATACTGATTCCTTGGACATCAAAGTACAATATTATAAGCGAAGCAACTCTATAATCAAGTCCTAAAAATGTAAGTATGTCCTTAAACATTATCCTGAATCAAACAATTTTTCAACAAATTTACTTACAATATTGCTTCGACTCTTATACATTTATATTACGATAATTCAGTTCTGACACTATACAAGTGTTAATGCCCTTTTGTCCTACCGTTTTAGAGCTTCGCTTTTATAGATGTTATCATCCTTAGTCTTAAGCGAAGCTCCTGTATAATTGTTTCTTTAGAAGTAAAAAAAATGCATATTTATTACATTGACAAAATAAGGTGATTTAGAAGTTTTTATTTATTTTAAGATATAAATTTTGTTTGCCAACGATGCACAACCAGTAGAAATTTAAATAAACAAGGATCATTATGTCTACAAGTAGCGCAGCAACAACATTATTAATGATAGTTCAGTATATTTAATTTTGAAGGAGGAATCTTGAAGGATGGGACAATGGATGATATAACCTCCAATAATGATTAATAATAACCCCTTCTGTAGATTTAGTTTATTGGTGGCAAGTATTTTACACTGTTGATTTGTACAACCCAATCAATCTTTGATATTATTCTAACGAATGGCAGAAAGTGTTCATAAACTATATATTTCCTAAATGACCCCTCACTTCCTAGGTATATAAATAAATATTTTTAATATTTTATTAATAATATTAGGTTGGGAAATGTTTAAGAATACTAGGAATAGAAAATGTTGTAAGAAAATTCAGAGATCTTAAGGGATAAGACAATAGCCGATAAAATAATGTACATACACAATGATAATTCACAAAATTACACCTTCTGTAATTCACAATTAGTGGTTGAAACGTGTGGGTACTTAACTTAATGAACTAATAAATCAAAATTCAATAAAAGTCTTCAAATGACCCATCCCTCCCTGGAGAAAATTTTAAAATTTTACCAAATCCATTGTTTATATTTTAGTTATATAGTAGCTACGCTACTAATAAATAATCTAGTAAGCCCTTAATGATAATTTTGTAAACCATGCAATGATACACTTATCCATTCAAGCGTGGCTAGCCATTATATCTTACACATAACAAGGATAAAAACATCCATGAGAAGATTTTTCTTAATGAGAAATATACACAATTGCAGATTAATGATGAATCAGAATTAGTGCAATAGCTCAAAAGTTTGGACGCCGTTAGTTTAAACCATCCAATCCAAATATAATAAAAGGGGGAGGGGGGCGAAAGTGACACTTTTTGAAACCAAAACTAAAAGTCAACAAAGGAACTCAACTAAAAAAAAGAGTTACAGGTCTGAGATTTTGCATGGTTGTTGCTTTATAGGGGTAAAATATAGAACTGTGAAGAAACGGCGGCGCAACCGCCGAAAACCGCCGTTTCCCGCCTAAATTTTTTTGCCTTTTCTCGGCCGTTTTCAGCGGTTGCGACGCCGTTTCTTCACAGTTCCATATTGTACCCCTATAAAGCAACTGCCATGCAAAATGTCAGACCTGTAACTCTTTTTTTAGTTGAGTTCCTTTGTTGACTTTTAGTTTTGGTTTCAAAAAGTGTCACTTTTGCCCCCCCCCCCCTTTGATTCTAAGGCGACGAATGAAAGAACATGACTATCAATCTTTGTGTACCAGTATAATTTACTGTCTAATGTCAAGTCCCTCCCTTACTAATGTTCTGTGCTTGTATTTGACATCTTAAAATCTGCCACGTTTCACTTTGCTGGAGTACTACGGCCAAGCCATTTCAGATAGAGAGCTCTAGTCTTACTTATGTATCTAACAGTATTTCCAGCAAGTTTCATATGCCTATCTCACCTACAGATGGGCTGAGGTCAGATTTAGTGGACCTAGTCGAGAATCAAGATTAAACCACCAGCGCATTTCGAATCTGCCTTGCTGAAAATATTCGCGCATGTTCAAACGTCCAGATTGATCAAGTAGTTTTGACGCTATGGCCGTTTAAAAAAAGTCCAGATTTATTTGCCGCACCCTGTATTAGGAATGTTCTGTCCCCCTCTCTTTCGCAGTGAAACGCATAAAAAGTAAGAATTCATTATTTCAAATTTAAGGACCAAACCATCTAATGTAAATTACTGTTCCCAAAAGTTTTATAAAAATGTTCTCATTTTCTTTATGTCCTCTTTTTAAATCTTGCTTGGTAGTTAAAAACTAGTAGTGTCAAAACCATTGATTTAATCTACAGATGGGGTATTTTGTTTATTTGAATTATAGATAGATCGGTACACATATTGGTTTTGTTCATTGTCTTGTCCCTTAATCCCCGCAAATGAGAAAAGCTTAAATTTTACTAAACTTTTTTAACATTAATAAATAAATGAAAACTAAATGTCTGTGATGTAATAATCCAGCTTTCTTTTCATCTGATTTATTGCAAGATTTTCTACTTAATCTAAGGATTAAAAGTCATGGTTCAATACTTTTTTATAGAATTCCATGGTCCTTATGGGATAAGATAATAGACGTTAAAAATTGTGTTTAATCTTAATTATGATAGACAAAATTATCCCACTTGTAGAAAAGTTTGGTTATTGCTGGTTTAATGAAACTTGAATGTAAAGTTTTTAAGCCAACAAATGAGATAACGTGTTTATAAAACTTTGGAAAAGTATAATTTACAGGCTAATTTTCCCTCCCCTTCTATAGTTTTGTTGGAACGGGCATAAGGCCCCTTGGGGACAACAAAGGTGGGTTTTTCATTTTACTATCTGCGTAATTTGTCTATAATACGGTGTGATTAATAAACAATATTATATTATATATATTTTGTAGTAGTACATTCATAGAAAATTGTTAAAATATTTGCCAGGTTTTTTTTTAATGTTATGCATTTTAGTAAATATAATATAGAAACATACTTTAGCAAGATCAGATTTCATTTTTGATTGATAGGCTTAAATTGTTTATATAATTTTATATTTTATACAAATACTAAACATTTATTTATGTAAATTTGAAGGAACAGGATGTCTATTTGTCTGTGTCCATCGAAGAAACTCGTTAATTGCAGAACCGATATTATGTTCAGTAAAGCTTCTCATAGGACCAAGGAAGGAAGGAAGGTTTATATCTAGGGTACCAACAACTTCCCAAAAGAAATATTACCCTCCCTAAAACATGTTTATACACTTTCTCCTTTCAAAAACTAAATGAAGGTCTGTGTTCCTCAAGCCTCTTCCCGCAAGTGCCCGTAGATGTCTCTAGGGGCGTAGAATCATTTTTAATAGCTGAAAATCCACTAATAAACATATTAAGTTGTGTTATTTAAGAATAAAGACATATGTATGGTTTTAGGCTTTGAGATATTAAAATATATAAATAGAAAGCTACAATCAGACATGAAAAAAAGAAGTGATAAGTTAACAAGGAGGACAACATTGATAAGTGGGGAAGAAGCAGATATTCAGTGTATACCTAAACAATTATACTTAATTAGGTATAGGTAGTCTTACAACTATCTATCTTGAATAACTAACGAGAAATTCACGTTTTACCCTAACGATTTTTAACAGACGGACGAAGACGAATTCGAATTCTGAAGTAGATTTGTTACTTAAAAGTAAGAATTAACAAAAAATCTATTGAAATATTATATTAACTGTAATAATAAGTAATTAAAATCAAACATTAATTATCAAACTACAAAGATTGAAAGAGAAAAGAAAGTTGCTAGCAGGGAAAGAGAACATTTTCCCACATTTTTTGGATGGGTTAGTTATACTCTCAAAGAGATGCATTTAAAAATACATATTTTTGTGAGGGGGTAGGGGAAAAATGTTTTGGTTGCGATACCCTAAAAGAACTTGGGAGGATTTAAAAAAATAACATATTTTAAGATGACTGAAATATTTTAATAACTAAATTTTTTGGAGTGTTTTTCAATAGACTTCGTCCAATCAAAACCCCCATTCCCACAAAAAAGATTGTAAAATCTAAAGTGCGTTTAAACTTAAATTTAGTGAACTACATATTTTTTCTGTTCAATAGTTTGAACTACATCAATAGGAAATAATTTTGGAAGAATTTAAATTTTCTACCAGGTAGTTTTAAAATATCAAGACCTGAACAGTATATTTTTTTATATATTCAACTTAGATGGCTGCCCTATTTTCACAAAAACAGCTTAATGACTAATTTTTTGGTGCATGATATGAAACTATTTATTGTAATGCAAAATTAAATATGTTAAATGATATTCTTGTAACTTATGCTTGCAAGCAAACTTGTTAAATGCACTTCATGCAACTATTCCTTTAAAGACTGTTTTGGTATTGTTGCGTTTAAATTAATTTTACTTTTCTTGATACACATATCTGTTCTTTATTGCTATAGAAGACACTTGTAGTGGCTAAAAGTACCAAGTCATTCAATAATAAAGTAATTGGACATTTAACAAATGAACAAATTAAAGAGATACATCCACCCTAATGGTTATTACTCCCCTCCCCCACATGGCAAATCTAACATTAAACAGCATGTCCCAAATTTTTCGAAAGAAGAGTGATTGAATTAAAAAGAGAGCAATGTACTTCATACAAGAAGTCAGTTTTTGTCATTTGGCGAGATTAAAAGTCACTAAAACAAACCAGAGATCTATTAAGGAATAAGACAATGATGATAAACAAATATACCCCTTCTGTTGATAAAAATTGTTGTTTTAAACCAATCATGGACCAACAAACAAAAAATCAATAGAAATAAAAAAAAATATATATAAAAGCAATAAAACTTTGGGTACCAGTATAATTTACAGTTCAATGTCCCCTCCCTTTCTGAAAGTGAAACTTGTTCTTGTTATAGAGCAGCTGTACACAGCTACAATGCAGACGCAATACATTGTCGCATGCTAATTTATTTTTACATGCAAGACATCATTACATGATAATAGTATAAAAATAATATAAATTTAACAAGGATAACAACATCCATAAAAGCAAAGCTCTGAAACGGTAGGACAAACGGACATTAACACTTGTATAGTGTCAGAACTAAATAATTAGAATATAAATGAACAAGAGTCAAAGCAAAATTGTGAGTAAATTTGTTGAAAAACTTGTTCATGTTGACATCAAAATATCTAAATATATGAAATTAAGCGTTCTAGCTGATATTGCTTAATCTATAATACAAAGTAGCTTGATGTCTGTCCGTCCGTCCGTCCGTCCGTCCATCCGTCTGTCCGTCCGTCTGTCCGTCCGTCTGAAGCTTAAGATCTTGGTAACCACTGAACCGATTGGATTCTACTCTTCAGGGTATATACCTATCGGTCCTGTGGTTGTTTTAAGCTATTTTCTTGGGGGGTGGAACACCCCCAACACCCCAAAAATGAAAATTTACCCCCCCCCAAAAAAAAAAAATAATTTTCTTGAGAACACATTAGACTATGAGCAGCACCAGTAGCAATTTTCTTGAGAACACATTAGACTATTTTTTTTACGAATTTTGCGAATTCGTTATTTAAACGAGAAAATGTTTTCCTGCTGGGTAGGTGCGAAAATTTGCGATCCCTTCTGCTGGGTAAGTAATAGAAGATGTAATTATACCTCTTAGGGCAAGCCCCTAGAGGCTAGGGGCGAAGCCGCTAGTATAGGTATAAAATACGTGGTTATTGCGATAGATTCTCCCAGTTGGCCATACAAAAGTTTTTAAGCTAATGATAAGAAAACGTGGCCATAAAACTTTAGGCACTAGTAAAATTTACAGTCCAATGTCCCCTCCCTCCCTGGGGTGAAAATCCTGAGTGTGTTTGTGCGTAGGTTTTATTATCTTGTATTGTCTTCAGGTCAAAATTAATTCATAGAAGTTGAATTATATTAGAAGGGAGGGGGCGGTACACATTTTGAAACCAAAAAAGTAACTTAACTTAATCAAAGAGTTACAGCAAAACAATTTGGCACAGCAGTCGTTTTAAATTTAGTTTCCTTATATTTTGACACTTGTAAGTTTTATGAAAATAAATATGTTTGTCTCAAATGATTTAATTGGCAAGAAAAGTTAGGGCGGGAAACGACAGTTTTTGGCGATAGCGGTTGATCTGACTCAGTTTCTTTATAGTTCCACATTGCATCTATTTTTAAAGCAATTGGCATGCAAAATTTCAGTTCTCTAACTCTTTTTTTAGTTCCCTTGAGTTACTTTGACAAATTTTTTAATAACTAGAAAGCTTCTGTTTTGAAGAACAAACTTAACATAGAAAAATTGTATGCCTGTTTCAAAGTATTTTATTTTCTAGTATTAGTATTACAGACATGTTTTATACTAGCAAAATGACCCAATAATGCCTTGTTGTTTGCGCTGTAGACGTTTTATGTTAAACTTGTATGAATTGGCAATGACTTTCAAATCTGTCATGCGGATGCTGTTTTAAGATGTCTATGTCTTAATTTATGAGTTAGTATGTTCGATTCATTCTGAGGAAATTTAGTAGCAAAGCTACTCTATAGTTCAATATATTCCTCTGTTTATTCGATTTTCAGCCAGGAAATGTTAAATTTTTCGGCAGCTTTTATTACTATGGCGGATTTTTTTGTGTTAATGTTCTTCTGAACAATGAGGAAAAAGCAATTACTTATTCCGTCAGTCTTTCTGTAATGCTCTAGTTTTTAATAAATATATATTTTTGGAAACCTTTCCTTCATCAAAATATAAAAATTAACAACACATCCCAAGAACAAAAGAATCTTCTTAAAAAGAAATAGCAAAGAATTAATTTTCTCGTATTCATTCGAATCCGGTGGATAAGAACCGGTTCTCATCCATACGAAAAAACTATGTCTAGCATCGTATTTTATCCAGCTTTTTACGAATATAGAAATGTACAATAATAAGATTAAAACCAGTTTTTTTTAGCCGGCGCCTTCGGCACCTCGGGGCTAAAAAAACTAGTTTTAATCTCATAATTGTACTTTCTATATCCGCGGAAAGCCGTTTATAATACGATGCGAGAAATAACTATTCTCGTATTCATTTGAATCCGGTGGATATGAACCGGTTCTCATGAATACGAAAAAACTATGTCGAGCATCGTATTATATCCAGTTTTCTAAGAATATAGAAATGTACAATCATAAGATTAAAACTAGTTTTAATCTTATAATTGTACATTCTATATCTGCGGAAAGCCGTTTATAATACGATACGAGAAATAACTATTCTTATTCATTCGAATCCGGTGGACAGGAACCGGTTCTCATCCATACGAAAAAACTATGTCTAGCATCGTATTATATCCAGTTTTCTACGAATATAGAAATGTACAATCATAAGATTAAAACCAGTTTTTTTAGCCGGTGCCTCCGGCACCTCGGTGCTAAAAAAACAAGTTTTAATCTTACTATTGTACATTCTATATCCGCGGAAAGCCGTTTATAATACGATACGAGAAATAACTATTCTCGTATTAATTCGAAACCGATTAATACCCGGTGGAATAGAACCGGTTCTCATCCATACAAAAAAAAATGTCTAGCATCGTATTATGTCCAGTTTTCTACAAATCTAACACAAAGACTCTAGCTACTTATAAAAGCGGGAAGTTTGTAAATATTTTACTCAACACACTAAATCATTACAATTTTCATGAGAAATACGCATTTTATAAGGCATATAAAACGCTCTAATTTTCGTTCTATTTAACGTAATTTTGTAATTTTTTTTGCTGGTTATTTCATTTTACATATACTTTTATCATTTTATCAAAAAAAAATTTATCTTTTTTCATCATTTTTTGGAGAAATTAATGCTTAAACTAAGGGTATCTTTAAACGCAAAATTGACGCACTTAGAATTAAAAATGCGTATTGAGTACAAAGGGGGGATAATTTCAAGACATGCATGTTCCAAAGATATCTTTTTTTCCATAAAATTTTAATGTTTAGTCCACCGGAGATTACCCTGAAAATCATATATCAATTTAGGAAGATAATTTTTGTAGAATAGTTACTGAATTTACAACTTTACGTACTCTGAAAGTATAGTTAAGATCAAAGGCGTGCAAAAGGTTGGTGTAGGGGTTGTTACACCACCCTTGTAAAATTAAGGGGGATGGATACACCTCCCTAGGTGTCCACCTATGTCCACCCTCTTGACAAGAGCCTACACCCTCAGATACACCCCTCTATAAATTCCAAGGGGGTGTAAAGGAAATAAATTTACACCCCTTAAAATAAAGTGGGGATGGGGGTGTTTAAGGAGGGTGTATTTAAGCAAGTCACTGATTCAGATAATTCTATGCTATCTATTTTTAGGTAAATTAATTACCAGACTTTACTAAAAAAATCTTGCAATATTCTGTACAACTGTACTGTACAACTTTTAATTAGTAAATTGAGACATGAGGAAACTCTCATACATATGTAGGGGGGGGGGGGGGGAGTTAATGCAACCATCCCATAATCAATTGATCCAAATTTTGTTATGAAAATTGGCATGTGTAATCCTTAGTAGGTCTGTTTTTCAAAATTTAACAAAAAGTTAAGCTTAGGGGGGGGGGGGTTAAGGCAATCATCACGTAATCAATGCACAAATGGCACCTAGATTTTGAGTTTCATTACAAAACTTGGCATGAGTAATCCTTGGTAGATCTTTTTTCCCAAAATGGAACAAAAAGTTGGAAAAGTAATGGCTAATGGCTGTTTAGCCATTTTTGGGCTATTTTCATGGCAAATCCAGCAATAATTACATAGGAATCATCCATTAGGGATAGGTTTTAATGGGTGTTGAGCTGAAAAATACTACCAAAAATATTGGCAGCTGGGTAATGGCTTATAAGGATATAAAAAATTGAACATTTCCATGGAATTAAACTTTTCTTAATTAACATTATAACTTTATGTCATGGACATATTACTAAAAACACTTTTTAATTTCTAGATTTCGCTGTCATAACAGCTGAAAACTGCCAAAAATGGCTGAGAACAGCTGTCAACAGCCAAAAGTATATATTGTAGATTAAATCATCCCACCATGGAAAAATTTTGAAAATATTTTTGCCCCCAGTAAAAATGTGGTTGATTTAAGCAAAAAAATGACCCATGCTAAATATTTTTTTCTGTGATGCAATAATTGTGACCTCACGAGCACTTCAAAGTTTTTGAAATCTGCAAAAAGAATGTTTTTTTTAGTTCTTTTGTGTGATCTCAATTTTAAAGATTTTTACAAAATTTCAATTCTAGTATGTCAATATAAACCTGAAATTTACCAAAAAAATGGAGCAGTCTCAATAATAACATATGAAGGTGTAGCAAGAAATCTGCAAAGTCAAATTCCATTTTTGCAGTTTTTCTTACCTAACTTAAAAAAAATTTTAATTTTGTTTTTCTTTTAGATGCAGTAACTACTGGACCAGGTAGTTTAAAAATTTTAGCTCAATATATATCAATTTTGCCCACCCTCCAGCACCAAACCCCCCTTTATTGATAAGAAGACCATTAATTTTATTTTATTAATTTTTAAAATACCACAAAAAAATTCATTTGGCAGCTTGCTAATGGCTGCAGCACAGCTGGGAGCGGCCAAGAGTAGAATGAGTAGATAGGGCTTGTGACGTGTCTCTAGGTAGGTTTTTAACAGTCTGTGTAACAGCCCCAGCTGCCAAATGGATGGACCCCCACTATTTATTGTAGTATTTTTGAGCTCAGTACCAATAAAAACCTACCCCTAGACATATCACAAGCCCTATATACTCTTCATACTCTTAGCCGCTCTCAGCCATTTTCAGCCAGTTCTAGCAGCTGGTACAAGAAATTTTAAAAATGGATATTTAAAGCAAAAATATGTTTCAAAAAGTTGATTCCTATGCAATTAATGATAGTTTCGCCCTGAATATAGCCCAAAAACGGCTAAATGACTGAGCCGACAGCTGTTATTTGCAACTTTTTGTTCCATTTTGGGAAAATAGATGTACTAAGGATTACTCATGCCAAGTTTTGTAACAAAATTCGAATTCCAAGTGCAATTTGTGCATTGATTACGAGATGGTTGCATTAAGCCCCCCCCCCTCAAACTTGAGTTAATTCCTTTAATGATCTTGATAGATATATGTTTATAACTTTTAATATATTTTACATTAGTTTTTAAAGTTAATGTTGGGAGGGAGATATATCCCAATCCTCTTTTTATAAAAAAAAAATTTAAAATGTAATACATTTCTTATGTAAAGTAGGTTTGGTAAAATCTTAATAAAATCACCCTTGATTTTAGTTAAAGGGGGCTGTTGAAAGTCATAAGTGGGGTGTCAAAAAATTTAGTTGTTAATAAATTAATGGAATATAACCTGATATTATAAATTTAAAACATATTTTTGATGTACAAAGAGAATAAAGGAACATGTATTACACTTTTCTTCATAGAAGAAATTGAATCATTTTTTATTTGTTTTTTTTTCAACACAAGGTTATTTGTGTATCTCTTGGTACAAGATACCACCATATTATTAGTTAAATCTAATTTTTTATAAATTAAGTGAATAAGTCTGTTAGACCAAGGGTAGAAACTCAGTAGATAGACAGACAGACGGGCAAGAAGAATTATCAAAATTTTACTAAAATAGACAATTAATTAGATAAAATCCAATAGAGAACCTGTGAATGATCAGACAGACAGAGGGACAGACAGACAGACAGAGGGACAGGTAAATAGTAACAGAGAGTCTTTGAGGCATTAACAAATTACAATTAGGCTATGCTAGATGATTCATTGAAATCCAAAAGTGAGGCAGTTAGACAGATAGACAGACAAGTGGTGGGACAGACAGACAAAAGGACAGACAGACAGAGGGACAGACAGACAAATGGGTATTGCCTTAAACAGTTTGGCTGCTATATGAATCATTAAAACCCACCGTAGAAAAGAAATTTACATTAGTTTCTTATTTTGATACTCAACGCCCCCCCCCCCCTCCCCCACTCAAAGGGGTTTATTATTTCTTAATATCAATAAGTGACTTTTCAGCCTTATAAAATTGAATGTACTTTTTATTTCATCAATTTATCTTAAATAGAACGAAAGTTATAATCATTTTATTGTCTACAAGATATATGCTTTGAGTAAAAATCAACATAATTGTCAGTAAAAACGTCATATTTATGCATATTTACACAGTAAATAAATTTTAAAATTGTATTTTACTGTAATGAATAACTTAAGGGGGTTGTATGAAATATCAAAAACCTAAAAAAAACCTAATTTGGTTAAATTAGTCCAAGTAATGATTGATTTAGTACAGTACGTATGAAAAAGTTGTCAATTTCCTACCAGAGTCCTTGTGCTAAAAATGTACAATAATAAGATTTAAACTAGTTTTTTTTGCCCGTGCCTTCGGCATCTCGGGGCTAAAAGTCTTATAATTGTACATTTTATATCCGCGGAAAGGTTTTTATAATACGATGCGAGAAATAACTATTCTTTAAATATTGCATTAAAGTTAAATTATCAAATTGCAAATAAAAAATTAATACGTTTTATCGTTTTAACCACAAAGATTTAAAATTGTTGGTTTCCCAAGCTTACAGTGGCTATAACCAAGTCGTAAAATTATTAGAAAGCTATTAAATAAATATTTTACCTATTCATTATTTAAACAAGAATGACAGAATTAAAAAAGCGAAGCTTGTGACAAAAAATATAAAAAAGCCTGTAGATATATTAGTCCAAAACTATGTTATTGAACCATACTTTGTAATGTTGTTGGAATATTGAATTCTAGGTCAGGATAGGTTAGGTTATATTGGGTACTGGGTAGCCCGCAGGGTTAGGGCACTCGAGTAACAAGTATATGCACTACAGGGATAAACCCCCCAGGGGTTAAAATAGGAATATTTAGTTTTATGGGTTAGGTTTCAGTGCTCGATAATCACTTTAAGGGTAAGCATATTAATTGCTTTATTAAAATTACCTTTTCTGATTTTGTAATGGTAGGTGGATAAACATGGATTTCTGCATCAATATTTTTGAATAATTTTCACGTTCTCCATTTTCTCTTATTTCAGACATTTTTTTAAAATCTGAAAATGTAAGATTTTGATAATTTATTTATAATAACTTCAAAATTAATAAATTATGAACATAGGTAATAGTAATTTGGCTGAACAAGTAAACCATTGCTGTAGCTATTTTTGTTCCGGCTATAATTAATACTATGAAATTCAAATGTTTATAGTTTACTTAACTTATGGATAAAATGCTACTCTTTACCAAAATATGAATATTTCTTAACCATTTAAATGGTCGGATTTTATAATTAAGAGTTCAGCCCACATCTCCAGAAATTAGGAATGAATGAATAATTTTAGGGAGGGATGGGACAATGGAATGTAAATTTTACTAGTTTCGTGAGTTTAACTAAGGGGGGAGGCGGATGTGCCACTTTTTGAAACCAAAACTAAAAGTCAAAGGAACTCAACTAAAAAAAAGAGTTACAGGTCTGAGATTTTGCATGGCAGTTGCTTTATAGGGTTACAATATGGAACAGTGAAGAAACGGCGGCGCAACCGCCGAATACCGCCGAGAAATTGCAAAAAAAAATTCGGCGGGAAACGGCGGTTTTCGGCGGTTGCGCCGCCGTTTTTTCACAGTTCCATATTGTACCCCTATAAAGCAACTGCCATGCAAAATCTCAGACCTGTAACTCTTTTTTTAGTTGAGTTCCTTTGTTGACTTTTAGTTTTGGTTTCAAAAAGTGGCACATCCGCCTCCCCCCTTTTCATCTTCTCCGATAGCTTAATAACCTTGAAACTAAGAGACTGATATTTATAAATATAATTTTCTAGGGCCATTTTTCTTTTAAACCTGGTTAATATTAATTTAATTATGCATTCTGAAATTTATCAAGAGAATCAATTGGGAATTAAACGTTTGGATTGCATAAAATTTCAAAATTAGCCAGCTAAAGAGCAGTAACCAAACCTTCAACAAAGAATTTTGACATCCTACAAGGATAATTTTAGGCTGTTTTATATTTAGATTTAAGATATGGGATGGTTTCGGCTAAATTTTCATCTATGAATACAGAAATCCTTAATGCTAGAGATGCAGACCATAAGATACTAAAGATTAAAGAAATATCAGATTTGTATTTGTGATGTTGGCTGACAAATTCCTCTAGATTAATTTATACAGGATTAAAGTAAAAAGATAGTTGGGGCATGAGCTATGCACACAGGGCGGGAAACCTGTCCCAATTTTGTAATGGGTCTTTGATATCAGGTAATAGCGTCGAAAGTATTAACACAGCCGAGTCCATATAAAAAAACAGAAAGCTATTTGCCAACAGATGAAAAGGGTCTTCACAACTTGGGCCAGGTAGTTGTATTGATTATACATCTATACTTATACATTTTTCTGCACAGGTATATTCTTTGGAATTTTGTGGCATCCTAGTTTAATTTTGCATGTTGTTAACCTTTTGACTTTTGGTAGGCCCAAGAGTAGAATAATAAATACATAAAGTTGGAAGGTTGACTGAAAATGTTGACACTATTCTAGACATTTGAATATAACAATTCTTATTTAAAAATTTAGGGTCCACTCCCCTCCACTAAACCCAAGTGCTTATAGGGGCGTATCCGCAAATAAATAAAGTTTGAGGGTCAAATAAAAAATTCAAAAGTATGAATTCAACAATTTTATTTTTATATTTTAGGAGGATCTTCAAATAGATTCAGACTGGCCAGCCAATTTTGAAAATAAAAAACGTACATAACGTACACAAAAAAATACATTATGTACATAAAAAAAATAAAAAAAACGTACAAAAAAACGTACATTCCTAATAAAAATAAGTTAAATAATTTCCTAGTTACCTATTATCAATACATTTAAGTCTACTAGCAGCTACCTGTAAAGGAGAACCATAGCGAACTGACAGACACAAGATATCCTATTACTCTATTCAAAAGAACTAGCGTCTACGCTCCTAAAGGCACTTGAGGAGGGGAGAGTTGAATTCAATAAAAAAACATGGATGACAACATACATAAGTAGCGAAGCTCAAAAGTTATTTATAGACATCTGGAAAAAAATTAACTTATAATCGCAATTAAAATTCATTTTTGGGGGGAGGAGGTAGTTTTTTTTTCTAAAGTCAATTTCTCTTGGGAGGGTAGATGGTGATACTCTTCCCCAAAATAGTTATAAAACTTCCAAAAACCTATGAGAAGCTATCCTGTTAAGGAGAACCATATCGGTTCCGTGGTTAGCGAAATTCTTTGGTTCAAACAAAGACATTCTGTTATTATGTACAAAGTACAGCGACTACGCCCTTAGAGGCCTCTAGAGGAACTTGATTAGGGGGGGGGGGGGGGGGAGTTGAATTCAAAAACCCATTTTTTTATTTAAAATAAAAAGTAAAAAACAAGGATGACAACATCCTTAAGTAGCGAAGCTCAAAAGTTATGGATGGAAATCTGGGAACTATATAAACTATAGAGTAGTGTCGTAAAAAATAAGCATTTAACTTATTTAAATAAATCACAAAACCTTATAAAAATATATAATAACGTGAAAATCTAGGAATAAATTCAGCCCCCCAACCAATAAGCAAATCTCAATGAAATTTAGTGGAAGTATTAAGAATGAAAACTAATACAATCCCTGAAAATTACAACCGTCTATCAGGAATATGAGTTGTGAAAATCACAAAAACCTATACATCTAGGAATCGATCTAGCACTGCAACAAATAGACAAACCTTAAAGAAACTTTTTGAAAATATGTAGAATGTGAATTTATTTATTCCCTGAAAATTTCAGCCGTCTATCTTGAATAGAAGTCGTGAAAACCATGAAAAAAAGAAAATCTAGGAATAGATCTAGCACCCAACCAAAAGGCAAATCTCAATGAAAATATGTAGAATGTGAACTTATTCAATCAAAAAACAGGAGCCGAGAAAATCACGTTTCTCCGATAGCATAACGGACTGACAAAGTGATTATAGAGTAGCTTCGCTAATAATTTTTTTAGTGAGGGAAGGGGGAGTAGACCACCCCCATTTCTGATTTCAATTTTAAAAAGAAAGAAAAAATAGGGGAAGGGTTGTGATTTTTTTCTAAGAGTAGTTTCTCTTGGAAGGGTGGTTGTACCCTCTCCCAGGACCTATGAGAAGCTACCCTGTAAAAGAGAACCATATCGGTTTAGCGGTTAGCGAGAACCTTCGGTACAAATAAACTGACAGAGAGACATACATCCTGTTATTACGTACTAAGTATATTCTATTAAATAAAGTAGTAAGTTTTTTGTCTGATGCTTAAGATTTTCATAACTACTTCACACAGTTACCGAGATGGTTTTAGGCTATTTTTCTACCATTTTGAATACAGGTTCTTGAAGGGATATGGAAGGACAGAGAAAATAGCCTACAACCTCACAAAGATCATGTCGGTTCAGCAGTTAGCGAGATTCTTTGTTACAGAAAGAAAAAGGATTTATAGGATAAACATATAATAGGATATAGGGTTATTTTGTCTATTGCTAAAGATCTCAGAAAATACTAGTCTTAAATACAAAGTAAATCAATGCCTGTCTGTCTAAAGCTTAAGATCTTGGTAACCGCTGAACAGATTGGGTTCTAAATTCTAATCTTCAGGGAATATATCTACTAGTCCTGTGGTAGTTTTAGGCTATTTTCTTAGAGTGTGGGAAACCCACCCCCCATCAAAAAAAATCAACCACCCCTCAGTTTATTTTTGTAAACTATTGCAAATCAGCGGGGTGGAGGAACCCCCACCGCACCCTGGGGCGAAGCCTAAATGAAAAAAATAATCACAATCTTTTTTTATATTTTTTTTTGACAAATTTCCAACAAACGATTCTATAAAAGAGGGATACGAAGCCTCTAATCCTAGTAGAAAGTAAAAAAGCTTTAAGTGTCCCTCCCCCAAAGAAAATATCAAAAACCATCACAGGACTATTATGTATATTCCATGAAGAGTATAGCACAATAGGTTCAGTGGTTACTGAGATATTAAGCTTCTGATATACAGACGGACAAGCAGATGGACAGACATCATTCTACTTTGCATTATAGATAATATACTATTTTTGTAATACTTTTTGTACAAATACAAATGAATGTACAAATACTTTTATACTTATATTTGATTCTTATTCTTTAAAAACTGAAGATATCAAAAAATAAGACTTCTTAATCCTACACTGTGCACCATTGATATGATATCTCAGAAAATTTACCCAAGTATATAAAGAATTTGAAAAAAAATTATCGTAAAATCTATTAAAGGGGTAGTAGCATGAAATGCATTTAAACTTGAATTTAGTCAACTGCATATCTCTTTCTGTTTAATAGTTTAAACTATATCTATAGGACATATATTTCAAATCCATAAATTTAAACTGTAAGTTCTAATAACATATATGCATAATTTACATACATATTTTTGTTCTATGAAAATTGAAGATGTTATTGAATTTATTTAAATAATACACCTATTGTTTTTGCAAAAATTTTCGTACAAAACATACAAATTACTTTTCTGCTAATATTTGATTCTTATTATTTTTAAAAAACGTAAAACGTACAAAAATACAAATTTCAAAATACGTTACGTACACATATCAAAATAACGTCCAGAACGTACACAGATTCGATGCGTAACGTACAAAACGTACACTCTGGCCAGTCTGTAGATTAATTCTTATTTTAAAGTTTAGAGTTAAATTCCCTCCTTTTTCTTCCCTCAAGTGCCCCTAGAGGCTTGTCTGTGTGTAATAAAGAATCTCTGCTGATCTGATATAATTAATTTAAGCTTCTTATGGGTCAAGGGAAGGTTTATAGCTAATTTGGGAGTCGGAACATTCTCCCTCCCAAGAGAAACACCCACAACTGCTTTTGAAGTTTCAATTTTAACTATTAAATTGAAAAATGATTTTCCTCTTATAAGTATTGTTTAAACCAAACATATGATTTAAACATTTTAAAACACCAAAGACAAATATTAAAAGTTTAATTTTCTCCACTCAGCTACCCAACCTAACTTTTTAATACGACTTATTGGCAAGGGTTTTTAACAATTGCATTCATTGTCTAGTATTTCCGGGGATAGGATACTGGATGATAAAATATTTTCTTGTCGAATCTGTAGAGTAAAATTCTGTATTTGGTAGTATTTAATGATTTAGGTAGGGATATTTCCATAACATTAAATTACAAAACTTTAATATTTAAAAGACTTATTATAATGTGTAAGTATGCATAAATTCTAGAAAGAAAAAAGCTTGGAAGACATACCTAAATCAACGATTTAAGTTTTCCGTTTCAAATGTATTATTTTTAAGGGATAAGATAGTGGAAAATTAATTGATATTCATATCAAATGATGATGATAATCAAAATTACCCCTTCTAAAGATTAAAATAATTGGTTAAAAAAAGTTTTTGAGCCAATGAATAAGAGACCATACGTAAAATTCACAGTACAATGTTTCCTTCCTCCCTGACCTATATGAAGGATTTCTATGTATACATATGTATTGATTTAGTGTGTCGAATGTTTGAATGATACGCGACAATTCCATATATGTAATTCACAAGTGTTTTTGGTGTCCAATCAATTCTGCACATTTTTCAAATTAAGATTTTCAAAATCGCATATTGCTAAACAAAAATACTGGTCCAACCGTTGCACGTTAATCATCTTATGTTTTATTTATTTGCTGTTGTGTCTTTTAAGAAGATGAAACCTATGCGAAGGTGATTGCACATCGAGTTTTACAAGGTAAAAGTAGAAAAACAACTAAAATTTTAAGGATTATAAAAGAGAACTCTAGGATAGGTCAAGGAGGAAAATTTGTATTCAAACGATAACACTAAAGTGATAGGTTTTCTTATCTGTTGAACAATGTTTATCATTTCAAAACTTAGGCAGTTAACGGTTATCTAACAAAAATGTCATACTTGGTTATTTAATTACAAAATACTGTTCTAAATCATCCTATATTGTATTGCAAGTTTGTTAAATGCTGCGCTACTTAAAAACATAATTTTCCTTGTTTGAGCTAAATAATAAACTAGTTAATTTAACCACATTGTGTAAATACTAGTATATCAATAGCAGGTGAACTGAATTTTAATTTCCGAATGTGTTTACAGTTTTCTTAGTGATTCTTCATCCTATCTCAATATTTACTAATAGCTAAATTAGCTTCCAACTTCAAAACTATCAAAATTAAGATTTTTTTTGGAAGTTTGAAGCTTTTTTAGTCCGTAGTAAATATTGAGATAGGATGAGGAAACACCGAGGAAACTGTGTACACATTCGGAAATTAAATTTCAGTTCATCCAATAGCAGGGGTCTGAAGGGAAAAGACAATGGATGTATATACAATACATCCATAATGAAAAGTTTGGACACAGTTAGTAAAGACCCAACCCGGCATTTATAAAAGCACCCAACTTACTCGAGAGAGAAACTTATGTTAATATTTTCCAATCAAATGTCCTTTCTCTCCCTGATCAATTGCGAGACTTTGGAATTTCCTGTAAATAAATCGGGAGCAGAAATTATTTTCTCGTATTCATTCGAATCCGGTGAAAGGAACCGGTTCTCATCCATACGAAAAAACTATGTCTAGCATCGTATTATATCCAGCTTTCTACGAATAAAAAAATATACAATCATAATTTTAAAACCATTTTATTTAGCCCGTGCCTTCGGCACCTCGGGGCTAAAAAAACTAGTTTTAATCTTATAATTGTTCATTCTTTATCCGCGGTAAGCTGTTTATAATACGATACGAGAAATAACTATTCTCGTATTCATTCGAATCCGGTGGATAGGAACCGGTTCTCATCCATACGAAAAAACTATGTCTAGCATCGTATATATATATATCATCGGGGCTAAAAAAACTGGTTTTAATCTTATAATTATACATTTTATATCCGCGGAAAGCTGTTTAAAATACGATGCGACAAATAACTATTCCAAAACTTACCAATTACAAAAGCCTAAAACCAGCCCAGAACCTATGTGAATCTTCCCATAGATAAAAACCTAAAATCTTTTGAATGACATGATAATAGTTTTAAGTTTGCGACTATTTGTATATTGAAGGTCTAATGGGTCTGTACGGATAAGAGTTTGTTTTGGTCTAAAGTAGGTTCGAATCGATAGGTCAAACAAAAATATTCAAACTTTTTCTCAGAATATTTTTCTCTTTTTTTTACAGACAGTATAGAGATAACGCTTTTTAGAACATATGTGAAAAAGGAATGCCATGTCATTTCTGTATTTATTTACCAATTTGCATTAAAAAAACACACTTTTTAAAGCAATTTTACAATAAAAAAGATTACAATTAACTGTATATTGATTAGTCATAATGCAATAAGAGAATTTATGTCCATAGGTATTATAGTAATATCAAAATATATGCAAAATCGCACCTCCTACCAACGACAAAAATTTTTTTTCACAGCAAAAATACAAGAATAAGTTTGTCTTTAATGAAAAAAGGTTAATATCTAACTTCTTTTTTGTTGTATAATTCACTTTGTTCGTCCGTAACGCTATTGAGGAATTCTTATTTTCTCTACCGCTGTTTAAGATAGACTGCTGCTTTTATTAGGATACCCTGTTCCAATGTGCATCTTTTAAACAACCAACTTAGTCCGTTGTGGGTTTGTTGGTTATTTTTATAACGAAATCCTTATATTATAATATTTAGCATTTCTTTCTTTCTCTTTCATTTTCTTCTTCTATTTTTTATGACTACTCATCAAATGCTATTTTAGTACACTTCGTCTTTTTGTTCTTCCATGTTTTTACTTCCTTAATATGGATGTAGTCATCCTTGTTCTATGTTCATATCTTACATCAATACTAACAATGGATTTATCATTACTTGGATCTTTATCTTGTACTCTAATAATGTGAAACTTGTAGCTGGCTAAAATAACAATCCCCACATCCACCCCGTTTACCCTACCCCCTCCTCTCATACTGATGTCCATGTTAGCAACGTAAATTGACGACAATTTTTCCCCTGGCATAATATCCATGTATATTCTACCATTATACGAACTATAAAGCTTTCCTATAAATATAACTAGGACTATGTCTATTAGTTAATTAAAGAGTAGTTTAGCTGTTAAAATTAATCTTCTTATAATCATAGGCCAAAAATAAAACTAATTAAAAACGACTGTTTGAATTACACCTAGGATAAGAGATAAGTTACCAGTAAAAATTTGTGTCAACATAAGCTTTTAGTTGCCATGTCAATACACTGTCAATATGTCGATATTCAGTCGGACAAAACAACATTTTATTAAAACCATATTTAGTTGAGGTGATTATTATCAAAACATTCAATTATAGCATTAAAATTGTAAAAAAATTTCATTTAATCATTTTTGTGCCTGGCTTTAGATTTTATATCTCTGTTCTTGGATAAAATCTCAGAGAGGGAGGGGACATTGGGCTGTTAATTACTCTAGTCCCCAAAGTTTTGCTTAATCGTTACTTCGACAACTTTGGGACTTTTATTGAATTTTGATTGGTTGTTTTATTAAGTTTAGTGTCCAAAGGTTCCTACCACTAATAGTAATCTACAGAATGGGTACTTTTGTGTATCATGACTTGGGAAATAAATCAGTTGTCAATCATTGTCTTATCCCTTTAGATCCCTGATAAAATATACTTTCTATCGTATAGGACTTCCCGTGTCTACCTACATTCATAATACAATTTGGTGGATTTATAAATATAAATATTTTGTATTAATGATTAACTAAAAAATTCCTCCTGTAACTTAAAATAATTGGTGGACAATTTTGGAATTGGAATCTTTATGTTCTCTTATTCCTATTGTTATTGAGATCTAAGGGGACATATAAAATTATACTTTATTTTTTAAATAAAACTTACTATGTACAAAAAGTTGGTTGACTAAAAAATGCCCCAATGCATCAAATACTTGATGTTTTCTCTCCTATATACTTCATCTGCTAACTGAATTTAAGGTTTTCCTAGAAAACAGTTCAAATATTTAATTTGAATATAAAAAAGAAGTATACGAAGTCTAATTTGAATAAAAAACTGTAGTAGCTGAAGTATGTCTGTGTTTATTAAGATCTTGGGAACCACTACATCACAATTTTTAGAATGACAAAGTCCAGTAAGATCTCTAAAACTCCGTAAAAGTATTGAGCAGAGTTTTTATGCTATATAAGATGCCAATGGCTCGGTTTTGTTATTTATCGCATTGTATTATAGACAGCTTTACGCGAATATCAAAATGAAAATAACAAGATTAAAACCAGTTTTGTTAGCCCCGAGGTGATACTGGTAATAATTTTATGATTTTTATTTTAATATTCGTGGACAATATCCAGCAGATATTAATCGGTTTTGAAGCTATACTGGAAAATTCCTGATATAAATCATCAACATATAAAGTAGTAAGGTTTTTGTCTGTCCGTTACGATCTAAATAAAAACAACGGATCTGAAAGAGATCTCCATTTTATAGAAGCGTCATAATGATAACATGACGGTTTTAGTCTATTTATTTCTAAATTTAGGTCTTATTCTTTGTTTTTCTGTCTTCTGCTTTTACTAGTTTTATTATAAAATGAGCAAATATCTTTAACATTGTAAGAACATTCAGTTTTTTTAACCGTTTACAAACACACAATACTACACACCTGATAATGAATTGGATAGAAAAAAGATGGGTATTGGGCATGCTTCTATCTATCTACCTATAATTATGTCTATCCTATCTATCTATCTATCTATCTATCTGTATAGATATACGGCGATTTATTCTTTTAAACCGTCTAAAAACACATGGAATTGGATGGAGAAATCATGGGCATTTATCCATCTACCTTGCATTATGTCTACATATCGATCTATCCACTCTTTTTATCAATATCTATCTATCATTAAACCATTCATTTAATCTATCAATCTAATTTATCAATATCTATCTATCATTAAACCATTCATTTAATCTATCAATCTAATTTATCAATATCTATCTATCATTAAACCATTCATTTAATCTATCAATCTAATTGATCAATATCTATCTATCATTAAACCATTCATTTAATCTATCAATCTAATAGTCTTATAGATAAATCCATATAGTAACCTAATTAAAGATTAAAGCTTTAAAGCAAAGTTCTGTTTAAAATATGGCAGACATAAGAATATCTAATAAACAAAGTATTAAAGTTTTATTATATAAAAATGTTGGCTAAAAAGCTGCTAAAAAGCAGTCGGAGTGCTATGGGAGTTATATACTCAAGGATGCCCGATAATGCCGGGAATGTTTACAAGAAAAATCAAGATCTACCTTAAATAGCAGTTGAGTAAATCCCATTACAGTTACAGACTGACTAATGGAACGACAGAGGGACATAGAGTATCTTAGCTATTATTTTTTTTGAGACTGTCCCTTTCAACCGTTTTAAAAAGCACAATGCACAACTGATAATGAATGAAATGAAGAAAGATGGGCCTACTATGCAAAGTGTCCATAAGGAAAAAGGATAAGAGGATAAATAGTCACCCCTTTTTCATGGTAAAATACTACTTCCCCATCCCTAAATTTAGAATCAGACGAAAATCAAAAGCCGCCCAGGGCTTTTTGTAAGTCAATCATAAATAATAATGTGAATAAAAAGAAAAGCGATATTTAGCAAACAGCCGTGGGCGGTCAGAATCAGCTGAATGTTCATTATGAAAAAAATTTCCCCCTTTTTATAAATAGAAGGATTCATCTTTCATGAACAAATTTTTTTAGATAAAAATAAAATTCTATGTAATTTTTAATTAAAACATTAAAACGAAAATATCTAATCTAATATTCTTGCCCTAAATATGGAAATAGTAAAAAGTAAAAAATATTCTTTTAATAATTTTTAATCCTCCCATTTGAAAAGTAGTGGAATAGCAATAAATTTTAGCGCGGCAACAGCGCTGAGTAGGCCTCTAGGCCCAATGCCTATTTTCGTCTTCTAGTTGCTTCGATTCCTCTCTTTTATTTTTTTCTCTATGAAAGTGTCTGAGTGTTTCCACAAAGTTACAAGAAATAATTCTCAATCCTACAGCATAAGGCTAATAAAACTAACATAGGAAAACATAGTGCATATTTGTTTCTATATTTAATTGCATTATAATGTCAATATTTTGTTTGAAATGTCAAAATTGTTTAATAAAAATTATTGGTTGAAAAATTTGTACAATTCTGGTTTGTAACCAATCAGTCAAAATTCTCAATGGATAAAATTTTGGGTACCAGTGTAATTTACATTTCCATATTCCCTCTCTTCCAGAAATAAATGTAGTTTGAAATTAGAATTTATTTACTAGGCATGTGTTTTTTGTATAATTGTATGTTCACCTGTCTGTTTGTATAAAACGCTGCCTTTCTCTGCACATATTATATTTCTTTTTCTCATCCTATTATATAAAGTAGTAAGGTTTTTTTTTATCTATAGCTTGATATTTCGATAACAGAAACAATTGAGTTTTTCATTCAATGGGACCTTCTTATAGGTCCATTGATAGTATTTTTTCTAATTTCCTTACTCCTTCGAATTCAGAGCTTCTAGATGCTAGTAGCGCAACCGGTAGTAATGTTATAATCTCTCACTCAGTAGTGAGTTACATGAGCAACAAAATAAAATCAAAAGTTGACTCGATCACATTATAACTAATGCTATGCCGTTACACTTTGGAGTAGAGACCAATAATCAGAAAATTAATATTTTGCTTTATATTGTCTGTAAGATCTCGCTAACAGTTTTCTTAGTTAGAGAAGCTATTTATGCGTCTATGGAAGGGCTGGTTGAGTATTTTAAACAGAGACTTTTTTGGGGGTCCTTGAAAGGTTTTGTGGGAGGATAGCACAACCCTTTCAAGATGAATCGCCTTCTTCATTTTTTTCGTTTTTAAAAAGTCCCAAGAAATAGTATATCGTTGAAAAATATATTTTACTAGTTTTCCTTCAGTTACTATATCTCCGTCCTAATTTGTAACTGAAACATATCCAAATATGGATTCTTTATCATTGGCAAAATATTTTATTATAAAATATCAGTTCATTAAAGTTGTATTGTAAATTCTTATTGTCATCTAAAAATACAATAAGAATAGTTATTTCTCGCATCGTATTATAGACAGCTTTCCGCGGATATAGAATAATAAAGGTACTAAGAAAGAGAGGGAATGTCTGATTGAGCCAATAGGAGAATCGCATCGGTACATACATTTAATTTCATTGGTTGAAATTTTGTACACATCTTGTTACGAATGCATGTTTTTTTCATTTCATACATAGTTAAAAGTCAGCTGTAAACAGTATATTTTCTTAGTAGAAAGCTTTGCGGAATCAGAATTAATTGCCCAAAAATTTCGTTTAAATTTGAAAGCTTCGAAACGAGGTGGATTCTTAAAAAACAAGTTAGGCTGGCTATTCGCTGGTGAGGCAAAATTATTTTTGTGAAAAATCCTCCAAAATCGAATAAAAAATTTACAAAAATTAAATAAAATATTAAAGGGTTATTAACATATAATTTTGTTTAATTTTTAATGTGCTTTTGGATGATTTTTCATAAAAATAATTTTGCCTCACTATCGAGTAGCGAGTCTATATTTTTTTAAGAATCCACATCAGCTTAAGTCGAAAGTAAACAATACTTTTGTCTGCTAGAAATGTTCCTTCTTAGATTTGACGAAAAAGGGGTTCAGAATATGTTTCTATTCTTCTATTTCTATTTATAGAATGTACAATTATAAGATTAAAACCAGTTTTTTTTTAGCCCCGAGGTGCCGAAGGCACGGGCTAAAAAACTGGTTTTAATTTTATTATTGTACATTTTTATATTCGTAGAAAGCTGATATAATACGATGCTAGACATAGTTTTTTCGTATGGATGAGAACCGGTTCCTATCCACCGGATTCGAATAAATACGAAAAAGACAATTATGTCTGTGGTGCAGCAACAAAAAATAACTACTTGAAAATTTCATCTTAAAAAAGTATATCGCAGGTTTCAGGCTACTTGGCAGGAGTTACGTCATTCCTAACAGCTTCTCACTAGAATCCTACCCCCCCCCCCCCCCCCCCCCCCAACCCCTCTACAAGTTTCACTTTAAAGAAGAATTGGTAGGGGAAGTTATTGGAAAAAAGCCTTAACCCCAGGGACGTCCAAGGGGGGGTGGGTGGTAGGTAAAGGGATGATTATCCCCCTAATTTTTTAAAATTTTTACCCCCCTTCCCCCATTAGGAAGAAAATACCGCAATAAAATGTGTTTTGCTGTGTTTATATTTCCTGCACTATTGTCTGATATTCAAAGACCAAATTGACAAATTAGAGTTACATATAGCTTGTGTCTCCTCTATTCTTTAACTTTAATTGCAAATTAACAAATAGCAAATTAAATTTCTTATTACATAAAGAAACAACAACAAAAAATGTATTATTATATAAGAACAGGTGATAACCATAAAAATTAACGCTTTTAATATTTGCAAAAATTTAAGTTATTTTAGAGAATAAAATTAACAAAGAATTTTTGTTAAAGAAAGTCAATGAAGCAGCTAGCATATTTTTGACATTTTGATTTCCCTTTTATGTTTTTTTTTAAGCGAAGCATTTCTGTAGTTTGCCTGTCTGTTAAACAGATCTATAGTATAGATGTATAATACAGACAACTACCTCCCTTTGTTTTTCAAGGACCTCTTTCGTCTGCTTCTAAATTATTTTCTGCTACTTGGCTGTGTTAATATAAGCGACACCATTGGTTGATTTTCAATGACCCAATAGAAAGGTTGCACAAGTTGGTTTCGATGGGGAGATACAGTTATTTATCCATTTCTCCCTCTAGTGTTTTACTCTAATCTTACTACGTATGTCCTGGTTTATTATCATGTGGTTGGTCACTCTGATTTGTACTTCCAATTTAGAATTTAATAAAGTTCTTAAAGATTTTAAGCTACTTAATGACTTAATGTGCTTTTTAAACATTGGGGTAAAGATTAATTTACTGGAGCCCTAAGGGACTACATGGCTGTGGTAATATAAGCGACATCATTGGTTGATTTTAATGACCCAATATGAACAGGGAGTAAGGGAGGGGACAATGGATCGAATATTCAATTTTTAGGAGTCTCAGACTTTGGGGACTGGCTTAAAGGGAATGTGCAAGAATTTAGCAGTTTCTGACTGAGTTTGGGGACTTGCGCATGAAATGCCGCTACTCGTTATGTATGTTTTGAATATTGCAGACGGGGAGAAGGGATAAGGGAAGTGGGGGCAAGGGAAATAAACACTCGTTGTGTTAGTTTGGAATGTAGCAGACGGGGAGAAGGGAGGTGGGGGCAAGGGGCAAGGGAAATAAACAGAATAAAAAGGGGCAGTCATATTCTTGCTAGCAGCTGGCCGGGTCCAATAATCTTTTAATATAAAAATCACACCAAAAAACCTCAATATATTTCATCAAAAACGAGTTGTGATTTCACTTTACATGACGCTATGGAAATCTATTATTCAATTAACAATCCCTTTATAATTTCCTACAAATTTATTGGATTAAACTGGATTTCATGCCCTTTCTTTGATAACTCTTATATTGAATTAATTGCCCATTGTCCCCTTTCTTACTCCCTGCAATATGAAGGTTGCACAGGACGGTTGCAATGGGGAGAGATACAGTTATTTAATCCTTTCTCCATCTAGTGTTTTACTCTAATCTCTGTTAGCTAATGTTAAGTATGTTAAGATTGAGGGGAGGGGACAATGTTCGATCAATATATTTATCTTCCTCCATAATCTTCTTTATAACATTCCAGGGAGAGAGAGAGGACATTGCAAAATAAGTTTTACTAATGATACCCAAAATATTGTTACCACGATATTTAATTCGTTGGATTAAACTTTGGGAACTTTTAATAAATCTTTATTGAGTTGTACAAAAAAAAGCAGAGTATTATTTTTCAACAAATAATTTTGTTTATCATAATTAGGAGTGTACAATGTACATCAATTCATTGTCATTGTCTTATACCTCAAGATCCCTGATAAAATTTTACTTTTTGGATTGATAATTATTGTGTTGTTTTCTTTAATCCTCACCTCCCTGACGTTAAACCATTACAAATCTTCCAAAATATAATAATTTATCCTATCTGTTTTTCTATATACGAACTTTATCATCCTTGTTTTTATTTAAAAGTCTTTTAAGCATGGTCAAATTTCATCTTGGCCAATATTAATAATTTTTAACAAAATAATATTGAAAATCGAATTTCATTTTTAAAAATATTATTTTTTAAAACAATCAATATTTTACCATTATTATGACTAATAAATATACGGGTAATGTCAAAAATTTAGTGTTTTTACATTTTATAAACTTTTTAAATTTTGATTTTAGTATTATATCTACCACTGATGTCCAAAAAGAAAAGACAATGGACAATAAAATTGATGTACACTCTTTATTATGATAAACAAAATCACTCCTTATGTAGATTAAATCATTGTATAAAAGATTGACAACACAATCAAGATTTAATAACAGTCCCCAAAGTTTTAAATCCTACTCAAACAAGCACGTGTTTATAAACCCTACAGTCTAATGTCCCTGTCATTCTTGACAAAAACCTATTTGACCGCTAGAAGCCTAAGAGTATAAAGCATGTGTTACATTCGAATGTATGTACCATTACTTGGATCTTACACCAGTTTTTTATGTTCTATAATAAAGTGAACTCTGTAGCGGGATCAAAAAACGCTACCCCCCCCCCCTCCATTACCCCATCCATTGTACTCGGCCCGACCAATAAATGCGGGTGATAATACAACCTAAATTGACGACAATTTTTCTCATTTGATATCATCAACGTATATTCTACATCGATTTATATTTGACTAAACTAAAATTTTGTAATTTTCGTAAAAACCCTGAAAATTTCCTCCATATAATTAAACAAAGAAAAATCTATGGATTTCCTATCTTGAGGCGATATTCGTAACATGTCTGTCTGTTCAGGGATGGAACAATGACAAATTTTTTTCCGCGGTGAATTTTGCGGTGAAGAAAAGACACAATATTGGGGGATGTACTTAAATTTAACATTCATTGTCTTTTCCCTAGAAAAACCACATTTTTGGACTGTAAGCCAAAATTTTTGCCTCAATTAATAGGATTAGTCATTTGGGAATAATTTTAGTAGCAGCGTGGCTTTTCTTTTCTTGTCCTTTATGTAAAAACTATCGGATATGCCTCTAGAGGCCTCTAGTAGCGCTTGAATTGTGTGTGTGAAGGGGGGTGGAGTGGGGAAAGTTAACCCATTCTTTTCCTTCCCTGTAATATGTCTGATTACAGCAATCGATATATTATTACTTGGATGTTGCACCAGATTTTCATGTACTCCGATAAAAT
The DNA here is from genome assembly GCF_053477335.1 of Acartia tonsa. Lineage (NCBI taxonomy): Eukaryota > Metazoa > Arthropoda > Copepoda > Calanoida > Acartiidae > Acartia > Acartia tonsa. The sequence goes on along the minus strand of NC_137271.1, from coordinate 12,506,641 downwards.
AATACTCACAGCTGGCTGAAATAACGATACACCCAATCCACCATCTCCCCTCCTGCTGGATGAATAAACTGACCAATAAATGAGGTCCATTTAGCAAGCTAAATTGACGACAATTTCCCCCTGTCAATATTGTTTGTGAATATGTGAGTTTACACTCATGGATGAATAAGACAATGATCGATAAATTAATTATTCCGAATGTTGTAACACTTTGGGTACCAGTGTAATTTACAGTCCACTATCCCCTCCCTCTTCAGTTTGCACAAAGTAACTTGACCTTTTGTAGAGCATGTTATAAGGATTATTATTCTACCATAATTGAAATTGTGAAATTTTTATAATTATTTAGTATATGGATAATCACAACAAGTAATAACAAAGCAGTGTATGACTAAAATCGTAACATTTTTGCCTCAAGCTAATTGGTAGAAAATGAAAAATTACTCCAATTTGTCATTAAAATTTTTAGTGCAAAACAAATTAAAGATTATAGAAAGTTTTAAAGTAAATGAATGTCTTTCTGTAGGAAAGCAATCTTTTTTTTCTCCTGACGCTTAATATTTTTTCTCAATAATTGAACTAAAGTACTCCTTTTCAGAGAAGCTTCACATAGGTCCCGGAATGGCTTTAGGCTATTTCATTTTTAGTAAGAATTTTTTAGGCTACTTTTCTGCCCTCTTCTTATCTCTTTTAAACGGAGCCCCTATAAGCTAGAGGCGCAGCCACTAGCTAAAGATAATCTTATTTAAATGTTTACTAAAAATCTACGATTTTAGATAAATCATCTAGTTTCGTAGTCTTTATCTAAAGATTAACTTTTGAGTAGGTAATTGTTTACAAACAACAATTTTCAAAAAATAATCCTGGATTTTAAAAAATGGAAACTAAGATATCATTTATGCTGAACATAACTATCTACATACAATTTTATTAGTTCATGTCGATTAAATAATTGAATGCCAATTTTTATATTTACCCTTTTGGGGATAAACCAATGTAAGAAAAATTTATTCACACCCAATCCGCGCCCTCCATAGTATGAAAAACAATATTGCCATTTCTATAGATTAAAATTATTGGTAAGAAGATTTAGACACTGATAGTTTGTACAATCCAATTAAGATTTAAAGTCTTTAAGCCAACAAATAAGAGAATGTATTTCAATATACAAGTGTAAAATCCTAGATTATTGAAACCTAAATATTGTATATATACATGCAGAAGCATATTAATCTATCCCCAGGGAAGAGATTCCACCCCGGGGCCTATGGAATTCTATAGAAATATATAAGAAAAAACTGATCACTTCATAATAGAGTTTAATAAGATTGATAGTATTTATTTAGTTTACCAAAAACCTTAAGAAAAAAGAAACAAATTCAATTAAATTATAAAAAGGAGTAAGGTTTATCTTTTAAATCTCGATAACTACTGAGCCAATTGAGTTCTCCATAGAAGGGAAGCTTTAAACAGGTCACTGGAAAGGTTTAAGTTAACTTTCGGGATTGTTTTGGCCTTTTTCTAACACTGCCATCCACTCTCCATTTTTTAGACGAACCCGCAAGAACATAAAAACTACCTTGCCATAAACCTAAGTTATTTTTGTATAAAATCTGTATAGTCTTATTCTAGACTTCATAGGTCTAATGTGTGATGGTTATTTGGTCAATTTAGGCAACAGTTATGGTTTATTTCTTTATGGTTCCACAATCTTTCTAAATTTTTAACAATTAAATAGGATTTAGTATTAATTATGAAGACAATAAGGTAGAATGTAGAAACCTTGAAGATGCCATACTAGAAAATAGTTATTGCATATGTATCATAGACACCTTATTAGAAAAAGTATAAGATTAGTCCAGGCATTAGGCCTCTCGGGTCCCACAAAACTGTTTGTTCTGATTTTCGTTTTAATATTCGTAGGATTGGCCTTGAATTAATGTTTTTTTTTATGTGCACATACAAAATGATTTTAAATAGATAGGACCATGACGTAAGAAGATTATTATTTTTAAATAACCAATTACCAAAATACACTCACATAAAAAATCCTATTTTGTTTTTGTAGCCGCTTCAATTTTTTTTGACTGTCTGTCTGTCTTTCCTATCAAGAAGTCTTTTATCAATGACACAAAGTAGAATATGTGTCAGTCTGAAGCCAAAGATCTTGGTAACTGCTACACCAATTTCATGTCATGGCTTTGAGCTATCTTCTATGGAAGTTTGTTAAGAGCATCTCCTAAAAAGTTCACCCCCACCCTCCAAAAAATACACACACTCACACACACACAAGATATGATCTTGGGAATAGGATCATGGTTGTTTTCTTTTCAGAGAAACAAATAACTAGTAACTGTTATACAGTCCACAACAGGACAAAAGTCTTGAGTAATAACAACCTGTTCTAACAAATAATATTGACCAGAAGAGATGCAGGGAAAGATCGTTAAAAGATAAATCAGTCCTACCACCTACCTACTTCCTAGGCATATAATTCTTCCATTATCCTTATATTAAAGTAACAGGATCTCTGTCTGTCTGTAGGTACTGAAGGACCTCGCTGAACCGATATAGTGTGTGTGTTTAAATGATTTATTCTCTTATGGAAAAATCATACATAATAAAATAGTAAACATACAACAAATTTTAATTAAAAGAATCATATCATACATACAAATAAAAAAACATAATCATTTCAAAGAATAATATAAATAATAAGCTAACTACAAATATAGAGATAAAATTCGTTATAAATGAGATATTGTCACAAGACAGTTAACCCTTCTTGGGTCAAAGTAAGGGCACAATGGGCCGCAATGTAGCCATAAATATGGCAATCATCAGTATTTCTTTGGTTAAATACTGGAAAATAATGATATGCCTATGTTACTCCCCATAATAACATAGTATAATACATATATAATAAAGATTATAATAATGATATATAATCAACATGATAATAGATAATATAGATTTGTAGTTGAATACATTGATGTTATTCTTCTTTCAGATATGTTCTTTCAATTGATGTAATCATAATTCCACGGAAAGAATGATGGGTAAAACCGTCAGCTTTGCTATTGAGGATATTTACAGTTTGTACAGGATACTGAATTCTTCTGTATTAATACTTGGCGAAAAATTAACTTGAAAATGCCTTAGTATAAGACAGTTCGTCTACAGCACGACGCAAACATTTAATTAAAAATGCCTTTGCTCATAAGAAAGTGGACAAAGCCTGGCAGAGCAACCAAGGGATTTTACTGACAGGTCAGGAGTAATAACTGAAACAAATAAATATCCCCAAAGTTTATTTGTTTTGTCTCTGATATGCCTATTGTGGTTCCGTTTGAAATTGTAGTAGATGTAGATTGTAGAAGGTGGAGGAGCTGGGGGTGAAGAATGAAGTGAGGTGATAACACATGTTTGCCTTTGGGGTCAACTTGCCTGATGTTCTGGGAGAAGAAAAAGGGAAGGCGGGGGGCAGGCAGGACGAAGATGTTGAAAGGGGGAGATGAAAATGAATACACATGTTTATCAAACAAAACAAAAATCCATGCAAAAGGATTTTTTTGTTATATTTTAAATTTCTTGTCAATTACATGGCAGCTTCTCATAGGTCCTGAGAAGTCTATAGCTATTTTGGGGGAGGGTACCACCATCCTCCCAAAAAAAGGGGACGTTGCCGTTCCTGCAACTGGCAGAAATACAGTGGATTTGTTTTTGTCAAAATTGTTTGTCTGGATGTAAATTCGACAGTAAGGGAGAGGTCATTTTCTAGTAAATCCCGTAAAAGTGTGTGTTATAAGGCCTAAAAATAGTAGTAGAACGATAAGGTGCTCTATATATTTGTATTTCCTATTGAATAGAACAATAGGGAAGAAATTTTTTTTTTTTTTTTTTGATAACCGTACCTGGAATATCTGAAATTTCTATCAAACGCTTTGTTTGGCTCAAACTGACACAAATAAAAAAAATATAATTATAATAAATCAACCTGTAAAGAATGACTTCTTCCTTTGTTTAATGGTATAGATTGTTCTTAACCTTTACCTTGTACCTATAGAAAACATTATTATTATAATTATATTTTTTTTTAATTTTTGTCAGTTTGAGCCAAACAAAGCGTTTGATAGAAATTTCGTATTTTTTTTAGATAATCCAGGTACGGTTATCAAAAAAAAAAAAAAAATTTCCCTATTGTTCTATTCAATAGGGAATACATATATCTAGAGCACCTTATCGTTCTACTACTATTTTTAGGCCTTATAACACACACCTTTACGGGATTTACTAGAAAATGACCTCTCCCTTTGCCATATATCGTAGGTACCCTGACAAATATACATCTAACACAGGCATTTAAACATCCAAAATTGTCAATTATACATCTATTTCTTGCCAATTTCACATCTAAATTTTTTTATATGTCAAAAATACATCTTGTACATTTTTATCAATAATAAACAATAGTAAACCTGTCTTAACCTCTTTTCGAGGAAGCTTTGTGTTTATCAAGTTCGAAATTAATTCCTTATCATTATCCTAAAACTAAGCGCAAATGTCGTCTTTTTTGGCTTTCCTTTCATAATGTGACGCGGCATGGATTGTTTATATATTTTGATGCGCACGTTCGTTACTTTTGAATGAGATATGAGTGTGTGAAGATTTCGGAGAACAAAATTGGGCCTATCATTGGTCTCATAGTGTGTGAATGACCCTAGTATACCAGGGATTTGAAACCATAAGAACTTCAGGTAGAATTTGTTATTTTTATTAAGAAGAATGGTGTATAGGACGATTATATGTAGTTTTAAAAAGGCTTTAGCCAGCTAAACATGAAACTTAATAATGATTAATATATGTTTTAGTTGGTTGGTTGGTTAGCCTCCAGAGGACGTTCACACGTATCTGCTAATGCACATGTATCAGTTACATATATTTTGTTGTAGTTAATTCAGGTAGAACCCTCGTCAAGATTAAGAAAGTCTGCAGCCTGTTTTGGCTTTGTCCACAATGATAATACGTCCAATGTAGTTGGATTGTCAGGGCAGTTAAAAAGATGTCTTGTGTCATGGGGTGAGTTTTTGCAGCTGGGGCATTTGTCATCAATGTTTTCGTCAATTTTGTGTAAATAAGAGTTAAGTTTGCGGCTGAAGCCAGATCTCAGCTGGGAGAGTTGTGATCTGACATGTCTGGGGAGAGTCATTTCTTCTTTGTTTATGTCAGGGGGGGTATGTCCAAGTACCCTGTTGGGGGGAAGGTTCTCAAGTACATTTTTTACTTCTGATGTATGAATTTCCTTGAGTTTGGCCTTCTTGTTATCTGCATTTATAGGTAGGTATTTGCGAATGCAGTTTCTAAATTTCTGTATGGTTGGTTTAAGATGGTTTCTGGCTGGTAAAGGCTTGGAAATGTGTTTAGAGCCAGGATGGTCAGGTTGATGGCATGTTAATAGGTACTGTTTAGATTTCATTATACAGTGTTCTTCGATTGGAAGAATCTTAGTTTCTTGGTGGATATGATGTTCAGAGGCCATCTTTAAGTTACCAGTTACCACCTTAAGAGCTTGATTTTGAGATCTTTGAAGCTTTTTCCAGCTGGCATCTGATATGATAGGGGTCCAGATAGGACAAGCATATTCTAGGCCACTTCTAGCAATAGCTTTGTAGGTCATGGACATCGTTTCTTTGTCCTGACCCCAGTCAGATCCGCACAAACTTTTTAGCATATTGATCTTAGTGTTGGCTGAATTGGTAACATTTTGAATGTGCGTGGAAAAGGTGTACATTGTGTCATGGGTGACCCCTAGTAGTTTAGGATGATGTTCGAGTGGGACATGAATGTTATTAATCATGACCATGGGGTGGATTTTGAACTCTTTGGTGTCAGGTGTAAAAAGAGTTACAGTTGATTTTTCAGGTGACACAACTAGCTCTCGTTCATTTAGAAATTCTATGACTTTGGGAACATAGTCATTGATTGACTTTGTAAGATCATCAATGTTCAGGCCTGTGGCGTAGATAGAGATGTCATCTGCATACTGGACGATCTGAACATTGTCTGGAGGGTTTGGGAGGTTGCGCAGGTAAAAGTTAAAGAGAATGGGTGATGTTACTGCTCCCTGGGGAACTCCAGCTCTTACATTCCTGCTTTTAGATGTTGTGTTCCTGAAGTTAACCTTGGATTGCCTACCTTTCAGGTAACAGCAAAACCATCTTTTCAGGAATCCAGGCAGGGGTGATTGTCCCAAGTCTTTCAGAAGCTTGTCATGTGAGACCATGTCGAAGGCCTTGCTGAGGTCGATCTGAAGAAGGACCATTCTGTCTGGTGGTCTCCCTTTACTGAAACCATTGGCAACTTGGTCATTAAAGTCATTGAGGGCAGAGACAGTGGAATGATTCTTTCGAAATCCATGTTGGAAAACAGGAATTTGAAGAGAATCTGAAAGAGTAGGGAGAAGCAAACGTTCCAGGATTTTTATTGCTGGACAAAGGAGGGAGACTGGACGATAGGAATTGGAGTCTTGAGGATCTTTACCAGGTTTAAGGAGTGGGATAATGACCGAAGTTTTCCAAATGTCAGGTATGATGCTTGAAGCAAGTGATAGATTAAATATCTTAGTAAGATATTCCAATCCATTAGGCCCAAGATGTTTAAGGTGCAGGTTGGAGATATTATCAGGTCCTGCAGCCTTGGATGCTTTACAAGCTTTAATAGCTTCTGCTGTCTGAGAAGGGGTGAAAGAGGATGGGTTCTCCAAGCTGTTCTTTTTAATGTCTTTGGAGATGCTACGTGATGTTTTAGAGCTTTTGTGTTTCACAATGGAGGTATATTGTTTGTTGAAACTGTTGGCTATACTTAAAGAGGATGTTAGATATTTGCCCTTGAATCTGATTGCTTGGTTGGTGTTGTTGTTGCCATTTTTTCCATTAAGGTTCTTGATTAATTTGAACAGTTTGGAGGAGCAGCTACTAGTTATCTCATTTACCTTTTCTCTCCATTTACATTTCCGATGTTCGTTTATCTCTTGAAGGATCTCGCGATTTAGAGTCTGGATAATTGGAGAGCCTGGGTTTGAGGCTCTTAAAGTGTCTCTTTCTTTAATTTTGTTTGTTGTCGTGGTAGGTATTTCTGGTATAATTTCTTTAATCCGGCCTCCAGGAATAGTTTTCTTGGAGACTTGGTTTATTATTTTCCTGAACTTTTTCTCAGCGGTATGGACATTTGATGGTTCTGGGAGTCTTGCGAACCTTTCTTCTGTGATTTTATTGAATTTGTCCCAGTCAGCTTTTTTAAAGTTGACGTATTTCCTGAAATCACTTTTTATCTCTTGTATGTTCGTTTTAATTTTGATAATTATTGGCAAGTGATCAGAACTGAGAGCAGTAACAGTTTCCCATTCGATATGTGGAAGTAAAGATGTTGAAGCTATGGATATGTCTGGAGAAGTAGCCTGTCCATTAGATGGAAGTCTGGTAGGTACGTCTTCATTAAGAACTCCATAGGCAGAGTCACCAATTTCTTCAGCAATCTTGTCTCCTCTTGCATCTTGGATGCTAGAATGCCACAGAGGATTGTGGGCATTAAAATCGCCCAAAATCAAAGAGTCTGATGTTTTAGTATTTTTATGTGCCTGTATTTTTGCATTTAACAATGATTTATTAAACCAAATAATTTTCCTTTAAAGCCAAAGTTTCCAAAGATTCTTAACCGTAGAGAAAAATGATTTTCAAAAAGCAATTAAGATTACGTGGTTATAAATAACTGGAATTATGAACTAATTGATTTTGTAATTTCAGGACTTTGAAATAATTTCATCAATAAATCTATATTCAAACCTGCTGTTGAAACTTGATGGTTCCTGGTATTGGGGGTTTGTATGTTTGCCAACAGATCTCGAGAACTTCCCGCTAATTCGGAAGTCATACTCAACCAAAGTGTCATGGTTGAGACAATTTCAAAGTATCTGATGAATAGGCGTTAGCATTCATCAAGAGATCAATAGCATCCAGTGAATTATTGATGCAATAAACTGTGACAATTTTTCTGTGAAATAAGTACCTAGTGAATCAATATGCCACTAACCAAAAAGCAGAAAATTGAGCGAGCTATCGCTATTGGCAGTGAAAGGCTAGAAGTGTTTGACGAACAGTTAAAAGTGTTTTATGACAATCTAAAAGCCTGCCAAAGTTTTAGTTCATGTGAAAATGTGAATGTAAAATCAATTCGTGACATTTTTAGTGAGGTCAAGGACCAATCTGACCTAATAAAAAGTCTAAAACCTGCCGTGGAGACTAGTGAGCTGCGCGAGTTCAAGCGTGATTTGGATGAAGCTAGTGAGCAGAAAACTGTTGCAGATAAAGTTTATGCGTCGTTGGAGCAGTGTACAAAAATTCTGTACTGGCTTGACAATGATTCAGACGACGCGAGGTCAAGCACTGTCGCCAGGAACCTCGACGTCATTGAGAAGGTGAAGATGGACATGGGAGTGCTTAAAATTTCCGTGGAGTTGCGCCAAGAAGTACGTGATATGTACCGAAGGCTTAGAGAGATGGAACGTCGTTCATCTAACCTGGATGAGAGTGGGACACCTGCCATGCTCTCCAGAAGTATGTCTGCCGTGGATATTCGGAGTTCCAACCCGCAGTATGGGCGCTGGGACAACAGTTTGTTGCCGTCCTTCGACGGTACTGACACGGATTACCCAAACTTTAAACAGGTCTTTAAGGATCTATGCTCTGGTTACGGATTTGCTGACCAGAGGTTAAGTCTGATGTTGTGTATGGAGAAGGTGATAACCAACCCGGAACTACGCAAGCAAGTGTCAGCGATTAGAGATCATAATGAACAATGGTCGTTTCTTGATCAGATGTTTTTATCAAACACTCGCCGGTTCATGAGGATTTTAACTAAGCTGAACAAGATGAAACCTGTGGATAAACCTGTGGACGTGGTGAGCGCAATTGCTACCTTCAAGAGCATGATGCAGGAAGTAGAAACCATCGTTGGTTCTGCAGCTAAGGATTACAACCACCTAACTCTTATTCATATTTTTAAAGACAAGTGCCCTGAAAATTTGAGAGAGAAAATTATGATGGAGCTAGGTAGCATGAACCAACCAAACATCCAGAAGATTGTAGAACTACTGGAGAGGACCAGGGGAGCATTGTTGGCCGGTGATATGTCCTATGACACTAGCGCCGGCAAGAGAAATCGTGACAGAGCTGCCGCTGCGCAAGTATCTGGCCGCAGCGACAATAAGAATGGAAAGGCTGGAAAGGACAAGGCTTCCAAGTGGAACAGTGCATGTCCTGTGGAGAGCTGCAAGGAGAAACACCCGATTTTCCGTTGCCTCACGTTTAAGAAGATGGATGTGGTTGACCGAAAGAAAGTTGTCCAGCAGAAGAAGTTATGTGAACTCTGCCTGTGTGACGGCCATACTGCTGACAAGTGTAATAAATCGGATAAGCTTGGTGTTTGTGGTACCAATAATTGCGACAGATACCATTCTAGGTTACTCCATGAGGCTAGTGCTGGTGTGAATACAGTCTACAAGTCAAGTTCTGCACCCAGCCCCTGTACCTTCTTACTTCAGTTAGTTCCTGTTGTAGCACCTGGCGGCGGCACCTGCCACGCCACTGTAATGTTTGACTCTGGGGCAAATTTGCCACTTGTGTCTGAGAAGTTATCCAACAAGTTGAAGCTGAAATCTACCGGCAGATATACAACTATTTCTGTAGCTGACGGCAGTGAGTCTTCCTGCCGCAATGTTGTGTTTTATCTGAAGGATAGGGACGGCAATTTGAGGGAGTTTGAGGCAGCTGTTATGCCTACCCTCGGCGGGGCCAACGAGATGCGCTCGGTCCACCCCGAAACTGCCGCCGAGATATTTAAAATGCCGCCAGAAAGGTTTACATATATTAGTGGAGGCTTAGATATCATCATTGGAAATACACATCCTGACGTGTTTCCATCAACCTACCAGAAAGTGGGCCAGTCTATGTTGTGGCGAACCATTTTTGGTAGTGGTTTTATCTGTACGAGTGCTGACGGTGGAGCTGGAGATCAAAAGTCGGCATATAAGGCTGTCAGTGTCAGTGGAGGCACCTTGCCAGACTTTCTGACGTCTGAATCGTTTGGCGTACAGCCGCAGGCACTTTGTCCAGGATGTACTGCCTGTCAAGAGTGCAAGGCTATGGCCGACGGCACTACCTGGGACCAGCGTGAGAGGCAGAGGATAATTGAGGCAGGTTTAACACTAGACTTGCAGTCCAACAAGTGGACAGGTCAATATGCTTATATTGAAGATCCTCACACTTTACCCTACAATGAGAGTTTAGCCCGCAAAATTGCTGAAAAGGATCGTGCCAAGATGGTCAAGGAAGGTACCTATGGAATGTATGTGGAGGTATTCAACGACGCCATATCCAGAGGCGTATTTCAAAAAGCCACACCTGAAGAATTGCAGTATGAAGGGCCTAAGTCTTGTTCATCAATAGTGGTTGCTTTCAAGGAGGATTCAAGTTCCACACCCATGAGATTGTGTGCAAATAGTTCTCTGACGTTCAAAGGTACCAGTTTTAATAACATAATGCTGGGAGGCCCGCCGCCAATGCAGAAGATTTTTTATCATTTGATGCTTTTCCGCGGTTACAAGGTTGGTATAACCGCGGATATTTCCAAGTTTTATAACTCCATCCTGGCCACAGAGTTCGACAGCCAGATGAAGAGAGTTTTATTTTCCCCGACGCCAGACGGTCCACTTGAAATTTACCTGACTAAAGTTGTGAATTTTGGCGAGTTGGCTGCGGAAAACTTGGCAGTTACAGCCCTGAAGTTGACGTCCCGCCTGTTCGGCGGAAAGAGTGAAGCAGAGGTCAAGGAGATGTATGGAGAGGGGCAGATAAACGGTAGTGAAATTGTTGCTAAACCTGAATTATGGAAGGAGCCACAAATACCTACCTACCCTGATGAGGAATTCAAGTTACCTCAGATTCCAGTTGCAGTCAAGCTTGAGAAGCACAGCTTCATAGATGACGTTATTTCGGGAGCAGGATCGAAGCCAGAAGCCAAGGAGATGATGAAAGAGGCCGACAGAATTATCGGCAAAGGTAGTTTTTCCTTCAAACAAGTCATTTATTCTGGAGATGATTGCCAGCCAACCAAGGTTCTCGGGCTGATATGGAAGCCAGCCACCGATGTGTTGTCCATCGCCACAAGAGTCAACCAAGATGGTAAAGTCAAGGGAAAGAAGGTGAAAGAGGATGCTGATTTGTACAACCTCCAGGACGCCTTGGACGAGAATCTGACAAAGAAGATGGTCCACAGGTTCGCTGCCCAAACCTTCGACCCGATCGGGCTTTGCAGCCCTATTCTGTTGAGAATTAAACTTGTCCTGCGGAAAACATGTTTGCTGAATTTGGGCTGGCAAGATTTCATTCCAAAAAGTCTACGGGATGAACTTGTTAAGTCGCTGGAGGACAGAGCTGAGGTCGCTAAATTGGAGTTTGACCGTTGTGTGGTCCCGGAGGAACCAACTGGCCTTCCATCCTTGATGATGTTTTCGGATGGGTCATCAGAGGCTTATGCATGTAATGCATATTTGAGGTGGCCAACTAGACAAGGATTTGAAACGTTTCTGCTAGCCACCAAGTCCAGAGTTGCGCCGGTCAAGTGTGAATCAATTCCACGCCTTGAATTGATGGGGTGCCAGATGTCCACAAGGTTGTCAAAGTCCATCAGAGATGCCCTGCCCTTTGATATTATCAGAGTGATGTACTTTACTGATTCATCGTGTGTTTTATCACAAATAGTTTCCAACAGTGCTATGTTGAACACATTTAATTCTCATCGCATTGGAGAAATTCAATCTGCAACCAACAAGGATGACTGGAGGTGGGTCCCGGGGACACACAATGTTGCAGATTTGGGCACCAGAAGCACCTGCAAGGTATCAGATTTGGGACCAGGTTCCAGGTACAGATTGGGCCCAGAATGGTTGCGCCAGGATGAAAGTGCGTGGCCGGTGAAAACTGCCGAACAAGTCAAGCAGGATTTACCACCAGAGGAGTTGAATACCAAAATGGTTAAGTTATGTTCAATGAAAGTTGCCGGAGAAGCCGCTGAAGATGTCTTTAGGTTTAAGCACAGGAGATCATTTGGACAGGCCAAACGTATTATGGCAGCTGTCCTGCAAGTAGCGAACACCTGGTTGAAGAAGCTAAAGAGCAGACAAGAAGGTAAGACTACAGCCGCTGGTAGTCATGTAGCAGCCGCAGATTCTGTGTACAAGCCGTCTTTGTACAATTTTATGGCGGCGGCGGAACTTTTCATTGTGTCACGAAGCCAAGAGGATGAGTGGATAAATGACGCTAAAGGCAATTATGCGTCATTGAATCCATTAGTGCATGAAGTATCATTGACCTGGCCTGTCGTTGGTCCCGGAGGAAATTATGTGACCAGGGAGATGAGAATTCTTAAAATGGTTGGTCGTGGAGAGCCCGTCATTGACGCCATTACTGGTGGCCGTAAAATGATATTTGAAGACATGCCAGGTTTAATAATTTTGGAGCCTGGTAATTGGTTAGCTGCTGTTTTTATGAGAGAAGCGCATGTTGAGCTTCACTCTGGAGTCCGTGGAACTTTAGCTGAGAGCCGCCGTTGGTGCTGGATTGTGAAGGCAAGGAGGTTGTCCATCATGGAAGTGAAGAAGTGTTGGCCCTGCAGTGTTGAGAGGGCTAAGGAATGTCGTACTACCATGAAGGATGTGTTACCTGACAAGTTGGTCCCGAGCAGGCCTTTTGAAGCTGTGCAAGTCGACCTGATGGGTCCGCTGGTTACGAGGAGAGCTGCCGCCAAAACGAGGAGTCAGACAGCAACGAAGAAGGTGTGGGTGTTCGTGGTGGTCTGCAGGTTCTCAGGGGCGTTATGGTTAGATGCCTTGGAAAAGTATGATACCAGCAGTATCCTGTTGTCCCTGCGCAAGTTGGAGGCTGTTCATTGTCTGCCGAAGGTCATAGTAAGCGACATGGGCACACAATTATCCGGTGCTCGCAAGGTTTTAGAGCAGAAGTTGGGCAGCCAGGTAGAGTTTTCTTGGTCTCAGATCCCGGCCCGAGCCCACCATTTCATTGGGCAAGCTGAGAAAATGGTGGGATTAACCAAGAGATTGCTGTCCAAGAAGTTGGTGAATAGTTCTGTTAATTTCAACGAGCTCCTGGTGCTGTTGGCGGAGGTTAGCAAGTTGATGAATAGCAGACCATTGACGATAGAAGCTGCGAACAACGTGGAGAATTGGCGGCTGATTACCCCTGGCCAGCTGCTGGGAAATGTTGACTGCCAGCCGTTGTGCAATGTGGCGATGAAACCGGAGGACCAAATTTCCTCCAGGTTGAAGTTGTTAGAAGATTTGTCTGCCCAGTTTTGGACTGCCTACCGCCAGGAGATCCTACCGAAGATATTACGGATGTCCAAGTGGAAGGATGAGATGGCGGAGCCACTAGCTGACGGAGATATAGTTCTGGTTACGAGTACCAATCCGCTGATGAGATGTTTGAGGATGGGCCGAGTGACGAGAATTGAGGATGGGAGAAAGACTGCAAGAGTCTTGTTCAGGCTGACAGATAAATCTCCCCTGGAAGAACATGCTGTATCAGTCAGGCAGTTGTTAAAAATTATGATTAATAATTGATTCTTATTTTATGGAAATTGAGATTTTTTTTAGTAAAAAAGCCACATTTTTCATATGCCTATTTTTATGCCTAAAATAAGAATCAAATGAAATGCGATTAAATTTTATTCTATTTCATATGCTCAAATTTAATTTTATTGAGTTTAAATTCTTTTCAAAAGTACAATTCATTATAAAACTTACCTGAAAAGTTTAACAAAAAGGAATAAATGTATCGAGGTTGCGTGATTCGATATTTATTCTAAGAAAAAAATCAAGTATTTTTAGCAGATTTTTTAAAAATTATATATGAATTTCAATCAAGTAAAACATTTTTTATTCAGATCAAGGAATGATTGAAAATTCATATTTAAAGTCTCATATTTTTTTACAAAGAAAAATTGGTATTTTTTTTTCATAATTCCGATGAAAATTCTAACGAAGATATTATTATTTTGCTATTATTTAAGTATTAAAAAGTTTTATTGTTGATTAAGATAGTACAGTTCTTATTCATTAAGTTTGAAAAACTTTCTGCCCAAGGATTTTGAAATATTTTTTCTTACTACTCTTTTTGATGCTTAACAAATTTAGTTTTAAGTACCTATAAATCTTAATTTTCTTGTCTAAGATTTATTTCGTTTTATTTTACCATTATTTGTTTACATTTCGACCTGATTTCGTAGGTACTTATTGATTTATTAATAATGATTTATTACCTATTGATTATGAAATGATTATTATTTAGTATAAGTTGTTATATTTACAACATCATGATTAATAGGATTATCTATTTTAGGATTTGTGTATGTGATCTTGTGATTGTCATGTGCATGGAATGTTGTATGGTACAAACCAACCCCCATCCTTCTATCCTAAAATGTGAGGTATTATGAGTCCTAGTGAGGAGTATAATATTGTGTATGCATTTCACGGGGTTTCATTTAGTTAGGAGCAAAATTGTCACGTTTTCGGGGTGTGGCCATTCTCATGTGATTATGGTGAGTTGAGTTTAGTGAGAAATGTTGCTAGTGCTCAGCGCAAAAAAACCTTGAATCTCGTTAAGGAAGTTAATTTGACTTTCAAACGGGGGGTGTGTCTTAATCTCTTTTCGAGGAAGCTTTGTGTTTATCAAGTTCGAAATTAATTCCTTATCATTATCCTAAAACTAAGCGCAAATGTCGTCTTTTTTGGCTTTCCTTTCATAATGTGACGCGGCATGGATTGTTTATATATTTTGATGCGCACGTTCGTTACTTTTGAATGAGATATGAGTGTGTGAAGATTTCGGAGAACAAAATTGGGCCTATCATTGGTCTCATAGTGTGTGAACGACCCTAGTATACCAGGGATTTGAAACCATAAGAACTTCAGGTAGAATTTGTTATTTTTATTAAGAAGAATGGTGTATAGGACGATTATATGTAGTTTTAAAAAGGCTTTAGCCAGCTAAACATGAAACTTAATAATGATTAATATATGTTTTAGTATTTTTATGTGCCTGTATTTTTGCATTTAACAATGATTTATTAAACCAAATAATTTTCCTTTAAAGCCAAAGTTTCCAAAGATTCTTAACCGTAGAGAAAAATGATTTTTAAAAAGCAATTAAGATTACGTGGTTATAAATAACTGGAATTATGAACTAATTGATTTTGTAATTTCAGGACTTTGAAATAATTTCATCAATAAATCTATATTCAAACCTGCTGTTGAAACTTGATGGTTCCTGGTATTGGGGGTTTGTATGTTCGCCAACAGATCTCGAGAACTTCCCGCTAATTCGGAAGTCATACTCAACCAAAGTGTCATGGTTGAGACAAAACCGTATAGTAGATATTTATACTACAAGAAAAGAGAATATAAGAATAGTTAATATATTAGATTATGGCTAAATGTTTAAAATCTTTATTCTATAATTTATTCCTTTTTCCATGTTTACCCATTTCACGAATTATTTTTAGAATGTTATTTATTAATTAGATTGATTGTAAAACTTTGTATTTTTTTATTTAATTTATTTCATCTTAATATTTATGTCAGAAAATGTACAGTACACAAATTTTTTTTAAAGCTAAGCTTTTCTATAATTAGGGTTGGTCTGTCCGTCCGTTCATAAAGGTTAGCTGTTTTCATTAATTTTGACATGTTCAAATTGTTCTATTGAATTCAAATTTTGCCTGATAATTCCTATAACTGACTACTAAATGTGTATTACCTTGTAAAATTCTATTTAACTCACATTTATACATTTAATAATCAATGTCAAGGTCATCACAATCAACTGTATGAATTCAATTTTGAAGATTTTAAACATTTAACTATAATTTTAATATAATATTTATGCACGTTCTTGTATTGATAATACATGTCTACTATACAGTTCAATATTGTTTATTATTAATTAAAATGTATAGGATGTATTTATGACATATAAAAAAGTTTAGATGTAAAATTGGCAAAAAATAGATGTAAAATTGACAATTTTGGATGTATAAATGCCTGTGTTAGATGTATTTATGGCGGTTACTTTTAGTATGACTGTATTTTTGGCAGAGGTTTTTACATTTTGACAAAATTACATCCAGCTGTAATTCTGCCAGTTGCAGGAACGCCATGTACCCAAAAAAAGGCACCTAGAAAAAATTCACCCTCTCAAAAAAAACTCCAATTAAATAAAATATTTCTTTTAAAAACTAAAATAAAAATGGTGGTTGGTGGAAATGTAGAATTATCTAACGTCAATGTCCTGTCCCTCCTTGACTGTTTACTAAAACTAGATGCCTGCCCCCTAATTTATGTCAACTTCTAGATTCCAATCTTTCACTGCATTTTTAGGACATTAGAGTATCTTAAGATTAAACAAACTAAATATTATTGAATCCAAAAATTTATAAGCTTGGTTTTTATCTTGGATGGAGGGTACATTGGGGTGTAAATCAAAATGGTCCCTAAATTTCTACAAACACGATTTCTCGTTTGTTGGATTAAAAACTGTGGATAAATTTACTACATCTTGATTAAGTTAAAACTAGTTTTGTCCAAACTGTTAACATAATCATTTGAAAAATTGGTTATTTTGTTTATCATTATTGGGGATATACATCAATATATTGTTCATTGTCTTACCCTTAAGATCCTTGATGATTTCAAAGCAGGAACTAAAAGATATCTATTATGGGAAGTATGATAGTAAAGAATTATAATTTACAAAATATGACCTTTTGCAACAAATTGTTTATCTTTATTTTCGTATTACGTTTATTTTTTGTGTATGGGTATATTGCACCTGAAAAAACCATTATTTTTTAGGTAAAAAAATTATTATTAAAATAGAATATGGTAAAATGGAGAGAACATAATACTTTATATTCTACTTGTCCCCAATGTTTTATGAAAACATTCTCTCATTCTGTAGCTTAAAATATTTAGGAACTTCATAAATTCCTGATTTGGAAGTGGAAATCAGAGTGACCAACCACATAATAATAAACCAGGACATACGTAGTAAGATTAGAGTAAAACACTAGAGGGAGAAAGGGTTAAATAACTGTATCTCTCCATCGCAACCGATCTTGTGCAACCTTCATATTGGGTCATTGAAAATCAACCAATGGAGTCGCTTGTATTAACACAGCCAAGTAGCAGAAAATAATTTAGAAGCAGACGAAAGAGGTCTTTGAAAAAGGAAGGGAGGTAGTTGTCTGTATATACATCTATACTATTTATCTGTTGTAGTAAGGAAATACTCCAAGTATAGATTTGCTGCTATTCTCATAAATATCAAAGGCTTTCTTTTTGCTGTTTAGAATTTAACACATGAATGACTTTATTCCCAGGGATCTTAAGGGATAAGGCAATTGACGATATATTGATGTATATTTTCAATTATGATAAATAAAATTACGCCTTTTGTTTAAAGTAATATCATTGGTGTTTACTGCTAGTGTAAACCAATCAATCAAAATTGAAGAAAAGTTTTTAAAAATTTTAATGAGATAATGTGATCCTACAATACAAATATAATTTACAGTCTAAGCCCCCTCCCTCCCTGCTTTTATCTACTCTTCCTTCCACTTTGAAATTTTCAAGTTTCTTCGAAACAGCAATTAAAGTTTGGAAAGCACTGTCAAACTCAGTGGTGGTACCCTCCCTCAAAATAGTTTTAAACCTTCCCAGGACCTATGAGAAGCTACCCTGTACAGGAAAAACATATCAGCAAATCATCAGTTCAGCAGTTAGAGATATCCTTCGGTACAGACAAACCTCCTGTTACTTTATTAGAAGGACTAGCGGCTTCGCCCCTAGCCTCTAGGGGCTTTGCCCCAAGAGGTTTTATCAAACTAATTTTTCGTGTTTTAGATAATAAAGAAAAAAAAATTTGGGGGGGTATTTTTCATTTTTTGGTGGGTTAGGGGTGTCTCATCCCCCAAGAAAATAGTTATAAACGTTCCTGGGACCTATGAGAAGCTACCCTGTAAAGGAGAACCCGATCGGTTCAGCAGTTAGCGAGATCTTTCAATACAAACAAACAGACAGACAAACAAACATCGTTCTACTTTGTATTATAGATAATCCATCCTTTACTTTACTTTATAAAATAGTAAAGCATAATTGTCTAAATCTTATGATTTCAATAACTACACAAGTTATCTCTTTTATGGAGGCTTCTCACAGGGCACAGGTGGTTGTTTCAGACTATTTGCTTTTAATTTTAGGCTGTTTTTTCTGCCCCATTCTTAAATAGATTTCTAGATATAATGTGTGCAGCCGCTATTTTTAATTTTTTTTTTATATATAAAGTAGTAACATTAAATAAACACTGCATTTTGAAAGCTTTTCACTCCTTCCTTTTTTTTCTCATCTATTTATCTAAATACCCCTTTTCTTTAGAATAATATCATGAAACTAATCAAGAGACACGCAACAACTCATACAGATAAAGATTTACAATTTTAATTCATTCCAGACGGACTGGCAAAATCGTTTTGAACACACTAATTTCTAAATTAAAATATTGATTAAAAATATTGATTTAAAACATATTTATGATATGTATTTGATACAACAATAGACAAATATACCCAGGAAGGTTGGTAGGGGGGGAGGAGGGGTTAATTCACTAAATATTACTGGTACCCAAATCTTTTACAACACATTCTCTAATCCGTTTGCTTCAAACTTTGGATACTTGGTTCCAATTAGTAGTGTCTAAACTTTTCAACCAATGACTTTAATCTCCGGAAAATGCAATTTAGTATATCATTATTGAGGAATTATTAGAAGTATCTATAGGCCATTGTTTAAAAACTTAAGATTCCACAAATAATAAAGGTGGAGGTAGGTTGTGCTAAAATTTCGTAAAGGTGTGAGATTTAAGGCTTAAAAACAGTAGTAGAAAGATAATATTCACAAATATTTTTCACTAATATTTTTGTCTATAGATCTTTTCAATAAGGAATACACACATTTAGTGAATATTTTCGTTCTACTACTGTTTGTAAGCCTTAAAACTCACACCATTACGGAGATTTAGCACAACCTACCTCCGGTCCCCCTTTGTATATATTTATGTATTCATTGATAGGACAATGGACGATATAATAATCTTACTTTAAATTTTTAATTCAACCTTCGGTAGGAGATAAATATTAAGTAGAAGAAAACGATGTAGATTAATTTAATCTTCACGGCCAACTCCCTGCTTGATTGTAACGCTATTCTTGTAATATCATTTAATAAAACTTATCTCTGCTAGTGCAAGTAATAAAAAGCTACTTCTTTTTAAAAGCGAAGCTTTTCTATAATTAGGGTCGGTCCGTCCGTCCGTCCGTACGTCCGTCCGTCACGGATAGCTTTTTTCGTTAATTTAGACATGTTAGAAATGTCCTATCGATTTCAAATTTTGCATGGTGATTCCTTTAGTAGTTAGGTACGATTTAGAAAGCGTAGCAACTCTATAATCATTACCAAAATGTCCGTACGTCCATTTTAAACATGTTGATTTTTTTACTTTTTTAAATAGCTTTTTTCGTTAATTTAAGCATGTTAGAATTGTCCTATTGATTTCAAATTTTGCATGGTGATTCCTGTAATAGTTAGGTACGAGTTAGAAAGCGTAGCAACTCTATAATCATTACCAGAATGTCCGTACGTCCATTTAAAACATGTTGATTTTTTTACATTTTTAACAACAAATTTGTATGTGACCTAATTATCCGATTGGTCTGATTTTTGGTATACTGATTCCTGGGACAACAAAGTACAATATTATAAGCGAAGCAACTCTATAATCAAGTCCTAAAATGTAAGTATGTCCATAATCATTATCCTGTATCAAGCAGTTTTTCAACAAATTTATTTACAATTTTGCTTTGACTCTTATACATTCGCATTCTGATTATTCAGTTCTGACATTATACAAGTGTTAATGTCCGTTTGTCCTACCGTTTCAGAGCTTCGCTTTTATGGATGTTGTCATCCTTGTTTTCTTCTAAATATTCTGTTTACTTGAGTAATAACATATTTGCAAAAAAATAATATTGCAAAAATTTTAGTGGATTTTTTAAAAACTTTTTGTGTTTGATGAATAGCTTAAGCTATTCATGATTATAAGCAATTGGATGGAAATTAGTCAATAAATTGAAAAAAATATCTTAGTAACAGCTAAACCTTTGGTGTATTACAGATTTTAGGAAGAAATGCCGTATAAAATTGATTAAGGTAAACTTTTTTATATAGATTCTAAAATGTGGTCATATAAGGATATATACTTTTATTTGCGCAATATAACACTCTTAAAAAAAGAAAAATTTGCCAGTCCCAATAATTTGAAGCTTATTTTAGGTTAGGTTATGTTATGAACTGGTTGGTTGGCACCCCGTAAGGATAGCATATTAAGATATCATTTTTGTCGTTATTTTGTGAAAGGCAATAGTAATTTATCGCATCGTATTAAAGACACCTTTCCGCAGATATTAAAATGAAAATTATCAGATTAAAACCGGTTTGTTAGCCTTCAGCCCCTTGAGCCTAACGAAACTGTTTTTTTATTTTAATGCTCGTGAAAAATATATGATATACGATGCTATACATGATTTTTAAGTATGGCTATAGACCAATTAATATTCCAGCGGATATTAATCGGTTTCGTAGCCATACTGGAAAGAAATTTATGCACATTTAGCAAGCCTTAAACTAGAACTATAGTAATACTAAAATTTACAGTGCAAAATTTTGCGTATATTATTTGCGTGCAAACTTTTTGCTCAGACTATGTAATATATGTATTTTCCTATTCTACATAAACAAGATGTGTTTATTTTAGAAGGTGCAAAACTTTTTTAAAATCGTCATCTTAATTCTACGTTAAGGTGCTTCAAACCTATTGTTCCAAAACATTAAGACTAATGGGTAGCTTCCCAAATACCAGTTCTATAGTATTTAGTTTCCCTTCTTTTATAATTATATTTGAATGAATCCAGAATGTTTCTGAGGCGGTTTTCAAAAATTTCTTTCAAACGAATTTTTCATGCTTATTTTTGTAAGTTAAGTAAAGGTTAGAAAAGCAAAAGTAGGAATAGAGATCCACAGTATGGCTTATGGCATGTGCTTGAAATATGTTTTTTTCAAGAACAATATTGAGGAAGGAAAAAGGGGTATAAAAGGTAATATGATAGATTTAAGTGAAAATACCTTTTCTTACAATGAAATGTTTTACCCTTAAATGAATAATTTTGTGCTTGTTAGGGAAAATATGAACCAAAAATTACATATTTAGAAACATGATAATAATATTCTTTCTCAGGGGCGTAATTTAAATAAAAACAGGCGGGAGCATGAAACCAAATCAACAAAAAGCTGATTTATACCTCTGGGGATGGCTTATAATAAATAAAGGTTCAGATCTTTATAGTAGGTCCTCAGAAACTTTAACTATTACTGAAAACCATATCTTTATATGTGAGAACCTTGTCTGGAAGTCTTAACGTTGCATGGTAAGAAGCTGTGCCTGTTTTGGGCCAATGCATTCTCCATACTCCTAATCTTAATAGTACTCTTTCTTGTCAAAATATCAAATATCAAAATATATTCACCTTAAAAATTACAAATAACTGCTGGAAAGTTATTAAAATCACTTAGTTCGTGCATATTGAACTTTACACTAAGTGATTTTACTCAAATTCAAATGTTTCTAAGTATTAAATTTGGTTTAATGCTCCCAGTTAGTAAAGACTGCTATTAATATCAAAATAAACTTAGGGAACATGACCCTTGTACTTTTCATCTTTTAACATGATGCAAAAATATTTTCATAATGATTTTTTTTATATTTGTATCTGCGGATGACTGTTTATTAAATCAATGAACAAATTGATACTTGGATATTAACAGATTTTCATGTTCTCTAATAAATTTAAACTTGCAGCGGGCTAATATAACGATTCACCCCTTCCATCCCCTTTCCCCATCTCCTCCCCTCATACTGAATGAACAAACTGAGCAATATACGATTTCCATGCTAGCAAGCTAAATTATTAAAATATTCCAAATTATAAATATTTTAAAAAATAAATTTATGAATAAGTTACTCGTTAAACTATGTTTGTCATACTTCTTAAGAAGTAACAAAAAAACAAAAAATAACAAAGGAAACGCTTAGATAAGACGCACCTTCAAGAATAGAAAAGTAATAAAAAAGTCGTATTTTTAATAATTTAAACTCAGCAATGTGAGAACCGGAGAAATCATGCATAGCAACTTATTACAGTCACTTTTCACGAATATTTCAATAAAAATCATAAAATTAATACCAGTTTTGTTTGCCCGGGCCTTCGGGAATTTATTAAACATGTATAATCGCTTTATTACATGAGATAAAACACTTAGAAATGTTTGGACCCATTTGTTCTTGTTAATTAGACCAAAAGTTTAATAATGTTCAACCCACGCATAGATTGTTTCAATTCTGATTAGGGTAATGAATAAAAATGATAATGAAAGTTAGGTGCTTTTCATTGAAGTGGCTGTCGAGCGATATGCCACCTTATTTTTAAAAAATAGGTTTGTGGGTCTGGATTTCGATTTTTCCCCATTTCTAACCCCTAGGGGCTACCCTCTAACCTAGCCTAATATGATAAACAAAAATACTCTTATTATAATATATTCTTAAAAGGAGGGGTTCTCTACTCAATTATTGTAGGAAAACGCCGAAAGTTGCCTTAATTTGAAAATGAAAAGGACAGTAAATTCGAAATAACAAGTAAAGCTAGGTAGGGAGGGGACAATATGGACTATAGTATAAGAAGCAAATGTCCCTCTAATTTGTAATTTATAAGCTTAAAAACTTTGGGTTTTAAAGTTAAAACTAGGTTGGATTGTACAAATAACCAAAGAAATAAATTTTCTACCAGTAATTTAACCCTTATAAAGTGGCAATTTTGTTTATCATTACTGAGGGGTAGATTTATATTAACCCCATTAAGATCGAATTCTGATATGGAGCTTCACTAGGTAAAAATTATACTTTTTTACAAATAATGGTAGCCAAATATTGACTAAAAATGAAGTTTAAAATCTAGAATCTTAGATGTAGGTCAAGTAATAAAAAGTGAATGCATATAACATTAAAGCTAGAACTACTATCTGACTCATTGGGTTAGTATACAATATACATTTACTAAAGCAATTAAGTATTAAACAAAGGCCGTACATACTTTTTGACCCTATAATAAGGGATGGGATAATGGAGTGCAAATTAATCTTCCTAAAAGTGATTTTCTAGGGGATCTTTTTTATAGGGGGGGGGGGGAGGGGGAGGAGTTAAAAGTTCTAATATGAGATAAACTTATCCTAAAATCTTTGGGAAAAAAAGATATTTAACAAACCCTTTGATTACACAACTTTTCAATTTAAAGGTTCCATTATTTTTGAACACATTTTATACAACATTTTTTATTTATGTCTTGCTCAAATAAAATATAATTAAATTAATTGTTTTATAAAGACACTGTATGAATGGGTTTTAAAAGAATTTTATCACCTTGGTATATCTTATCGAGGAGGGATAAGTCAATAGCTCTTTAAATAATATACTATCTTAATTGGTCTAGCTAAAGGCTTGTTAAAGGCATTTAAGTAAATGTGAATAGAGGAGGACATGAACCTGTCCCGATTTTGTATTGGGTCTTAGAAATCAGCTAATTTCATTGAAAATATAAACACAGCCGAGTCGCTACCAAAGAACATAAAGCAATTTGCTAACAGACGAAAAGGGTTCCCACCACTTAGGCCAGGTAGTTTTCTTGATTATACATTTATTTTTAAGGCGAAAAAGAAGATTAATCTATATATCATTGTCCTATCCCTTTTGGTTTTATCAGATTAATTGAATAAAAATTTATTGATGCACGAACATAATCAAATGTACTGCAAATATGTAAGCACAGGGAAATAACACCAAATGATAAACTTTTTTCTCGTATTCATTTGAATCCGGTGGATAGGAACCGGTTCTCATCCATACGAAAAAACTATGTCTTATCATCGTATTATATCCAGCTTTCTACGAATATATAAAAATGTACAATCATAAGATTAAAACCAGTTTTTTTAGCCGGTGCCTTTGGCACCCCGGGGCTAAAAAAACTAGTTTTAATCTCATAATTGTATATTCTATATCCGCGGAAAGCCGTTTATAATACGATGCGAGAAATAACTATTCCAGCATGGCTTCGATAATATATTAATATCCGCTGGATAAGAACCTGTTTTTAGTGATACTAAAATTTCATGTATAGCATTATATTACAGAGAATTTCCCATAAAAATTAGATTGACAATTATAAATTAATACCAATTTTGTAATTTTCATTTTAATATCTGCGGAAAGCTGTCTATAATACGATGTGATAAAAAAGTATTACCTCTTACTTTTCAACACCCCTCTTAAAATTGAAATTGGGAACGCCTGCCTTCCCCGTTTTTCACCCCTAATGGTTTTACTACCCCACTTGTGAATCTCTGTGCACCCCACTGCAACAAGTACAAGACAATCGACAATTTATGAAGTATTACCTCAATTTTTTAAAAAATATATTGGTTGAAAATTATGGATACTGCTACTTTGTCTGTCTACTCATATGCTATAAATACTTAGCAACAGACGTTTTGAGGCTAACAAATGGCAGAACGAATTAAAAACTTTGGAGGATGGGTGAGCATTATCAATTACATACTTATGATCATTCTCTATTTTTAAATCCATATTCCTTCCTAAGCTTTAAAAGCCAAAAAATGAATCTTAAAAAGTCTCCTGTATCATTACGACCTTTGTTGAAATGCCATAGAATATCAGTTACTTAAGAGGGTAGGTGTTTATTTAAAGTAACCAGAATATTAATTTTTTAAAGTTATCTTTTACTCAAAATAAAGAAAGTTAAGTTCAAGATATGTACAGCTAATTTTGTAAAAACAAAGTTGACAACATCCATAAAAGCAAAGCTCTGAAATGGAAGAACAAACGAACATTAACACTTGTAGAGTGTCAGAACTGAACAAGCAGAATAATAATAGTCTAAACAAAATTGTAAAAAAAATTATTGCAAAACTGCTTAAATACATGTTACTGTTTAAGGACCTACTTATATTTTTAGGACTTGATTATCGATAAAATTAATGTAATAGTAAATAATTTGCAGTTTTGCAAGAAATCTTCTTGGGATTTCTAATAATTTTGATGAGTCATTTATCATGAATATTTACTAATTCACGACAACCAGTCAAAAGGTGTGTATTCATTTCCGCATATTGTCACATCCACAAAAAGACATAATCCTTATCAAAGTAACATGATGTCTGTCTGTTGTTTAAATTTAAAACGCACCAAACCAAGACAAACTTTTTTTTAACACGAAAATTGAAAGTGCTTGGTTGATTACCCCCACGCCCCCTTTCTCCTCTCTCAATTGCCGCTTCAAAAAAAAATGAGGAGTGTTTAATTGTGGCATTAGAGCAGAAATTTTTGCTGACAATATTAATATTGTGATAAATGTGTGAAATTGAACGCACATCCTTATTACGGGGGGTGTGAGGGACCACCCACAGCTTAGCGTCAAGTAGAAGGCGCCATCTAGAGTTGTTTTGTCCTTTAATAAGGGGGGGGGGGGGGAGAGGAAATCAAATTAGTCCCTTAAGATTTTCTGAAATTCTGTCATTTGTTGGCTTATAAACTTTATAAAATTGGGTAGTACCACCAATAATTTTAATCGAAACAAGGTTAATTTTGTTTGCCATATCGGGGTCATCTGAGATAAACTTTTTTTTTCATAAAAATTTTGCTTATATTTTCACTCGACACTTGTAAGATTTTACACTTTTTTATATTAAAATATAAAGGAAATTTTTATGAGAAAAAAAGTTTATCTCAGATAATTGAGAACTGTCTAATTTGGCGAAAAAAAAGGAAACTGCGGTTATCGGCGGGAGCGGCGGGTCCCCCGTCGTTTCTTCACAGTGCCATATTGTTCTCCACTAAAGCAACTGCTGTGCCGAATTTTAGAGCTGTAACTCTTTTATGGGTGAGATCATGCACGTTTTACTTTTGGTTTCAAAAAGTGGCACATCCGCCTCCCCCCTTTAAATTTGTAGACCCTTGTCATGACTGTGAAGGCAAGTGGTGGATTGAAAACTTAGTGGAGTGGATACACCCCACTTCTGCCCGCCTCTGCATAGAAGTGATATATTCTTCATAAAAATGTTACTTAATATCCGTATCATGTAAAATATCATGCTCGACAAGCATATTTTACCAGGAAGGGAAAGGCTAATGGCAGTTAAATTGATTTACACATCTTCCTCCCCCAAAATTATCCTTGGGGAAAGGATAATATATCTTGATATAATATGCTTGTTCCTCATAGTTTCATGTCATTTCACCAGGGGGGAGGGAGGGGACATTGCTATGTAAAGTACCCAAAGTTTTATAAAGTTGGCTCAAAAAGTTTTTCTTTTCTGAATTTTGATTGGTTGGCTCGCAGCTAGAAGAGTCCAAGATTTTCAATAAAAAATTTAATCATTAAAAGGAGTAATTTTGTTTTATTTATCGTCAACTGTCTTATCCCATAAGATACCTGGCCTTTACACATTATTTCTATTAATTTATGAATAGGAGTTAATTTTACAATTTCTATAAATTAATTAAGTTCATATAATTAAAAAATTTTATTAGGCATCTTTAAAAAATAGTATAACAAAGCAGATTAGGGTCTAATTTGATAATAATGATAAAAGTTTTTTTTTGTGGTAACTTAAGTGAAGGGGTAACATAAAAGCTAAAACATGATCTTGATTTACTTTGTCAATCAATGTTTTTTTTTTTTGCTTTTGGGGTTGATTTCTATCTTAAACATGTATTTTACTACATCCTAAAAACTTGAAATTTCAGCTGCTGTCCTCCAGAGTGATAACTGCTAATTTATTCAGTTCGTACAATTTTTTTTCTCGTGGTGAAGCTACTTTATAATTCGATTTGTCTGTATGTCCATCCCTCTTTCAAGAAACGGAATTGGGGACGGTAATTTCTCGACTACAGTTCAAGATAGGCCGCTGAACTTTTAGTGTAGATTCTTTTTATCATCTTTAAAGAGGAGCATCCAAAATTCCAATTGATATTTCAGTTGATCCGTCATTCTGTAGGTCATGCTAAAAAAGACAAATACATATTTTATTAAAAAGATTGCTTTTTATTTCTAAGTATCTGGGTATATTCTATTTTTTATATGACACTGAATATTTGCTATAGAGCTAACTTTGTCCATATATATTTTTGTGCTTCGCTACTTATGGATGTTGTCATTTTTGATGTTTCTTTTAGTTATGATTGGTCTATTATAAAGCATTTTGTTTATAAAATAATAAATGCATTGCAGTAACTTCCAGGAACATAGGAATAGGACAATGGAAGATTGATTCTTAACTGAGTAACGAAAAGAAAATAAGTTTTCTCAAAATATTTCAAGCTTCTTTCTCCAGGAAAATTTAAATTTAAGGCATCATTCTATTATATAAAGTGGTAAGTTTTTTTCTTCTGAAGCTTAAGATCTCAACAATTACTTAATCGATTGGGTAAGCTTCATGTAGTCTGATTTAGGCTACTTTATTTTCAGATTTACGTCTTGGGGTTGGTTATAAGCGTTATTTCTAGCCACTCTCTGGCCCTTCTAATGCATTTCTCCTTGATGCTAAGTGCGTAACCGCTATTAATTCAAAAAGTACTACAGACCTACGAATTTTGAATTAGTTATATTAATATGACGTTAAGGTATCTTTTGAAAAATAGTACAAAAGTTTTAAAAAACGGTATCTTATTTGTTTGCTTAAAAACTTTGGGGACTTGAAAACTTGATTTGTTATGGAAATCTTAAGAGACAAAAGTTTTCTACGAACAATTTAAATCTGCAAAAATTTGGGATGTATGTTTTATATTGTACATGTAAATAATTTATTGTCCATTGTCTTATCCCTCAAGTTTTCTGGTACAAAATATAAAACAGAATAACATTGAGTGTTAAAAAACCTTCCAAAAGTTAAGATTGATTAGTGCATTTCTTAGCTGATAAAAGTCCTTTTTGTGAAACCAACCAATAATTAAAAATGGGTTGTCATGTCCATATATAAAAGTTTCAGAATTTTTATCTGAATGTTTGTATGTCTCTCGGAATGGTTTATGTAGCAAAGGATCTTACTAACTGCTGCAGTGAAGCTTCTTATAGGTCAAGGGAAGGTTTATAGCTATAAAAGAGGAAGCGATCCTCTAACATACCCAAGAAAAAGATATATTCTAAAGTCTTGTGTTGATTAAAAACATCAAAATCTTACATAACAGAAATACCAGTTTATGTATTTGTAAACCTATTCCATGGATTGCTACAAACCAATCACCAAACAAATGCCAAATAGGAAGTTTAGTAGGACCAAAGGAGCCTTATCTAAAAGCTTTACAACTTCAACAGTGACAGTTGGGTATAAATTCTTTTTGTCTTATCACCACGGATTTGATTTTATATTTGGAAAACAAATTAAACAGATTATTACTATTGGAATGATCTTTCATAGCTCTAATGGTTATTTTGGCAGGTAAGAATTATCCTATCGATTTTAAACTTAAAATTGTAATTAAAGCAAAAAATTAGGTATATTTATTAGATATAGCTTTTTTTTGCAAAAGAAATATGTAAGGTGCCCCTATCCTGAACAGAGTTTAATATATTAATATCCAATTGTATGTGATCTCATGCAAAGAACAACCTTTTTTCCCCTGATTTACTATTTATTTCAGATTACCCATCCCTACGTCAGCTTAACAGTCACTAAAGTCAGGACAAAGTTAAATTGGCCAATGCAAAATCTGTCTTTATCTTACAAGAGGAACTTATTCTCAAAATTGGACATTTACATGCTAAAAAAGGTCATATTCTTTATTTTCCAAACAAATCAGCATTTAAACATTATAACGATATTGAGTAATCTTTTTAATGCCATTAAAAGTTTTATAGGTAATTTATTCTAAATATATTTTTTTACAATCATTAAACAACATTTTATTATCTTCATATTTAACAAATTGCATATGATTAAAGAATAATAAAAAAACCTTTCTAATTTTGATCCTTTACGAATAGGTCTCTTTATTCAATACGAATAGCAACATTTTCCAAAAATATATTACCTACTACAGAGCCAAGGAAAGGGTATATTATTCTAAAAACACTTTAGCTTAACATTTAAGAATACCCTTCAACTAAAAGTGACTAATATGCTTTACAAAAAGCGTATTTCAGGTTAGGTTATGGAAGGGTTAAAAGAGCAATGGAGAAAGTAAATAAAAAGTATCTTAAGGGTAAAGGCAATAAACAACAAATTGATGTGCACCCAAATTATCCCTTCTAAATGTTAAAATTATTGGTGGAAATGTATAGACACTGCTAAAAAGTAACACCCAATCAAGATTTAATACTATTAAAAGTCCCCATACAAAATAGAAAACATGTTTAAAAACTTTTTAAAAAACCAGTTTAATTTACAGTCCAATGTCCTGAAGATAACATATCCCTATTCTTATTTTTAGGAAGGATGTCAAAACAATTGTACATACAGATTATGAATCTTTGTCTGTCCTTAGTAAACAAAACAATAAATTTAACTCCCCCCCTACCATCCGTTTAAGTTACTAAAGTAGATTTGAGGGAGGATTAATTCACATTCAATTGTTCTGTCCCTGTATCCTAGAATTGTTGAGGAAGTCTGCATGACAGATGTAGATACAGATTATATTAATAACTAGAGTTGGCTCGATATAATTATCTCCCTATTGGCTAGTTTTCTATATGCATATCTATTTCTCAATAAATCTATTTTCCTCACCCGGCATTACTATCTAAAAGAAAGTAAATATTTAATAATTTAAATGATTTTTAAAAGATTTTTTTAAATTATATTTTTTTCTTTACATTACCATCACCAAAGGGTTAATGATGATGATTACAATTTTAGTTTAATATTTGAACACACAAAATGTCGCCACAATCGAATTCTTTTAAAACATAGTTTTCTTAAAGGGAGAGGTCATTTTCTAGTAAATCCCGTAAAGGTGTGTGTTATAAGGCCTAAAAATAGTAGTAGAACGATAAGGTGCTCTATATATTTGTATTTCCTATTGAATAGAACAATAGGGAAGAAATTTTTTTTTTTTTTTTTTGATAACCGTACCTGGAATATCTGAAATTTCTATCAAATGCTTTGTTTGGCTCAAACTGACACAAATAAAAAAAAATATAATTATAATAAATCAACCTGTAAAGAATGACTTCTTCCTTTGTTTAATGGTATAGATTGTTCTTAACCTTTACCTTGTACCTATAGAAAACATTATTATTATAATTATATTTTTTTTTAATTTTTGTCAGTTTGAGCCAAACAAAGCGTTTGATAGAAATTTCGTATTTTTTTTAGATAATCCAGGTACGGTTATCAAAAAAAAAAAAAAAATTTCCCTATTGTTCTATTCAATAGGGAATACATATATCTAGAGCACCTTATCGTTCTACTACTATTTTTAGGCCTTATAACACACACCTTTACGGGATTTACTAGAAAATGACCTCTCCCTTTATCATATTATAAATTTAAATTTTCTTTTTATGATTAGAAATTAAATACATCAATATAAGGTAAATAGCAACATGAAATGAAAAAAATGAATTTATTTTTAATAAAGTAAAATAATGGGTCTTATCGTTCTGGGCAATGAGAGTTTATTATGGATTATTGGAGCACTATGAGTTTTAATCATATATTCCTTGGAAAACTTGAGCTCGTTTATAGACATTTATTTCCTATATAGATCTGACATGGATCTTGAAGCAATCAAGCAGGCCGTTTTGTACATGTTAAAAATTGGAAGATTTCGTTAAATAAAAGTAATCGCAAATATACTTAGTAAATAATATCTATATGTATGAATATCAGGGAGGGAGGGGATATTGGAACATGAAATATACTTATACCAAACATATTTTAACCACATTATCTTATTCGTTGACTTAAAACCTTTAGGAACGGAGTTTTAATTGGTTGGTTACAAATTTATAGTGTCCAAACTTTGAAACCAATAAAATTGATCTACAGAAGAGTAAGAAACAAATTTATTGTCCGTTGTCTTGCCCCGTAAAATTCCTGTTAAATACAGAAATAAAGCCATGGATTTTTATAGATATGACAATGGACGATAAGTTATTGTACACTAAATTTTTAAAATGAACCCCTCTGTAAAATAAAACCAATAGTGTTAAAAAAGGTTTTGACACTATTAGTTTGTACAACTCAATCAAAATTTAATATAGTTTTTAAACTAACTTTGGGACCGGCATAATTTATGTTCATATTTATCTTGCTCTCTGACATTCATCCATTCATAAATCCACATATCCCTACCCAAATAATGAATATTGAAATATAAATAAAAATTATGATAATTAATTCAACATCTTATTCATAAGAGCATAAATTAAGTATTACTAATTCTAGTAGGTGCACCTTACTTCAGCAAAATGAATCACAAAATATTTATCGCAAATAGTTATAACCTTTACTGGACCTATGATAAGATACACCATAAAGATTAATCATATCGGTTCAGCGGTTAGTAACAGACAGAAACATGCCCAGACAGATAGGCATTATATTATTTTTAACAGGTTCCTTTTCTTTTCATATTGTTTTTCTCAGTCAATGAGCTGACAATAGTCCTTAAATTATACTGGTATCCACAGTTTTATAACCACGATTTTTAATTCGTTGGCTTTGTGCACTATTATTAAATCTTTATTGGGTTATACAAACTCACTAACCAAACCACATATTTTATTTTACATTCGTCATAGATTTATCTTCGTTGCCTTATCCCTTAAGTTCCCTGTCTTTATGTTTAACACTTTTTGCGAATGAAACAATATGTGGAAGTGATAAAACACCAATTCCAAATTTTGTGAATTAAGAGTAATATGCTAACCTTATATAAAAGTAAAAGGGTGCTTGTCTGGCTAACGAAGGAACTCGCTAACCGCTGAACTGATTTGTTCCTTCTTTACATTAGCTTCTCATAGGTCCTGGGAAGGTTTATAAACTTTTTATTGGGAAGGTACCACCACCCTTCCAAGAGAAGTTGTCTCTAGACAAAAATGATTTTCTTTACATCCATAGTCATGATAAACAAAATTGCCCCTTCTTTAGATTGAAATTATTGGTTTAAAAGTTTGAGACAAACAAATTGAAATTAGATAAATGTACCCAAAGTTTTAATTCACTATGATAGAAACTTCAGACACTAACCCCTTAAGCCATACATAAACTAAGAATTTACATTTAATTCAATTTTATACATCATTTAAGGATTAACTATACATATCATTTAGAAATCAAAATTATTGCATTTAACTAGGATGGAAACATTCATGAGCTAAGTTAAAAAGTTAATATTTAAATGAGACCTTTTAATTATTAAATATTTTTTAACATTTATTCTAGAATTGTGAATTTAATTTTATTATTCCTGAAAACTAAGCCAAACAAAGCAATAAAACTATATTTTTTCCTTTCACTTGTTCATACAAGGCTAAAATACATTTATTTTTGTTGATAGCGATAGAGTTGTATAAATGGTCTTAAAATATATGAAAGTATTGCTTAAAGTTATATAAATCTAGAGTTAGGCTCGATATAATTATCTCACTATTGGCTAAGTTTATTCAATGTTTTATTTACTTTCTTTTGGTTATCTGAATTCTGACTATTAACCCTATTCTTCCATTATCTTCTCTCTGACGATTTCTTTCTTTAAACTATTTTAGGATCTTAATATTTTTTATTTCAAATTTTCGTCCTGAAAGGGTTTAAATGTTCAGTTTAGTTCAATATCTGACCGCATTACGCACATATTGCTAGTATCAAATCATTTTAAAACTAAGTTTTCTTTTATTTACTATATTATCAATTTAAATTTTCAGTTTTATAGATAGAAATTTAATACTTCAATACAATTCAAATAGCAGCATGAAATAAAAAAATGAATTTATTCTTCATACAGTAAAATAATTGGTCTTATCGTTCTGGTCAATGAGAGTTTATTACGGATTATTGAAGCACTATGAGTTTTAAAGGACGCCTGCAAGAAATACCACGCTTTAACTGCTAAAAGACTGCCACAAGTAGACCCAATACCCAAAATTTAAAGCCTTCAGCTTCAATAACAAAAAAGTTCTAGGCATTTCAAAATAGCATTTTATGTACAATGAAAATTTTGAAAGATTTTCAATGCTCATAAATGAAAAGAGAATATTAAATTACGTCACCTAGACACAAAATCATAACCTTATCTTTGTCAGAAACTTAGATTGCCGGTAACTGATTACATTTTTACAATAAAAACACCACATTTCATAGTCAAAATCTATGAAAAAAATTCAATTTAAATTGCATTTTTGAACGAATATCATAGCGGAAACAAAGGGGGAAACTAATACAAGCTCAGCTTTATTAAATAAAAAGGATTTCCTTAATAATTGAAATAAAAGATTTTTTTTGGTCACTAATTACTGCTAGCCATAATGTATAAACATATAATAAAATTCCAGTGTTTTCCTTAAAGTGGTTAGTAGAGCACATAAATCAACCCATTACTTTAGTTTGAAATAAATTAAAAGGAGGGTTAGAGGATTATTGTTCATGTGTTTGAGTTTTACTTTAGGTCAGGTTAGTTTAAATTGGGCATATTTAGTCTCGCAGAGGTTTGACATAAAGAAACTACATCCATCCCTTATTTTCGATTTGTTTTTTAAAAAGGTTGGGGAGGGGGGGTTGCTGTGCCCACTTGACCCCTTGAGTGAAAGCACCAAATTCTGGTGTATATTTTGCAAGGTCAAAATCTTGAGTAATCTCAAAGTAAACAATAGGGCCACAAAAATTTTCTACAGAGATAAAATAACAAGGACAAAAAATTAAAATTAGACCGGCATAAAAATAAATAATTATAAGTTTAGTTACAATTCTAGAAAATTAGAAAAATAGGAACTATTGGAATCTATGTATAATGTTAGTTTTCTGTTTATATGCAATTTTAGTGAAATTTTAACCATTGCTGACATATCAACGACATTATTTGTTATATTGTTTAATTATATTATGAAAAAACCTTAGATTTAAAACGAAAAATAATAAAAAAAAACTGTGTTGTAAGCTGCAAACAAATGTTTCCATGTTTTTTCATCTTAATTATACAAAAATGTAACTTTATAAAGTACTAGAGGCTACGCCCCTTAATGTATTTCTGGCGATTTATCTTGGGAGTGTGGTGAAACCATCCCCCAAAAATAGTTATAAACTTTTCTAGGACCAATGTGAAGCTACAATGTACATAATGGAGGACCATATCGGTTCAGTGATTAGCAGACAGACAGATTGAGATCATGTTACTTTTAGTTAAGGATATAGTCTCAAAACAAATTAAAGTCTATAAAAATATGAATTAAAAGTCCATTTTCATAACTATCCCTAGTTCTAAAATCATTATATTTATAGATTTGCAATAGAATCAAAGGTTCAAGTATTCTGTAACCTAACATTTTATATTGTCCAAGGAAACGAACATAAGCCAAAGTATGAGTACAATGCCTATTGTTGCCAATAAATAATGTGTGATTATACTATAAATCACAATTTAAACAAGGACAATCTTGTTCATAGGTAGCACAACCATATTTAGATAAAATGTAAAAAAAAAAGGAATTGTAACTGTATTACATTTTAAATGAAGAAATTTAGAACACCAAAATTCAAAATAAATCATGACTAACAAAATTTAAATAATATGTAAAGGGTGATCAGTTGAGTAATTTATTAATAAAAGTCTCCAAAGTTTATATGCCAACGAATTACAGAACGTATCTTTAAATCTTTAAAGTGCAGTAGGCATAACATTATAGTCCAATGTCCCCCTCCTTCATCCAATTTCTTTATTTGTATGGAGATACTTTATTATGTTTTATAATGAAATAGGAAGTGTTAAAAATGTACATATTAGTTACTTTGTGAAAAGCGAAGATTTTATAGAATTAGTCCTTACATTACATCGATTTATTATGAACTTTTTGAATCTTAAATTTAAATTTGTTTTGAAAGATTTTTTCCTCTATGGGATGAAGAAACCTTCCATAAAATAGCTCAGAACCCTGATTTGAAAATAGCATTGTATATTTATTTTTGTTAATTTTTTTTTCTAGACGTATAGTAAAACACACATACAATTAAATAGTAAATAAGAAAGCGACTGCGCCCCTAGCATAAGGGCACTCAGTGTCTTAAGAAGGAAGGATTAGAAAATACCCTAAAACTCAAGACATAATTATTATTACAATTAATCGGTTCAGTGGTTAATAAGATAAAAAGACTTGCTATTTTATCGGTTTCGTGGATGTTATCATCCTTGTTAAAAATGTTTATACACATAATTTATTGTTGTTTATTAGTGTAACAATGGCATAAGCAAATACCCGCGGGACAATTTAGCATCTACAATTATTACGAGTTTAAAAACAAGGATGTCAGTGTCTATAAAATATTTAAAAAATGTCAGGACGTTTGTATGTGTGCCCGAAAGATCTCGATCACATTTACAGTGAAAATCCTTGTAAGGTTTTAGCTTTTTTCTCGAAAAATAACAAGAAATATATTCCCCCCCAAAAAAAAAAAATTACTTAAAAAACAAAGAAAAATAGAGGTTAAACCTCCCACTTTTTTGAGTTCCACTTAAAGCCTATAGACACAAGACGTATTAAAGTAGTTGGATGTATGCTACCTTTGTAGCGTGACTTTTCTAGCAATAGAAACTTTCCATTGTAAATTTGTCTCAGTGTCGGTCAGTCGGTCTTTGACAATCTGTCATTTAAACTCATATTATTTGAATATTCAATACGCATTTGTACGGTCCTAGTTGACTTTGTGATTCCTTGCTGTTGTGTTACAATTGATAATTACTATTTTTATTACATGTATTTAACCATGCTTAAGTTAAATAAATGTTATTATTATAAGAATAAAGTCATTATTTCTGTAATTGAATTTACTTTCTACTTTCAAGTTAAAATGACTATTTTAGGTAATAAAATTGTTGCTGTGCTTCTTATGAACATAATTGTTATTGTTAAACATTATTCAAAGCGTTTTGGTGTTGTGTTTCATTTGTGATTAAGTCGCTTCCAAAGTTAGTTTTAAGAATGATATCACTTTTTTTTGCAAAAATATTAATCTGTTATATATTTTTTTTGCAAATTAGAAATTTTCATGTCAAAAATGTAATAAGTTCTTTAAGCAGGAATATAAAGAATACGATAGTGGAAAATAATTTAATACACACCCCAAATTATGATAATAAAGAAATTTTATATTTTATTGGAAACATTTAGACACTGATAGTTTGCACAAGCCAATCATAGTTCAAATATATACAGTACACACTTGTTTTGTGAGTTTCTAACAAAATAAAAATTCACAAAAAAATTAACATCAAATCAACTTTTAGAAGCAGTGTTTCATTGGTTTGTCCTTGTACTTTTTAATCTTGCGTACATTCTTAGAATATTGGGTATCTGTTACAGTTAGGGATAGCTATTCTACAAAAAATCACGAAACCTTTTAAAGTATGGGGGGGTATTTGTTTTCTTCATGTAACTGAGGAGATGTGGAGAAGAAGGGGAAAAAAGGGGAAGGGGGTTGTGGGGAAATTTTACTTTAGAATTGTTTGTCAGAATATCATTCCCTTTTCCCTGGTTACAGTGAATCTTTATAGTCGTAAATTACTGTAGCAGGCAAATTACAGAAAATTTAAGAGTAGCATCGCTACCAATTAATCTCTGTAGCAGTGTTTAGTAAATTATATGTAAACAAATATTAACTTTTGTTTTATATCAAGATAAAGTTGTGATAGATACCCAGTTGGCAGAGAATGTACACAAGTTTAAACAATACTAAAGCAAATCTTATTATATAAAGAAGTAAGCTTTTTTTCGTCTGTAGCGAAGGATCTCGCTAACCGCTGAACTGATATGGTTCTCCGATACAGTAAAGCTTCTAATAGGTCTTGAGATGATTTTAGGAAATTTTATTTTTATGAGAAAAAGTCTTGGTTGTTTTAAGGCTATTTTTTGGCCCTTCCACTCCCCTAGATGCTAGGTGTGCAGCCGCTAGTACTTACTGAAGTATTGCCTTTATAGTTAATTATTATTTTAATTTCAAAATCGTGTTATGTTTTAGTAAGGCTAAGCTATGACAATTTCTTTTGGGAGGGTGGAGGTACCCTCCCACCGTATAATTATGAATTTTCAAAGGACCTAAAAGAAGCTTCATTGTAAAGAAGAACCATAAAGGTCCAGCAGTTTGCGAGATCCTTAAGCTACACACATAAACATCTGTTTACTTTTATAAAATGATAAACTCGAGAAAGAAATATATGTAGAAATTATGTCCTGTACAAAATTAGACCGTAAATTAGCCTGTAACCTATTAATTACTCAGCATATAAAACAAGAGAAACAGGGATACAATAATAGTTATTTCTCGTATTCATTCGAATCCGGTGGATAGGAACCGGTTCTCATCCATACGAAAAAACTATGTGTAGCATCGTATTATATCCAGCTTTCTACGAATATAGAAATGTACAATCGTAAGATTAAAACTAGTTTTTTTAGCTGGTGACTTCGTCACCTCGGGGCTAAAAAAACTAGTTTTAATCTCATAATTGTTCATTCTATATCCGCGGAAAGCCGTTTATAATACGATGCGAGAAATAACTATTAAAATATTTTGAAATTACGAGAAGCTAAAAGTTTGGGTAACGTTACGGCCTAGTCATGGAGTTTCTGAGATACTAAACGAAAATTACTAATTTATTGGCACGTCACAATTTACTTGCGTAAATATGAAATATATGATTTCATAAAATATATAAATCTGTCAATAATTTTAGATTTTCATGTTTTTAAAGGATTTTAAAAATGTTTTTTTTTACATTTTGCAAAATATATTTAGGTAATTAATTATTCTTATATAAAGTAACAGTATGTCTGTCATTCTGTAAGTGTGTTTGTTTGTACTTAAAGATCTCGTTAACCGCCTGACCAATATGGTTTTCCTTTACAGCGAAGCTTTTTATAGGTCGAATAAAAACCCCACTTAATATTGCCAGGGGGACGAATATGTACCCCCCCCCCTTCTTCACGCCAATAATCCAATAAAAAAGTAATCTATAAAGTAGGAAGTATTAGCATAAAAATGATTTATAGAATACATTTCTGAAAATTATTTTAGGTTGTTAATGCTGTTCTAATTATAGATATAATTTTTCATATACATATTTGTAGAAATTTTCCAATGTCTATGGCTGTTGGCATTCTTGTTTATTTGAAGGAAATCAAATAAATTGTAATCAATTAATCCAATCTTTTGGTAACCTCTAGAAAGAAGATACCGGGCACCCAGTAGATAGAGAATGTACACAATACTAAAAAGTACAAATGCGAGAATCGAAGTATTTTAAAAGTTTGATTATTACTTGGTTTTACAAATCTCTTTTTTGTACATTTTTGGGAATTAAAACTTGAATTGCATGAAATGTTTAGAAAACTCGAGAAAATCCTAAAGTACATGATATTTTCTGTACAAAATTAGACCCAGAATTAACTCTTTTGAAAACAATATTACCACAAAGGTCAATAGGATGCGAATCTATCTTTTTACTTTTACAGGACTTCAGGCATTAAGGGAAAAGCTAAAAGTTCTTTCCTGCATTTGAGGGTAAAATAGTTTAAGTAGTAAATTCTGTGATTGTCCTAAAACATCTAGTTGATGTTTGAAAAAGTAATTTCCAAGACAAATAAACAAAAAAATATCGAACCTGTACATAAATATTCAAAATTAATTAATTTTACTAAGTCTAAAAAAACAATTTCTTGTATATTTCTGAATGTAAGAAGGACTTCAAATTTACTCAATTATAAAGTTTCAATAATGATTTGTTGTCTTTACATGGAGGCATAACAGCGTTTCTTTCCTTTCACTCGTGAATTTTCTATAAAATTTGCAATTCCAATTTTGCAAATCATAATTGTGCGAATGATAAATAAGAAACTGCATCTTTTTCTCATGGAGGGAGGGAACCATGGCAGTCATATTAATTTACAATAAATTCTTTCATCCCTATCTTCACCCAATCAATAGCTACAAAATGCAGATATTATACATCAATAATAGGTAAAAGATAAAATTAACATCCATTATCCCTTCCCTGTGTTGATGAGTACCTTATCTCTTTTGTTTACTTTGTTTTAAATAATTTTCTTTTTAATTACACCTTATTTGCTTATTATTATTTTGCAATTTTTGAGTACATGGTTCCCCTCAAAGTACCTGGTCGAGCACAGCTCCCCCATCCCTCTTATTTTGAAATAAAATTTTAAAAATGGGTAGGTAAGGGTTTTTAGTTTTTCTTAGGTTTGAGTTTCATCTCATTTTAAGTTAGTTTCACGTATTCATTCGAATCCGGTGGATAGGAACCGGTTCTCATCCATAAGAAAAAAATATGTCTAGCATTGTATTATATCAAGCTTTCTACGAATATAGAAATGTACAATCATAAGATTAAAACCAGTTTTTTTAGCCAGTGTCTTCGGCACCTCGGTGCTAAAAAAAACTAGTTTTAATCTCATAATTGTACTTTCTTTATCCACGGAAATCCGTTTATAATACGATGCGAGAAATAACTATTATATACGTTTAAGCAAATTTGATAGTATTTAGTAACAGATTACATAAGAATTGTCAAACATCTTTAGGATTAACCAAAGCATCAAACTTAAAACAATTCCGTCATAAGATATCCTGGTACCCAAAGTTTTAAAATTATATTTATTTTATTCGTTGGCTTACAAACATTTGATACTTTTATTAGATTGTGATTATTAGTGACATAATCTACAGACAAAAGTAATACCTATTTTTTTAATCATCAATTTTATACATATTGTACATCTGTACATCGATTTAACTGTATTGTCTTATCCTTTAAGATACCTAAGTACAGCCTTCTTATAAATTTTATGAACCTTCTTGACTTAACAAGATACTTGGAAACGCAATTTCAAGAGATCAACATAAAAAAGTTCGGTAAAAACCTTACAAATCTAAGACATCTGGAGTAAATAACTGAAAATTCTTAATAAGTAAAAGAATCGAATTTCTTTTTTCAATTGCAATAAAAAAGTATTTAATTAAAATGATTCACTTTATTTGACTTTAGGATACTTTTTTTTTGTATATGACCAGCCTCACGGATAAAGCAGAATGAAACTAAATATATATAAACTAGCGGCTACGCCCCTAGAGTTCTCTAAAGGCACATTATATGTATTCTTTTCAAGCTATGTTAAGATCAACATTTACAAAAAAAAATCTGAACAGCACTAGTTATATTTATTTGTTACAACACCTATAACAGATTTTTAGCTAAGTCAGAAGAAACAAATTAAAACTATAAACAAATATGGACTGTTATAATTTATCCCCAATTGTTCTATCCTTGCATCCCTGGTGCTATCACAACTGCAAAGGTAAATAAAAGTCAGGGCGCACCCCAAAGTACATAATAGTTATTTCTTTCATCGTATTATAAACCGCTTTCCGCGGATATAGAATGTACAATTATTAGATTAAAACACGTTTTTTTAGCCCCGAGGTGCCGAAGGCACGGGCTAAAAAGATAGTTTTAATCTTATGATTGTATATTTCTATGTTCGTAGAAAGCGGTTTATAATACGATGCTAGACATAGTTTTTTCATATTGATGAGAACCGGTTCCTGTCCACCGGATTCTAATGAATACGAGAAAATTAATTAAACAAGCATTGGAAGGAAGGGATGGGTGTCACTAAACTAAACAAACTCGGGGTCAGGGATAAGACAATGGACTGTATATCTAAAAACCACCCCTAATATGATAAACAAAATTTCCCCTTTAAAGTTTATTGGCGTTTAAGATTGGACACTCAAGATATGAACCTATCAATCAAAACTTAATAGAGTGCCTTAAGTTTACAAGACAATCAATTAAAAAATTTGGGCTACTTAACAGTTCATTTAATGTCTCCTATTCGGAGAACAAACTAGAATTAAGATAAATGTTGACTTTTTAGGACCTTTATTAAATAAACATAATACAAATGTCGAGTTAGGTTTCTAGTAGTAAGAAATAATAATACAGGAATCTCAACGGATAAGACATTGGATAATATAATAATGTACAATCCAATCAAGATTAGATAAAAGTCTCCAATAACAATTTCTTTGGACAATGGAGATATTTTGCTTATAAAACTTTTGGGACAGTATAATTTATATCCACCCTTCCTGCTTAAATAAGAAGAAAGTTAGATAATTAATACAAAGAAGGTCAATTATGGCAACTTTTATATGCATTGTGTGTCAACTCAATACTTTCCAGGTCTTATTGTTGGTTGTTATTGTAAGCTACAGATGCGGGCATATAAACTGAGAGGGGTAAATATTTGAAAAACACGCTCATACAAGTCATATAAAGTTGAAACTATTTGTTTACCATCTAAGTATATCCTATCATAAAAGTAGTGAGATAGTATGCTTGTCTGTTAAAATCTCGCTATTAAACCGATTGAGTTCTCCATTTTAGGGAAGCTCTACAGAGGCTTAGATTTGTCTTGGCTCATTATTATTTGTAAACTCAAGCCTTGAGATGGTTTAAGGCTATTATTGCCACCCTTTCCCTTTAATATTTAGGTACACTTATCTACAAGAAAGTTATACCTACTTTTTATGGGAGATGTTTCCATAAACAATATAAGTTTCAAATATCAAAAATTAATTTACAGATGTTTTTTTTAAATTATCAAATCAATTTCATTAAAAACATAACTGCACTTAAATTACACATTTAGAAATAACTATATAATAATCAATGTATATCTTACTTTAAAACCAAACTACTAAACTGCGTTTCACTGTATAATAACTGGTTTCAAATGGTATAATATGAGTCACTAATGTATAGTAAAATTATGTAAACCACACGATATCTCGGACCTTACTAAACAACAATACTAAATTTTTATTTCTCTCTCTCTCTCACTCTCTCTCTCTCTCTCGCTCTCTCTCTCTCTCTCTCTCTCTCTCTCTCTCTCTCTTTCTTTCTCTCTCTCTCTAACATCTCTCTTCCCATAGTTTTAGCGTTGCCAGACAAAGATTTAGAAAATGGGCCAAAAATTTACTTTTTTTTGAGAATTCTTATATTGACAATTTTTGGAATGAAATGATATTCATACCTCTCTATGTTATAAAATATTTTTAAAAAATTATGCTATTTAAGGAAATTTAACGATAATTGCCTTTGACCAATACAGAGCTTCCTAAATCTGAACTAGCATATTATTTTTCTTAAATATATATTTGAATTTGAAAATATTCTTTTAAAAGAAATATATTTTAGATGCCAATAGTTCTGTCTTTCAAATTGACCTTTATACTATACTTTATACTTTTTCTTATTTGTTGTCTTAAAAATTAGGATACTTTTATCGAATTTTTATTATATGGTTTCCAAACTTTCAGAATAATTTGGATCTTCAGAATGTCTAGTTTTAAATAACATCGTTATGTTATGTATTTCAATTTATCGTCCATATTACGATCCTTGTAATTTATGGTATAATATCCTATTTCATATTTTACCAGAACATCTGGCGACACGGCTTGGAATTTTTGATGTAAAACTTATTTGTGCGACTGTTTTTAAATATTTGTCAGTTTGTTATTAAATTTTTGTGTGCGTGTTGCTGTGTGTGTGTGTGTGTGTGTGTGTGTGTGTTTGGAACTTCAAAGCAGGGAAGGGCATTTGGAAAGCAAATAATGTATTAAATTGTATAATGTTTGTGTAATTAAAGAAATATTACTTTTCCCTAAATATTTTCGCCATTAATTATTATTGATACTAGCAGTAGCGTCCAAAGCATCTAGTGGCCCTCTAGTCCAAGGGAATGCGAAGGAAAGAAAAATAGCATTAAATCACTCCAAGACCTAAATCTAGATAATAAAATAGCCTAAAACATTATGGACCTATGTGAAGCTCCTCAAGATGGATATCATAAGCTGTGGGCATTAAAATCTTTAATTAAAAGCTTCATACAAAAAACCTTACTACTCTTATAATAAGCATTAATGATTGGTTAAGTAAGGACTAACATGAAACTCATTTATTGATCAGTTAGTTCATCCAACAGGAGGGGAGGGGATGGTGTAATAGGGGTGGAATCGTTATTTTGGACCGCTGCGCATTTCATTATATTAGAGAACATGAAAATCTGGAATAAGATCAAAGTAATAATATATCTATTGTAAGGAATGAATTAAAATTAAAATCTCTAAATAATTGTCTCTGCTTCAGAATTGGAAGTTGATTGTATTTTATTATTTTATAAACACCTGTAGATAAAGGTTTATACATTTAAGCAGAAAAAATATGTATATTTGTTGCTTAGTTTTACAATAAATAAGTTACCCAAAGTTAATCATTATCTTTTTTGTTGACTCAAAACTTTGCTACTTTTATTGAATTTTGATTGGATGGTTAAAACTAGTACTGTCTAAACTTTTCCACCACTAATTTTCTTCTACAAAATTATTAATTCATACCAAGGCTTTTGTAATTTAAAATTTGTTTTTCCTAGCCCTTTTTCTTATTTGAGTGCAGAAGGGTTGGTGTTATGCACACGCCCCCCCCCCCCCTCCCCAATACACACAGGTACACATTAACACATGTCATTCATTACAAGCTTATATACTATTACTACTTTTTATATTAGCGGCTGCTCCCCTTGAGGTGGGGTACTTGAGATAAGGGGGTAAGGGAGAATTTCTACTTTAAATTTTAGTTTCAAAAAGAAAATGGAAAAATGGAGAGAAAAGTCATTTTTTTCTATAGATGATACTCTCCCTTTTAAGAGTTATAAACCTTCTATGAACCTAGGAAAGGCTTCACTGTATAATAGAACCTTTTGATGATCCATCGGTTAGCGGGATATCTTTTTTTACACACACACAGTAACACAGACATCATATCCTGTCACTTTTATACAAAGATAGGTTATATCAAATAATTTAGCTATATTGGATATACATTTGTTATTTTTCTCTACCTTTATCACATTACAATAAATTAGGGATGCGACCATGGACGATAAACTCATCTTTCTCCATTAAATATTTGACAATTGGTGAATAGTAGTGGAAATAACGGTTGTAAATTGTCAATATAGAACATTGTTTTTTAAAAAAAATTTATGTTGGACTTAAAAGCAGACAATCAAACGAGTTAAGCTTCAAT
Organism: Acartia tonsa; assembly: GCF_053477335.1. NCBI lineage: Eukaryota > Metazoa > Arthropoda > Copepoda > Calanoida > Acartiidae > Acartia > Acartia tonsa. The sequence continues at coordinate 12,461,954 of NC_137271.1, read as the reverse complement.
GTTTAGGTTTTTAAAAACCTGTCTTTGTTAACTACGATAAAAACAAAATATTTCAATAAGAAAATTATCAAAATCAATGTAATAATCATAACAATTTATTAAGGAAACAAAACAAAAATCACAAATATACTCATTGAAATTAGAAAAATCAACAGAAAATAACAGCAAAGATTATTAAAAAGTTACCCTAAAATACTTAATCAGTCCTGTTCATTCGATAGTCATAATTCCAAATTAAGAGAAAAAGTACAACTTAAGACAAACTATTTTACCGCTAACTTTTCAGACAGCAAAAAGTACTACCCTATCCTAACAATCAAGTACATATCTTGTGTGGCTAATAAAATTTTGGAGACAAAACAATTTTTCTATATTGAACTCAAAAAATATTTTAATACTCTAAAGTAAAATACAAGGTTTAATATTTAATATTTAAGCTGCTTTATTAACAACAGAAACTGTTATCTTGAATGTGAAAAAAAGAGGAGGCAAAATAGTTTTACTGCATTTTTATCAATCAGAGGTACCATACGAAGCTTATACGATACCAAGCTTGATATTGAAGCTACTATTAATAGGAAGATTGAGAAGGTAGATGATGAAGTTTCCCTTCTCCAAGTTCTGATAGCTGTGGTCAAATTCTTCTCCATTCACGAGAATAGCCGCAACTTGAGACCTAAAACAGGAATGTGTAGGTTCATAAATATCAAATAGCGCAGCAATAACAATTAACTGAAAGTTTACCTTGAACAATAATAATTACAAAAATATTTACATTAAGAAAAATCTAATTTGCTAAATAAAATAATAAGCAAACATATTTCTTATCGAGAACCAATTATCCAACAGATGATAATCTATTTGTCAATCCATCTATCTAGCTATTAATCAATCAATTGAGTTAACTATCTATCTTTTTAACCTTAATCCCAATACGATAACAGTGATTCTTGGATTTACTGCTGGAATTCAACCACTTTGTTAAATTAATATATCTATCTATCATTCAATAAATCAATCAATTTATCTACCAATCTATTTTCCATATATCCCAATACCAGTATCCCAATACTGTATATCCCCTGCTGGAATCAAACCACAATTATTTACACTCCATCTATCAATCAATCTATATATCTATTTCTCAATTAATTATCTATCTATAACCTTACCTTAATCCCAGTACTGTAATAGATGTAATTCTTAGATCCCCTGCTGGAGCCCAGCCATTGTTCAGAACATCATAGTTAATCTCATACTGAAAAATAAATCAAAATCAACAAACATAAAATCTATATATCTATCAATCTATAAATATATACACAGCTATCTATCTATCTATCTATCTATCTATCTATCTATCTATCTATCTATCTATCTATCTATCTATCTATCTATCTATCTATCTATCTATCTATCTATCTATCTATCTATCTATCTATCTATCTATCTATCTATCTATCTATCTATCTATCTATCTATCTATCTATCTATCTATCTATCTATCTATCTATCTATCTATCTATCTATCTATCTATCTATCTATCTATCTATCTATCTATCTATCTATCTATCTATATATCTATCTATCTATCTATCTATCTATCTATCTATCTATCTATCTATCTATCTATATATCTATCTATCTATCTATCTATCTATCTATCTATCTATCTATCTATCTATCTATCTATCTATCTATCTATCTATCTATCTATCTATCTATCTATCTATCTATCTATCTATCTATCTATCTATCTATCTATCTATCTATCTATATATCTATCTATCTATCTATCTATCTATCTATTTATCTATCTATCTATCTATCTATCTATCTATCTATCTAATTATCTATCTAACTATCATGACTAATCATGACTAACCTCAGCAAAAGTATATTCGGATTGTAGATAAAGAGCTTCGTCAACACTGTTTAATTCTTCTCCGTCATCATAGAACAAATGTCCAGCTGACTGAAACAAACAAATATTATTACTTGGCTGGATTTTGACGGTTTCCTTCAAAGGTCTTAGTCAAGAATACACCTCCCAACCTTATTTTAAAATAAAATGAAAATCCGGGGGGAAGAAGAGTTTCTCATTTGTTTGTTTATCACTCTAGGTCTTGTAAGGCTATAATATATTGGGTACTGGAAACTACTCCCCCTCCCTCCCACCCCATCTCATTATGTTGAAACTATTTCAAGAATAAGGGGGTGAAGATTAGAGTAAAACACTAGAGGGAGAAAGGGTTAAATAACCGTATCTCCCCATCGCATCAACACAGCCAAGTAGCAGAAAATGATTTAGAAGCAGACAAAAGAGGTCTTTGAAAAAGGAAGGGAGGTAGTTGTCTGTATATACATCTATAATATAGATCTGTTGGGCGAAGGGTTTCTTTGGTTGATAGACTTTTTGAGTTGCATAACCAAAGTTTTACATATTTAAGACAAACATATTAAAATAAAAAAAAAACATCTTACTCCTTTGTTTATAAAAAAAAACAAGGATGACATTATTCAAAATTAGCAAGTGCAAAAAAAGTCATGGATGGACAAACTGACAAAGTGATCTGGAGATAAGATGTTTAGTAATACAAAATTATACAGCAATTAGAAATCATTAAATGTTAAACCTTCCTTACTAAACAATTAAAATCAATTGTACTTATAGGTCTTTTGTAGCATGACCGAACGGACCAAGCAAATTATATACTAGATGTTCATTGGAACAGAGAATCGCCATAAAATGATAACCTCAAAGTTTTCATCCAAAGCAAAGATGAGACCCATTTCTCCTTTTCTGCTTTCAACAGTTGTTAAACCTAAATTACAATTTAAATTTAGCTCATTTCGGGCCTAGGCTGACTGACATTCCTAAGAAAGATACTCAATTTTTGCAACATCCTTTTTCACAGCTAGAAATAAAATACATATCCATTATCCATCCATCTTTCTATATCTGTACCTGGTTGTTGAAATGTAACTCTATCCATGTATTTATTTATCCATTTATCAATCTATCTATGTACCTAAATGTCTATTTATTTATCTATCCGACGACCATCCATCCATATGTCTCTCTACCTTGTTGTTGAACTGTAATAGCCCCTAGGTAGGGGTATAACATACCTATCTATCTATCTGTTCATTAGGTTATCATTCTTTCAAACGTACATTCATATATGTATCTATTTATCTATTCTCTTGTTTATCCATCTATCTACCTATCCTTGTACCTGGTTGTTGAACTGTAACTGCAGCCCCTCCCCTCATATGTATGGGTATAACATCACTTGGAGCAGGAAACTCAATCCATCCCACTAAAAATAAAAAAAACACAATCCTTATCAAAAGTAACAGGATGCGCGTCTCTCTTGTGTTTGTCTTTAGCTTTAAATCTCGCCAACCGCTGGATCAATATGAGTTATTTTTTTATATACCCAGGGAAGGTTTATAAGTATTATCTTTACTCCTAACAAGATTTTTAGAAAAGGCCATAGAAACTCGAAGTTTGACTTAGCCCTCAAGTGCCTCTAGTTGACTTTAGGGGCGTTACCGCTCTTAAGAAATAAAGTCAGGTTTCTAGACTTATCATTTACATAATTATATACAGGGTGAGTCAGAAAAAACTGAGTTTTTCGATTTTCAGAAACAACCAGAAGGAATACAGAAAAAATAATTATATGTCCTTGCTCTCTGTACAAAAGCACATCAAACTTGTAAAAGGTGTTTTTCATTATCTCTAAAAATGCGACCTCTATGATAGGTGTATGGTGTCAAAAAATGCCTTGTGTGAAAAATGTTGATAAAGAAAAATTAAAATAACTCATCCATTTTGTATAAAAAAATTTTAAAACTTCAATATTTATTTAGAAACAGGTCTAAGAAAAGTACTTTCATGAGTTTTAAAGGTAAAATGCTTTTTGGCTCCTCACAAAAGCATTTTTAGAATACTGCAATTTGTCATTTTTTCATATTTCTTGATTGTGATGCATGTGGTTTAAAAGAATCTTCTATAATAATGTAGCTTATAGTAAAAAGAAAAAAAACCTTATATTTGACAAAAAATCTCTTAAGATAAAAAAGTTATCAAGGTTTGAATTTTTAAAATAAAAATGCCTTTTAGAAACCCTACCCTATTTAAATAAAGTTATTATGATGGATTATAACACACAAGTATAATTTGTCAAAAGAGCGCGGAGATTTTAGAGATTAAATCCAGTCTTGCACCAAATATAGAGGAAATTCAGGGGGAGGGGGGAGGAATTTAGGTAACAAGATGAAATATTTCTGGTCATGAGCTGATTTTCCGAACATGGGGTATTAAATCTTAACAATAGATTACAACAAAACATATGATTTATAATGTAATAATTTAATTTAAATAAATTGTATTTTTAAGATGTTAAATAATTACAATCTGTTGAATAAAAATTTTAATAATCAAAAAATATGTTTGTTTATCTTTTTAGAATGGTAGACATTTTATATTATAAATAAATCTACCTAAAAAGTACAAAATAATGGCCGAAAAAGTCATCACACACACTTTTTGAAATCTTTATGCTCTAAAAAGCGCCATTGTTTTCAGAGATATTCAAAAACACCTTTTCTAAGTTTAATGTATATTTTTATAGAGAACAAGAACCTATAATTGTTTTTTCCATATTCCTACTGGTTGTATCAGAAAATCGGAAAACTCATTTTTTTCTGACTCACCCTGTACATATATATTATACTAGAGTTGGCTCGATATAACTATCTCACTATTGACTAGGTTTATTTATTCAATGATTTATTTACTTTTTTTGGATTTACAATATAAAATACGCTCTATATTTCTATAAAATCCTTTTGTGGCATTCTTTTACTAAAAACCCACCTCATATTGGCATAGTTTAATAACCAATTCAAAATTAATCTAATAAACTTTACAAACTGACATTTTAATTCATACACTTTATTTCACAAATTCACTCTCTTTAGATTTTTTTGAAAAAGACGACATTGAATATGTTTTTGAAAACATGTTGTGTTCATCACAACATGTTGTAACATACACAGGGGTGGGTTTTTATAAAAAGAATGATGCGTTATTTTTTTTATCTTTCCTTTGTCATGAAATCTATGTACTTTTCTCTGTCTCTCTTTCTCTCCCCCTCTCTGTCTCTCTCGCTCTCTCTCTCTGTCAACAATATTTTTCAATTTTATATACTTTAGCATGTAAATTAAGGCTGTAAAATTGTAATCTTTATCCAATGCTGATGTGGCTCTTTTGGTTAAGGCGTCAGGTTTGAGATGTTAAGTTTTAAGGTGAGTGGTTCAAGACTCACCACTGAAAATTTTTTTTCAATCTTATATACTTTGGCATGTAAACTGAGGCTGTAAAACTATAATCTTTATCCAATGCTAATATGGCTGTTTTGGTTGAGGCATCAGGTTTGAGATGTCAAGTTTTAAAGTGGGTGTTTTGAGACTGACCACTGAATCAATGTTTTTTTTCAATCTTATATACTTTTGCATGTAAATTAAGGCTGTAAAAAAATAGTATTTATCTCATGCTGATTTAGCTCTTTTGGTTAAGGCATCAGGATTGAGATATCAAGTTTCAGGGGGGGTAGTATGAGACTCACCACTGAAACATTATTTTTTTTTAAATCTTATTTATTTTGGTACATAAACTAAGGCTGTAAAACGATAGTGATTGTGTAATGCTGAATTAGCTCTTTTGGTTAAGGCGTCAGGTTTGAGATGTCAAGTTTCAAGGTGGGTGGTTCAAGACTCACCACTATAACAATATTTTTTTCAATCTTTCATGCTGAATCAGCTCAGTATTTATCTCATGCTGATTTAGCTCTTTTGGTTAAGGCATCAGGATTGAGATGTCAAGTTTCAGGGGGGGTAGTATGAGACTCACCACTGAAACATTATTTTTTAAAAAATCTTATATACTTTGGCATGTAAACTAAGGCTGTAAAACTGTAGTAATTGTCTCATACTGAATTAGCTCTTTTGGTTAAGGTGTCAGGTTTGAGACATTAAGTTTCAAGGTGGGTGGTTCAAGACTCACCACTAAAACAATATTTTTTTCAATCTTATATACTTTGGTATGTAAACTAAGGCTGTCAAACAGTGAAAGTTATCTTATGCTGAATTAGCTCTTTTGGTTAAAGCGTCAGGTTTGAGATGTAAAGTTTCAAGGTGGGTGGTTCCAGACTCACCACTGAAACATTATTTTTCTTTCAATCTTATATATTTAGGCATGTAAACTAAGGCAGTAAAACTATAAAAATTGTCTCATACTGAGTTAGCTCTTTTAGTTAAGGCGTCAGGTTTGAGATGTCAAGTTTCAAGGTGGGTGGTTCAAGACTCACCACTAAAACAATATTTTTTTCAATCTTATATACTTTGGTATGTAAACTAAGGCTGTCAAACAGTGAAAGTTATCTTATGCTGAATTAGCTCTTTTGGTTAAAGTGCCACGTTTGAGATGTAAAGTTTCAAGGTGGGTGGTTCAAGACTCACCACTGAAACATTATTTTTCTTTCAATCTTATATACTTTGGCATGTAAAGCAAGGCTGTAAAACTATAATGATTGTCTCATACTGATTTAGCTCTTTTGGTTAAGGCGTCAGGTTTGAGATGTCAAGTTTCAAGGTGGGTGGTTCAAGACTCACCACTGAAACATTATTTTTTTCAATCTTATTTACTTTGGCATGTAAACTAAGGATGTAAAACAATAATAATTATCTCATGATAATTTAGCTCTTTTGGTAAAGGTGTCAGGTTTGAGATGTCAAGTTTCAAGGTGGGTGGTTCCAGACTCACCACTGAAACATTATTTACTTTGGCATGTAAACTAAGGCTGTAAAACTATCATAATTGTCTCATACTGAATTAGCTCTTTTGGTTAAGACGTCAGGTTTGAGATGTCAAGTTTCAAGGTGGGTGGTTCAAGACTCACCACTGACACATTATTTTTTTCAATCTTATTTACTTTGGCATGTAAACTAAGGCTGTAAAACAATAGTAATTATCTCATGATAATATAGCTCTTTTGGTAAAGGTGTCAGGTTTGAGATGTTAAGTTTCAAGGTGAATGGTTCCAGACTCACCACTGAAACATTATTTTCTTTAAATCTTATATACTTTGGCATGTAAACTAAGGCTGTAAAACTATAGTAATTGTTCATGCTAAGTTAGCTCTTTTGGTTATGACGTCAGATTTGAGATGTCAAGTTTCAAGGTGGGTGGTTCAAGACTCACCACTGAAACATTATTTTTTTCAATCTTATTTACTTTGGCATGTAAACCAAGGCTGTAAAATAATAATAATTGTCTCATGCTGAATTAGCTCTTTTGGTTAAGGCGTCAGGTTTGAGATGTCAAGTTTCAAGGTGGGTGGTTCAAGACTCACCCCTAAAACAATAATTTTTTTCAATCTTATATACTTTGGTATGTAAACTAATGCTGTCAAGCAGTAAATATCATCTTATGCTGAATTAGCTCTTTTGGTTAAAGCGTCAGGTTTAAGATGTAAAGTTTCAAGGTGGGTGGTTCAAGACTCACCACTGAAACAATATTTTTATAATCTTATATACTTTGGCATGTAATAGCTTTTTGATATTTTAAGTGACTGTTGGTATAAGGTAAATGTTTAAAAATATTTTTTTACTTTTACCAAATATTAATTATTATCTCAGAGAGTGAAAATTTAGTGTTTTAGATTTGAACTGACAACCATCTAACCTGTACTGGAACCTCATCTTTACCCCTGAGCTACAATGACAGACATGAAAGAGAGTAAAATTTTAAATTATACTATAAGAATTATGTTTTTGTCTATCTTGTCTTTTCTCACCATTGATGATTGGTCTCCGTCATAGCTCATTTATAGAATGTCGGTTACCTTATCCGTATGATGCGGGTTTGAGGCTCTCCGAGAGGGGCGGGGTTTTTGTAGTTGTTAAAAATTGGAAGAATTTATAAAACAAAAGTTGTCACAAATATAGGTATTAAATAATAAGTATCAATAAACAAACTAATATAAACTAAATCCAACTATTTAGTATAAGTTATCACATGTGCTCTTTTTGTGTTTATTGTCCTATATCATTAGGTCTTAGATTTGACCCTTTTGTGTTCGTCAGTTTTTAGGCTATTTAGAAAAACTTACATTGTTCTTCTTCATCAATTTTATCAATATCAAACAGGTCTGACACTGCATACCAACGTGTTTCTAAATGAAAAAAAAAGTTATTTATAGCATCGTATCTTACACAGCTTTCAAGAGATATTTATAGAACACGAATTGAATGTCTTGCAAAAAATGAACTTTAGAAAGAATAAAAATACCTGGAGATAGATAGATATTTCTGCTTACAGCCCCCTGAAATAAAGTAGAGCATAGTATAGTATAGTTATTTATAACATCGCTTTACGCGGATATTAAAATAAAACAAATAAGATTAAAACCAGTTTTGTTATAACCAAGGGGCTTAAGGCATAGGTAACCCACCCCCTTCCTTGCCTAATTTTTAATTTAATTGAAAATAAATGGAGGTAATAAGTGCCCAAAAGGCACTTTGTGTGAAAGAACCTAATAGTTAGAAATAAAATAATCATTTGTAGATGAAGAGTAGTTTTGCTCTTAAAGAAAACTATGTTACCTCTTCTAAGACTGGAGAAATCATCAAAGCTTTCCCCCACATGAACTATTCAAACAAACATATAATAGTTATTTCTCGCATCGTATTATAGACGGCTTTCCGCGGATATAGAATGTACAATTATAATATTAAAACCAGATTTTTTGATAGCGAGGTGCCGAAGGCACGGGCTAAAAAACTGGTTTTAATCTTATGATTGTACATTTTTATATTCGTAGAAAGCTGGATATAATACGATGCTAGACATAGTTTTTTCGTATCGATGAGAACCGGTTCCTATCCACCGGATTCGAATGAATAAGAGAATATTTTTTCTTTAAGAGTGATAACGTCCCTTTAATGTCTCTAGAGGAATTTAAGAGAAGGAGAGGAGGGGGGGGGGGGGAGGGGATGGGGTCGACCCTATAAAATCAATTTTGTTCTAAGAGGAAAAAAAGCTGGTGGGAGGTATTTTATCTTTTCTTTAAATAGAATATTAAATAGAATAAGAACTTTTACTACAGACACACACTCATCATGTTACTTTCATAAGGGTACTAGCAGCTGCGCTTCAAAAAACCTTAGGATAGGGGTACTTTAATAATGGAGAAAGGGGGAAATTTACTTACAACTTTAAATTTTAGTTTAAAGATTAGAATTGAAATAAAATACTATAATTGTGTTATATTTGTTCCTGTTCATCTATTGTCCAAGTATTTTCATCTCTAGGGAACTCGTGCCAAACTGGTCTAGCAACAGTACCTCCCTAAACATATGAAAATCTATCTATATGTTACTTGATTTCGGGAGAAAAGCCAGCGCAACTATGGGTTTTGGCAAATTTTTAGCTATTTTGGGGACTGAGAATTGATTATTGAATGACGTCACAAAATAAATTTTGTCTAAAGTGTAACTTTTATATTATATGGGAAATATTAAAGGGAAATATGAAATAACAGTTGTTTAGATTATGGTTCCAAATCCGATTAATTTCTACTGTAACGGGACAGACTGACTTAGAGAGTAGCTACTTCTTTGAATAATAATTTGCTTGTTAAAATTTTTGTGTAGATTAATTATGCTTATAATCTATTTTAACCAACCTAACCATTGTTATAGGCGATGCTACAACTCTACAAAAGACCAACCCCTACAAAAGACCAACTCTACAAAAGACCAACACCTACAAAAGACAACACCTACATAAGACCAACACCTACAAAAGACAACACCTACATAAGACCAACACTTAAAAAAGACCTACACAAGGTCTACCCATACAAAATATCAATTGATACAACTATATTGTTATATAAACATCAAATTTATTATTAAAGCAATGCATTTCTGCCATTTCATCAAAAGATTACCATTCGTTGCAGAATGATGGAATGTAATGTTTTTTTTTTATCATTAAAATTGGAAGATTTTCATGCAATTATTTCATTACATTGATACAAAAAAATCAATTTTTTGCTTATTCTCGTAATTGTGTCGTTTATAATCTATTTAAAGCAATCATTTTATTCATTTGATAAATAAGTATATAAGGTTAGACCATTTGCAGCTTTAGACCTTCTAGCATTAAGATTTTCTGAATGTTGGTCTTTTGCAGGTGTTGGTCTTTTGTAGAAACGCCTTGTTATATGTAAATATTGAATTCAGTATTGTTATGTTTGCCTATAAACACATTGAAGCGAAGCTTCTCTACAATTTAGATGCCAGTAAATCCGTCTGCCATTTCCGCCGCACACGATCAGCACGCTAGAAGGCCACTAAAGATTATAATTTTTACTCCGTCACCTCAAGATAATGTTGATAGAACAATGTGTAAAGGTAAGGAAGGAGAGCATATCTGATTGTCAGAGCTTCTACAGTAATTCTAAACAAAAAAGATCTTTATAAACTAATACTAAAACCTAATTAACGTCCACTTATTTGAAGGAAAGCAAGTTTGATCAACTAAGAAAAATGGCCCCCCAAAATTTACCCATTTACTTTTACAAAAAATTATCAATATTAGTGGTTAGGGCTTTATACTACTTTAGAAACATAAGATGAGATTAACAAAATTAACAAATTAACAATAAATGACAAAAAAGGGGACTACTTTAAGCAGCAAATTTTTTATAGAAATATTTTCATTTTAGTAAAATCTAATCTTATTTGTTTTTACAGTTTAATATGAAGTATCAAAACTTTTTAAAATTTCACCATGCCACTGCAGTCAAGCCAACAGCTGACTGAGAATAAGTTAGGTTTTGAATTTACCTGGCAACCTCCTCTCCAAATACACCTGGATCCTGTTCAATTGTTCCAAGTGCATTGTGATTCCTAGACAACAACAATCATGATTGGTTATTAAAAATGAAGGGCGCATATACCCAGCTTATACCAATAATGAAATTAATTAGAAAAAATCACGAAACCTATAATTGGTTTTCTGCTGTCGTTGGAAGGCAACACATCGTAAAATTGACGACCTCTTTATTTGCCCCCAAAATATTATTTTAGATTTATTTTACTTGTTGGTTATACCTTATACCTGGCATATACCACTTTTAAAAGCAACACAAAGAAAGTCAAGTGGAACATCAACCTCCCCATTTTGATTATTTTTTTTGCTGAAAATGACAACAAATGAAATTTCATCATTTCTGTTGATTAGAATCATTGGTGAATAAGTTTTATTATGATAATTATCGCATACTTCTTGGAAATGTTACTAAATGCAAAGGTTTCGTGTTTTTTCCCACCATAGGTTAATATGTGCTATTTATCCAGAGAGTGAGAGGGGACACTGGGCTGTTTATTAAACTAGTTTTATAATAACGTTTTCTTATTCGTTGACTTAAAATTTTTTAGGACTTTTATTGGATTTTGATTGGTTGGTTCATTAAGTTGAGTGTCTAAACGTTTCAACCAATAATTGTAATCCATAGAAGTGATAATTTTGTCTATTAACATTGGGGATGTACATCAATTAATCGACCTTTATCTTATCCCTTAAGATCCCTGTATTTATGCCTTAACTATTCCCTACCTTGAGAAAGGGTAGAATGCTCCCAGCTGTTGCCATCTAGCACACAATTCAGCATTGGTATCCCCAATAAATCCACAAATATCTGCACCAACAAATGGAATTCCAAACTAAAACAGAAAAAAATCTTACTTTTGTTTTAGAGTTGAAAATAATATTTTAGAAAAACTATTTGGTCTCAAAAGCGAATAAAAAATTAGTTAAACTAGAGTTTTGTTCTAAATCTTGTTATTTAATACATCATAGAGTTATCAACACAGTTTATTTAAACATGTTAATTTTATGTGATAAGTCCAATACACAATGTTTCATTGTTTAATTTTAACAAATCATCAGGCGGTTTATGAATAAAAAGACAGAATATTTAAATGAGTACTTAATATATACTCAGTAGAATAATTATCAAATAATATGTACCTGATTAAATTGAAGCATTCCAATGATAGAATTCTTCAGATTGGCCCAATTAGAAAAGTTATCACCTGAAAGAATATTCTAAAAAATAAGTAAACTAAAGATTGTTAAGTTTGATTTATCCCTTAAACAAATATTCTTTTTATCTATTTAATCTTCAAAATGTACCACCTAGTAATAATTTTGGAAAAAAGTTGTATATCTATAAATAGAATGATCACAAGTGTAAGCATCTATCAATTATGTATCGGTTATCATTGTCTACTCTATTAATCTATCTACATGTTTGTATATTGTACAGTTAGGGAGTTGAATCCATTTTTATAGAAGCAGAAATATAATCTATGATTATGGTTTGGACCCTCTAAAACTGTAATCTACCCAACCACTTTCCCCTCTCTTGGTGAAGATATCTTCAACGCCGATACGATTTTTGAAATATAAGATTCCACTTTTGTCTCTCTTGTTAAAGATATCTTCACCAAAAGAGGCAAAAGTGGAATCTTAAATTTCAAAAATCGTATCGGCGTTGAAGATATCTTCACCAAGAGAGGGGAAAGTGGAATCTTACATTTCAAAAATCGTATCGGCGTTGAAGATATCTTCACCAAGAGAGGGGAAAGTAGAATCTTACATTTCAAAAATCGTATCAGCGTTGAAGATATCTTCACCAAGAGAGGGGAAGTGGAAAGGTAGATTACAGTTTTAGAGGGTCCAAACCATAATCATAGATTATATTTCTGCTTCTATAAAAATGGATTCAACTCCCTAACTGTTGTATAATTCTGAGCCAATGAGTTTTCAGATTCAACAAAGGTTAAACTACTCAGAACAAGGTTATCTATCTATCTGTGCATTAGTGTGGCCCAAATGAAGGTCTAAATCGCTTTTCAATGTGCGTTATGTAAAAATAGGTTATGTATTGTTTGTAGATTTTAGCCCTATAATTGATTTTAAGAAAAAATCTATCGCTATCTCGTCAAATGCATATTTATTTTCACCTTTAATTCCCCAAATTATGAAAGACTTACACCAGATATAACATATAAAGCAAAACATCAAATTTTCTGTCTGTTTGTTTACAAACATTGAAATAAAATATTAAAATCACCAGGAATAAACATATGAAGAAAGAAAGTATAAAAATTTATTTATGTACAATTACAATAATTTGGGAAAGCTAATTCATACTGCAAAATTATTGAAGAAAAATATTTAAAGATAAGCCTTACTCTTTATTCCTGGTTTAATAAAAAATAATCAAATTATTTTTTGCAATATTAATTTTTTTATTAGTATGCTTTTTTTTAAAGTTGAATATGAGAATAAGTATATTACATATTTTTTTACCTTTATTTGATTTTTTATTTAAGTAAATTGTCTCTTTATTGGCGACAATGTCTGTTGAGCCATGAAATTTATTAAAAACACTTTTTCCTATTTTATGTCTTTAAAATGTATATTTTTTAGAGTTTTTCATCATTTCTCTTCTCATAAGACTAATAGCTACTGTTTTAGTTCAATTTCTTACACAAATTATCAATTTAAATAAAACAATGTTTTAATAGACGTTTTTCGGAATTATTCGGCAGTAATGGCGGTTCTGCCTACTTTTTATGATTGCTTTATATTTGAACTCTTGTTACATTACTTTAGGTTGGCAGTTCTTTAATTATTTCTTGTTAAAATCATGAAAATATGAAGTTTTTTTATAAAAAGCTAAAGATTGAAATTTCGAGATCAATTTTCATTGTAGAGAGGTCTAGTTTTCACTAAAAGGTCTACATTTGAGCCGGTAACAACTTCAAGGTATCCGCAAATTGATATGGTAAAGATTTAAAAATTCATGTTTTTTTGGGCCAGTCTACTGTGCATATATCTATTTAGATGTCTAATTATTTATCTAGGTTTCTAGATTTCTTTTTATATGTATTTCTTCCTACCTATCTTTACTTCTTTGAATCTTACCTAACCAATGCGCCACCCAGTTTCCAGATCCAACATAGGTTGACCTGCTCAGCACAAGTCCACGCTTCCCTTAAATAGACAAAGAAATGTCAGACTACATTTTTTAAAAAAGATATACTATTCAGATTTTTCATTAGAGTATTATGCACTTAAAATTATCAGTCAAAATTAATCTGTTTTGATACTAATAAAATAACATATTTAATTAATAAAATGAAATGAAATAGATTTGATGATACCTGTAGCTTCCTTCACAGCATCTAGTGTTGGTTTAGATTGGAACCATCCAAACATGTTGTGCAGATAATAATGAGACCCTAAAATAATCAGGGAAAATTTTATTCTAGATAAATTAATCTCTTCAAAAAAATAAACTACATACATAAACAAGGACAACAATCATCATATCATCTATATAAGAGACATATTTAAACAATTATTTCTCTATTAGTGTATCTACCTTGAATTAAACAGCATCTAAACATAAACTCTTATTTGACAAACTATTTTCTTATTTGTATATGCATCTATCTATTTTTTAATCTATGTATAAATCTATCTATTTAACTTTATGTTGTACAGCATCTAGATATGAAGTTTTATATGACAAGCTACTCTCTTCTTTGTCAATGCATCTATTTTTTTTATCTAATAATTGGTCTGTGTATTTAATATCTACTAATATGTTGAAAATAGATTTATCTGTCAACCTATTTGTTTTTTTTCTACTTATCTAAATATTAATCTATGTTCTACCATTAAACTAAACATAATTTATCTGAAAAGCTACATTCTTCTTTGTCTATGCATCTATTTATAGGATATCTATCAATCTATTTATTAATATAATTAAAACTATCATTATATTGAACAGATATTTATCTGATGCTGTGAGTATTGGTGCAAAAAATATGACGTAACAAAAAAAATTAGCCAATGAGAGGCCGTTATTGACCAATGGTAAAATTTATAGTGGCCTCTCATTGGCTAATTTTTTTTGTTACGTCATATTTTTTGCACCAATACTCACAGCATCATTTATCTGAAAAGCTTTATTCTTCTTTGTTTATACATCTATCTATTTATTATTCTATGTCTAATTCTATACTATCTACCATTATGTTGAACATAGATTTATTTACTTCTTCGTCTATCTATCTATCTATAAATCTATGTATCAATCTATCTATTTACCTTTATGTTGAACAGCATCTGGACACATTGTTTTATCCGACAAGCTATTTTCTTCCTTGTCAATGCGAATCTAAATAATAACCTCAGTAGAATTGAATCCAAGATCTTCCTAATGGCCGATGTGCTTTTCCGTAATTATTTCAAATAACCTTTTTGCTTCAAAAATCAGGAATAAGACAATGGACAATAACTGATGTATATTGTACAATCCAAATTATGATTAAAATTATTAACCATTCGGTGGATACAAATTGTTGGTTGAAAAGTTTGGACACTGATAGTTTAGATAACCCAATCAAAATTTCAAGCATTAATAGTCAACCTTTTAAAAGACGATTATGTACATAAGTGCGCAGCATTGTAGGTTAACAAACAAGGATGAAAATGAACATTAAACTGTAATTTAAAAACAGAAATTTTGTAAGCTAAATATTTAAAGCTTAAAAATATACATACTTTAACTATAGAGTTGCTGTGTTACTAATAACTTACATGTGGAGTATAATCAGGGAAGTTTAGTTTGTTATCAACACAGCCCTTGTTCAGGTCACCAGCTACAAAGTTGGCTGGCTCGTTCATGTCAATCCAGAGACCATCAAACTTGATCAGATCATAGAATTCTACAAAATATAACTAATCATCTTTTTTAAGGGATCTTAAGGAATCAGTCAATGGACGATAAATTTATTTACATCTCTAACGATGATAAGCAAAATTAACCATAATGTAAGTTATTAATTGAAGAGTTTGGACACTTCAAATCTGAAACCAACCAGTGAAAATACAATAAAAGTACTAAAGGTTTTTAATCTAACCAAAAAGATAATGTGGTATAAATCTTTATGTACCATTGTAATTTACAATCCAACGTCCTCTCCCTCCCTAAATTTAAGTAAAAGTTTTAGCATTTATTTACAATATTTTTCTATTCACATTTTTTTCAGCACCTACAAATGTCTATGGTATGTTTTTATGTCATTGTCTAAGTGAAGAACATTTTCACATTGATCAAGACTTTCTTTTTATTTTGATGGGTCTTAAAAAAAGGAATAGAGAAAATCACGCTTCTCTAAAACTTCTCGGACAGACGTGCATTTCAAATTATATAGCAGCTTCGCTACTTAAAAGGTAAACTAATGATACCTCTTATCAGTACTTTCCACCAGTCATGGGTTCTGAAAAGACATAGGTCAATGAATAAATTTGTTTAACAAACCAATCTTTGACTATAAGACAGGATTAACTATTGCTACTTTAAAAGCCTATTTTACATTGTATCAAGAAGGCATAAATGTAAAATCAATTTTAAGCCCCCCTAACATCAAACCTAAAATTGTGCAAAATGGACACATTACAAACTTTCCCGATTTTGTATTACTTTTTTTTCTTCCAAATCATGTTCCTCAAAAGTAATACAAAATCGGGAAAGTTTGTAATTTGTCTGCAAAATGAACCTTTGAAATACCCAAAAAGTAATTACAATTTTTTTTGTAAAAGTGCATATTATAAAGAAACAAAACAATAATATTTACACATCGGAACGTATTATATGTGAAGATAGCTTTTATATTAGTTTTTTTTAATCCCGAGGGGGCCGAAGGTCCGGACTAACAAACTAATATAAATATTAAGGTTTAATTCGTAGAAAAATGTCCGTAGTACGATACAATACATGTCTATTTTTAGTATGGCTCAAAACCGGTTCTGATCCAGCGTATATTAACCGGTTTCGAAGTTATACTGGGAGGGAAACTAAAGGGATATTTAACCTGGGATTGGAATAATCAGGAAAATATACAGGATCATTTGGCCACACTCTTCCTAAATTTAACAAACTTGTATGAGTTATGATAAAATTATTTACGAGCAAAACTGTCTAATTTTATTTAGCCTCATGTTCTCATTTGGTAAATTTACAAAGTGTCTCAAAAATCAGCCATGTGACGTCATAAAAATGATGGAGATGAGAGGAGAAATAGGAAAGAAAACCTCTAAATAAGAGATGGATCATTCTACATTTTTATGACGTCACACTCACATTACTGATTTTTAAGACACTTTGTAAAGTTACACTCTTTTGGAAAAATTCTTAACTGTTTATTTCTGCTAAATTTTGTTTTATCAAAGCAACAATATTTTCCAGAAAAAAAAGATTCTTATTACATAAAGTAGTAAGGTTTATTTTGTCTGAATCTTAAGATTTTGATAATAACTGAACCGATTGGGTTCTTCATTTCAGGGAAGCTTCACGTGGGTCTTTGGCATACGTCTTTGTTCAAGTCGTAGGATGGTTCTAGGTTATTTTTCTCCTGTTTCTCTAAACCTTTGAATACAGAACACCAAGATGCTAGAGGCGCATCCGCTAGTATTATAAAAGGAAATAATTTTACCTATAAAAGGACTGCCGTCAGGATTATGTACCCAAACACCATATTGCTCTCCAAGATCAAATGGTCTGCATTGAAGAATCCAATTATAATTAGAAAAGTACTTATATGCAATGAAAAAGGCATTTTAATCTTTTTAATTACATGCTTATATTATTATCTTATGCTACGTGATAAGTTTTTTTTTATCTGAAGTTTAAGATTTAAGGACTACTGAGAATATTAATTTTTCCTATAAAGGGAAGCTTTAAATAGGTCGCAGGATGAATTTAAGCTATTTTATTTTAGATTTAATTCTTTGGAGAGTTTTAGGCTATTCTTTGCCCCCTTTTAGCTACTACGGACACAGAGCTTTTATTTATTATGGTCGCAAACGCTAGTAGGAATAAAAAAATTATTTCTCTTTTATCCATATTCTACAAATTCCACGATTTTTTCAAGAATTTATCAGATGATCATTGCTATAAAGACTGTTCTAATATAAATAAATTCCTGTATGTACAATTAGGTTCTCCAATACTGATACAAGGATCCAAAATAGTAACAAATCTGAACAGAATAATAATGATTAATGCTTTACCTTAAAGTGCCTGTAGAGCACTGATCCACCTTCTCTAGTGTTGATATACATAAAAATATGGGTTGGGGGGAGGGGCAGTCCTTTTCCATAAACCCATTCCAGAAGAAGGGGGGGGGGTAAATCTGCAGGCCTTTATCTACAGTACGCTAACTCTGCTTGACTACTAAGTATCCACCTCCCACCCCCTGGGATAGGCATAAAAAAAGACTCACACCCCCCCCTATTTTCAATCTATTAAAAATCTAAGGAAATGTGGATCAGTGCTATATATGCATCCCCCCCTCCCTCTATCTTTAATTTATTTTAAAATAAGGGATGAATGTTTTCTGTACCTAATAAGGCAGTTGGTCATTGATGGTAATAAGATTATTTTTTATTTTTTACCTAACATTTTCTTCTTTAAGTTCATCAACATAACTTGATAATCCATTAAAGTTTACAGGATCTATTGTGAAGTCTAAATAAAGTATACTTTTCTTAAAATGAGAATAAAAAGATTCAAAACTTATTTTTTTTCAAAAAGTCTCTATTGAAACTATCACTTAATCTTTAAGAATATATTTTAAATTCATAAAAACAGATTCTATTATATTTCTTTCACTTTAAATTTAATATCTATATTATACTCTTTCTTCAAGAAATTCTATCTTTCTACCTGTATTGTTTTTCATAATAGCAAAGTTGTCCCTATGTGCATATTAGGCAGATAAACCTACCTAGTTGTCTCTCCATAATATCAATATCGCCCCACTGTGCATCTTGAGGGATTCCATATTCAACCATTCTGTTTCTTGCTGCCTTAATATCAAATCTATTTTGAGAAAGTTAGGTCTGCTATTAACAATGATGACAACAACCATTAGAAGAGAACAGAAGCGGAGACAATCCTATTATATAAGTAGTAAGCGTTTTTTGTCTGTCCCGAAGGATATCTCTAACCGCTGAACCGATATTGTTCTCTTTTACAGTGAAGCTTGTTATAGGTCCTGGTAAGGTTTTAAGCTATTCTTCGAGAGGGTGTCTTCACCCCCCTCTCCCCCCAAAAATAGTTTTTATAACTCTTTTGAAACTCAAATTTAAAAAAGGATGAGGTCAACTTTTCCCTCTCCTACTAGTGCTACGCCCCTAGAGGCTTCTAGGGGCGTAGCGCTAGTAATTCATTATTGAATTTAAAGAGCAAATGTTATAATTAAGAGTAAATTTATTGTAATGTTTTTTATATCATTTTACTACCAATATTTTGGACCAAATATAATAAAATATACTGGATGTTTATTTGTATAGGAACTTTTAAAAACAATCAGCTGTTTATCTTGAATAGCAGCGAGAAAATCACATTTCCTTAGCGTTAATGATTGACAGACACACATACAAAGTAAATTATAAAGTAGTTTCACAACTAATAAAAATATAAATAATACATAAAAATGTATATATATTTTTATAGATGTTTATACCTGCATATTTGAGATGTTATTATATCCATATCTACAAAGATGAAATCCTAGAGCCCAGTAAGGTGGCACAGGTGTTCTGCCAATTGCCTAAAAAAAGGAATATTTCAGTTCATAGTTGTCAAGAGCGAAGCTTTTCTTGTTTATATATGTTGTCCATTATATTATATTATTGTCTATTGTCGTGAATTTAGGCATGTTAGATTTTGTCCAATCGATTTTTTTATTATGTTTTGACAATGATACAGTTGTCCTATTTATCTGATTTTTTATTCTATGGACAACAAGAAACTGTTTTCAGTAACCTGTATTTTAGAAATTTTTTAACAAATTTATGTATGATTTAAATTTATATTCTGCCTATTAAGTTCTAACACACTAAAAGTGTTATTGATCGCCTGTCCTGCTGTCTGATATTATGGATGTTGTCCTCCTAGTAAATATTAAAAATTATGTAGACAGACTTTTTCTCTTTCTTACATCTTTTTATTTCTGATCTTATATTTCAAAGTTACGGTTTAAAAGGACGACATAATTTTTTTAGTGAAGTAGCAATTGCCAAAAAATCCTTGAATGGATAAACAGACAAAGTGAGTTAAAGAGCAGTTATTTAGTAGATGTTATATCAAAGAAAAGAAAGAGAGACAACAAAAACTCAAAGAAAATTACGCAACCGTTAAAATAAGGTTTATGTCCTTTTAAGCTTGTCCGACACGACAGTCAAACGGACAAAGCAATGTGCACATGTGATAGGAGTTTTCACTAAAAATTTCATCAGTCTATCTTCTATCTTCGTCTATGAGCATTTCCTGATTCCTTTCCTAATTCAGACAACTACCTGAACCTAGTGATGGAGACCTTTCATCTGCAAGAAAATTGCATTTTGTTCTTTTGTATGGACTCGGTTTTGTTTAAATTTCCGACGCTATAAGCTTATTTTCATAGACTCAATCATGGACAGAGTTAAATATGAATTTAATAGTTAAGATTTGAAACCTTAATAATGTTGATTACCTTTGTGTACTGTTGGACAACCTGTTCAGGGCCGGGACCAAGGAAGATGTAAATGTCCAGAAGTCCACCTGTACAAAGATTTAGGTATAAAATAAATTTCAGATCATACTTGAATTAAAAGGAATTTAATTATTTTATATTAAAATGCACGTTTTTTAATTTGATACTAATCCTTAAGGGCTTGCGGATGTGGGTTAAACCTCTTATAATATTGTTCATCCCCTCAAAGTCAACACCCCCTTGACAGAACCCCCTGTGTACGCTTTTTGTCATATTATGTTATATACAAAGTAGTTACCTAAGGCATGGGTATCAGTAATGCTGTTTGGGCATTTTTCCTATAATTTTGTTTGTCCCCAAAGCTTAGTATTTAGTTTCTGCCTTTGATGCTTATTGTTGGCTGGAAACATTCAAAGATGACAATGGGAAAAACATATTCATACTTTGTCACCAATAATTGTTGTTTTTATAGGGAGGAATAATTTTGAGTAAGTTTAACTTGTCATTTAGAATCTTTTAATTTATTTATACAGCAAAACACCTTTCTACAACTTATAAAATTCTTTTGTGAAAAATAAAATTGTTACCTATTGTTCTGTAGATAGCTCCGGGCATTGGAGTAACTGATAATTCCTAAAATTACAAAAAATGTATAATTTGCTTTTGAAAATAAACAAGTAAAACTAGCGTTCCTTGAAAGACAGAATGTCGAACACTAAAGTCTTTAGATTATATTAATGGATTAAGGATATACGTGGACAGTTTGTCGTCAATTTAGCTTGCTAATACGGATCTAATTTATTGGCCAGTTCGTTCATCCAGTAGAAGTGAGGATATGGTAAAGGATTTGGATGGGGGGTATTGTTATTCTAGCCAGCTACGAGCATCACTTTATTAGAGTACATGAAAATCTGGTGCAACAGCCAAGTACTAATATATCGATTATTGTAATTTATAAATATGTCTTGAGTTCCTTTAAAAAGTTGAAATATATTAAAAATTCAAGATTTATCAAAACCTGTGCGGCTGAATTTAGAAACAGGATTCCTGAGGCATCGCCATTTTTATCCAATAAAGTTAGTCTTGGGTGGGTACCATACATATTTCTAAACAGATAATAGAATAATATTATTAGAGTACCTATTATTTTTTATTTAATAGTGATAATCATAATATATTTAATCATATTTGATGGTTAACATACATTTTACTTAATAAATAATAAAGTAATATATAAAAAGTTTATTGCATTTGAACACATCATTTAACACCCGTATAGAAGGCATAAAGACTTGGAAAAACGGAATAACTTACGTCTCTTTATCTGGGGGTTGATCTCTACCATATAAACCATAGGTATGCCAGTTCATATCATGTGCCAAGGTATACTGTTCATTTTCACCTACAAAAAACAGGGATAACATCAACCATACAAGCAAACTTTTTATCAATCATCACAGGAATCATTGGTCAAAAAAATCAAGTTAATTGGCTATCTTAATTAAGATTTTTTCTCAAATAACTAAAAAAGCTAAGTTTTCATACTGGCAATGTTCAGGGAGTCGCTTCAATTACAATATTATGCCCTATTGTAACAGGAATCAAAGTGTAAACTTTGAAATCAATCCATAATCTATTACCCGGTTCCATTTTCTGGAAATCTTATATATTAAAAGATTTACTGTATTTTATAGACAACAACTGACCGAACGACGTGCATTGGAGCAAACATATTCTAGTTAAATAGTAGCTGTTACATGTTCTGGAAATCTTGTGTTAAAGATTTGTACTATGTTTCATAAAAAAATTGACGTTAAGACTGAAGGACGTGCAGACGTTGCAATTCAAAAAGAATTCACTTACCCCAACCATAAAGGTTAGAACCCTCAGGGAACCTGATAGGTAGAGATTTGTAATATTTTCCATGTTCAAACCCAGGAAGAGAGGTATCTAAAAAACAATTTCAAATAGAAAATCAATAATTGTTTTTTTCAAAAACCTTTCATCTTAAAAGATAGTTATAATTTGCTGAATTCCAGTTCAATTTTTGGTTCTATTATAAACATAGGACTTAAACCATAGTTGTAACTATAAAAAGCTGAGAGATATACAAGTTTCTGATAGTTTTTCTAAAAAATAGAAATGGCTATCAAAATAAAAAATAATTTATGCTTTTTTATTTGAGCAAAGTGGCATTTAGTATATATAAATTAATCCTTATAATAAAGTAATAGGATGTTTGACTGCCCTGGAAAGTTTATAACCATATTGAGGGAGGGTACCATCTTTCTCCCAAGAGAAATCGCCACAGAAAAAATGATCACCTAAATTTTTGTTAAAAACTAGAATTTAAAAAAGGGGGCTACTTAACCTCCCCCCCCCCCCTCCCACCAAGTTCTCCTAGAGCCCTCTAGTGATGTAGCCGCTAGTAATACATATAAATAATGTAATTACCTAAAACTAATTCACCAGAGTCTCTTCTATAAACCCTGATGCCAAAGCTGGGATCAGAAGTAAAAGCCACGTCATACAAAGGATTTGCAGGTTTTCTTCCCTCAGAGGGAATCACTAATTTCATACATATTCAATTTCAAACAATTTATAATCATTATGAGTAAGATGATTTACATTTTCTTATCATCCTTTTATAAATCTTCCCCCTAAAAATAATATTTTCCATTTTGTATCTTGTAGTTGTAGGGGATGCGGTTGGAGTAAATAAGCAACAACCATTGTCTCCTCCCACCGAGAAAATAATTGTAAGTAAGAAAACTAAATTAGACTATTTAAGTTTTCAAAATTGAATTCCTATAGGAACTTCAAAATCTGGCTCAGCAGCAGAAAACAGAATCCTAAATAGCAAGAATATATATATATTTTTTTAAATAGTGATTTTTGCTATGAAATATGTTACTGTCCTTTCATGACGAGACTTATAACCCTTACATAACATCTAAATATTATTTTATGAAAATTACATGCAAGAAATTAAAAACCTGAAGAAAAAGACATAGATATTCAAAATATCTTAATTGGTGCACACACAAACATTCATATACTTTGGCGTATAAACTTTTAACTACTGCATTAAACCGTTGTAAATTATTTTTTTCAATAAAGAAAACCACAAGGAAATAAAAAATATACATTCCAATGCTTTGAAAGATAGACATTTAATTACTAAAAAGAAAGACTTTTCAATACACAGAAAACTTGTTGGAGGCTACTGTTTTGGAGGTCCCAAGGGCCAAATAAATTTTGTTAAATGCAATAGCACATGTACTTTTATATACAATTAATGTTTTATTGTATGTCTCAAATATGTTTAAATGCAATAAAAAAAACTTTTAACATAATTATGACAAATAAATATTCGCGATTTTTAGATGAATGAAATATACCTCAGTCTTTCATTGTTCTGCATAAATACTTGGACCCAGATTTCATCATGGGAATCTAAATCGTATAAAACATAAAAAGTGATGAAAATCACAAAAATAATGGTTACTTTAAGGTGCAATGTTTTTTTTAAAAGCTAAGCTTTTCTATAATTAGGGTAGGTCCGTCCGTCCGTCCGTACGTCCGTCCGAGATATTTAGCTTTTATTCGTTAATTTAGGCACGTTAGAATTGCCCTATCGATTTCAAACTTTGCTTGGTGATTTCTGTAGTAGTTAGGTACGATTAAGAAAGCGTAGCAACTCTATAATCGTTACCAGAATGTCCGTACGTTCATTTTAAACATGTTGATTTTTTTCTTTTTTAATAACAATTTTTTATAAGATAAAAACATCCGATTGATCTGATTTTTTGATTACTGATTTCTATTACAATAAGGTACAATATTATGAGCAAAGCATCTCTATAATCAAGTATTAAAAATGTCAGTATGTCCTTAAACAGAATTCTGTATTTAAGAAGTTTTGCAACAAATTTACGTATAATTTTGTCAAACCTTATATTTTCATATTTTGTATATTCAGTTCTGACACTCAACAAAAGTCAATGTTCGTCTGTCATATCGTTTCAGAGCTTCGCTTTTATGGATGTTGTCATCCTTGTTTAATATATTGTTATAAACTTCATACTCTAAAGACAAATATATTCAATCATAGAAAATTATAAGTTGTGAAAAGTAAATATACTTTTTGGGGGAAAGTTATCAAAGGTAATGAAATCATTGAAAATTTAAAAAAAATATTCAATCAAGTGATATCCTAGACGTTAAACAGTTTCATATTGGTGCTACAGATCACCATACACAGCTAGAAAATCTGGACAAAGTTTATGTATTCAAAGGGTGTTTGTCTGTTGGATGTTACTTAACATTATATCTTTAGTAGGCTTAAAAGTATCTCATTCCATAACCAGCGGATACTGCACTTGGGTTATTTATAAATATGTCTATTGAAGTTTAAGATGAACCCGGCCCAATGAGGTAATTAACTAGGTAAATATTGCTTACCTGAATCTGGACTTTCTACTGTGCTATCCCTATCAACTCTGACCAGATGAGCAAGGTAACCATCCTGGGTCTCTACAGGTTCACCAACTAATCTGTACCCAGAGCCTAAAATGATCAACTAAGTTATTCTGGATGAATTTAATTTTTGAATCACCTCTTTTCACATTTCCATGTTTAACAAAAGTGGTCCACTTACAATTATTTTGAAAAAAAATATAATGTTTGTAATTTTTTTTAGATTAATGGAGACTCCAAGGACTAGAAAATTCTTAATAAAAGCTTAAGATGAAGAATTGTACGAAGACGAAGAACGTCCCTCCAAAAATCATTATTTTACGTCATAAAAACGAGGGATTATCCATCTCATTTTTAGAGGTTTTATTTTCCACTCCTCCTCTCCTCATCCCTCATTTTTATGACGTCATTGAGGGACTTTCTTTGTCTTCAATTATACCCTCATCAAATTTTATCTACAAACTAAAATTAGCAATAGATGTATCATGGTTTTCAGGGATTTGTTTTTATTGGTAATTATATTAATCTACAAAAATAACCCATGCCTATGGTAGTAGATTATGTATCAAATTCCATTGAATCAACACTACCTGAAGGATAATAACACCAAGGAGCTCCCTCTTCTTCCAATTCTTCATAAATACACCCTCTCCCTTCACATCTCTCCCTGTCACAAAATAATCAGGGAGTAAGGGAGGGGACAATGGATCGAATATTCAATTTTTAAGAGTCTCAGACTTTGGGTACTGGCTTAAAGGGAATGTGCACGAATTCAGCAGGTTCTGACTGACTTTGGGTACTAGCGCATCAATGCCCCGCTAACTAGCTGAGTTAGTTTTCAAAATAGCAGACAGAATGTTTTTATAAAAAGGCTGGTTTTAACAAATATTTTTTCCCAAGAAAATGTCATTTCATGGATAGAAACTCTACTGTGATATTTATGTATTACACAATCTAAGAACCCCTTGAATTTATGTGGCAGTTAATAATATATGAGATGGGTTTACGAATTTCTAAACAAGATTTTTCTAGTGATTAATTACAGAATGCTTACTACATTCAACATTGTGATGTATTGGTAATTTAATTTTCAAGTAAATTATTTTTTTCTTAGATCTAAATTTGTTATAAATTATATTACCATGATCCCTTTACAATTTTGGTCAAATTTTTAGGGTAAATCTGGTTTTCATTGCTTTTCAGCTAAAACTCTTTAATTGAATTTATTGCAAATTGTCCCCTCCCTTACTCCCTGCAAAATAATCCTATTACCAACTATAAATATAAGGTCTTCATCTCTTTAACAACCATGAAAATTTAAATCTTATTTAATAAAACAGTACGCTTTTTTTATCTCTAACAAATAATCTAATTAGCCGCTGAACCTTTGAAAGTGAAACTTCTTAAAGCTCAGGAAAGTTTTTAACTGCTTTGTGAGAAAGTTTCTTCACCTTCTCAAAAGAAAACGTTCATAGAAAAAATGATCAGTCCTTGCCCTCCTTACAAAATCTTTTCTTTTTAAATAAAACTAAAATACAAAGTAAAGGGTCCATTTCTCCCAGCCCCCATTCCCTCAAGTGTCCCTAGAGGCCTCTAGGGGCATAGCCTCTAATTAAAGAAATACAAAAATGATATTGGAATTGGAGATTAATGATGCTTTTCCTCTAAGTGCATATCAAAAAACCATCCCCACCCCCCCTCCTCCACTGGCCCAATCACTTGTTTTTGTTAATTAATGAATATAGATATAAATAATTCACTGATGAATGGTGAATCATAATTTCTTGATAGAACCAATATAAAATTTATTTTTCTATATTTTCGAACCTGTTCACATGTGGATCAGGATGGCAGTCTATTCTCTCCTCAATTTCAGGTACTTCTACTAAAACAATAATATTATTTGACTTAAGGTAGGTAAGAGGTACTAAATATGTGAAAGATAAGCAAATGCTATTAATAATCAAAGTCATTAACCAATAAAAGTGTAAAAATATGAATAAGAATAAAAAAGTAGGCAGAAAAAGAACGTTTGTATAAAATATCAGGTAGGTAGGTGACCTACATGTAAGAGTAACGACTAAAATAATACATAAACTGTAATCAAATTAATTTAGATATTTTTTTCTATAGACTTATACAATTAATTTACCTCTAGCTTCAAGTAAGCTTAGTGGAATCTCATTGTTATTACTTGAACAAATTTCACTAAAATAAAAAGAATCATCTTATTGATGCAGGGATAAGACAATGGGAAATTAATTAATTTACCAACAATTTTGTATCAGGAAAAGTAAAAAAGGGGTCTTTGTTTGTCGGATGATATATAATATTTGGAGGAAAAAAAGTAGTAGATTAATAAAATAATTTATGATTTATCTCAAAGAAAACTTGCACTTATATTATCCACCAATCAAAATAGAATCATTATACTTCACAAAGCAGAAAAAAAATCATTGATTTATATTAACGAACATACAATATTCTATGTTTTAAATCTAAAATGATTTAAAAAAAAAATCTTGTGATTTAAAGCTAACCTGGAGGCATATAGAACCAGTCCGCCTAGGATAAGGCCAATAATTGTTGCCTTGATTCGCATCTGAAAATTGAACCCATATTGCATATTATAACTGTGTAGCTAGATGTCACTTTACTACTCTCAACTGTCTTGTTTTAGTTGTGAGTTTTTGTGTCATGATTGTCAACACAAAAAGTCATGTGATCCATACATGTTTTAACACTTTAAAAGAGAAAGAAATAATATGCAATAATATAATGGTACAAGGTGTTTGTGGGTCTATCTGTGTAGGGAAGGAACTCGCTAAACGATGAACCGATTAGGTTCTCTTTTACCGGGAAGCTTCTAACAGGTTAGGGAAGGTTTATAACTATCTTCGGGGAAAATACCCTCACTCAACCCCCAAAGAAAAATCGTTCAAAAAAAATAATTTTCATTTCAAAATCGAGATTGAAGGGGTCGACCCCCATTCCACCCTCCCCCCTTCCACCTCAGGGGTGTAGCCACCAGTTTTAAGATAGGGATATTTCATATATAGAAAAAATATTTGTAGTTGTACTATAGGAAAGCATGGCAGTTGATATTCTATATATTTAATTTTTTTGAATGCAACAATATGTGGTATTCGGCAACCGTGAGCCATGCCTATGGCACCCCTGATCTGGGGTTCGGTGGAGGGTCAATGGCCCTCCCCCGAGTCCTGGGGAAGGGGTCTAGTGACCCCCTCCCTACGCTTAGGATTAATGATTGAATCTGTCATGTTTATTATGGTTAACTGTATTCTTAATTCTCCCCCACCCTTTTCAGGGATGGGGGATCATTATTGCCCAAACTGACCATTGTATATGTATTATTTATGCTTTGATGTTATGATTATTTATTCCTATCCATGTAATTATTGTTTGTTGTATATAGCTTCAGTATCTTTTAAACCTTCAATAAAGTGACAACTGAAAATAGATGTTGATCATTATCTAGTGAAAGCTAGAGAAGCGTAGCTTCTCTATAGTAAGGTGTCCACGTCTGTCACACTGCCGTAATCTAATTGAACTCCGGTGTCTGCCATTTATCCTCGGCGGATACCACAACTTTGGTGACAGCTGTGTGAGATTACGGCGAACCACAAGTGTAGAGCAGACGCGCATCTGAGGCTAAGGTACTCCCAGCAGTGAATCTGGCAAAACTGACGCAAGCAACCTGAATTACCCACCCTGGACAGCAAAGTTTAACTCTGCATCCGGCAGTTGTGGAAGCGAGACAGCGAAATTTGACGAATAACCGCGAGCAGCGCTGATATCTAACGGAGAATTGAGCGCCAAAAGGGCTGAAACAGGCCTGCGGACCGGCTGAAACAAGCCAAATAAGTGTAAACGGCTGGAAATAGGCCAACTTTACTGCAAGAAATAGCAGGATCCGAACCAGTGGCGCTAGCAGGACGGGACATTCCCTGCCGCCATCAGCCGGATTTGGATCAGCGGCGCTAGCAGGACGGGACATTCCCTGCCGCCGATAGGCTGAAACATGCCACATAGCTGCAAGCTGCGAGCTAACATACGAGTGTAGTGCACCAGAACAGAGAAAAACTACGTCAACTCCGAGTATCCTGAGAAGCTACAACGCAGCCACCCATCTAGAAAACAGATATTATATCACATTTGCAGGGATTACCACCCTAGTGTGATGGCCAAACAATAGATTTATGAGCAAAGCTTGGCAAACAAATTGTTGTGTTGTGATAAATCTAAGAATAGAACAGGCTTGGATTATTGTGTATTGTGATAACAGCTAAAAATAGAACAGAGTTGGTAAACAAATCTGTTATGCAATTGTGATAAGGACAAAAATAGAAGCTAGATGTAATATAATAAAGACCCTGATATACAATCAAAACAATCTCAAGCCCACAGCACAACAACAATACACCCCTTATTCCAAGGGAAAGGGAGGGGCCCCTCTCCATTGAAGGCAAATACAATCAGGGTGATATAATAGATAAGCCTAGGATTAAGAAGAAAAGGCCCTATTACACCAGCACACAGTTACCCCCCTCCCTCACAGGGGGAACGGACGGAGTTACCCCCGTCCCCTCACGCGCTTCCCCCTTCCTACCCACACTAGACTAAGTCCGTCTGTAGTGTGGGGCTAGCGATCGGACACACAGAGCGCCATTCACGGGTAGCGCAACAGAGTGCGGAAAATATCATAAATCCAACGGACGAAGCGGACCAATGAGAGAGCGAGTTGAGGGGTGAGAGCGCGTTTTCCCCGTGTGCGCGGATTTGACGGCGCGGACGCGCGTTACAAGGACAGGAGATTCCACGCACACACACACACACACACTCACACCGGAGCGGAGCTACTCCATAGCATTTAACAGGGGTATTTTTAGCAAATAAAGAATTGCAAGTTTCTTTCCTTCTAGCTCTAGTGTGATAAAGGAAAACCCAATCAGTTCCTGACAGCAGTTCAGACCCTCAACATCTATCTACCTCTACCAGCCTACCCTACAACCTCAACACCTAACTAGTGATAAGTACAGCTAAGTTATATCTTTGCAACTAAACTCCCAACCTAGTGATACAAACAGTGTTGGCTGTTAGGCTAGGAAGCCTCAAGTGACAAACCATTCATTTTAGTACTGTATAACTTTGTGCCCGCCGTTTCACCGTTGACCCAATGGACCAGCATCAAGCCCCAGGAGGTGACCAAGCCCCAGGATGGCTCCAGGATGACCCTCAGCCGGCCCCAGCCGAGTACCGCAAGCTGATGCTGAGCAATCTGCCGGAGTTTAGAGGGCCGCCCAAGCAATCCTGGTCGGCACATATCCGCAGACTTGAGATGTCATGGGCGGCTTACCGCGTGCCACCTCATGATTCCCTCAACCGCCGCAACGCCCTACTACTGTCACTGGTAGGGCAAGCGGCGGAAATGGCGTCCCATCTGTTTGGCGAGGCAGGCCAAGCCTTGACCTACGAACAGGTCAAGACCGAGTGTGAATTGCTATTTCGCACTGCTTTTGAATCCCAAACGCTTAAACAAGCGTTTAGGGATTACAAGCAACACTCGACAGAACCTATACAAGCGTACATATCAACTAAGTGCGCCTTGTATAGGGACGCCTACAACCATGAGGATCTTGAGTTGTTGGTGGACGAATTAAATCGTGGAATTCGTAACGCCAATGTAAAACGCCTCATGATGAACCATGAAATTACGAGTGTACCTGAGTACACTCGTAAGGCCATGTTCACCGTGACCATGGTTACTAAGCAGCTGAAGGAAGGTGTGTGCTTAGTGGACTCGACCGACGGGCTGACTGGATCTGCCTGCATCCAGTTGCCCCAATATGACGAGTCGGAGCCAATGGAGATTGGCTCCTTGGCTCCGGGTCTCCACCAGATGGGGAAGGTCGCTCCAGATGACAAGGTTCCAGGCCGCTGCTACCGCTGCCAGGGGAGAGGCCACCGAGCTCGAGACTGCCCAACGCCTGTGGAAGTTAGCCTAGAGGAGAGACGCACCCAGCCACGCCGTGACCGTTCTGCCAAGTGTGAGCGTTGCCACTATGACGGTCACACGGCGGCCAATTGTAGAGCTGACTGGGCCCAGGTAGCCAGCCGCAGGCGCACCGCCGACAAGGGTGCCCCTCCAGGGAAGCCCAGCAGAGTGGCCCACATGGAAGGGAGCGCGCCCCCAGCACCACCACAGCAAGCAGCCGCCCCCAGAGCTGCGGACCGAGCCGATGGGATGCCGCAGTTTGGGACTGTCCCAGCTAGGATCAACGTACTGGGCGGCGCGGCTGAACCCAACCGGGTTGGCCTAGGCTTCAGTCTTAACCATCTGGGGCCAGAGCTGATACAGCCCAACAACATAGCCGAGCCAGAGGTGCTGAGGCCCCAGCCCTTTAGCCTCAACATGATGGAACCTGCCCGACTGAGCCTACCCAGCAAGAGTGGAGGGGCGCTGCCCAGCGTCTCTGAGACGGTGTATGGGGAGGTCCTGGCAGCCGCCGAACGGGAGAGGCAGGAGGTGCTAGCCAGCACCTCTGCATCGATGTATGGGACGCCACCCGGCGTCGCCACCTGGGATGATGGGGGGGTGCTATCCAGCGCCTCCCACCGAGATACCTGGATCCTGGAACGAGCCAGCCTCCAACCTGATGTCTGGGGCGACAACCGTCGCCGCCACCGAGAGACCTGAGTCCTGGAACGAGCCAGCGGTCCCAGAGGAAGGGGTGACACCCGTCACCCCCAGTCAGCCAGCGCCACCAGCCTGCAGGGAGAGCCCAGCTACATGCCATCCAGAGCCCCCTGCCAGCCAAGGGAACCCAGCTGCTCAACATCAGGATAAGTTGAATTTGTTAAATGTGTTGTATCCAAGATATTGTAAAAACCCAGCCTTGCCTGTGCCCCCTGCACCAGAGGCTGGGGAGATTGAAATTTGGGAAAATAAGGACTTGCCTGTGCCCCATGCACCTGAGTTCCTAGGGCAGGGGAGGGAAGTGAGTAAGGGCGAGCCTGTGCCACATGCACTTCAGCCCCATGCCACTGGGCATGCTTTGGACAAGGGAAGGGAGCACTTAGGGCTAGGGGAGCCGACACCCAGGTAAGTGCCAGTCGCTTGCCAGTCTGTCATTGGGGAGGGTATCGGGGTGCCCCGGCCGCATACAGATAACGCTCAATGGAAACTTGTATCTAGCCAGGAGCAGCCCAGCCGTGTCCAGTCCCAAGAAGCAGCCGTGACCAGAGCTGAAGATCCCCAGCCGCGTGTACGAGGAAGATGGCTGCCTGGAAGCCTCTCCCATTGGTGGATGGTCCTGTGGGGCCTCCTGCTGGCAGCCGTGTGGCCTACAACCAGCTACGTCCTGGTGGGGTGGGACTGTGCCAACCCCACCCATGTCACGTCTTACAATAAAGAAAAGATGTGTAACACGGAGCCCCTACACCAAGAGGTGCCCCTTGGCCATGAAGTACACGTCCTGCAGCAAGTCAAGGTGAGGGAAACCACTGGGTACAGTTGTCAGCTCACCGTGTCCCAGTGGACATTCAGGTGTGGAGTATGGGGTCACCTCAAGGTGACCTCGGTCCCCACCCTCATGAGGCCAACCAAGATAGACCCAGAAGCGTGCCGAGACCTGGCCAGGAACCGAGTCTACACGTTGCCAGGCAAGACCCAGCCACTGACGTTCCAGCTGAACCATCCCCTGTTCTTCACCATCGACATGGTGGGCGCCCTCGTCAACAGCCCCGAGGGGGTGGGTTGTGAGGGGGAGGACGTCCACTTTGAGGGCCAGCTATACCGCAACGAATTAGTGCTCCAGGAGCGACGGCTGCTGGTCAAGGAGGAGACCTATGTGGTGGAGGATGGACGGGTGGAGTCCCAGTCTGACCACCTGACCCTAGAGTGTCCCCATTCTGAGCTGTCCTGCATCACTGGGGAAGCAACCTACGTGTGGGACCACCTGGGAAGAGATTGCCCCTTGAGGCTGATCCGCAGCCTCCAGCCCAGCCTGGTGATGGATGCATATCTGGTTGACCATCAGGCCCAGTTTTTCATCAACATGACCAACCCCACCTCGATTGTGAACTGCGACTTCGAGGCCCATGCCACAAACCATCCAGCGTTGTTCGTGGCAGCTGACCCAGCCGCGGCTGCGCTGCCCAGAGTGTCGGCCAGGGATGTTGACGTTCCCCTTCAAGCACAGATACATGCAGGTTATATTGGGTTTACCCTGGAAACGCGCATGAAAAGCACCGCAGCAGAAGAAGTAGCGGCCAACTGCTGGAAGCTCCAGCAACTAGACCCGGCCCACCCGGTGCGTGTCCAGGGGAGCACGTTCTCGGTACTGAGGGGAGACATCCTGCTGCAGCTGACCTGCCAACGTCACAAGTACGTTGTCCGCGAACACAAGGAGTGTTGGGACAAAGTGCCAGTAGAGCCCACAGGTTTTGTAGACGCTGTGACACGGGTATACAGTGAACACGCCACCAAGATTCCCTGCTCCTCCACCTACCCCCTGACTGTGCACGCGGAGGAAGGCTGGATAGAGTTAACCCCCGCTCCCAAGAAGAGGCCACCCCCGCTGGATACGCCTACACAGTTGTTGACAGAACCCTTAGATGACTTCAGTTCAGGTGGCTTGTATTCGCAGGCTGAGTTGAACGACTGGCAACAACTGCTGGCGTTCCCAGCATACAAGAGTGCCATGCTGACCGGCCTATCCTATGGCTCCTGCGTTCAGCAAGGCAGCTGTTCGGCCACAGGAGACCATGGGATAGTGTCCTACAACATTGACCGACTGGCGGAGGAAGGAGAGGCAGCCCTGGATGTCTGGGCTGGATTTAGACAAGCCATCCACGAGTGGGGAGATGGCGCAGCCATACTGTGTTTACTGTTGTTGATCCTCAAACTGCTGGGGGACCTAACCATCATTTCCCTGGCAGCAGCACAAGGAGGAGTCCGAGCAGCCCTGAATGCGATATCACAAGTGTTCCTGTACCATCCAGCTTTATATAGGAAAGCGCTGGCTAGAGCCAGGCTCAACCATGCCAAGTCCCGGGACTTTTCAGTGGACTGGGATGCCATTCCCATCGGCAGGGAAGCAGCCGAGGAAATGGTGTCTATGAAATCAACTGACAGCGGGCATGACCGCCCAGGTAGGCCAGGACCGCCCTCTGGCAGACCCCGCGGCCCCTCAGGAGGACAGGCCGCTGCTCAGACGATCAACCTGGCAGCCAGTGCCCCAGCCGCTGCCAACAACAACCAGCAGGCCCCACTGCTGACTGTTCCAGCAACCACTGTGCCACCAGCAAACCTGATACCTGCCGGCGCTGACCAACGTGTCCAACCCAAGCCAGCCTCTGCCTTCTATCCCACATTGGGAGCCCATCAACCCTAAGAAGATACTCACCACTAGGATTCCATTGAATCATTATCGTTTGTATATATTTTAGCCCTAAGGAGCGGACCGAAGGCCTCAACCACTGTCGGAAGTCTGGTAGGGAAACCACCTCCCAGCCTTCCGAGGGGAGAGTTGTGGTATTCGGCAACCGTGAGCCATGCCTATGGCACCCCTGATCTGGGGTTCGGTGGAGGGTCAATGGCCCTCCCCCGAGTCCTGGGGAAGGGGTCTAGTGACCCCCTCCCTACGCTTAGGATTAATGATTGAATCTGTCATGTTTATTATGGTTAACTGTATTCTTAATTCTCCCCCACCCTTTTCAGGGATGGGGGATCATTATTGCCCAAACTGACCATTGTATATGTATTATTTATGCTTTGATGTTATGATTATTTATTCCTATCCATGTAATTATTGTTTGTTGTATATAGCTTCAGTATCTTTTAAACCTTCAATAAAGTGACAACTGAAAATAGATGTTGATCATTATCTAGTGAAAGCTAGAGAAGCGTAGCTTCTCTATAGTAAGGTGTCCACGTCTGTCACACTGCCGTAATCTAATTGAACTCCGGTGTCTGCCATTTATCCTCGGCGGATACCACAAATACAATATTTATAATTATTTTGCTCTAAAATTTATTATTTTTTGCAGTTCAAGATAAAGTTGAAGGCAAAATAGTTTTTCTTACTGATGAAATAAACCTTTTTATATCATCTATCAAAACAGCTTAGTTCCTGTTTTTGGTATTTTACTAGATATGCATTGTTTTCTAGCTTTCTTTTTGGCAATCCTGATCTTCCCCAAAAAGCATTTAAAAACACGTATTTTTAGCCTAGCAACACTAAATGAGTAGGTGCATTTTAGAGATACTTTAGTAGTAGATTTTTAAGTACAAGTACATTTAAACAGATTTATAATCTGTGAAACAAAAACAAATGTTTCAAAGTATAGCAAAAGTAAAACATAACTATTAAACATTTAAAAATAAATAAAAAATTTAGACTTAAAGCCCTCTAAAAATGAAAGTATAACTGTCTTTGCAAAAAAAAACATTTAAATTAAACGAAATCAGTTAAGCAAGGACAAAAATTATGTTCTTATTCTAGCTAAGAAAATCTCAGATTTATTATGACGGACAGGCTGACGTTTAAACGTATAACAGCGTGTAGTTACAAATCGAATGCCCTATAAAATTGATGACATCATCCATTAAAGCAAAGTTCAAAAAACAAACGCACATTACAAATATAGAGTAAAAACGCATTCAATATTCAATTTACAAATTTATGTATCAATTTAATATGAAATTACTTAAAAATAGAATGCTTAATATGGACATACTTACATTTTAAGGCCTAACTAAAGAGTTGCTTCCCTAAAATTAACTAAAATTAAGAGAAAATTGTATCGTTACAAAATGAAATGATTATAGAATTGCTGCACGTCATAGTAACCATCATACCAAGTTTCAAGTAGATAGGACAACTCTAACATGCCTAAATTAACGTTGGACCGACGCGTAGAACACAAAAGAATAATTAAGAAAGCGAATAATTTCGAAGATTTTTCATCAAAATTTGGACGATTTTTTTCACATTTTGAAAAAATGTAAAACGATGCAATGTTAAAAGTCACTTGCATCAATTAAGAATTATAGATAAATGAAATTTATATTATCTTTACATTTATTTTCTTATCTTTATTCAAGTTGAGAGATAAAATAAGAACAAGGATGATAACATACCAGAGTAGTAGTAGATCAACTATAGTACATATCATCAATTTTAAGAGATTTATCCTATCTTCTTATAGACAGCTTTCCGTGGATATCAAAATTAAATTTAAAGAAGACCGAAGGCCCGGGCTTTAGAAACTGGTATTAATTTTATGATTTTTATTTTAATATTTTGGAAAGGCGATGTATATAATGTATATTTATATTGAAATGAATGTAAAAGTTATATTAAAATAAATACAGATGAAAAAATCAATTGCAGTATTGCTTCGAAACCGATTAATATCCGCTGGATTAGAACTGGTTATCAGCCATTCTGAAAAATCGTATTACAGACAATTTTCCACGAATAATGAAATAATTTCATAAGATTATAGTTTTATTTTGTTAGCCCGGGACTACTGACCTTTGGGGCTTGATTTTAATATCCTCACCTCAAAAAGCTGCCTATGATACGATGCAATAAATAACTCTTAAGTATTAGAGGATGGGAGCCAAATATTTGGTCAAAGAGTGCTCTTTTAAACTCTATGCATCCCATTTTTATCTACGCTACTTCGAGTTAAAACGTTATGTACTATAATCAGGGATCTTAAGGGATAGGAAAAAGTATATAAATAATATACATCACCAATGATAAATAGCAAAATAACCCCGCCTAAAGTCTTAAACCAACCTAACAAGATATATCAAGTGACTGAAAGTTTTGAAGCCATCGAATGAAGAGACGTTTTTAAAAAGTCTAGGTACAGTTTAAGTAAGATTTACAGTTGAATGTACGTACAACCCCCCTGGCATTAACACAACACAAGCATGACCCATCCCACGTTTACCAATCTTAAATTTGATAAGATATTATTACAATACATAAGCCCTCTGGGTCGCAGCTTCTCAACAACTTAAGCAAAACATTTATTAAAATAACAAGTATGACAACATCCATGAAAGCTAAGCTTTAAGAAAGGATAAACGAAGACTAACTCTTATAGAGTGTCAGAACTTAATAAGCAGACCACTAATTTATGAGTCAAAATAAATATGTTGCGAATTGCGTAAAAAATGGATACTCTATAAGACCATACTTTAATTTTTAGGATTTGGTTCTATAGAGATGCTTCGCTTACAATATTGGACCTTGTTGTCTTATTAATCATTATTTCAAAAAGAGCTATACGTTTGGATGATAGGACCGATCCTAATAATTAAAAATTAAAGTGGTGTATACTGGGTAAGGGCGTTAATACCTTCCCCCTCCCCCTAACCGTTAAGAGTCAATGGTCAAATATTTTTCTTTAATCGCCCTAGCCAAATTCTCTGAATATATCTGGTTTTTAAGAGTATTAAGCTAGAACTCTAAACTTGCCCATTGCCCATTTCCCTATCCTTACTTTTCTGGATATGAATTCAAAGAACTCTTCTGACGCATTGTGACTTACTTATCTAAACTAAACATAATAATATAAATGTGCATGATTATTTGATATCAAACTTTGAACTAGGACAATTATTCCAAGGACGTTCAAGCTTGTTTTCGGGGGAGGGGTGAATATTTTATTCTTAAAATTGAGAAAAGTTTATTGGGGGGGGGGGGGGGGGGACACTCAAATATCCCCTACCTCTGTTTGGACGGTCGTCCTTGGTTCAATCTTGTAGTAACTAATCATTTCAACCAATAGTCTTAATCTACAGAAGTATGTTTATCATTAACCCTTTACAGTCGGGCCCCTTCCTTGCCGCACCTTAATCGGCCGTTGAACGCCCCCCCCCCCCCCCTATTATCTCATTTCCTATTAGAGCTAGAGGGCTACATTTTTTTGTGCAAGTCCCCTGTTTGATAATGAATTTCCGACCTTTTATAAGTCTAAGTCAATTTTCGCTTCCTTTAGCCTTTAATTTAACAACCTTTGTTTTTAGGTCTTTTTTTTACTTAAAAATTTCAAACGGCTGTAATTTTCTTATTTTTGAAGCTAGAAGAAAAATTCTTTTGCAGTAAATGTTATCTTTATGTAAATTTTACATTAGAAATATCCATACCCATACTTAAAAAGTTACACAGTTTGGGCTCTTTATCTTTTACACACAGAAAATAAGATAGAACCCCCCCCCCCCTTCCCCCGACCGTTACGGGTTAATGGGGAATGGGATGTACATTAATTTATTGGCTTATTAAAAATCACAGTAATCCAAACTATAAATAATGACGGCTTTTTGTGGTCATAAATATAATCAAAATATTAATATATTTTTGAAGTAAGTCAATATTATGTCAGCCATTAGCCCTTTGCATTAAAACCTTATAATCGGACAAAAAACTCTAGAATAGTTTTTATAGTGTTTGAAGGGGGGATGACAAAATTATATGCCTTTGTTGTACTTATGTACAGACTTTTGGTATGGAGTAGCTGCGCTACTAAAAAACTGTTGCAAAAAATAATTACTCGCCCAAAGGGACGTAAAAAGAGTTATACCAATAAAGGCGTTCATACGAAATTGGGAGATATTAAAATTGTATTTACAGCAAAAATATTTTAATATTGGTTAAATTACAGAAATTCAATATTAATTTTCATATTTTCATAAATAAATATAAATGAAAACCTCTCATACGATTACATATATGTAAAAAATAATTTGATCATTTTCAAAGAAATACTCTTTTAGAGTGTTTTTTAAAAACTATCAAAATAGTTTTAAGTAAAGCAGCTACTTCTAAAAGAGGTCTGTTTGTCCGTTTCAATCGCTGAACTGTATAAATATATGAAAATTTACTGTTTAATGTACAATATAAAGATACTATATCTTATCATAGCCGACTCTCCAAAAGGCATTGGCTATTTTAAAATTTGCTGTATTACAAAATATCCCTATTCGAGGTTGAATTATAAGTTCCACTTCCCGTTTAGTACTGTGGGCTCTTTTAACCCCCCCCCCCCCCCCAATTTAGTTATAGATAAGGATGAAAAAGGGAACAAAAATGGAATGGAGAGGAGAGGGAGGAAGTTAAGGGAAGTGGGGGAACCAATATTTTGCTTTAGTTAGAGGATAGAGGCTGAGCCGAGAGGAGGTTGCGTGATGTTACAAAATTAGTTAATATTAATATTATATTGGTATAGTATACTCTTGGTATATATAATGTACTTTCTCTGTGTAAAACGGAGGTTCTTTAAACAGTAATATCACAGTATACATACAGATAACTAAGTTCTTATTCTTTACTGTCATATTAATGCTAATTAAGATCTTAGAAATGACTATTACATTGTATATTTGAGTGAGTAAGGGCGGGGTAGGGATATTCTAAAATCAGCTGTTTTTTAGTGAAACCAACAGTTTTTTTTTTGTGCAGTTATCATATGTGTGTGGTTTTTTTACTTATCCTATATTTTAGTTAGTTACCAAATTTATCTTTTGTTAATTTTCGGAAAAGTTACATTTTTCATAAAAAGATACAATGTGATAAAAATACAATTGCGACTTTGACAAAACAGTTGATGGTTTAATGAAACATTGGAAAGTAAACGAAGTAGCGGGTTTTGTCGTATTTTCAGAGTT
This sequence comes from Acartia tonsa, assembly GCF_053477335.1. Taxonomy (NCBI): domain Eukaryota; kingdom Metazoa; phylum Arthropoda; class Copepoda; order Calanoida; family Acartiidae; genus Acartia; species Acartia tonsa. The sequence goes on along the minus strand of NC_137271.1, from coordinate 12,422,064 downwards.
GCTTTTTTTCTATTTCTAGCCCTTGCAGGGGGCTCTAATCCGGCGGACCAACATTAACATTTACCTAACCTAACGAAACCAATAAAATTTAATTTTATACTTTCAAAATCAAAAACAAGACAAACTTTTTCTTTCATTTAATGTTTTAAAACCATTTATTATTAATGTAGAAATAGATGTAATAGGTTAGGTTTTAAGCTATTTTCAAAAGGGTGGATACTTCACCCTTTCCCTACTCAGGGAAAGAAACGGACGGATGTATGCACAGTTGAATATTTATAATTATAGAGTAGCTTTGCTACAAAAAAAGAAAATCTAAGTGGTCTAGGATACATCCATCAATCCATTACTCAGGCTTACTTGAACATAAGTAGTTTTTTTTATATTCATTATTATTTTTTGTGTTTGTATGTATTTAGGGCAGGAAGAAATATTCCAGTATTGCTTTGAAACCGGTAATTATCCGCTGGATTAGAACTGGTTCTCAACCATATTGAAAAATCATATTACAGACAATTTTTCGTCTAATAATTTTCAATGTCTGCGGAAAGCTGTCTACAATATGATGCGATAAATAACTATTGTTTCATTTTGAATAATTCCATTGTTAAGTTTTTTTTAGTAATCTTCTTTTTTCTGCATATTATAAAGTCTCCATTCTTTATCAATTTGTCTATACATTCTGTATACTTAATGTTGTTTTGTCTGATGGTTATTTATAAAGAATATATTTTATATTTACTAGCGGCTACGCCTCAAGAGGCATTCTAGGGACTTTGTCTTGGGAGGGTAAAGGTACCATCGATGAAAATAGAGAAAAGAAAACGCATAATGTGACTTAATTTTTTCTTTCTCAAAATGGTGGAAAAGTTTAAAGCAAAATTGCCTTTTTTATTTATATTATACTCAAATTTGATTATCAAAAAATTTAATCTGGTAAATTGATATAGAATTTAGTATAGGACTTTATAATTATTTGTTTTAAATGTCAAATATTGATTTTAAATTTGTGTGTGTTTGTTGCAACGATGCAACTCTAGAACTTTCAAATGTCTGTCCATTTTCCATCTGAAACGTTTTTTATGGAAAATGGATTTTCGTAGCTCCATTTTAAGATACACAGCTGAATCCTTAAACCATCTAGTTATACATATACGACTTGGTACGTTTGTCTGACAGTCTACTAAAAAGGAAATACATATATCACCGAAAATATATAATACAAAGTAGCTTGATGTCTGTCTGTCCGTCCGTCTGAAGCTTAAGATCTCGGTAACCACTGAACCGATCGGATTTTACTCTTCAGGGTATATACCTATTGGTCCTGTGGTGGTTTTAAGCTATTTTCTTAGGGGGTGGGACACCCCCAACCCCCCAAAAAATGAAAATTTCACCCTCATTTTCTTTTTTCTTCTTTTTTTTTCTTTTTTTTGATGAAGTATAATAATATAGTATGAAGAAGATGAGGATCCAATTTTTTTTTTTTTTATGATGTATAATTATAGTATGATGAAGATAAAGATCCACCACATGCACTACATTTTTTTAATTACCTCTTAGGGCAAAGCCCCTAGAGGCTAGGGGCGAAGCCGCTAGTATATATATATAGAAAAATAAATTATATATTTCTCTTATCATTAAACAAATAAATATGCACAATAAATTCATCAAATAATCACAAAAGCTTATGTAATTTAAACATACAAATAGAATTAAGAAAAAAGTTGGATTTTGATAATATTTTAAGATTGTTTTATTACGGATTCCGGATTCGGATCTCGGATTCTAGCAATATTTTAAAAGTTTGTTTTTAAATTTAAAAATTTAAGTGCTACATATGTCCTAAAAATTAATGTTTTTGGTTTTTTCTATAATTCACTTCCGAAAATTGAACCAGATTTTAAAAGATAATAAATATAATGATGATAATCTTTGCCTTCAAAAAGGGGAAGTTGAAAGAAAAAACTCAAGACGCTAATTTTAGCCTACCAATTCAGAATCCGGAATACTCTATTAAAAAATGGATTCCGGATCCGGATTCCAAAATTGGCCCAAAAATTGGGCGGATTCCGGATTCCGGATCCCGCATCCGGATTCAGGATTGCCAACCCTAGTATTTTTTTTATTTGAGCTAGGCTATATGGACATATATTTTTTCTTGTTAAAGAAATGTTGCTCAACATTTAATAGACTTGTTGAGAAAAATTAAAGTTTTAATCAACTTTTTAACAAGGTATATTAATTTAGATTTACTTTATTATACTTTTACACATTTTTCTCACACTTGTTTCTCTTTTTTAGTAGCACATCTACTTTATAATTTAATTTTTCTGTTCATCAGTCCGCAGGTAACGCTTGGGGGGAAATATCTCAGCTGCTATTTAAAATAGTCGGTCATGCTAAAAGAGACATCTTTTATTCTTATTTCATATTTTGTCATCCATTTTTATGACCACAATACACTCCTTTATGATTACCTTTGCCTGCGCGTGTGTTCACTATTGATTTTTTTGTGCTTAACTACTTTTGGATGTTGTCATCTTTGTTTTTAATAGCACAGCTATATTTTAAATTATGACTGTCTGTCTGTTGAATGCACAAACTGCCATGTGGCTATCTCAATGTTCATGGATTGCAATGAATAAACAAAATGAGCTCTAAACTAAATAGCTTCAGACAGAAAGACATTGTTCTACTTGGTATTATAGAAAATGTAAAGCCAAACAATTAGTTGTCAGTTTTAGATAAACAAGGATGACAACATCCATAAAAGCAATGCACTGCAACGGTAGTACAAACGGACATTAACACTTATATAGTGTCAGAACATTATAATCAGAATATAAATGTATAAGAGTCGAAGCAAAATTGTAAGTAAATTTGTTGAAAAACTGCTTGATACAGGATAATGTTTATGGATATACTTACATTTTTAGGACCTGATTATAGAGTTGCTTCAATTATACATTATTTTTATCTTAAATCTTTAGCCTAAATGTGAGTCCCTATTTGTGAAACTAATCCTATGTTTACACACAAATCACTTTCATCTTTCACAAAATATAAAGGTTTAACATTAAATTTTTAATAGAGATGACAATTTTATAGCAAATAAAACTCTTGTCTTCTAAGAATTTTTAAAATCAGAAAAATAGCATTAAACCTATTAGTGGCTAAATAAAAGGTTTAATGAAAAAAAATAATAAGTACATAAAAGATCTTATCCCTCCACTTTAAATTAATATTTAGACATATTTTTGTGTGGGGGCGATATCTCTTGGGAAGATGCAGTTTACCCCCCACAAAAATACACTAATAAAATTTCCTCGGATCTGTACGAAACTTCTATTTACAGACAAAAAGACATCCTTTTACTTTTTCTAATTATAATATTTTCAGAAAAATTAAAATGGACTATGAATATGTGGATGATATTCAGCCGTTGTTCAATTCATTTCTTCCCAAGCACACAAGCTCATCCGCACCCAGCCATTCTTATGTGTAAGTTTTTAGCATTGAATCTACTCTGTAAGTGTTATTGTCTTTCAATCTGGCTGTCTGTCTGTAATGCTTGGGTTGATAGACTTTTAGTCTTACATTCCTTCTTCATCAATTTAAGTGACGCTTTGGGGGAAATGTGATTTTCTCATCTGCTATTGAAGATAGACTTCGAAGATTTTTGATGAAGATCACCTGTATGAATAATCAATTATATATTTTACTTTGACCGTCATGTCATTCTGTCGGTCATGCATAAAAAGACATTTTTTCATGCATATTTATCAACTGAACATCTTCTCTATAATTCATTTCGTCTGTTTGTCCTTCCATGAATTTTTATACATATATTTTCTTCAAAGTTGGTTGAAACATCTTTAACTTAATAATTTCCAATAAAAATACTTTCATGGCAGAAATTCATTTGATTATAATATGAAATGTAAAAATATTATTTTATTTGTTTATGACTGCTAATAAAATAATTGGCAAATATATTTTTTTATCTGCATAATAAAAGGTTGTGGCTTACAAAACACAAAAGTGTAACTACATTACAACAGAAAATGGGAAGTTTTGAATATAGATGTATCTTACAATAGAACCAAAAATGGCATGAATCTAGCTTTACATATTTCCGTAATTTAAATTGTTGCCATCTTTTTAAAAGTTTTACCCAAAACCAGCAATTTAAGAGATTTTATATTACAGACATTTTCTATTATTATGGAGAAAATAATAAGCTTTTTGCTAGATTTTTTTTTATTGTAACTTAAACAATTGAGGATAAATCCATTCTACTACCAAAGGCAGAGCTTTAAATTATTGATATGACGAAAGATAAAATAATGCTTCATTGACTCATCCCTGTATCCTTAGCCTTGGGAATTTGGTCAGGGATCTTAAGGGTTAAGACAATGGACGGTAAATTGATGTTCACCTGCAATGATAATAAACAAAACTACTCTAGTAATAAATGTTATTGGTTGAAATTTTGGGACACTGCTAGCCTTAAATTAACCCATGAAATTCAATTATGTACCCAACCTTTTTAGATAACTAATTAGGGGGCTTTTCTTTAATATCTTTGGGTCCAATGTCCCCTACCTCCCTGGAATTTGTTGGATTATTTGAGTCACTTTGACCTCGGAGTAGCATTTGATGTAAGCACTTGAAACTTATTCACAGATATGCATTGCTATTCGATATAATATTACTTGGATTTTGCACCAGAATATCATGTACTAAAATAAAGGGATGCTTGCAGCTGGCTAAACAAACGATACCCCTATCAATCCCCTTTATCCATTCCCCTCCTACTAGATAAACTAACTGACCAATAAATGGGGTCCATATTAGAAACCAAAATTGACTATTGCCAATGTATCCATGTATTTTATATCCGTATCATTGCTTTACATGGAGTAGGAGGATAATGAACTTTATTTTATACTGGTATCCAACGGACCAAAATCAAGATTGTTTGGACAAAACTAGCAGCATCCAACCAACTGGTTGAGGATGTACGTAATCAATTTATGATCCATTGTCTTATCCCTTAAGATCCCTAATTGTTATCATATCAGTCAGGTTTTCGCAACGAAATAAAACTACAAAACCTTTTCCATATGAAATGTATAATTCCCCCAACTTTTAATCCCGAAATTCTGATAATGTAGCTGGTGAATATTGTAGGTGGGGAGGGGGGGGGGGGGGCGGAGAAAGGATCGTAGATAAAATTTAATCAAAGTCCCTAGTCGAGCTTAGAAAACCATCCCATTTTTAAAATTAAAAATTAAGTAAGATAAACTGAAAGTAAGTAGGGAGTGGAGTTTTTCCGCGTTTAATTGTTAGTTTGGGCATTGTTAGGTTAGGTTATATTGGGTGGTCCTGCAGCTTATGGGCACCGCTGCTATAGACTCCGCAGGATTTGGCTTTCCTGGAGGGGTTTGGCATAAGGAAATCCCCCCCCCCCCTCTTCAATGTTATTTTCAATTTATTTAAGAATGAGAGAGGAGGGTTTTCTATGCTTCCCAGGCATTATGAGGGAAAGTGCAAAATTAACCTGTATTGTTGTTAAGTTCTCTGTCAGACATTTCAAGTAGTTTTCAATTTTGAAACTTAATTATTACTTGTTTAACGATTCAGCTATATACATGCTAGTTGCTTCTCCCCTAGCCTCTAGGAGAGGGCGGGAGAGGTGAAATAAATAGACTAAACCTAACCTAAGACATTTATATTTTTTTTTACTATATATACAATATAAAATGCAACCAATTCGTACCAGCATTATCACAGATATTTAGCCTTACACAAAAAAACCTTACTGCTTTATATTATACTAGCGGTTTCACCCCCAGCCTCGAGGGGCTTTACCCCAAGAGGTAAATAAAAAAAATAATTTGGGGGGGATTTTTGAAAACAATATTTTCTTTGCTCTTATACTTATGGTCATAGATGTTTAGCCTCTTAGGGAGGGGGGGGGGAGGGGCATAACCCTAGGGGGCCTATATCTGTGGTGCTTAAAACAAGTAATAAACAAATAAACAAAAAAATAAATTCCCTTTTTTAATTTTTTTATTTTAAAGTAAGGGGGGGGGGGGTATGTGCTCGACTAGGCACTTTGAGGTATATAATAGATAATTATAATTTAATTTTAGACTGGCACACGCAATCACACCAGCTGAAGAAAACAAGTCTTTCCTAGAAAAGGTAAAATGCTTTTTCAGGGGGACTTTTTCTATGATTTGGGTATGTCTGTAAGAGCGCTTTTCGTTATTTTTGGTCAGTTAGAATTGTCCAAATGATTTCAAATTTGGTACATTATTGTACAATGAAGTCCCTATGTACATTTCATGCATGTTTGTTGGTATTTTAACACTTAACAGTCGGGCCCCTTACCGCACCGTTTTCGGTCGGGGGTTGGGGGGGGAGCCCCCCTATTTTATCAGCACCTATTAGAGCTAGAGGGCTAATTTTTTGTGCATGTTCTCTGTTTCATAATTAATTCCCGACTATAAGTGAAACAAAATCGATTTTTACTTCCTTCACCCATTCATATTAACAACCTTTGTTTTTAGGCCCTTTTTTACCGTTAAGGGTTAAAGCTATGTGAACTTTTACTTGGAATATTAATTACAAAATAATTTGACATCATCTGAAATATACTTGTCCTTAAAAAGTATATCATAAAATTCTCCTTTTTTACAACAAATTTACATTGAATTTTTGTCCATTCCTTTAAATAATTGTTTGTTCCCTCGTATTTTTCGTTTTATGATATTTTAGTAAAAGTCCAAGAAAAAAGATATTTAGTTTCAGAAAAAAAATCCCTTCTGTACTATCTATAAACATATATTCTGTAATATTAATTCGATAATTGATTTTAAAATAAACATAAATTGATGTATGTTAATTAGATAAATAAAAAAACATCAAAGAAATTAAATCTTCTCTCTATATATGAGTTTCTTTCTTGGTTTAATAGACTTAAAGTTTGTTATTTTCACTTAAAGTCATTGGAGGATATTTTAAAAGAAGTTGAATTATTCAAATCTTATTTATTTTATGAATTAAATAAAGTTTGAACACTTTCTAATTAATGAAATGGTCAGATTGTTACTAGATTTTGTCCCTATTGGTTCAATTAAGTAATTGGGTATCTAGACGTTTTATATATATTGCTTATATTTTAAAATTAAGTAAATGAACATATTAATTTTGCATAAACTAAATGTACAAGGTATCTTCATAAATAATTATTTAGATAATCATCTTTATTATTAGAATTTAATTTCTTGTAGAACAATGTTGATAACATCCATAAAAGCGAATCTCTGAAATAAAAGTGTCATAACCGAATAAGCAGAATATTTATGCATAAGTCTATTCAAAATTGTAAGTGATTTTGTTGCAAAGCTGTTTAAATACATGATACTGTCAAGGACATTTTTGTTGTAACAGGAATCAGTTTTCCAAAAATCAGATGAATAGAATAATTTTAACGAACATAAATTTATTGTCAACAAAGTAAAAAATCAACTTTTTTTAAATGGACGTACGGACTTTCTGGTAACAATTATAGAACTGCTGCGCTTTTATATTAATCAGCATGCAAAGTTTGAAATCGATAGGACTATTCTAAACTGTTTAAATTAACAAAAAGAGTTAACCGTAATGGACGTACGGACCGACCCTAATTATAGAAAAGCTTCGCTTTTAAAATGTGTACATTTAAATAATTATTTATCTTAGAATATTTGATTAAATTGAATTTTAGAGGTGTGGTAAATATAAATATTTATATAATGTATGTCTGTAACGAAGGATCTCGGTAACCGGTGAACTGATATGGTTCTCCTTTACATTTTAACTTCTCATGGGTCCTGGGAAATTTGTGGGGAGGGTATCACAACCCTCCAAAAAGAAATCACCCATAGAAAAAAATATTTTTTTTTCTGTTTGAAACTTAAACTGAAAAAGGGGGGGGGGGATATCCTCCTTCTTTACTTGAAGTATAAATTATTGCTTCTTTCTATAATTTACCATATGAATAAATAAACAATAGTAATGGAAATATTCATTATTAATTGTTGGCTACTATAATTATTTTTTCAGTGTTAAATTGTTTAGCCTTGAATATTAATTAAGTGTCAAAGACCAAACAAAACGTTGATATGAAAATCAAATGTAATTAGGTTTAACTTAATGAATTGTACCTGTTTTAAGGTCAAGGAATTACTAAAATACCTTTCTTTACCTTACTAATTATATAAACCACTGTGTCAAAATATGATGTCGTGCCGGCTTGCATTTTGTGAGGTTTCAGGTTCCAATTTGAACCAAACCATTTCATACTGAAGAAGTTAAAAATAGCACCTACTGTTGTTATGTCCAGTAATACTAATGCATATAGTAGGGGGTATGCTTCGACCTATTTTAAGGCATTTCCTAGAACTTACAGATAAAGTTGATTCAATCAAAGTGTTCATTGACTGTTTTAGTATATTGTAAGTTTTTTTATTGCAAAAATATTTTTTTGTCTAGGTTGAGTTTGGAGAAAGATTATACAGAATACAGGAACATGGAGAAAATATTATGGAGAGGTAAATAAATTCTATGTACGAAAGTAGTTGTATGTTTGTCTGTGTGTGTATGAGTTGGATTTCAGATTTCAGGAATAGTTGGTACCTTAAGCTATAAAAGGCAGTCAATCGCCTATTTTTGCTTTAATCTGTGATGGTATAGGGATGATTGTTCGTCTGTTCATCCGGTCGAGCCAAATATGACTTTTACAACAAAGCCTGTTCTGTTACATTCTAAACACATGTTGTAACCATCTTTTTTTTTTTGTAGTTTTCTGCTTCAATACTATTGTGGCTGGACATAATATATAAAAAAAAAATTTTGATAATTTGTTTTGCCAAAATATTCAGATACCCAGATATTACTCTAGCTCATACAAAGAAGGAATTAAACTTTTTTATCTTAGAGAACACTAACCCCAAACTTTCCTGTATTTTGTTTTTCTTTTTTGTCATTTCCTGTTTATTTTTGGTGTATTCATTACTTCGCAGTTCTTCTATAGAGATATATTTATGGAAGATACATCACTATAACTAAAATAAATAAATTACAAAGAGAGGTGTATGTTTCTGTTAGAATCCGTAAAGGTGTATGTTTTAAGGCTTAAAAATAGTAGTAAAACGATAATATTAACTAAATATGTGTATTTCTTTTTGAAAAGAACTATAGACAATTTTTTTAAAAAAAGTTAACATAATTTTTTATCGTTCTACTACTGTTTTTTACTTATAACACATAAGCTTTACGGATTTTACCAGAAACCTACCCCTCTCTTTATAAACGTTTACAACTAACGGCTACGCACCTATAGGACTCTATAAATGTACAGTGTGTTTTTTTATGAGAAAATTTTTGAAAGCAATTTTACTCCACTTATAGTTATCAGAATTTAATGATTAATGGCTTATTTTCTTCGTTTTTTAAGGCAATTAATAGAACATTAAAAAAATATTACAGTTTTTGCTAAAAAAGTACAGTAAAATGTAAAATTCAAAACTTAGGTGTCAACATCTAAAATGGGTTCAGCGCATTTTTCTTATGTTCAAATCTTCTACCCTTTGCAAGAAAAAAATTGGATTTTCAGTAGTCGACTTTGGGGGGCCAGTACTCCCTCCCTGGTTGAGATATGACCTGCAAACTTTGATACATTCTAGTACATGTATCTGTAGCTCTAGATCTCAACTTTGAAGCGTTTTGCAGCCATTCTTGCAAAAGGTAGAAGATTTGAACATTAGAAAAATGCGCTATAACCATTTTTAGATGTTGACATCTAAGTTTTGAATTTTACATTTTACTGTACTTTTTTAACAAAAACTGTAATATTTTTTTAATGTTCTATTAATTGCCTTAAAAAACGAAGAAAATAAGCCATTAATCATTAAATTCTGATAATTATAAGTGGGGTAAAATTGCTTTCAAAAAAGTTCTCATAAAAAAAACACACTGTATAATTGACCTACGGACTACCATTTTGACATTGCCATAAAGTTGCTTTGATGTTAAAAAAATCCATATATTTTCGCTATAATAGAATTCATGATTTTTTGGGATTTTTTATTCAAGTACCTAATCCTTGTTTTTTTTGTAAACTTATTTCCTAAATATCTGACGGCATTTTCAATTATAAACTTTGCAGAAAAAACTTAAGGATGAGTGTTTATACATTCAGGGAAAATATTTTATTAAAAATATTATTTTCAGGTCGTCGGGGGGATGGGTTAACATACCCTATAAAATAGCCAAAAACCTAGAAGAAAACAATACACAGTTTTCTATAAAAAAAAATATGATAAAAAGATCGTCCTTAGTATCTTGCTGAAAACATTCCATTAAATTTAGATTGATAGCAGAATCTATTTAAAAACACATAAACTTTTTTTGGAATGATTGAAGAAACATTCTACCTAACTATCATCTGTCTGTGAGTAAAAGTTATTCGTAATTTCTTGAAAATGAAAATAACTTTTAACAACTTTTTAAAACATATTTCTTTCTTTTCTTTTGATTGTTTTAGTTACATGTAGGTAACTAGTGGATATACCAAGGCCTCTAGGGGCTTAGTCTCAAAACACTTTTCAGTATTTTGTATTTGAAAAAAGAAATGAAACCCGCACTAGAAGAATCCTAAAATTGTGGAATTCTTAGTCTAGCCGGTTACAAGATATTGCGTTCATAAAGACACACATAAACTTTTGTATTACAGGACAACAATAGTAATAAAAAATAATTACAGTTGAATTAAAAGCATATTTAACAGTTGCTACGCATCATAATGGCATCTTTTGTTTTCGAACAATAAAGACCTTTTCAATATACGATTATGACTGAAAGGAAATCATTTTTATGAAGTGACAACCACTTACAGTAGACAATATAAAAAACATAAAAAAATATGTTTTTATTGTATATATATATCCTAAGATAAAAAATAGAATGTCTATACATCTATGACTGCCTGACCCTTAAGATCTGTAAACGGCTCATTACATTCTATTTTAAATAGGTAATTAGATTAACCTTACATGATTAGTCATGAAATTTAGTAACATGCAGGTAGGGAGAAGAAATTAAACTGTAAATTGAAATGACCCAAAGTTTTATTAACACATTCCTCTCATTTAATGGCTTAAAAACATTGGGGACTTTTATTAGATATTGATTGAGATAAACAAACTAGCAGTGCAGTGCCTAAACTTTTTAACAAATAATATAATGTACAGTATGAACGATTTTGTTTATCAAAACATCATTTTATTCTCAATTGTATTATCACTGAGTATTTGGCTTTAGTTGATATTTTTACTTTAATTTAAAATGTTAATGAGTTAAGAACTATTATTTCATAACTTATGATTTTAACCAAGTTTTGACAATTTAATGCTTAACTTGAACTAATAAAAGAAATATCTTTAACGCTCTTTATTGTCTCCATTATATTGTCTATGGCTTGTAATAAAATAAAATATGAATTGTCTATATTACATTTTGCTTTTCAATGAGGGATATTTCATCTGAAGAAGAATTCTACCTTTCAGAATTAACCTAACCTAATGAATAAAAACTCCCCCTCCCCTTCAATTTATTTTAAATAATAAGAGGACAAAACTTTGTATAAATAGCCAAGAAAAAATGTTTTCTAAGACTGTATATCCTATTTATATTTTATATTATCTTGACAAAGCAAGTAATAATGGAAAAGATTGCAAGCAAAGCCCATCTTACAGAAATATAGGGATAGATAAATGGAAAAATAATATTATTTCATCAAAAAAGAAAGAATATGGTATTCATAAAAAGAAAAATAAACAGATTTTTTATTTGGGGGGGGGGGGGGGGTGGGCAAACTAATCTTTTATCATCCTATCCGTCTTTCCCTGTTATCATCTGATAAAAAAAGTTTGCAATATCTAAAAAATCTGAAATTGGAAATTTAATATTTTCATTCTCTACAAAGATTTGATTAGGTTAGGTTAAAATATGTCAAGTTATCCTTTGTTTTGGGGTAGAACTTAAAGAAGGCATAAAAGATATCAAAATCCATGATAAATAGAGGGATTTATATTGGAGGTGAAATAGGGGGTCCAATTAAATCGTGTAGGGTGTTAAAAAATGAAGATTGCCAACTTAGAATACAAATGATTTCTTCAGCTTTTTTGATCCATATGTCACATGAAACTTGATAGATAGATGGATGGATTATTCAATAGATAGATAAATTGATAGATAGATGAATAGATTATTGATGAAAAAAATAGTGTATTGATACATAAACTATAGGTGAATGGCTTAATAAATGGGTAAATAAATGAACTAATAAACAAAAAAGATACTTAATGATTAATATATGAGTGAATAGAAGTATAAATGAATACAGAGATTTATATATAAATGGATTACTAAATGATATTTAATGGGGCTGGTTGAATGTCTTTGATTTATGCCTCCCAAGCCCCTCCCCCCAACCCCCAAGCACACTTAAATAGCATAAAACCGTTTTTTTGATGAAGTCCTAGATTTATGAAGAAATAAAATCTTTGAAATTTTAAAATAAAATTTTTAAAAATCTTAATCTAAATATATTTTGCAGGAGTATCTGGGAGGACTCACTATGGAGCGCCAGTTTTATGGAAAGGTTAGTCCTTTTTTATTGTTGGAGCTACTCTATAAATACAGTTGTCTTCCATATACATATATCAAATTATATTTCGTGGTAATTTTTCTGACCTTTGTGTTTGAATATTTTTAGGGAGATAATATTCTAGGATCGATTTATCTCCATCAGTATAGATATAAAGCTTTCCAGGCCCTATGAAAAGCTACACTGTAAAGGAGAATCATATCGGTTCAGTGGTTAGCGAAATCATTCAGTAAAAACAGACAGACAACACAAATCATGTTACTTTTATAAGGACTAGCGGCTACGCCCCTAGAGGCCTCTAGTGGCACTTTAAATGTTTTTGTTTGTTAAAGTTAATTTTTTATGTACGATACCTCTTTATTTGACGTTGAAGTCTCCCCTAAATTTTAAAAAAATTCGATTTTTTTGTCATTTCTCTTGGGAGGGTGGTGGTACCCTCCCCCAAAATAGTTTTAAACCTTCCCGGGACTTATGAGAAGCTACCCTGTTAAGGAGAACCCGATCGGTTTAGCGGTTAGCGAGATCCTTTGGTACAAACACACAGACAAACACACAAACACACAGACATCCTGTTACTTTAGTAAAAGGATTATAAGGATAATAGAATTGCTGAATTTTAATTGTTTCAAAATGGGGAGGAGGAGTTTCTGTGTCCGACAAGACACTTTGAGGAAGACTGCTAGAAAACTCATAACCCTTTTCATAAACTCAGCTTTGATTACCATCCTCTATTATTCTTTATATATTAATAATTTATCTGTCTGACATTGTTGTTTATAGTTGACTAAACAATAATCCTTTCTAATCAATAAGTAAAAAGAAATCATACAGAAAATTGTTTTGGCTTATTGTTATCCAAGATTTTTAAGAAGCTTTTATAAACTTTGTTTTCAGGAAAAGATTCTCTTGTAATTTTTAAGTTCAAAACTGGGTTGGGGAATGTATTAATTATGCTCGCAAAAAATTTTAACCGACAAAAGAAGGCCTACAAATAATCTGGAATAGTCATTATTCAATAATTTACAATTATCTCGCAGTGCACATAAATGCGCGGATAAGACTTTTTTTAAGCGTCTTTTCTTCAGTGAAGCTTTCGCTGTGCATTATTGAATCTTGGTCATTCTAGTTTATTTGTAGACCTTCTTATGGCGCTTAACACAGTGTGCGAGCATGGCGATGAGCTGTTTGTCAGCCTTTAAAGTTCATAGATTTTTGTAGATAATCGTTTTCAGGAACATTTATCATGAACTGCACTAGATCCTAATTTTCTTGTATTTACAATCCAATCTAAGCCTTTTATAAAGAAAATTTGAAATCAAAGCTTTTCAAATATAGATTTTCTTTTTGTGTGTACTAATCCCAAAGTATCATAGTAACTTTTTCTTATTTGTTGCCCTAACAACATATGGGACTTTGATTGAATTTTTATTGGTTGGTTCATTTAGTTAAGTGTCCAAACGTTTAAACAACTAATTTAAATCTAAAGAAGAGGTAATTTTGTGCATCATCATTTATGATATACATCAATTTATCGGCTAGTGTCTTATCCCTTTGGATCCTTGGGTAAGATGTAAGAAACCAAATCTTGTTTCATCTTTTCTTCCTTTCAAGAATATTGAAATACCAACTACTAGGTTGCATATACAGGTAGGGTCAGAACGGAATTGCACTGATAATAACCTTCCTTAAAAAGCACGCTTTCTGGGTGAAAACTACCAATGTTTTTCTCCGTATCGTTTATTATGCTAAACCATCATATTGACAAGGAAAAGTTTAACTTCGCAGCATATAAGTCAAACATCTTAAGCTTGGGTATCCAAAACTTTACATTACATAGACAGCCAATCCGTTGACGAGCAGGGATAGTGCAATGAAATTTGAAAAGATCATGTCCGCAGACAAAAAGAAACATTGCCTTGGCATTATATACTTGCTGACATTGACAATTTTAACCGAAGGAAAAGTAAATGAAAAATAGTTTTTCTAAAAATAAGATACTCCTATGGGTTTTATTTATGGATTTATTATTGCTTAAATCTTACACTAGATAATAATGTACTCTAATTAAATTAAACTTGTAGCTGGCTAAAATAACGAACCCTTCATTATCCCCTCACCTGAATGAACAAACTGACAAATAAATTATATACATTTTAGCAAACAAAATGTACAAAAATTTTCCCCTGTTATAATATATTCTATAATCATTGTTATAATAATTGTATATAATAACCTGCCTTAATATATCAACTTGATTAACACGGATGCTTTGAATTAAACATCTCTAAAGACATAACCTTATAGCATAATTACAAAATAGTCTCAAGGCAACAAAAGTAGAAATTGTATTGTAATACCCTGTTTTATAAAATCCAAGAATTCTGTCAAATATTGAAATTCTAAGAGAGATGCACATAGAA
The DNA here is from genome assembly GCF_053477335.1 of Acartia tonsa. Lineage (NCBI taxonomy): Eukaryota > Metazoa > Arthropoda > Copepoda > Calanoida > Acartiidae > Acartia > Acartia tonsa. Next base: position 12,406,923 of record NC_137271.1, on the reverse strand, counting down.
TTATAATTCAAAGGAATACAGTAGAATAAAAGGATAATATATTAGGACAATGATTTTTTTTGACAAGCCTATTAGGACAAATATTATTTATTTCAAATCAAAAGATGTTACAATTTATTTGACTTTTGGTTTTGTACACAACATTTAGGTGATACGGTGTTGTACCCTGCCATCTAAGGGGAAAAGACAATGGCCGATGAATTTATGTACATAACAAATGAGGATGCACAAAATTACCTTTTCTGCAGCTTCGCTACTAAAAAACATAAAAATAATTTTACACCTTCGGTCAGTTGAATTTGAATTGTCGAATGTGTACACAGTTTTCTCAGTGTTTCCTCATCCTATCTCAATATTCCCTACTAGCTTTCAAACTTGCAAAAAAAATCAGATTTTAAATATATAATTAATTTTTCCAATTTAGATTTTTTTTTGAAGTTTAAAGCTTTTTTATCTAGTAGTAAATATTGAGATAGGATGAGGAAACACCGAGAAAAATGTGTACACATTTGGCAATTAAAATTTAACTGACCACACCTTTAGGTTTTAATTGTCCTAATTTACCCTTTTTTTATATTTTGTATACGCCTCTATAAAGCAGGAATCTTAAGGGATAAGATAATGGGCGATAATTTGGAGTTCATCTCCTTTGATTATAAACAAAATTACCTTGTCAGTTAATACAAGTATTAGATAAAAAGTTTGAACACTTCCAATTTTAGAAGCACCAAATCAAAGTTCAGTAAATAACCCAAAGTTTTTTTTAAATCAATGATTACGATAACAAGGTTATAAAACTTTGGGTACCAGTTCATTTCTAATGTCACATGTCCCCCACTCCCTGACATAAAGCAAAGTGTAGGAGCAAATATATTAAATTATGTACATCCTGCTTTCATTTCAAGATTTTAAATTTACTTTTTAATTTTTAGCTTTTAGTTATATACAGCTAATTTCATCGATTCTAATTAAAAGATTCTAAATTAGATAAGATCATTTCAGGGTTTTAATGTACTTTTAGAGGGTGTTACGGTATTTCTACTGTCTTGAAAACTAGGTCAATCTAACTTGTCATTTTACATTACTTTAATATTGTATTTCATAGATCTCGGTTCATTCCCTCAAAGAACCCCCCTCTCCTTTTATTTTGAAACAATAAGGAAGGGATATAGTTAAATATTTCTCCTATGCCTAACCCCAGCGAAGAGCCCCAACCTAAAATAACCTGACCTGAAGTAAAAACCAGCATACAAAAATATTCTCATATTTCTAATTCATTTAAAGATAAGTAGGGTTGAGGGCTGGGAGGTGATTCTATGCTCGACAAGGCACTTTGAGTGAAACCACCATAATTTTAATAACTTTAATTTTAGTTGCATGATTAAAGTAAAATATTTGAGGGGGCACATTCTGTACCCACTGGGGTTGGACCCTGGTCCGACTATCAATTGGGACATAGAAATTCAGCTAATAGCGCCTGAAATATTAACAGAGCCAAGTCGCTTCAAAACACCAGAAAAAGATTTGCTTGCAGAAAAAAAGGTCCCAACCACTTGGGCCAGGTAGTTTTCTGGGTTATACATCAATTCTTACACATTTATTATTGCAGGAACAGGTCAATGGAAAGTTCTGTGCACGAGTCACTGGATGGTAGAAAGAAAGATATTATGGACAGGTAAAAAATCTTATTCAGAGAACAAAGCTATAAATGGTATGTGTGGTAGTTTCCCTTGAAGTTTCTTGCCGAGCACTGAAAACCCCGCCTCCGCCCCTCATCTTTGAAATAAATTTAAATTAATGGTAGTGTGTAGTTTTCCCTTGTTTGCATTTCACCTAAGGCTAGGTTTGGTTAGGCTATAATGGGTATAGGGTAGCCCTGCAGGGTTATAGAAATAGAAAAAAACTACCCCCCATTATCTTATTTTTATATTAATCTGGAAATAAAACGGGGCGGAGGCGTGGGGCGGTGTTTTTTGTTCATATAATATAAGACTTGTTATGTATGGTTTAAAAACTTTTTCAAGAACCTAGTAAAAGTGTCGGACTGATTATGACGTAAAAAAAATTAGCCAATGAGAGGCCACTATAAATTTTACCATTGGTCAATAATGGCCTCTTATTGGCAAATTTTTTTTACGTCATAATCAGTCCGACACTATTACTAGGTTCCTTTTTCAACTTTGAAATTTCTCTTACCTTTAAAGAATTTTAATTACTTTTAGATGTAATTTTTTAAAACCTTTTACACACTACTTATAAATCTCAAGTAAAAAATATAAATTTTCCAGTGATGATATCGAAAAGGAAGATGATTTAGAACGGTAAAAACAATATTGTAATTTTATGAATTGTTCCCTTTTGTTTTCTTAGATATGACCCTGTTATTTGATTTAACCCTAGACACATACATTATTACAGTTATTTAATATTAATATTTATTTAATCATATATTACTTTAAATTGGTTAAGAATTTAGATTTTTAAAATTTGAAGTAATTTAGGTATGTTACTTAGTTTTTATAGTTAACAAATAATGTAAAATGAGTGTTAATGAAATAATAGGATGTTTGTCTATCTGTTTTATATTAGTCCAAAAATCACCCTAAAAATGTCTTATTTTTTAGTTAATGAAAAAATTAAATAAAGAATAACCACACTCTAATAATGTTTCTCGTCTGAATAAAACAACAATATTGAAGCAAGGATCAAAGTCAATAGTAACAAAAATCAATTGAAAATAATCAACATTATGTTTACATTTGACATGTCTTTAAACACTATTATGTAGCTACGCTACTAAAAATTAAAAATGTAGATACATTAAGTTTTAATATTGTATACAATGTTTTATCCCTATCTCGTATGTTGTTAAATTTATGAGGTTAGTTTGACCATCTCCTCCTGGGACAAGGGATACTACTTCTGAAGAAAAATAGTTCTTATCACATTGTATTGTAGACAGTGTTCTGCGGATATTAAAATGAAAAATTGTATTACTAAAACTTTTTTTGTTAGATCCGAGTTGCTTAAGGCCCAGGCTAACAAAACTTGTATTAATTATATGATTTTTATGATTATATGATTATTCGTAGAAAATTGTCTGTAATACGATGCTAAGCAGCAGATTATCCCTTGTTCCAATTCTATCTCTCTAGACAAAAGGTGGCCATACAATGTGTTACAGGAATAATATATTCGTGTGCAAGCAATTAAAAAAGATTGTGACACTTTACCCCAATTATTTCTTTCTATATAGAGGAAAATATATAAACAAAATTATTGGTTAAATAAAGTTATGCATGGTGTTTTTATAACCCTTTTGAATTTTCATTTTTTTAAACCCAGCTATAGAACCCTTTAGATAGATAAACATCATAATAGTTAAAATATGATGATTGCATATACTATATGAAATGGTAGTAGATAGGTAGGAAGAGAGGGGACAATGGATCTAAAATTCATATTTCTGACAGTCTTGGACTTTGGGTAACAGAAAACATGCAACTTTCATTATTTTGGCAAATTTCAAAGACTTTTGGTACCAGCGCAAAGAATGCCGCTAAAACAATTATTCCCAAAGCAGACGACTCCTACTGAACTAACCAATACAAATACTAGCAGACTATTTAAAAAAAATCAAAACAAGTTTATTTTGGTTTTTAAAAAAAATAGTTTTTTCTAAGAATGGGTGGGATAAACCAGAAATTCTACTGTGATACTTCTGTAACTATCCATACTAATCAACCCCTTGTCAAATATGAAAACAAACCCTAATTATGGTATTATTTTGTAAGAATCTGCCAGTACTAAGGTCTTACCTTTTATGATAAATTACAGACTATTCACAGGAAAATAAGACAGGATAACCTAATGTTAAATACTTTTCTCGTATTCATTCGAATCCGGTGGATAGGAACCGGTTCTCATCCATACGAAAAAACTTCGTCACCTCGGGGCTAAAAAAACTAGTTTTAATCTCATAATTGTACATTCTATATCCGCGGAAAGCCGTTTATAATACGATGCGAGAAATAACTATTCTTTCAGTGTTTAATATTTTTTTATTATACAAATCTAATAAAGATTCCTATATCTAAATTTTTGGAATTTTCCAGATATATCTGGCTTTAAAGATATTGAGTTAGAAACTCTAAAATTGAATCAATTGCCCATTGTCCCCTCCCTTACTCCCTGGGTAGTAGATATTTTGTCAAGTGCAGGTTTCAAGTCTAGTTAAGTAAATCCGACAACCACCGAACCAACCATATGCTTTAAGCGATTAACATTTTTTTGAAAATTAATTGTTAATTTTCTTCATATGATTTAACAGATTAATTGTATAAACACTTAAAACTATATACAGTCATAAATAAGCCTCTCTTCTTTGGGAGAAAAAAATAGAAACTTAGTAAGAGAATAGAAAAAAAACTTTTTAAACAAACTAAAAACTAGGGTTGGGCCGGATACTTTTTTGGCCAGATACCGGATATCCGGCTGATTTCTAATGCCAGATATCCGGCCTGATATCTGGCAAACGTTCGATATCCGGCAATATACCGGATATCCGACCGGATAACCGGATATCCCTGCGTCAAAAATTAGCCGGATATCATGTAACCGGATAGTTTTAATATCCGGTATTAATTAAAATGACCGAATAACCGGCCAGACCGGATATCCGGCCCAACCCTACTAAAAACTATGTTAGCCATGGAGACAGAGATAAGTCAATATTATAAAATGAAATTCAAGAATGTTTTGTAAAGTATTTATGGGACCTACAAAAAAATAGTTTTCTCTTTAAAAAAATATTGACCTACCTCTGTTTGTCGGGTGTAAATACAGCACAATGGAATACAGAATAATCTTAGAAACTTATTAAACTTGGTTTTAAAGTAGTACATCTTTTATCCTTGTATAAAGGTAATAGGTCTTCTTTCTGTCTGTCTTTTTATTTTGCAGAATGAACTAGCCGCTGAACCTCCACTTTCATTTTCGTTTTTAAGCAAAGTTTTTTCTCTGAGGTTTTATTTTTTAAAAGTTATAGGTATCTTCTCATAAGCTTTTTAAAAAACCTACGATAAACTGATCTAAAAAAGCTTCACTGTGTAAAGGAAAACGAAACCAGTTGAGCGGTATGTGAGATCATTTTCAATATACAGACACACGTAGAAAGAATTTCTGATACTTTTTATCACAGTTCCTGATAGCTAACTCTGGCCGACTGTTGGTTTGACTTGTTGGAAATATCCTAAATATTAGGAAACTGCGGTTTTTGCATATGAGTTGTATAAATTATTTAGCTGATAGGATAAAAATGTTTATATAAATGGCTGTAAAAAAAAACACAGACCAACTAAAGAATGTTGTTTTAATGACAGATGCAGAAAACAGATGTCAATGCAGTTGCATTTTTGGCTCTTCTTGCCAATATAAAAACTCTGCAAATATGAGAATATGCGGAAATGATAGTGCACCCCAGTAACATTTATCCTTTGTTTCATAATCTTCATAATTTGACAAAGAATTTGCGAATTTTGCCAAGGTTAAAAATTGTGCAATAACTTACTACTGCAATCTTAGCACTTGAATAAAAGGGTATAATTTATCTATTTTTAGCAGCGAAGAAACTCTACAATTCTAAGTATCTGTCTGATATTTGATAGTTTCGATTGAAAAGGGTCTGTCTGTCTGTCCTTCCGTACGTACGTAATGGTTAGCTCTTATCATTAATTTAGCCAATTTAGAATTATCATATTGACATCATACTTTGCAAGATGATTCCTGTAACAGAGAGATACTTTTTTTAGAAAACGTAACAACTCTATATATTCGTTATCAGACATTTCGTACGTCCAGTTAGATTATTTTACATTTTTTGACAACATTTTTGTATGATATCTTTGTTTAGAATAATGATTTCTTGAACAACACAGTACAATATTATAAGATAAACATCTCCGTAATCAAGTTCTAAAAATGTAATTATACCCTTAAACAGTACACTGTGTATAAGTATATTTTCAATCACATTTATATGCAATTTTGTTTAGACTTTTAAAAAAGAGACTAATTTTAGAGCTAATATGGATGTTCTTGTTAAGTAAAATTTTCAAGTTTTGTAAAATTGAGAACTATCCATGTTTTAGCATTTATTGAGGTTTTACACAAATTAAACATTTTCTAGAGTTATTTTGAATAAACAGGGAGAGGGAATTTTGTTTTAGGAAAATGATTTCTAAAACTTTTCTTTTAATTATGAGTATTATTGCCTTTCACATATTTAATCATCTATGATACAAAGTAGAATGATGTCTGTCCGTCTGTTCCCTAAGATCTCGGTAACCACTGAACCAATCGGATTCTACTCTTCAGGGAATATACCTACTGGTCCTGTGGGGGTTTTAGGCTATTTTAGCTTCGTGGGTAATAAAAGATGTAAGTATGCCTCTTGGGGCAAAGCCCCTAGAGGCTAGGGGCACAGCAAACCGTAATATAGTAACAGAAATATGAACATTATTCATACATAAAAGAGATAGAATGTCTATGTGTCTGTCGGTTTGAACCAAAAGATCTTGCTAACTGCTAGTTTTAACCATCCAATCATAAAATTAATGATTGTTAGGAAGCCCTTAACTGCCATTTTACAACATATTTAGAAAACTTGTATTTATCCATTCTATTCTTTACAATCTTGATTCAACATTTTATCTAAATTACTTTTTTTCTCTCAGTTCAAAAAACGAAGACAAATGTTAGGAAAAATGTTGAATATTTTTGTTTCTAACCAGCTTTCTAAGCATACAAAAAGAAATGTTGGAGGTTTCGTAATTTCTATGAATTGATTCTTGACTATTGAACAAATAGTCTGTAATTCCATATAGGGGCCTTTATAATTTTGACTTGATAATGGGTGCAAGTTAATATTGACCTTTAAGAAAGGCCTGTGAAAAAAATGTGGACAATTGATCCGAGTACAGGAAAGTGCTTGTAAGCTGGAGTTATCCCCCGTCCCAGGACTAATGTACTTTATTATGAGCTTTAATGCTACAATTAAAATGTAATAAAATTGTTATATAAACAAAAGTTTTTTGATAATATTATAGGTTTAGAAGATTTAAAAACTTACAAGGCAAAATTTAAATTCAAATTAGAGTTTACAGTAAATAAAATAAAAATAATTATTAATTTTATGTAACTGTGTTAATTATACATTTTACAAAAATAATAATTTAATTTAGTACACCTAGCGTCAAAAATGTTAACTACACAATGTACAAAATTATATTTTGTATTGTTTTATACTCTGTATCCTTCAGGATTAATTAATTTTGTTTAAAATGTTGTTAAATATTCCCTGCCTTTGTTAGAATTATCATTTATCAGTGATAACTATAAATAAAGTGTTTTGAAAGTAAATTGTTATGAATAATGGATTTATTATTACTTGGATCTTAAACCAGATTTTCATGTACTCTTACAAAGTAGAACACGCTGCAGGCTAAACTAATGATTCATCCCTTCCCCTCTCTTTGCCACATCTCCTCTCTTCCTACAGGATGAACAAATTGACCAATAAATTAGAGTAGAAATAGAAACCTAAATTGACGACATTTTTTCCCTTGTCATAATATCCATTGATATATTCTACATCCATTATTAAAACAGATTCCTTTACAATTATTATTCGATTGTAATATTGTTTATATTTTTAGGTCATTCAGTGAGAAATCTACACAAAATCAAGGTAAAATAACTTTTTTTTTGCCTCAAACAATTGGATGACAGACACCCAGTAGACTAACAATTATCTAATTATAGAAGTAGCAATCTTATTTGTTTGAAGCAAAGGATCACGATAATCGCTAAACGGATGTGAGGCTTCTTATACGTCCAGGAAAAGTTTTTGGGTAAGGTATCTCCACTCTCCCATTAAAAGATGACCCCACACCAAAAATTTCCCCCCCTTCTCTTTTCGAAACTCAAATTGAAAATAAGAGCATATTTGCAAGTTAATCTTAAAAAGTACAAATTATGTACTGTACAAAGTCGGCTGTATTTATCCTCCATGAGCCTATCACTGTATCCTAAAATGATAATACCAAAGTTCTTTTTGTCAATGTTTTCCTATTTCCTTTGTTTGTAACTTTGTTGTCCTTGTCCATTTTCCTTTACTTTGAATTAGATTGCCATACGTTTACAAACTGTCTTGAATGAACACAAATTCTGTTACCAGAGAGTAGTAATCTCAAGGCAAAAGACAATGGACGACAAATTTATGTTTATGCACAATGATGCTAAGCTAATTTTCTCCTTCGGTGGATGAAAATTATTGGTTAAAATTTTAGATACGTCTAGTTTTAATCGGCCAATAAGAATAAATTAAAATATCTAATGTTAAACTTACTTTAAAATTTTGGTATCAGTATAATTTATTGTCCTATTAACCCTCCGTCCTAGTATAAAATAGGAAAATTTAATTAGCCTTTCATTACACCACTTGAAAACAATAAGTATCGCTACTAAGCTCCTTCCTTAGTAAACAATAAAAGTGTTAGGGACCTAAAGTCAATGGCCAAAAAATTTATCTATATCTCCAATGATGATACCTAAAATAACCCTTCTGTAGATTGCAATTAGTGGTTGGAACGTTTGAACACTTAACTTAACGAACCGAAATAAAATTAAGTTCCTTTCGTAGCTTGTCAACGAATAAGAAATCATAAAACTTCCTTCCCTGGTTTATGGTTTTTGATGAGCCTCTAGCATCTAGGGGTTGTGTATTTTGCAATAAACTATAATTTCTTTATATAACCCATGTTCCAATTCTCCAACACTTTTTATATTTTACCAATAATTACTTTACTAAAGGGATATACCTTCTGTTAAAGAATAACAACTACACATTGATTATCAGCCATCAGACAATTTTTTGGTTATTTTCTTCATTGATAACAATTACAGACAAAAAGTATTGCATCTGTCTTAACTTCTACATTTTCACTGGATCAGAACGGCTTCTAAGCCATAATGAAAATCACTAATTGTCTAAGTAATATAGAGAAATAAAAAAAAACTGATTCAATCCCAGCCTGGCCACCAAAGTTGAATAAACTTATCCTTTTTACATTTTAATCTCCGCGAAAAAATGTTAATACTACAATGCAATAAAATAAAACTCTTAGTATTGCCACACTTTATAACTTTTTTGTAGAAAAAATGTCTAGCTTTACTTACCCTAGAAAGAGAGCAAAACCAATATTATTCCTGTTTTATATTTTTCTGATAATTACATTTAAAAGAGGAATTTTAGGTTGAACTTATTCCATTACCCTTTATCTTTTAGCATTAAGACTTTAGAATTTTGGCAATTTCCCTCAAAGTGTCTTGTCGAGAACTGAATTCCCAACAACCTTATTTATTAAGATAAATTAAAAATAGGGTAGGGGTTAGTTTATCATTTGTTTGTTTTATGTTTGGTAAGTTTAGGTTTAATTGGGTACTCGGTAGCCCCGTAAGCCTGTAGGGTTAGAGCAACGCAGATATAGACCTCGTAAGATAAGGGGATTCCCAGCAAGGGTTAGATATAGAAAAAAACTAACCCTACCCCCCCCCCCCCTTATTTACAATTTATTTCGAAAAATTAAGGGGGATCAAGTGCTCGACAGGCACTTTGAGAGAAAACACCATTGAGTGTAAATATCTACTCTCTTTTGTTTACATTTTTCTAATTTCTATTATTGTTTTCTGTATGGATTCGAAACCGATTAATATCCGCTGGATAAGAACAGGTTGTCAGATATACCTAAAAATCATGTATTACATGTTATTAAAGACAATTTTTCACGAATATTAAAATAAAAATCAAAGAATTTATACCAGTTTTGTAAGCCTGGGAGCCTGGGTCTTTGATCTATCGGGGTTAACAAAACTGGTTTTAAACTTGTAATCTTTCATTTTAATATATGCGGAAAGCTGTCTTTAATACGCTGCAATAAATAACTATTTCAGATGCGAGTGAGAATTTGCTGCTGGATGATAATTATGATGAACATATTCCAGCTTTAGATGAAGATAGTCTCTTCTCACCAGTCAGGTAGTAGGCAATATATATAGTAGCTTTAGATGAAGATAGTCTCTTCTCACCAGTCAGGTAGTAGGCAATATATATAGTAGCTTTAGATGAAGATAGTCTCTTCTCACCAGTCAGGTAGTAGGCAATATATATAGTAGCTTTAGATGAAGATAGTCTCTTCTCACCAGTCAGGTAGTAGTATAGTACATCTAGGTGATCAAGCTGGCTCCTAAAATCCGCCAAACTTAAAAAGAAAATCCAAACTGATAAACCCTTTGTTTATATTTATGTAAGATTCGTTTCAATAACATGAAGCAAAGCTTTTGTCTTAACCTCTTTTCGAGGAAGCTTTGTGTTTATCAAGTGCAAAATTAATTCCTTATCATTAATCCTAGAATTAAGCGCAAATGTCGTCTTTTTTGACTTTCCCTTCATAAAGTGACGCAGCATGGATTGTTTATATGCGCCCACGTTTTTCACTTTTGAATGAGACATGTGTGTGTGAAGATTTCGGAGAACAAAATTGGGCCTATCATTGGTCTCATTGTGTGTGAACGACCCTAGTATATCAGGGATTTGAAACCATAAGAGCTTCAGGTAGAATTTGTTAATTTTATAAGGAAGAATGGTGTATAGGACGATTATATGTAGTTTTTAAAAGGCTTTAGCCAGCTAAGCATGAACTTAATTATGATTAATATATGTTTTAGTGATTTTTATGTGCCTTTATTTTTGCATTTAACAATGATTTATTAAACCAAATAATTTTCCTTTAAAGCCAAAGTTTCCAAAGATTTTTTACCGTAGAGAAAAATGATTTTTAAAAAGCAAATAAGATTACGTGGTTATAAATAACTGGAATTATGAACTAATTGATATTGTAATTTCAGGTCTTTGAAATAATTTCATCAATAAATCTATATTCAAACCTGCTGTTGAAACTTGATGGTTCCTGGTATTGGGGGTTTGTATGTTCGCCAACTGATCTCGTGAACTTCCCGCTAATTCGGAAGTCAAGCTCAACCAAAGTGTCATGGTTGAGACAATTTCAAAGTATCTGATGAATAGGCGTTAGCATTCATCAAGAGATCAATAGCATCTAGATTATTGATGCAAAAAAGAAAGAGCTGCACAAGCAATTTCAAAGGACTTGAAGTTTAGGCGTTAGCAAATTTCAATAGCCTGATGTTTGAAGGAGCTGCACAAGCAATTTCAAATGATTGGAGTTTGAAGGAGCTGCACAAGCGAATTTCAAAGAAGTGAAGGTTGAAGTTTAGGCATTAGCAAATTTCAAATAACCTGATGGTTGAAGGAGCTGCACAAGCAACTTCAAATGGTTCTGAAGAATAGGCATTAGCATTCTTCAAAGAATCTGAAGAATAGGCGTTAGCATTCTTCAATAAATCAATAGCATATAGTGTATTGATGCAAAAAACATTGACAATTTTTCTGTGAAATAATTACCTAGTGAATCAATATGGTGCTCACTAAAAAGCAGAAAATTGAGCGAGCTATCGCTATTGGCAATGAAAGGCTAGAGGTGTTTGACGAACAGATAAAAGTGTTTTATGAAAATCTAAAAGCCTGCCAAAGTTTTAGTTCATGTGAAAATGTGAATTTAAAATCAATTCGTGACATTTTTAGTGAGGTCAAGGGCCAATCTGACCTAATAAAAAGTCTAAAATCTGCCGTGGAGACTAGTGAGATGCGCAAGTTCAAGCGTGATTTGGATGAAGCTAGTGAACAGAAAACTGTTGCAGATAAAGTTTATGCGTCGTTGGAACAGTGTACGAAAATTCTGCACTGGCTTGACAATGATTCAGACGACGTGAGGTCGAGCACTGTCGCCAGGAACCTCGACGTCGTTGAGAAGGTGAGGATGGACATGGGAGTGCTTAAAATTTCCATGGAGTTGCGCCAAGAAGTACGTGATATGTACCGAAGGCTTAGAGAGATGGAACGTCGTTCATCTAACTCGGATAAGCTTGGTGTCTGTGGCACCAATTATTACGACAGTTATCATAGTCGTATGTTGCATGAGGCTAGTGCTAGTGTGAATACAGTCTACAAATCAAGTTCTGCGCCTAGCACATGTACCTTCCTGCTGCAAATAGTTCCAGTTGTAGCACCTGGCGGCGGCGCCTGCCATGCCGCCGTCAGGTTTGATTCTGGTGCAAATCTATCACTTGTGTCTGAGAAGTTGTCCAGCAAGTTGAAGCTGAAATCTACCGGCAGATATACAAACATTTCTGTTGCTGACGGTAGTGAATCATCCTGCCGCAATGTGGTGTTCTATCTGAAGGACAGGGATGGTAATTTGAGAGAGTTTGAGGCAGCTGTTATGCCTAACCTCGGAGGTGGCAACGAGATGCGCTCGGTCCATCCGGAAACCGCCGCCGAAATATTTAAGATGCCCCCAGAAAGATTTACATATATTAGTGGAGGCTTAGATATCATCATTGGAAATACACATCCTGACGTGTTTCCATCAACCTACCAGAAAGTGGGCCAGTCTATGTTGTGGCGAACCATTTTTGGTAGTGGTTTTATCTGTACAAGTGCTGACTATGGAGCTGGTCAGCAGAAATCTGCATATAAAGCTGCCGTAGCGGTGGATAATGAACCGGTTGGTACTGCCGTAGCTGTTGATAATGAGCCGGTTGGTACTGCCGTAGCTGTTGATAATGAGCCGGTTGGGTCTGCCGTAGCTGCTATTGATAATGATGTTAGTTGTGCTGCAGTTATTCCTGATGATATTGGTAACGATACTGTAGCCGTTGAGAATATTGTTACGGCGGGTATTGAGCCGCTGAATGATTCGGTTCCAGCCGGACAAGAGCCGACGGGAGTTTCGGTTCCGGCTGGACAAGAGCCGATCAGAGTTTTGGTTCCAGCTGGACAAGAGCCGACGGGAGTTTCGGTTCCAGCTGGGCAAGAGCCAATAAGAAATTCGGTTCTGGCCGGACAAGAGCCGACGGGAGTTTCGGTTCCGGCCGGACAAAAGCCGGTAGATGATTCTAAGTTTTATGACAGTCACACTTTTATTACTTGCCCTGGTGCTGTCATGAATCAAGAATCGACTTGGCTGCTGCCAACCTTGCCGCCCGACACAGGGTAAGAGGCCTGCAAATGGCGGGTGGAAATATGGCGGGTGTTGCCGCCAGAAAGTCATTGAAAAATTTCAAAGCACACATATCTAATCTACAACATAAACTATTTATGTGAAAATGATCTTTAAAGAAAAAATATTACAAGTTATATATTAAGCTTGTGAAGGGAACCTAAAAAGGTTCTGCAAAGAATAAGTATTCATTGTTCAACTAATTTTATTGTTCATATTTAAGCACAAAAATTCTACAAAATTGTTTAGACTTTTAAAGCAGATTTTAAAAGATTTTGTTTCTTTAAGTATGATTTTGAAAAGCAAAAGTTTGTGTGTATCAACTACCATATGATTTTTGCAGATTTTTTTAGATTGAGAAAAATAGATTTTTTAAAATTATTTTTCGAGGTATTTTTTTCATGGTTCACGTTTGCTTAAAAAATGTTATTTCTCAGATTCTCATATGAGATAAAGCATTAAAGTAAAGAACACAACATGTAAAATTATTATGATAATGTTTAAAATATTTCTGATTATTATTTTAAAAAGATTATCGCAAAAAATCAAGATATTTGTTTTAATTTGTAAGCAAATAAAGTTTTTTTCTTTCACTCCGGAGGCAAGGATTCCTAATAATCCACGCGTAAAGATTTTTCTTCATTCCGAGAGCAGAGATTCGTAGTAATATATGTACCTAGCGACTTCGGACAATTTTAAACCTTGAGAAAGTATTTATAGCAATTATTTTCCTAGGTACATATATTTTCGTTCATGTTTAAATATAATCTCTATTTTCTATGAGATAAGCATTTATAATAATGAACACGATGTATGATATTATTAAATTATTGATTATTATTTATATGAATATCACAGAATTAATTTAAGATAAACTATGCATATTTTAAATTAACCTTTCCTTCATTTTTATCGCAGATATTAAAATAAAAGCAGTTGTTAAAAATTATGATCAACAATTGATTCTTATTTTATGGAAATTGAGATTTTTTTCAGTAAAAAAGCTACATTTTCATATGCCTATTTTTATGCCTAAAATAAGAATCAAATGAAATGCGATAAAATTTTATTCTATTTCATATGCTCAAATTTAATTTTATTGAGTTTAATTTCTTTTCAAAAGTACAATTCATTATAAAACTTACCTGAAAAGTTTGACAAAAAGGAATAAATGTGTCGAGGTTGCGTGATTCGATATTTATTCTAAGAAAAAATCAAGTATTTTTTTAGCAGATTTTTTTAAGATTATATATAAAACCCGCAGATATGGCTTAGTGGTTTAACGTCCGCTTATCTGTTGGGGAGGTGTCGGGTTCGAGTCCCCAGACCGCATCAATACTAAAGATGTAAAAATTAGTACCTACTGCTGCTCTTTCAGGCGTTAGAGATTTGGAGTAAGAGTAGGGGGGAAGCCTTAGCCCTAAATCAGGTATGCATGGGTGGTCCTTGGCATGGTGCACTAGTGATCGAAAAACGCTGTAAGGTCATAGGTTGATTGAAAAGTCCTTGTGGACTAGCATTGTGTAGTAGCTCACTAGTGTATTAGTGGCGTTTGTTAGTTCAACGACTTGGAGTCATGCTTGGATCCTAGGTTGCATTGAAAAGTCCCTAGGATTTGATGTGGCTTCAGTCATTACTGATACAGCGTCATGTTCATGCTTGGGTTGCATTAACTGTCGCAATAATACCGTGACCGAAAAATCACGAAACCTTAACTCTCCACCCATAAGGTTGAAGTGTAAATTACCCACAAGTCCTAATTAAAGTGCCAAGGAAATTGATGGGAAGGATGCAACTCGAATCCGCGTCATACCAAAGACGTTAAAAATAGTACCTACCTGCTCTGTTCGGCACAGGACATCAAAGAGTTAGAGTAGGGGGAATGCCTTGGCCCCAAACAGGCGCAACTCATTACCATGCACAGTTAGGATCTCCAGACAAAGATCGTGCAATCAAAGGGTTGGTTGTCTGTAATGTACTGTACCACGGGTATGAGGTGAAGGACCAAGAGTCTGGCCTTGAGTTGACAAGTTGACTGTTCAGTCCAGGTGCAACTCACCCACACGACATTAACATTAACATTAAGATTATATATGAATTTCAATCAAGTAAACATTTTTTATTCAGATCAAGGAATGATTGAAAATTCATATTTAAAGTCGCATATTTTTTTTACAAAGAAAAATTGGTATTTTTTCATAATTTCAATGAAAATTCTAACGAAGATATTATTATTTTGCTATTCTTTAAGTATTAAAAAGTTTTATTGTTGATTAAGATATTACAGTTCTTATTCATTAAGTTTGAAAAACTTTCTGCCCAAGGATTTTGAAACATTTTTTCTTACTACTCTTTTTGATGCTTAACAAATTTAGTTTAAAGTACCTATAAATCTTAATTTTCTTGTCTAAGATTTATTTCGTTTTATTTTACCATTATTGTTTACATTTCGACCTGATTTCGTAGGTACTTATTGATGTATTAATAATGATTTATTACCTATTGATTATGAAATGATTATTATTTAGTATAAGTTGTTATATTTACAACATCATGATTAATAGGATTATCCATTTTAGGATTTGTGTATGTGATCTTGTGATTGTCATGTGCATGGAATGTTGTATGGTACAAACCAATCCCCATCCTTCTATCCTAAAATGTGAGGTATTATGAGTCCTAGTGAGGAGTATAATATTGTGTATGCATTTCACGGGGTTTCATTTAGTTAGGAGCAAAATTGTCACGTTTTCGGGATGTGGCCATTCTC
The DNA here is from genome assembly GCF_053477335.1 of Acartia tonsa. Taxonomy (NCBI): domain Eukaryota; kingdom Metazoa; phylum Arthropoda; class Copepoda; order Calanoida; family Acartiidae; genus Acartia; species Acartia tonsa. Next base: position 12,390,957 of record NC_137271.1, on the reverse strand, counting down.
ATGTGATTATGGTGAGTTGAGTTTAGTGAGAAATGTTGCTAGTGCTCAGCGCAAAAAAACCTTGAATCTCGTTAAGGAAGTTAATTTGACTTTCAAACGGGGGGTGTGTCTTAACCTCTTTTCGAGGAAGCTTTGTGTTTATCAAGTGCAAAATTAATTCCTTATCATTAATCCTAGAATTAAGCGCAAATGTCGTCTTTTTTGACTTTCCCTTCATAAAGTGACGCAGCATGGATTGTTTATATGCGCCCACGTTTTTCACTTTTGAATGAGACATGTGTGTGTGAAGATTTCGGAGAACAAAATTGGGCCTATCATTGGTCTCATTGTGTGTGAACGACCCTAGTATATCAGGGATTTGAAACCATAAGAGCTTCAGGTAGAATTTGTTAATTTTATAAGGAAGAATGGTGTATAGGACGATTATATGTAGTTTTTAAAAGGCTTTAGCCAGCTAAGCATGAACTTAATTATGATTAATATATGTTTTAGTGATTTTTATGTGCCTTTATTTTTGCATTTAACAATGATTTATTAAACCAAATAATTTTCCTTTAAAGCCAAAGTTTCCAAAGATTTTTTACCGTAGAGAAAAATGATTTTTAAAAAGCAAATAAGATTACGTGGTTATAAATAACTGGAATTATGAACTAATTGATATTGTAATTTCAGGTCTTTGAAATAATTTCATCAATAAATCTATATTCAAACCTGCTGTTGAAACTTGATGGTTCCTGGTATTGGGGGTTTGTATGTTCGCCAACTGATCTCGTGAACTTCCCGCTAATTCGGAAGTCAAGCTCAACCAAAGTGTCATGGTTGAGACAGCTTTATCCAAAGAAATAAGACTATAGTTAGCTAATCTATTCAGTAAATAATCAATGATATAGCCTGTATTAACCCTTACAGATCGGGCCCCTATTCCCACCTTAATAGATCGGGGGGGGGGTCATATTGACCCCCCCCTCTATCTCGGCTTCTGTTACAGATAAAGACCTAAAATTTTTTTCTGGTGGTTCATGTGTATTTTTAGAGAAAATTACTTTTTCTAGTCATAGCAGTCAGGCCGCTCCTTAGCCGCTTTTTAGCGGCCAGCCGCTAAATTTTAAAACAGCTGTAGAGCGGCCAATTTTGCAGCTAGGATGGCCAAATTTTAGGACGAACTTTTATTTTTCATAACAAAAAAATTACTTTTTCTGATCATCGCCAAAAAACGGCAATTAACGGAAACCGCCATTTTCGGCGGTTACGGCGGTAAAACGGCGGTTGGCGACGCCAATTAATATTTTTATCTGTTTATTATTGCTCAAGGATTTACCAAAAAATTTATAGGTCTCTAGCTGTAATAGAAGCCACGATATTCATGATATATGTCTGTAGTAAAAGCCGGACAAAAATCGGTCATAAAGTCGGTCAGGGTGCGGTCAAACGGTCATAACACCACTTTGCTCATAAGGTCATTGATATCTCAGTATTCAACAAAAAAATTTTAGGTTTCTATCTTATATACAAAGTCATAATGTAGAAATTAAGAATTATTTAGAATTTATTTTAAATTTTGGTGCTACCCAACCGACTTTGACCGGACACCACGACCGACACAGACCAGATATCCTAATAAAATCAACTCTTGCCGACGTATAATTACTCAACTTAAAAAGTCATGAAGTCACAACTCTCTATCTTACCTACAAAAAAAATGACATTGAAAAAATAGAGGGGGGGGGGTCAATATGACCCCCCCCCCGATCTGTAAGGGTTAATATTGGTTGATTGAGAGAGTATTATCTATATTTATATTGACCAGTTCGTTTATTCAGTAGGATGGGAAGAGGGAGTTCGTTATTTTAGCCAGTTGCAAGGATCGTTTTATTAGAGAACATGATATTATTGTGTAAGATCCAAGCAATGATAAATCCATTGCAATTTTAAAATGATTTAGACCGCGTAGTGAGGCTAGCAGTGAGGGTGATGAGACTCAGGATGAGGCTGAGGATTTGTACACTAAGGAGGATAAACAGAGGATTCTTGAGGCGGGCAGGTACACATTACATTTTTCATGCATTTTTTGAAATAAGGCTTATAGTTTTCACTTCTTCCACCAATTAAAAAAATCATTGCTTTCTTGTCATTTTATAAAAAAAATATGATTTAATCCTTATAATAAAGCAGTTTGTTATTATGGTATATGACAATAGACAATTATTTGGTTTATAACCCAAATTCTGATAAAAAAATTATTGGTATAAAATCATGAACACTGCTAGTCGGACAATCAGTCATGTTCGATGTACAAAAATAGCTTTAAAAGTGCTTCCGTATTTCAAGTGCGGCCATTTTCGTTACACTTATGGAGTAGCTGTGCTTAATAAACTGTCGAAAAAAATAAAAATGTAAATATTATCTAACATGTTGAAATAAAATGTTTGTTACTCCCATGTTGACTAGGAAACATAATATTATGCAGTACACATAATACATAAAATTATGTTCATACTATGCACAAGAAAAACAAGGATGACAACATAAAAAATATTCATGGACATACATGGATTTTAAGGTCTTGTTTAAAGAAGTGCATCACACATATCATTATACCAAATGGTCGTTTAAGAATCCACATGCCAAATATAAAGTGAAAAGGCCAAAAATTCTAAATAGGAAAAAAAACATACTGACTTTCTGATAATAGTTTAGCTTACTAAATTGTACCTAATTAAGACAGAAAATATCATGCTAAGTTTGAAATTAAGAACAATTAAATAAGAGCTATCCGTTACCGACATACGAACTTACCCTTATTATAGAAAAGCTTTGTTTTTCAAAAGTTATGTTTTACTTATTACTTATGGTTAGGATGTAACAGTGTACTAACACTAAAATTTTATTTCCATTGCCTTTGAGTAAGGAAGTCAAATATCTTATTTTTGCAATTAGTCTATTTAAACCACGACGTGGGGGACATTAGACTGTAAATTATATTTGTCCCCAAAGTTCAATAAAACCAATTTCTTATTCATTGCATTGGGTTAAACAAACTGCTTCAAACTTTTTCATCAAAAATTCTAATAGGGTAATTGTGATTATCGTCATTTAAGGTGCATATTAATTCATTATATAATTTAAGTAAATAAGTTGGTGGTCCACTCGCTAATTAAAGGATTTTACCAGTAAGAAATTTTTAGAATTGAATTTTGCAATGCAGAGGAAACTACGCTTCAAGTATTCTGCAAAATGTGCAGTCATTACAGCAATATTTTAGTAGCAGAGATACTCTATGTGCAGTTATTACAGCAATATTTTAGTAGCACAGCTTCTATATGTGTAGTCATTACAGCAAATTACAGCAATATTTTAGTAGCGCAGCTTTTATATGTGCAGCCATTACAGCAATATTTTAGTAGCACAGCTTCTATATGTGCAGTCATTACAGCAATATTTTAGTAGCGAAGCTTCTACATCTGTCCGACTGTCCGACCATCTCTGAAAAGCACACAAGCTCAATACATAGCTTTCAATCACGTTTGGGAGTTGAAGGTTCGAATATCGGTCTAATTTTAAGGTCATAATTGTCTCCAGAGGTAATTGTCCAGGGAAATATTATAATATAAAGCCGGTTTTTGTCCGGTGAAAATAGAGCGGATTTGAGGATGGGATGCAAATTTTGTACTAAATGATACCATTAAAATTAACGAAGCTGCAATTACGAAAAGAGTAATATGAAGCAAAGTGATAAATATATCCAATTTTTCCAAGGTTTATACGTCATTTCTTCACTGTATAAAATGTACTTTTTAAAAGCGTAGCTTCTCTACATACATCATATTCTCATTACTTACGCTAAATATTGTTTTTTTTGAGAAAATTGGCGGTTGCTTTTTTATTTCAAAATTTTTGAGAGAAAAAAATATTTAATGCTTATTTGAGATAACGTTAAGTTAACTAAAGATAAAAAGATCCCCACAAGGAAAGTACCACGTTAAAATGATTAAAGTTCCCAGCAGGGGTTTATTTTTTTTCAAATTGAAAAAAAAGGGGAAATGAGTATTTTGGTCAATTTATGGTTATGAGTAAAAGCACCGGAAAATTAAAGTTTTCCAAAATTTTATTTTAGAATATTTTAGCTTTATTACATAAGTCATAAAGTTTTGTTACCGTCAGAGCAAAATTTCCAGGGAAGCAGCAATAGTTTCAAAACAGATAAATTATCAGAGAACCAAGAATATTGCAGTTAAAGATGAACTAGCAACGCATTAGGATCAAAATTATTTTTTTATTTAAATTGTTATAAAAACTATGATATTATAATATTCAAAGGTTTAATATTTTAATCACGTTTTCTTCCTTGACTAATGATTATGATTGAGGCAGAATAGTTTTTTTTTTCAGTTCAGTAATTCCTATCCCTGCATTTGATGCAAAAGGAAGTAAAAAGTTTGAGCTTTGATGCAAAGCTTACTCATGGATTTATTCTTAAATTGAAAGCTGAAACAATAACAGTGCAAAAAATGAAGAATTTCACATGAAATTATAAAATTTATGCCTTCAACTAACATTTAACTAAGTTACTTATGGTTATTGGCAGCTTTCCGCGGTTATTAAAATTAGAAATATAAGATTAAACCCAGTTTTGGTAGCCCAGAGTCCCGTGCTAACAAAACTGATTTTTATTTTAGTTTTCGTTGAAAATTGTCTGTAATACTATGCTATATATGATTCTTCAGTATGGATGAGGACCAGTTCTAATCCTGTGGTTATTAATTGACTTCAAAGCCATACTCGAAAACACATATTTTTTTTCTTTCAAACTAATCAAATGCTACTCAAAAGTCAAACTGCTTTTAATTTACCTTCACTTTCCCTCATTTTTTTCCTTTCCTGTTTTTTTAGTTGTTAACTTTTCTTAGACTAACATTTGTTTAAGAAGAATTTCAAGTTTAAACTTTGAAAATGTCAGGGATATATGCTTTTGTAAATTAAAGATTAATTTACATTAAACTTAATTTAGTCTAGGGGAATTGGTTTAGAGATAGGACAAACGTAAATGAATACATGTCCATTGATGATATACAAAATTATCATTCAACGTAATACCAGCAAAGCAAAATTCAATAAAGTCCCCAAAGTGTTAAACCGAACAAAAACGTATTATGAAACTTTAAGGGCTACTAGTGTAATAAACAGGCCAATGTCCCCTCCCCCCCCCCCTTCCTGAGGAAAAAAACTTAAAAGAACTCGTTAAATATGCAAATCAAACAGCTATTAGTAGATTTTGTTTCAGACGAAAAGTGACTTTTTGATTTAATTTAATTTAGGTAGACCACTCTTAATTAGTTATAAACCTTGTTGGAACCTCATACGAATCTTCCCTTAAAGAAGAGATGTGTCTGTTCAGCCATTAGCGAGATCTTTTGTAACGGACATAGAGGCTAACAGAAAGTCATTATGTTACGCTCATATCAATATGACCATAATATTTTTATGTTTATTGGAACTTTGTCTCTAATTTGACTATCCTTATATTCTTATAAAAAATTGTCTTCCCTTTAAACTTGATTAGTTTTATAACTAGACATTTTCAAACTCATCGATTTTCAAGTTTAAAAGATATATGCCATATAAAAACACAATTCATCATAATATGTTAAATAAAGGCTTTAATAATTAGTGTTTATTTTTAAAGCAAGGATACATTACATGTGATGAGGTGGTATTTATTGGTATGGCGATGAGCTGGTATTGAAAACCCTTTCCAACATGATCAACATTTGAAAAATGTGATAAATAAATATTTTTGATAATTTCTACGAAATGAAAGAGCGTTAAAAATACTTGAAAAATAGCTTGATATCTGCCCAGGATATCATATTTGAAGAACAAATTATTATATTTCATTTAATTCTACAAACGTATGATACAGAAAATATATTCTTGTAAAAAATACCATGAAAAAAAATGTACCTTTCAACTTTATATACTTTTTTGTGTGCAATTTTAAGAATCCTGTGCAAGGCTAAGATAATGTATTGTGAAAAAAAAACAAGGAATAGTGTGTTTTGACAAGAGCAGCAACAACAATCTTTCTACAATTTAGATGAAACAAGAAAAAGAAATGATAAAAAAAGAATATAAAAAGAGAAAGGAACAATCAAACAAAAACTAACACCACCTCCATTATTTCTAATACGTTTAATGTAGGGTAGAGGATCTTTATGATCGACATGTTAATTTCAGGGAAATCACCAAATTATTGGTAACTTACATTTGCTGCACTACTAAACATTGAAATAATTTTCCTTGTTTTTCAGAATACCTATTCCTAATGTGTTTAACTTGTGCCCCTGGCAAAATATAATCTTCTTGCTGGCAGTAAATTTACTTTTTTCCACACACATTTACTTTGCCCAAGTTAACCTAAATTTCCTAAGGAAATAAAACAATTTTTATGGTTGTTCTGCATTAATATATTTCTATCTTTTTGACACCATGGAAACTGTCCCAATTTTGTATAACTTTTGCGGAACATGTTCCAGTTACGTAATATTTTTCTTTCCCGAAAAAGGTAAGGGGGGAAGAAAATCTCTTCAAAAGAGATGGGGAAAACCCCCTTTTCTCCCATCTCTTTTTTCTCCCCCCCTTCCCTTTTTTTCTTTTCCCCTTCTCTTTTTCGGGAAAGAAAAATATGACGTAACTGGAACATGTTCCGCAAAAGTTATACAAAATTGGGACAGTTTCCATCGTGTCTATCTTTTTGTATAATGTAGTAGATATTTTATCTGTCTGTCGAAATCCAATCTTCTTTTGAATAAAGATCCTTCAGATGGACGGGGACCAGCCGCTAGTTTATGTAAGAAGCATTAAAAATGTATTTGGCTTTCTTCTATTAAACAGAATATGCAGATGGCTATGGTTACTTGAAAATTATGTAATGTTTATCATTTAAATATTATTGAATTGTTGGATATTGAATTATCTTTCAATAACCTATCCTTATTTCCATGTTAAGAATAGAAGAAATTGAAAGTGTCAGTCAAACGCGTTGGATAAGTCAAAGATACATTAATCACAACTTACACATTGCTTCATCGGATACTTAAGCATTATTTTGGCCGCCTTCGTGGAATTTTAAAAGTATCAAGAAGTAGGGTTGGGCCGGATATCCGGTGTGGCCGGATATCCGGCCATTTTCAATATCCGGCCGGATACCAGATATTGAAACTATCCGGCCGGATATCCGGCTCTATAATTTTTTATACTTTACACCAAAAATCTCTGCTTTTTAAAATCTTAAATGGCTATAATTTTCTTATTATTGAAGCTAGAAGAACATTTTTTCTGAATAAGTTTAACTTTATGTAAATTTATATAAGATTTCTGAAGAAATTTTTTTTTACTACTTTAATATCTGGTAATTTGGCCGGTTATCCGGCCGGATATCCGGTAATTTGGCCGGATAACCGGATTTTTGCCAGATATCCGGCCAACGCCGGATATCCGGCCGGTTACCGGATATCCGGCATTTGAAATCAGCCGGATATCCGGTATCCAGCCAAAAAAGTATCCGGCCGAACCCTTATATTGTTTTTATTAATGTCATCAGAATGTCATAAAGGAATAATATCTTCTGTTGAACATTTTTGGGTCTAGTAATAATTGTAATAGTTATAACCCAGACGTCTACAAGCAAATTGCTTTTTTTTTTTTTTTGCATCGACTTGGCTGTTAATATTTCCGACGCTATTGGCTGATATTCAAAGACCCAATTGAAAGTCAGCACAAGGTCCACGGGGTTTTGGCATATACTTATTATTCTTTTATTTCAATGGTCTAGTTAAAAACTAAAGACCAAATTCTAAAGTATTTTCTATCTTTTTATTTTTTAAACAATTTCAATGAAATAATGATATTTGTTCTTTAGATCAATGTGGGAGAGCTATATGGAGGAGAGTAACCGCCAAACAACGCCCAATAATCTTGACTTGGACCCCCCATCTCCCCAACCTCATCAGAGAAACCTTATGGGACATTATACTCCAACTTTTGATAGGCCAGGTATAAATAGCTGCAAATAGCTGCTCAGCTGTAGAAGGGTTGGAGCCAAAAAAGTTAAATTAGACAATTACTGGACATATATGAAGCTTCCATTATAACAATAAAATCCAAAGAGCCATTTTCCTCAATTTTTTTTTTATTGCTGTTTTAAAACTTAGGGATATTGTGATATATTTGAATATTACTAGATTCGATTTTTTAGTTTAAAGAACTATATTTAACGATATTTAATTTAAGTTACTAAAAGTATAGCTTAGAAATGTTATTTTAGTGTCAACCGAAACCTTTGTGATAGGACAGTCAGCCAAAATAAAATCTCCCCTGGACAGACCTTCTCAACAATTAAGAAAAAAATCTCCACTGGATAATCCTTTTGATAACAGAATTTCACATCTAGACAGGTTTATACAAATGATGAAAATTTATTTGCATGATTTTAAATTTTGTCTATTACAGTTAGGGTCCTGGTCTTTTATGGACAAAATATTGAAGTATACATCCAATCCAATTATAATAAATAAAATTCCCCTTTATGAAGATTAAAATTACTGGTTACAGTGACGATCGTCCTAATAGATATGTAGGTAGATGATAACGAACACAGTAATAGTGTCTGACTGATTATGACGTAACAAAAAAAATTAGCCAATGAGAGGCCGTTATTGACCAATGGTAAAATTTATAGTGGCCTCTCATTGGCTATTTTTTTTGTTACATCATAATCAGTCAGACACTATTACTGTGTTCATGATAACTTCAAATCTAGTATGATGATGGATACAGAATATACTTGGATTTTATGACAAAGGAAAAATTGTCGTCAATTTAGTGTGCTAACATAGAACTCGTTTATTGGTCACTTCATTCATTCCGTAGGACTGGGAGGATGGGGGATATCGTTTGTTTTAGCCAACTGTGAGTTTCACTTTATCAGAAAACATGAATATCCAGTGTAAGATCCAGGTAATACTAATCCATTAATATAATATGTCATTTGTATAAAAATTTGCTTATGACAGACCACGCACCTTTCTTGTTGACAATCCCCACACAAGACCTAAAAGAACATCGCCTCCGAAATCACTGGCCAACCTTCCTGATTATCAAGTAAGCATTTCAACATCCACAGAGTTAGGTTTTTAAAAGAAAAGGTCGTCTGCTTTTAAATCAATCAGTCAAAGAGCTCGACTATGTTATTTAATTAATTTAAACAAATGAAACCTATTTGTGACCAAAGGCTAAAATGCCGCGAAGCGTTTTATACTTGTAGATACTAAAGATACTTGTGAGTTAAAAATTTTTTGAACAAATATATGATGCAAAGTTCTATTAAATTTATTAAAACTAATTCCTTTTAATAGCTTGTTTAACTATATCTCCAAGTTATACAGTTATATAAGAAAATGAATTTTAATATTTTAGTAACGATAGAAATTTTTTTAATATTACCCAAAACACAGTCTTATGATTTAAACTCAATTTTATATTATGCTAGGTATGTAAACTAAAGCAAATCATCTAAAACATTATTTTATATTTACTTATTTTTTTACAAATATCTAGTTTATGCTGGAAATAATGAACTAGAACAATTGACAATGAATTAATCTTCCCCTTAACTCTTCCATTTAGCTGTAAGATATGGGGGGGAAGAAATGTTTATTCTATATACTGTATCAATCTAAACTCCAAGTCCTCTCCCTGATATGATACATAAATCCAGTTGTATAAATGTTTTTTTTCAATAAATCTTTATCTTGTATAAAACTAGAATTCTACATATTCGAGATATTTTGATTTTCAGAAAATCAAATTTCTCTCTTTTTTCTTATACAAGCAAAACTAATTCGCTTACATTATATTCTGATTTTTAGAAGCGAAGCTACTCTATAATTTAAGATGTCAGTCTGACAGCTACATTTAGGGGGAAATATGCTTTTCTCTTCTGATATGTTTACGAATCAAACCAATTATTGTACAAAAAAAATTTTTTCTAAAATAATATTTCTTTTTTTCTTCAGAATAACAGATTTTATAGCCCTGACGTAATGTGTTTTGATCCACATAAGCCGCCGACTGCGGATGTCTATACTGTTAGTCCGCCAAGGCCTTCCTCTTCAGGAAAAGAACTTAAATAACATTATTTTTCAGGAACTAATTTGCACACGTTTCTTTTAACTGATGGTTGAAATATTTTTGAAGAATAATGTTCTCAAAAATTTATCTGAATTAGCCTTTTTGGAATATCTTAGATTTAAGACGTTAGATTTTAAAAACTTTTTGTAATTCATAGTTTTAATAATTACTATTAGTTTAATTGGAGTCTGTAGGGCTTTTTTATGTAATGCTTTTTTATGAAAACTATGGCTTGGCATTCGTCGTAGACCGTTAAACTTTAACCAGTTGGGGAGTTTTCTAAATGAGAAAGCCTAAAGTGTCATGTGTGACGTCAAAAAAATACGTCGAAAACGAAAGGATGAGAGGAGAAGTGGGAACCCCCCCCCCAAAAAAAAAGAGATGGATTTTTATGACGTCACACATGACACTTTGAACCAGTTTGAACATCCAGCTATTTAAAGTTAAGCACCTTTGATGTTTTCTTATCCAAACTAATCTTAGGACATAAACTTACTTAAGGTTCTTTTATCAACTCAGATGTTTACACATGTAGCCCGCCTCGGCCCTCCCCTCCATTCACAAACAGTCCACCCCGCCCCTCCCCGCCGTACACAAACAGTCCGCCCCGACCGTCTCCGCCAGACTCAAGATACTACAGTCCTGGTTCAGAGGACGGGTACCCGGGTTCGAAGCCACGCAGACGTAGAAAACTTCCAGACATACCGAAGGATAAGAAACGTAAGTATTTTTCCGTAGCGAAGCTATTCTACAGTTTACTATGTCAGTCAGTCCGTAAATATGGAGGGAAATGCAATTTTCTCGGCTGTTTTCAAAGATAAACATATGGAATTTGTAGTGAAGATTCCTATGACATATGCGCATCTAATCTACATTTTTTTCTACGTCGTTAGAACTATAACTTACTTTGTCTGTTTGTCCCATGAATTCGCTTCGCTACTTATGCACGTTGTCATCCTTGTGTATTTATTGTTGTGTTTGTCTGTAAGATATCTTTCAATTTCTTGTTTATTGACTCATTTTTACAAATTTAAAAATATTATTTTCTTAGAATTTAATGAGAAATATTGCGCAAATGTCATAATTAGTGATTAATGAACAATACCTGCCTAAATAAAAATATTCAGATGAAAAGCTTTAAATGACCTTTCCTTAACTCCCTTCCTTTTTTTCGCAAATTAGGAAAACTTTTAGATTGCAAAACGATTTTTTCTTCTTCCTGATTGTAAAGTTTGGTTTGTCAGTGCATTGCCCTTTTTCTACACCTTGCATGCACAGGAATGGAAATTCTTTGCTTTTAGAAACATTAAATGAATCAAAAGGATAATAATAATAGAATTATCAGTTTGTCGGTTTTAAGATCGATATACATTTTATGATCAACCAAAATTACCGTTATTCTGTCTGAATTGTAACAGAATTATTCGTGAAAAGTTTGAAAATTTATTGAAGCTATCCATAATCATATAATATGAAAAAGGTTAGCATCTATCTACCAGCGAATAAGGTGTAACAAAAACGCATCCTCTCTTTGTCGGGTATGGGATAAATTCTAATTTCGACAAATTACCACAACCAGCTGAAGACGTTAAATTTATTTATACTACTGTTTTATCAGAAGGGCGATATTGATAAATTAGGGGTATTTGGCACTAGAAGGCACAACTCATTACCAAACACATTAAGGACTTCCAGAAAAGATCGTGCAATCTACAGTATGACCCTCAAAAAAGTATTTTTTAGGGTGTACAGACCTTATTTCTTAGTGTATCATAAAAAGTAGCATATGTCTGTGTTCTCTGTACATTTTCACACAGGCATATATAAAAATTTTAATTTTACCTCCATTAAAACCGTAGATTTTTAGAGCTAAAGTTTTGAAAAAGTGACTGAAAAAAAAATTTTGTTTGGTTTCTTATAATTTTTGGATGGTTATATTATGTCTTTCTGGTAACTGAAGAATGATATACAAAGAAAAACAAGTTAACTAATTATTTCTTTTTTTTTTCAACAAGAAATATCATTTTTTAATGACAAAAAATACTACTAAATGAATTGATTATTTGCAAATTTTATACCCTTATTTTTGAAAAGGATTAATTATGACTAATTATGACAGTTGCTCCGCCCACTTTTCTGACTACTTAATCCCTTAATAGGGTGTTAATTAAGCTTTTTAGACTAAAAAATCTTATTGTTGTAATTTTATTTCCTTTATACCTTTTTTTATTAAAGTTAGGATTATGAAACAAAAACAATTTTCCTGCTAAATTCATAAAGATTTATTTGGTTTTTCAATCTAAAACAATTTTGCCTAATAAGTATGTTTTTCAAAATATCATTAAACTAAAAAGACTCAAAAAATATGTATAAAAAAAGTCTTTTAACTTAAAACCTAAATTTATAATTTCATTTTTGTAAAAAGTTTCTGCTAGTAACAAAAATAAAAGGATTTCTACCTTAATTTTGCTAAAAAGCCGTTTCAAGTTTAAAGTTACTTTTTGCTCAGTCACTTTTTCAAAACTTTAGCTCTAAAAATCTCCGGTGTTAATGGAGGTAAAATTAAAAATTTTATATATGATTGTGTGGAAATGTACAGAGAACACGGACATATGCTACTTTTTATGATACATAAAGAAATAAGGGCTGTACACCCTAAAAAATACTTTTTTGAGGGTCATACTGTAGGTTTTTTTGTTTGTATGACGTTTGGTCGAGTAATCGTGCACTTAATTATAAAATATTGGTTCAGAATATTGGTTATATTTACTATCTATTAATTTGGTAAACCTAACCTCAGCTTGTCCATGAAAACCGGTATAGGACAATCCAAGATATAGATAATTTTACCATTATTCTTGTGAATACAATTACATATCAAAGATATATTCGAGAGAGAAAAAAGGGTTGTAAATTATTATTATTTTCCTTTACACCCTGTGAATACTTTACTAATAATTAAATTATCAGAGTTTCTGAAAAGGAGAATTATTGGGTTAGACCAGAGATAATTATAGGTGTATATGTGGGCTAAAATAAATCAGAAAATCTAATCAAATAGGACAAGATAACTCACGTTATCAATTACATTGAATTTATATATCCCTTCAACTTCTTAAATTTTCATTTTAAAGCCTTTCCCTTCAAAATATTAATCCCCCAGACACAAAGTAATCAAGTATTCAGGTTATAACTGCATATTCTTTACAAACTTTTTTTGTTGCACAATTTTTCTTTGCAAAAAGAGCATGAAAAGTTCATCACTTCATTTTTAGGTTTTTGTAAGGTTGTATTATTCATGATTCGATCTTTCAGAAATGTTTTTATATAATCTCTTCTTTTTTTTGTATAATTTTATTGTCTAAGCAAAATACTTTTTAAAGCTAGACCTTCTTAATAGGTCCCAAGGCGCTGGCATCCAAACTATTGTAGACAAGACTTTAATTGTAAAACCTTTGTTTGGGAGTCTCGACTGTGCATGATAATTTAGGTTGTACACGGTAATAGCCACGACACTTTCTCTACTTTTATTTCTTGCAACTTTTGGTTTATTGTTGCTCCACTTGCTAAATTCTGTATTATGCTACTTTTTTGTGCATTAAAAGTTTTGAATGAAAAGGCAGAGTTGAGATTTGTACCAGATAGTACCATGTCAACCATGATATATTTCACAAAGTTTTGAATAATGCTTTTCTTTGTCGTTAATAATGAATAAACAATGACAATTATATCTAAAAGTAGCTAAGCAATAGCTAACACTGTTAACAATAATTTTGATAAAAAAAAGAACATGAAACTGTAATCTAAAAAAAGTAAAATGAAACAAATATAGAAATAAATAAATGGTAAATTAGGTAATTAAGAAATGTAAACTGATTACGTTGTGACATACAGACAGACGGACATACCTACAGACATACTCTAGTTATAAAGTAGTTGCGTTTTTAATATTGATTTAAATGTCAAGCCTTCCCCTTACTAAATCTGAATATTCAGAAAAATTTAGTGCCAAGCAGTCATTTAATCGCGCGACTTTTGTCTGGATGACTTAATAGTAATAAGTTGCGCCTGTTTATTAGTCAAGATATTTCAAACAATATTAGCTTTATTTAAAAAGTTTCTAGATACAAATAAGTAAGTATTAAACAAAGTAACTTTGTTTCTAATAAAAATAGAGCACCATTACAACAAATGAACATAGGATAAACTTTTATTTTGCCAGTTAATAGAAACATTTTTGCTGAAAAACAAATGTATAATAGGGTATAAATGTATATTTTTTCCATAGGGCAAATAACCACTAAAACTGCTTCTAAAAGTTGAATTAAAATTTTTGGCATTAAAAGTTTGATTTGTTTATTATGTAAATAAACCCTTTTTAGCACCAATGCTTTAGACATAATTTAAAAAAAATACTGTTTACAATATGAGGCTTAGAAATGTGTATGCAATTGAGTGGAGTTAAATTTTCCAAAAATTATTAGGAAACTTTCCAGAACTTTTAATAAGCTTACCTGTGAGGAGAAAGCGTTTAGTTCTCGAGATACAGAAAAATAGACAAACCTCATGGAGCTTTTATTTAATCTTTAATTTTGGAATACTTGCCCATGCATGTTGTTGTTATAAGAAAAAGTAATTACTTTTGCTAATTGTTGTTTTTTTTGTTCCACACAGGTATTTTATAAACATTCTCAGCATTCATTAATTAGGTAGATCTTATATCATACAGGTATAGAATACCACAATTTTCTAAATTTTAAGATCACGTGAAAATTTCATTAACATAAACAATTTTGTGATGTTTAAAAGTAACTTATTTGACTTTGTTTTTATCAAGATTTACATTAAAAGTATAATAATTGAAAAGGAGATGTATCTTTAGCTTATATAAGGATTAATTAAATAAAACATACTTTTTTCATTCCTTGCTCATTATATTGTTCAAGTTTGATTTTACATATGTTCAAAGATGTAATTAAATTCAATTTTCTGTTAGTTTTATAGCATAAAATTTAATTTTTTACATTAAAAATTCTTTTTTTTCTATTATATATGATAAGCTAAACTTGAAAAGCGTAATTTGTTGATTGGTTTTCGGGGTTATTTGTAAACTAAAAAAATTTAGCTACTCGATTTTATTTCGATTTTTCATGTTAAACTTGAAATGAAGGCATTATGCCAATTTAGGAAAGTCATTTTAAGGGAAATTTAATTTAATTGTGCAGTAAATCTATACAATTAGAATATCCAAATTTGTGGGGAAAAAACTTGCTATTACAATTGTATTGCCTATGAATTACTTTGCATATTGCATTAAGATAGAAGGCAGTTATGAAATACGAAAAATACAATTTTATCTAATATTTTATTCTATCTAGGTTGTTATCTGACAAAGTGTTAGGATGTATGTATGTCTGTCTGTAAAATTTTTTGCCCATCTTTGCCATTATTCGTAAAATTTTCATATTAGTTTTGGTGAAAGAAAAATTTCCAAATGTTGACACATTACAAACTTTCCCGATTTTGTATTACTTTTGAGGAACATGATTCCAGTTACGTCAAATTTTCTTTCCCGAAAAAGGGAAGGGGGAAAGAAAAAAAGGGAAGGGGGAAGAAAAAAGAGATGGGAGAAAAGGGGTTTTCCCCATCTCTTTTGAAGAGATTTTCTTCCCCCCTTCCCTTTTTCGGGAAAGAAAAATATGACGTAACTGGAATCATGTTCCTCAAAAGTAATACAAAATCGGGAAAGTTTGTAATGTGTCCCAAATGTTCCATGTCTCTAGACAAAAGTACAGAAATCTTTTTTTTCATTTTAAAAGGCATAATGTTTCATGAAAAACAATTTGTTTTCAGCTCTGGAAGGAGTAAACGCTGCTAGCCTATTTGACGAGTTGACTGCCGCCACTCCAAGTTGGGAGAATACTACTATACTTGATCCTGATAATATGGGTAATACAGATAGTTAGATAGGTAGTAATTTAGATAGATAGATAGATTTAGATAGATAGATATACAACTGCCACTACCCCTAGTTGGGAGAATACTACTATACTTGATCCTGATAATATGGGCCGGTAATACAGATAGATAGATAGATAGATAATAGATAGATAGATGTATATATAGTAGATAGATAGAACCAGAGATAGATAGACAGATATATAATTGCCACTACCTCTAGTTGGTAGAATACTACAATTCTTGATCCTGTTAATATGAGTAATGTAGATAGTTAGATAGATAGTAATTTAGATAGATAGATAGATTTAGATAGATAGATGGACAACAATTGCTATCCCTAGTTGGAAGAATAGTATTATTCTTGATCCTCACAATATGGGTAATACATATAGAGAGAGAGTTAGTTTGTTAAATAGATAGAACTAGAGATAGATAGATAGATATACAACTGCCACTACCCCTAGTTGGAAGAAAGCAACTAGCAACTGATAATATGGTTAATACATATAGAGAGAGAGTTAGTTTGTTAGATAGATAGAACCAGAGATAGATAGATAGATATACAACTGCCACTACCTCTAGTTGGGAGAATACTACTATACTTGATCCTGATAATATGGGTAATACAGAAAAATAGATAGATAGATAGTAGATAGATGCATATATAGTAGATAGATAGAACCAGAGATAGATAGACAGATATATAATTTGCTACCCCTAGTTGGAAGAATACTATTATTTTTGATCCTGACAATATGGGTAATACACAGATAGATAGATAGATAGTTATTTAGACATAAGAAGTATAAATGCTAAGCTGCATTATAAAATATAATTACCCAGGCAGGGAAGGAACATTGGACTATAAATTACACCTGTTCCCAAGGTTTTATAACTACGTTATCTTGTTTGTTAGCTCAAAAACTTTTGGTACTTTTATCATCTGAAAGGATGTGTTATCAATTTGATGATGTATTTTGAATTTATCGTCCACTGTTTTATCCCTGTAGATCCCCGAGAATTACCAAATGTATAGACATGAACAAATTCAATTATTCTCTATATGCAGTCAAATTAGTAAGTCAGTTATCCCTATTTAAGCAAACACTGTGCTAACATGTAATAAAAGTTGATGGAAAAAATACACTTTTGATATAAATTTGATTGTGGAGTAGGGAAGCACATTTTTTATTACCGATTTTCCATTTGAGGGATGAAGGAAGGGGTTGAAGATGCCGTCTCCTTTAACAATAAAAAAAAAACAATAAATTGCCACTTCATTACATCAAAATCACTGGTAGAAAAGTTTGGACACTATGAGTTTGTATAATTTATCTAAATTATATGTTTAGAAACAAGATCAAGCAGTAATAATCCATTCAGACAATCTACACAAACTATCAACAGAATAACAAGGTAGATAGATAGGTAGATAGATGGGTATATAAATAGACTGGTAGATAGATAGATAGAAAGATAGATTAACAGACAGATATCTATATCCTTTTACGAAAGTAACAGGATGTCTGTTTGTCTGTGTGTTTGTGTGTCTGTGTGTTTGTACCGAAGGATTCCGCTAACCGTTAAACCGATCAGGTTCTCCTTAATAGGGTAGCTTCTCATAGGTCCCGGGAAGGTTTATAACTATTTTGGGGGAGGGTACCACCACCCTCCCAAGAGAAATCACAATGAAATCGAGAAAAAAAATTAATATTTCCGCAGCATAGTGTCGCTAGCGTAGTGGCGCTGTGTAGAGACATGAATTTAACAGCTGATTGTAACATAGACAAACTATTTTTACTATTTTTCAAATTAGATATTTAAAATAAAAAATAAAACATTTAAATGCCACTAGAGGCCTCTAGGGGCATAGCCACTAGTATATATATATATCTATATATAGATAGATAGACAGATAGATAGATAGATAGACAGACAGACATACAGTCAGACAGACAGACAAATAGATAGATACATAGAGAGATAAACAGATAGATATAAAGAAAGCAAGATAGATAGATAGATAAATAGATAGATAGGTAGATAGATATGTAGATAGATTGATAAAAAGACAAATAGAGACGTAAAACATGGTACCTACGGCTGATATGTTTGGCCATTAGTAATTGTGGGAGATGGCTGCTTTGCCCAATAAACAGACGCCTTAACGAATAATTGCAGTAGATTGATAAATAGTTTTGTAGATATATAAACATGTATACACATGTAATAAATTACAATTCTTATTGTTTCTGTCATGAACAATAACAAAATACATAATTTTTAAAGCGAAGCTTTTCTATAATTAGGGTCGGTCCGTACGTCCGTCCGTCACAGATAAATAGCTTTTTTTTGTTAATTTAGGCATGTTAGAATTGTCCTATCGATTTCAAACTTTGCATGGGGATTCCTTTAGTAGTTAGGTACGATTTAGAAAGCGAAGCAACTCTATAATCATTACTTGAATGTCCGTACGTCCATTTTAAACATGTTGATTGTTTTTACTTTTTAACAGCAATTTTTTTATGTGATCTAATCATCCGATTGATCTGTTTTTTGGTATGTTAATTCCTTGGAAACAAAGTATAATGTTATTAGCGAAACAACTCTATAATCAAGTCCTAAAAATGTAAGTAATTCCATAAACATCATCTTTTAGTTTTTCAACAAATTTACTTACAATTTTGCTTCGACTCTTGTACATTTATATTATGACACTATATATTATGACACTATACAAGTGTTAATGTCCGTTTGTCCTACCTTTTCAGTGCTTCGCGTTTATGAATGTTGTCATCCTTGTTATCTTTTAGATAGTTACGCCTAATTATCATCTAAACTTAGTTACAAAGACGTACAAGCTTTTTATTAGGGAAAGGGTAAGATGCTGAAACCCAACATCTCGCGTATAAAATGTCAAAAAATTAATAATATAGATACCTTTCCGTGCATATTAAAATTTAAAATTATTAAAACCAGTTTTGTTAGTTCCGAGTGACCGAAGGCCCGGGGTAACAAAACTGGCATATTATTTTTATGATTTTTATTTATTTATTTGTGAAAAATTGTCTATAATGCAATGTTATTCATGATTTTTTTTAGTATGGCTGAGAACCGCTTTTAATCTAGCTGATATTTATCGGTTTTGAAGCCATACTAAATAATATTTTACTTTACTCACGAAGTACTCATTTTCATTTACTGAGCTAGATAAAAAAAAATACCAAACTAAATAATTTATTTAGAAATATTTTGTTGTGTTGCCTCTCAAAGGAGATATAATCAAATCCCTAATTCACTCGGATGTGGTGTTCCTGTAAAAACAAAAAAAAATGAGATTTTTGAACTAAATTTCCTTTCTTGGTTACTTATCGGATATTAAGGGAGGGGGAGGGGTAAAGTTAGCTCCTATCATTTTCTATTTTGTTTTACAAATATTTCTAGGTTCGATTTATCGTTGTAGGGCGGTGGTACACTACCCCAAAATAGTTATAAACCTTCCCAGGGCCTGTGAGAAGATACACTGTTAAATTGTTAATGATTAAAATAAAGGTTTTGTGAAAGGATAAAAATGACAAATTTCTACTTTTTTTAAGGAGAGTTTATAATTAAAGAAAAAAATGTAATGAAGCCATGGATTTCACAAATGTGCCAACTTTTTGAGAGTAAATAGCTGTTTTAAAGCTTTTATAAAAACTAAATCTCATATTTTCACATGATTCAGGTTATTATAGATATTGTATAAACACCTTGTAATTGATTTTACTCTAAACATATATGACACACAAACAAATAATACTTTTTTATTAGTTTTGCGGATATACATTCATCATGTTCAGGGGGCAGGGATTGGTAAATGGGCGAAGAAGTAGACCTCAACATCCCACAAAGTATTTTAAAATCTATTTGTACGGATTCTTCTTCTTAACTAAAGAGGAACCTAGTAATAGTGTCTAACTTTTTATCTTTGTGACGTAACAAAAATCCATCTCTATTTTTGGGGTTTCCTTTCCCACCTCCCCTCTCATCCTTCGATTTTTGTTACGTCACAAAGATAAAAAGTTAGACACTATTACTAGGTTCCGCTTTCATAAAATGTTTTTTTTTTAAAAGATAGAGTTAAAACAATAAAAATAATATGGCTGTTGGGGGGAGGGGGGGGGAGTAGATTAAGTGTTTAAAATTTGCTTTCAATTGGTTCTTAAATTATTACGAAAAATAAAATAAAGGAGGTAGTTTCTGCATTATAACTTTTCATTTTAATATCCGTGGAAAGCTGTCTATAATGCGATGCAATAAATAACTATTACAAATGGAGTAGTTTTGCTTGTAAAGATATTTTGCTAAATATTTTTGCAAATACATATTTGCTAAATTAATGAAAGAAAATATATAGGAGATGTTTTCAGTAATAGAACACAAATTCTAATGGTTAAAGGAGAAAAATAAAATTACCAATTTTCTTACAAATTTGTTGTGAACCCTTTAAAAAATTTGTAAAGGTGTCAAGTTGGGATACGATAATGGATGTTACCCCAATTGTGATATACAAAATTAACCCTCCTAAAGATACACATTATTAGCAGAGAAGTTTGCTAACTTGTACCAACCAATTAACCCTTACATGAAAATAACAAATTGTTTGTCTGACCTAGTCTGTCTTTGTGTACTGAAGAATCTTGATAACCGCCGAACCTATTAATAAGGATCTTTGAAAATGAATTTTATTATAGGTTCATGGAAGGTTTGTAACTATTTTGGGTTAGTGCAACACATCCCCCCTAAGAGAACTAGCCCCTAAACCATCCCCACCCAAAGATTTTTTTTAGTTTTTAATATTAAAATGATTTTAATCTTCGCTAGTATTCGATTTGATATAAAATCCAAAAATATTATAAACAAAGATAAAGAAAACAAGTTTCTAAAAGCTTCTTTTTAATTATTAATTTGATAAGCAATATGGGTTCAGGAAATGAAAAAAAAACTGGGAAAATGGTACATTATCTTATACTGATTGTAAAATAATCACAAAGAAAGGAATAAGTTTAGAAAAAAAAAGTAAAAAATTATATATTCTATTATAAAACAGAAACATATTTATTTTAGTATTAAAATATATACAAAGTCATAGAATAAGAAATACAAGATATATACAGAAATGAAACATTTCTGAAAAAAATATTTACTACCTGTTATGAAAGTTATTTTACTTGCTTTCTACGTCGATACAATGTTCATCACATTTAAATGCTACTGGACAATTGAGTTTGGATATTTATGAACTGAATTTTCTCTTAATAATGTATACATTTATGCCTGAAACTATGTATAGTGCTATCTGAAAAGAATCTTCTTGTGTAAAATAAAATCCATTACTTCTGTTTTTAAGGGTTTACCAATAGACTTAATATATAGAATGTTTATTACTTATATGTATGTATATTTCAAATTCAATTATTATACATATGACAACGTTTATGTAAGTTTATAGAAGAAAAAACAATTACAATTAATCATGATGCAAAATAGAACATAAAGTCAGTCATAAGTAATAATAGTTTTTAAAGGTGTTCATTTAAAGTTCTCATAAGAAAATAATAAACGTTATCTTTTTTATAAACAAAATTACTTGTATCTCTAAAAATGCTTCCCTTAAAACCTTTTTTTTACTAGATAAACAATCAAGTGAAAAAACGACATAGACAATTTTAAAATCATTTTCCTTATTTTATAATTTTATAAAAAAAAACTTATTTTTAATTTCTTCCAAATTGTTTGTTTAAAGTAATTAAAATGAAATTTAATATCATGCAAATCTAGAGTTGAATGGACAAATTCTGGGACTTTCATGTTATATTAAAAAAAAATATATTTACAGAATTAAATTATTTTTTATTTATGGATGGAGATAATAGTAGAAACATATAGATAGATAAACAAAAAGGATGCAAAGACTGAAAATTATAATGAATCTAGAAATAGAAATAGATAATTAAGTAATGAAATATAATGTTTAGGGATATTCTATCAAATCTGGCAGATAGTCAAGATACTCATACCCTTCCACCTTCCCTTCTACTACATATTGTAAACAGTAAGTTCTTTTTAGCAGTGAATCTACACTAAAACTTCAAATCTGTCTTAATTGAATCTTAAAACTTGGATATCCTATTATATATATTAGAAAGAGTTTTTTTTTGTCTGAAGCTTAATTAGTAACTACTGAACTGATTGGGTTTATTATCTTAAGTATCTTTCACATAGGCCCTGTGAATGTTTTAGGCTATTTTTTAGATTGAAGTGATCGTTTAAACTTTTTTTCCAACTCTTTTGCCTCTTCAACTGCAGATCACCTTGATGCTAGGGGCGTAGCCGCTAGTGATAATCATTTATAATATGATGTAATATTTTAAAGTAAATCACAATTAAAATTTTTGTCAAACATGTAGTGAATATAAAACTGTTTAGTTGAGAAGGAGGAAGAGGGGTGCGGAGGTGGAGATATTGACAGTGGTAACTCTACCTCTCATAGTCCAGAGGAGTGGCCAGGTATAGATAGATAGATAGGGTGTGGAGGTGGAGATATTGACAGTGGTAACTCTACCTCTCATAGTCCTGAGGAGTGGCCAGGTATAGATAGATAGATAGGGTAAGGAGGTGGAGATATTGACAGTGGTAACTCTACCTCTCATAGTCCTGAGGAGTAACCAGGTATAGATAGATAGATAGGGTGTGGAGATGGAGATATTGATAGTGGTAACTCTACCTCTCATAGTCCTGAGGAGTGGCCAGGTATAGATAGATAGATATATAGGGTGTGGAGGAGGAGATATTGACAGTGGTAACTTTACCTCTCATAGTCCAGAGGAGTGGCCAGGTTTATATAGAAAGATAGACAAAAGGTGATTTATTTTGGTAATTTTTTGCATGTTCATATACTTTGTAATTTTTTTTGCACAAATGCATATTAAGAATCAAGATTGAACAATTTTGGCAAATGCAAAACAATTTTCTGTAGATAGAAAGATAGATAGATTGAATTTTGGCAAGCAAAAACAATTTTATTATATATAAAAAGATGTATAAGGAAAACTTGATCTTAAATTAGTTGGATAGATACATCAAAATAAATTGTATGGATTGATAGTTTTATATGTAGAATTATATTAGATACAATTTTGCAAGCATCAGCAATTTTTTTGCAACAATTGTCAATATTATTTATTCTTTGTATCATTAGTTGCAAATTTTATATTGTCAGGTGGTTTTTTTCTCCAGTTTTTAGTTACAAATTTTTTTCCTTTTATTAGATATAAAAAATTTTGAATTTAGTATGTCATTTCTTATTTCCATTGGGTGAATTCGCGTTTTTGTATTAAACCACTGCCCCCCTCATTATTTGAAATAATATTAGAAATAAAAGGTTGGGTAGATTTTTGTTTGTTTTTACATTACTTTAAATTAGGTTAAGTTATGTTTTATTAGGTACTGTGTAGCCCTGCAGGGTTAGAGCACCCACTGGGACCCACAGGGTAAAGTTCTCTCACATGGGTTAGGCACATTAAAAAAATACCCCAATCCCCCGTATTTTCAATTAATTTTATAAATAATGACAGGGAGGTTAGTGCTCTAAAGGTAATTTGTGGTAAAGCACTGGTAAATTTCATAATTTATAATTAACTATCAAAAGATTTGTTTTTATAATTTTCTTGATTTTAAGAATTATGAAATTTTACTTCATTACAGTAATTTTGTAATTTTACAGTTAAAATTATTCATATTGCTATAAAACATTTAGTTGGAAGGTTTAAAATGACATTAATATTAGATTTTGAAATTTTGGTATAATTAGAATGTTTTTAGGCTTGAATTTACTGTCACCAATCTCGCAGACCCTTGGACAACAATCTAATAACAGAATAGAGCTTCTTGATCCCACACATAGAGGCCTTCACAGGTAGATAGAGGGATAATTAGATAGATATATACAGTACTAAAGAGAAATTAAGAAAGATAGAGCTATAGAGACATAAAAAAGATGAAAAAGACCTAAAGAGTCATATAAATAGATAATATTTTTATATATAGATATTAGAGCTAAAGAGATGTATATGTAGATTTTAAGGATAATAGCTTTAAATGAAATATTCCTTTATATTTATGGTCATTATATAAATATAAATAGATAGATTGATAAATTAATATATTTAACGAAATTAATAGAATATTAAATTGGTTATAATAATAACAAAAAAATAGATAAATAATTAAGATAATATTAAGATGGATTAATCAATATTAATAGCCATAGATGAATAAAACTCATAAAACAACATTTCATAAATATTAGATAAACAGCTAATAATATATGAATAAAAGATAATATTTCATATGTTTCAAAATATGAATAGTATAAAATATTCATGTTCAAATTTTCAGATGCTCATTTCAAAATTCTTCAGAAAAAATTAGATATTTTTTCTTTGTAAAAGAATTCTTTAGTTTGAAATTAACAAGAATGACAATATTTGTAAGAAGCGAAGGACAGGAAAGTACAAAAGGTAGTTATATATAGAATAAAGAATTGATTTCACCTTTGATCAATCTTTAAGTAACGCCACAGCTGATAGCAGATGAATGGAAGTTTAAGCTTTTTATTTTTAGGGGGAAAAAGGTGGGTTTCAAAGTTTTTAATAGGTAATCTAATGTATTTTTTTTCGAGGAGGGTAAAATAAGTGATTTCAATGTTTGAGGGGGGTTAACATCATTTTAAGGAAGTCTTTATATATATGTCTATCTTTTTTAGTAGTCATTATAAACAGATCCCGACAAAAACTTTTGTGACGAACAAACTAACGGATTGTAGAACAACTGTTTATTATAGATAAGCTTTACCATTAAGAATATTTCAAGAATAATAGTGACGTCACTTTTTCAAGAAAGAAGGAAAATTTGTTTAAATCTAATATAACACTGTTTTCATTTCCTTCATACTCGTTAACATTGTAGACTTTCTTTAAAATTTTTCCAGCTAAATTTACGCGGAGTTTCATCCAGTTCAGTACTGACATAAAATGTGTTTATTATTTATTTAAAAGTACAAAAAAACATATTAGCAAGCTATTTTTAAGTTTGCTTGGGCCTGTATCTTTCATGGCCAACAATACAGAAAATATTTCTATATATATTTATTTCTATTTTTATTTAGAGTATATAATTGCTTTGTCAAAATATTGAGATTTAGTTGATTTACATCCAGTAATAAAAAAATAATCTTTGTAAACTACTTAATACAACAAATATTATAAGGTTTAATCCATCTTTATGCCATAATTGTGAGTTTAAAAGTTTTACATGAAATTGTATCTATTTATTTCATATTTAATAAGCTTTATACTATTAAAAAGCATTTCAAACAGTAGTTAAAATATTTAAATTTTTCGATTTTTACAGAGCATTTGATAAAGAACTATTTACATCTTTATTCCTTCATGATATGCTGTTCTTGAGATTTAACAAATTATCTACAATATTTCCTAATTAATAAGCTTCATATTTAAAGAAATTGATAAGAATTATTTGTTTTACTTTATCGACTTTCAGAAAGCCTTTGATACTGTAAATATTTACAGGTTTATTATTCCATGATAGCTGTGTATTGAGATTTTACTAGTTATCCTGTGGTATTCGGCAACCGTGAGCCATGCCTATGGCACCCCTGATCTGGGGTTCGGTGGAGGGTCAATGGCCCTCCCCCGAGTCCTGGGGAAGGGGTCTGACGACCCCCTCCCTATGCTTGAAATTAATGATTGAATCTGTCATGTTTATTATGGTTAACTGTATTCTTAATTCTCCCCCACCCTTTTCAGGGATGGGGGATCATTATTGCCCAAACTGACCACTGTATATGTATTATAATGCTTTTATGTTATGATTATTTATTCCTATCCATGTAATTATTGTTTGTTGTATATAGCTTTAGTATCCTTTAAACCTTCAATAAAGTGACAACTGAATTAGATGTTGATTATTATATAGTGAATGCTAGAGAAGCGTAGCTTCTCCATAGTAAGGTGTCCACGTCTGTCACACTGCCGTAATCTAATTGAACTCCGGTGTCTGCCATTTATCCTCGGCGGATACCACAACTTTTGGTGACAGCTGTGTGAGATTACGGCAAACCACAAGTGTAGAGCAGACGCGCATCTGAGGCCAAGGTACTCCCAGCAGTGAAACTGGCAAAACTGACACAAGCAACCTGAATTACCCACCCTGGACAGCAAAGTCTAACTCTGCATCCGGCAGTTGTGGAAGCGAGACAGCGAAACCTGACGAAGAACCGCGAGAAGCGCCGACATCTAACGGAGAATTGAGCGCTCAAAGGGCTGAAACAGGCCTGCGGACCGGCTGAAACAAGCCAAATAAGTGTAAACGGCTGAAAATAGGCCAACTTTACTGCAAGAGATAGCAGGATCCGAACCAGTGGCGCTAGCAGGACGGGACATTCCCTGCCGCCATCAGCCGGATTTGGATCAGCGGCGCTAGCAGGATGGGACATTCCCTGCCGCCGATAGGCTGAAACATGCCACATAGCTGCGAGCTGCGAGCCAACATACGAATGTAGTGCACCAAAACAGAGAAAACTACGTCAACTCCAAGTATCCTGAGAGGCTACAACGCAGCCGCCCATCTAGAAAACAGATATTATATCACATTTGCAGGGATTACCACCCTGGTGTGATGGCTAAACAATAGATTTATGAGCAAAGCTTGGCAAACAAATTGTTGTGTTGTGATAAAACTAAAAATAGAACAGGCTTGGATTTATTGTGTATTGTGATAACAGCTAAAAATAGAACAGGGTTAGTAAACAAATCTGTTATGCAATTGTGATAAGGACAAAAATAGAAGCTAGATGTAATATAATAAAGACCCTGATACACAATCAAATCACCTCAAACCTCCAGCACAACAACAATACACCCCTTATTCCAGAGGAAAGGGAGGAGCCCCTCTCCATTGAAGGCAAATACAATCAGGGTGATATAATAGATAAGCCTAGGATTAAGAAGACAAGGCACTATTACACCAGCACACAGTTACCCCCCCTCCCTCACAGGGGGAACGGACGGAGTTACCCCCGTCCCCTCACGCGCTTCCCCCTTCCTACCCACACTAGACTAAGTCCGTCTGTAGTGTGGGGCTAGCGACCGGGCACACAGAGCGCCATTCACGGGTAGCGCAACAGAGTGCGGAAATATCATAAATTCAACGGACAAAGCGGACCAATGAGAGAGCGAGTTGAGGGAAAGTGCGCGTTTTCCCCGTGTGCGCGGATCTGACGGTGCGTACGCGCGTTGCAAGGACAGGAGATTTCACGCACACACACACACACTGGAGCGGAGCTACTCCATAGCATCCAACAGGGGTATTTTTAGCAAATAAAGAATTACAAGCTTCCCTCCTTCTAGCTCTAGTGTGATAAAGGAAAACCCAATCAGTTCCTGACAGCAGTTCAGACCCTCAACATCTACCTATTCTACAACCTCAGAACCCAACTAGTGACAAAGTACAGCTAAGTTATACATTTGTAACTAAACTACCAACCTAGTGATACAAACAGTGTTGGCTGTTAGGCTAGGAAGCCTCAAGTGACAAACCATTCATTTTTAGTACTGTATAACTTTGTGTCCCGCCGTTGAACCGTTGACCCGATGGACCAGCCGCAAGCTCCAGGAGGTGAGCAAGCCCCAGGATGGCTCCAGGATGACCCTCAGCCGGCCCCAGCCGAGTACCGCAAGCTGATGCTGAGCAATCTGCCGGAGTATAGAGGGCCGCCCAAGCAATCCTGGTCGTCACATATCCGCAGACTCGAGATGTCATGGGCGGCTTACCGCGTGCCACCTCATGATTCCCTCAACCGCCGCAACGCCCTCCTACTGTCACTGGTAGGGCAAGCGGCGGAAATGGCGTCCCATCTGTTTGGCGAGGCAGGCCAAGCCTTGACCTACGAGCAGGTCAAGGCTGAGTGTGAAATGCTATTTCGTCCTGCTTTTGAATCCCAAACGCTTAAACAAGCGTTTAGGGATTACAAGCAACACTCGACAGAACCGATACAGGCGTACATATCCACTAAATGTGCCCTGTATCGGGACGCCTACAGCCATGAGGATCTTGAGTTGTTGGTGGACGAATTAAATCGTGGAATTCGTAACGCCAATGTAAAACGCATCATGATGGGACATGAAATTACGAGTGTACCTGAGTACACTCGTAAGGCCATGTTTACCGTCACCATGATCACCAAGCAACTGAAGGAAGGTGTGTGCCTAGTGGACTCTACCGACGGGCTGACTGGATCTGCCAGCATCCAGTTGCCCCAGTATGATGAGTCGGAGCCAATGGAGATTGGCGCCTTGGCTCCGGGTCTCCACCAGATGGGGAAGGTCGCTCCAGATGACAAGGTTCCAGGCCGCTGCTTCCGCTGCCAGGGGAGAGGCCACCGAGCTCAAGACTGCCCAACGCCTGTGGAAGTTAGCCTAGAGGAGAGACGCACCCAGCCACGCCGTGACCGTTCTGCCAAGTGTGAGCGTTGCCACTATGACGGTCACACGGCGGCCGATTGTAGAGCTGACTGGGCCCAGGTAGCCAGCCGCAGGCGCACCGCCGATAAGGGTGCCCCTCCAGGGAAGCCCAGCAGAGTGGCCCACATGGAAGGGAGCGCGCCCCCAGCACCACAGCAGCAAGCAGCCGCCCCCAAAGCTGCGGACTGAGCCGATGGGATGCCGCAGTTTGGGACTGTCCCCGCTAGGATCAACGTACTGGGCGGCGCGGCTGAACCCAACCGGGTTGGCCTAGGCTTCAGTCTCAACCACCTGGGGCCAGAGCTGATACAATCCAACAACATAGCCGAGCCAGAGATTCTGAGGCCCCAGCCTTTTAGCCTCAACATGATGGAACCTGCCCGACTGAGCCTACCCAGCAAGAGTGGAGGGGCGCTACCCAGCGTCCCTGAGACGGTGTACGGGGAGGCCCTGGCGGCCGCTGAACGAGAGAGGCAAGAGGCGCTAGCCAGCGCCTAAGCATCGATGTATGGGACGCCACCCGGCGTCGCCACCTGGGATGACGGGGGGGTGCTATCCAGCGCCTCCCGCCTGGTGCCTGGGGCAACAACCGTCGCCGCCACCGAGATACCTGGATCCTGGAACGAGCCAGCCTCCCACCTGGTGCCTGGGGCGACAACCGTCGCCGCCACCGAGATACCTGGATCCTGGAACGAGCCAGCCTCCAACCTGATGTCTGGGGCGACAACCGTCGCCGCCACCGAGAGACCTGAGTCCTGGAACGAGCCAGCAACCCCAGAGGAAGGGGTGACACCCGTCACCCCCAGTCAGCCAGCGCAACCAGCCTGCAGGGAGAGCCCAGCTACATGCCATCCAGAGCCCCCTGCCAGCCGAAGGAACCCAGCTGCTCAACACCAGGATAAGTTGAATTTGTTAAATGTGTTGTATCCAAGCCATCGTAAAACCCCAGCCTTGCCTGTGCCCCCTGCACCAGAGGCTGGGGAGATTGAAATTTGGGAAAATAAGGACTTGCCTGTGCCACATGCACCTGAGTTCCTAGGGCAGGGGAAGGAAGTGAGTAAGGGCGAGCCTGTGCCACATGCACTTCAGCCCCATGCCACTGGGCATGCCTTGGACAAGGGAAGGGAGCACTTGGGGCTAGTGGAGCCGACACCCAGGCAAGTGCCAGTCGCTTGCCAGTCTGTCATTGGGGAGGGTATCGGGGTGCCCCGGCCGCACAAAGATAACGCTCAATGGAAACTTGTATCTAGCCAGGAGCAGCCCAGCCGTGTCCAGCCACAAGAAGCAGCCGTGACCAGAGCTGAAGATCCCCAGCCGCGTGTGCGAGGTAGATGGTTGCCTGGAAGCCTCTCCCATTGGTGGATGGTCCTGTGGGGCCTCCTGCTGGCAGCCGTGTGGCCTACAACCAGCTACGTCCTGGTGGGATGGGACTGTGCCAACCCCACCCATGTCACATCCTACAATAAAGAAAAGATGTGTAACACGGAGCCCCTACACCAGGAGGTGCCCCTGGGCCATGAAGTGCACGTCCTGCAGCAAGTCAAGGTGAGGGAAACAACCGGGTACAGTTGCCAGCTCACCGTGTCCCAGTGGACATTCAGGTGTGGGGTATGGGGTCACCTCAAGGTGACCTCGGTCCCCACCCTCATGAGGCCAACCAAGATAGACCCAGAAGCGTGCTGAGACCTGGCCAGGAACCGAGTCTACACGCTGCCAGGCAAGACCCAGCCACTGACGTTCCAGCTGAACCATCCCCTGTTCTTCACCATCGACATGGTGGGCGCCCTCGTCAACAGCCCCGAGGGGGTGG
The DNA here is from genome assembly GCF_053477335.1 of Acartia tonsa. Taxonomy (NCBI): domain Eukaryota; kingdom Metazoa; phylum Arthropoda; class Copepoda; order Calanoida; family Acartiidae; genus Acartia; species Acartia tonsa. Next base: position 12,360,414 of record NC_137271.1, on the reverse strand, counting down.
GTTGTGAAGGGGAGGACGTCCACTTCGAGGGCCAGCTGTACCGCAATGAATTAGTGCTCCAGGAGCGACGGCTGCTGGTCAAGGAAGAGACCTACGTGGTAGAGGATGGACGGGTGGAGTCCCAATCTGACCACCTGACCCTGGAGTGTCCCCATTCTGAGCTGTCCTGCATCACTGGGGAAGCAACCTACGTGTGGGACCACCTGGGGAGAGATTGCCCCTTGAGGCTGATCCGCAGCCTCCAGCCCAGCCTAGTGATGGATGCATACCTGGTTGACCATCAGGCCCAGTTTTTCATCAACATGACCAACCCCACCTCGATTGTGAACTGCGACTTCGAGGCCCATGCCACCAACCATCCAGCGTTGTTCGTGGCAGCTGACCCAGCCGCGGCTGCGCTGCCCAGAGTGTCGGCCAGGGATGTTGACGTCCCCCTACAAGCCCAAATACATGCAGGTTATATTGGGTTTACCCTGGAAACGCGCATGAAAAGCACAGCAGCAGAAGAAGTAGCGGCCAACTGCTGGAAGCTCCAGCAACTAGACCCGGCCCACCCGGTGCGTGTCCAGGGGAGCACGTTCTCAGTACTGAGGGGAGACATCCTGCTGCAGCTGACCTGCCAACGCCATAAATACGTTGTCCGCGAACACAAGGAGTGTTGGGACAAAGTGCCAGTAGAACCCACAGGATTTGTAGACGCTGTGACACGGGTATATAGTGAACACGCCACCAAGATTCCCTGTTCCTCCACCTACCCCCTGACTGTGCACGCGGAGGAAGGCTGGATAGAGCTAACCCCCGCTCCTAAGAAGAGGCCACCCCCGCTGGATACGCCTAAGCAATTGTTGACAGAGCCCTTAGATGACTTCAGTTCAGGGGGCTTGTATTCGCAGGCTGAGTTGAACGACTGGCCACAACTGCTGGCGTTCCCAGCATACAAGAGCGCCATGCTGACCAGCCTATCCTATGGCTCCTGCGTTCAGCAAGGCAGCTGTTCAGCCACAGGAGACCATGGGATAGTGTCCTACAACATTGACCGACTGGCGGAGGAAGGAGAGGCCGCCCTGGATGTCTGGGCTGGATTTAGGCAAGCTATCCACGAGTGGGGAGATGGCGCAGCCATACTGTGCTTGCTGTTGTTGATCCTCAAACTGCTGGGGGACCTAACCATCATTTCTCTGGCCGCAGCACAAGGAGGCGTCCGAGCAGCCCTGAATGCGATGTCACAAGTGTTCCTGTACCATCCAACTTTGTATAGGAAAGCTATGGCTAGAGCCAGGCTCACCCATGCCAAGTCCCGGGACTTTTCAGTAGACTGGGATGCCATTCCCATTGGCAGGGAAGCAGCCGAGGAGATGGTGTCTATGCAATCGGCTGATAGCGGGCATGACCGCCCAGGTAGGCCAGGACCGCACTCTGGCAGACCCCGCGGTCCCTCAGGAGGACAGGCCGCTGCCCAGACGATCAACCTGGCAGCCAGCGCCCCAGCCGTTGCCAACAACAACCAGCAGGCCCCACTGCTGACCGTTCCAGCAACACCTGTGCCACCAGCCAACCTGACACCGGCTGGCGCTGACCAACGTGTCCAACCCAAGCCAGCCTCTGCCTTCTATCCCACATTGGGAGCCCATCAACCCTGAGAAAACACTCACCACTAGGATTCCATTGAATCATTATCGTTTGTATATATCTTAGCCTTAAGGAGCGGACCGAAGGCCTCAACCACTGTTGGAAGTCTGGTAGGGAAACCCTCTCCCAGCCTTCCGAGGGGAGAGTTGTGGTATTCGGCAACCGTGAGCCATGCCTATGGCACCCCTGATCTGGGGTTCGGTGGAGGGTCAATGGCCCTCCCCCGAGTCCTGGGGAAGGGGTCTGACGACCCCCTCCCTATGCTTGAAATTAATGATTGAATCTGTCATGTTTATTATGGTTAACTGTATTCTTAATTCTCCCCCACCCTTTTCAGGGATGGGGGATCATTATTGCCCAAACTGACCACTGTATATGTATTATAATGCTTTTATGTTATGATTATTTATTCCTATCCATGTAATTATTGTTTGTTGTATATAGCTTTAGTATCCTTTAAACCTTCAATAAAGTGACAACTGAATTAGATGTTGATTATTATATAGTGAATGCTAGAGAAGCGTAGCTTCTCCATAGTAAGGTGTCCACGTCTGTCACACTGCCGTAATCTAATTGAACTCCGGTGTCTGCCATTTATCCTCGGCGGATACCACAATCCTACAGTATATCTGTAAAATTTAATTATTAATAAGGCTAAGCTTCATACTTAGGAAATTAACAAAGTAATATTGTTGGGGAAGGATATTGTAATATTGTTAGGGGAAAAAAAAAAAAAAAAAAAAAAAAAAAAAAAAAAAAAAAAAAATATTGTTTTTTTGTTTTTTTACTTTTTAGACTTTTCCAAAGCATTTGATACAGTATTGTATTTTCAGGTTTATTCCGCGTCACCATGATGAACTGTGTATTGAGATTGGAGATCCTATTTATGTTCAAAAAGAAGCTGAAGACCTTTGGTGTGAAGGTAATTTAAAACAAGTGACAGAGAAGCAAGTTGCTAATTTTGCCAGATTATATCAACAACAAAATCAATTCGAAAAAAATCACGGAACCTATACGAAATTTTCAGCTGTCGTTTTGCTTAGTAGTTTGAAAACTATTAGTTTACAAGAATCTTAATTGATAAGACAATGGAGAATACGATTTTCTTGATGCTATTCTAGGATTTTTGGGTATAGTCTCTTTGTTGGCAACGCCTCTTAAGTGGCTTTTCGTCTTTTTTTCACAGTAACTCTTTTCCCCTATTCTAACCAATGCAATGCGGGGGGGGGGGCTCTAACCCTGCAGGGCAATTACCTAACCCAACTTAACCTAAAATAACCTATAAAAACTAATGTGAAAATAAGACAAAACGCCTCTTAAGAAGCATTGTCACGAAAGGAACTATACCCGAATTTTTTATTAATGTTGTGGGATTTTCTGTCATTTTTTTGAATGGCCACTTTCTTTATAACATTAGCTCTATAACTAACTTTGTATGTTTGTCTATCCTCAAATATTTGAGATTTTCCCTATTACAACACGTTTAAATTATTACTACTTATATGTGTCTCTCTTGCCAAAAATAAAGTTTAAATGAATCATTACCCCCATAAACTAGTCCTGGCAGAAAACTTTTAAAATCTAATCTTTAAACTTTAAGTAGAAAATCAATTATAGTTAACCAAACTTACTAAGATGCAATTTCTAAAATAGATTATAGGATCAGTCAAATTGTAAATCTATCTATCTATTCCTAACCTACATTATTACACCATCCCTAAAATTTGAAAATTAGGAAGGCCTGCTTTTCTCTTTTTTCTTCCCTATTGGTTTCGCTCACCCCAGGTGAATCACTGTGCACGCTACTGGATGTTTCTATCTATTTAATTTCTCATTATATCCAGGTATAAACCTGCGAACAGGAGAGCAAGGAGTATTTCCCGAGGCCCACGTAGTTGATGTGGACTACAATGATTTTGACCCGGCAGCTGCTGAGGAACGGAAAGAAAGGTAATTATTATTCCTGCATGGATCCGAAACCGATTATTAGCCGTTGGATTAGAACTAGTTCTCAGCCTTTCTTAAAACTCATGTATAGCATAAAAAATTATAAAATCAATACCAGTTTTCTTATCCTGGGCCTTCTTTCACTTGGGGCTAACAAGACTGTTTTTAATCTTAAAATTTTTAATTTTAGCATCCGCGGAAAGCTGTCTATAATACGATGCGATTAATTACTATTATCATTTCTTATGTCGTTTAATAATAATCTAAAATGGCATTTTACTTATTACATCTATTTAAAAATGCTTTCTTCTTATTTGTATGGCCCATGGGAACTCCAAATCAGTGGTCTCCAAACAGATTTTCTATGTGTCACATTTTTTAAGTGGCCTGTATGTGAATGTAGTAGAATGTATGTGTGTACTGTGTGTGTCTTCAGTGCGTGCTTGTATCTTTTTATTTTCGAACTTTAGATTTTTTAGATACATTCTGGACTATCTGGGAAGTATGAAATGTAAATTACACAAAGGAAATCAAGTTATTGTGCAGGTAAGATTATGTTTGTTTTAAATGGAGTTTTTTGATATAGCTGCTCTTAAAGTAGGTCAGTGTACAGTAGACCGATATCATACCCAAGTTTTAAAAGTACAAGGACATAACCAAATAAAATAATGCTTCAAAAACTTTATTTGATATTTTGTTTTTAAGAATAATTAGTGTTGTACAAAACCGTCTTTTTTAAAATTAGATTTGATTTCTTGAAAGCAATAAAAGTCATATAAATCACTTGGATGTTCATTGTCAATGTATCGAAATTTGATATTTTGTGGTATTCCTCAATAATTCTATAATTGTAAATATTTGCATAAATAGACTCTCTCAGTGTGTGCTTTTTATGTGGATATTGGGGGAAAAAAACTTTATTGGTTTCGGTTATGTTTGCTTCATATTAATGGATGTAGAATATACATGGATATTATAAAAGGAGAAAAATTATCGTCAATTTAGCTTGCATGAAACTCGTTGATTGGTCAGGTCGTCTATCAAGTAGGAGGGGAGGGGGTAAAGAGAGTGGAGGGGGGAAATCGTTATTTTAGCCAGCTACAAGTTTCACTTAATTAGAGAAACTGGAAATTTGGTTGAAGATCTAAGTAATAATATATCCATTTTCATAATATTTCCTACATTTTAGGCAGCGCTTCTACTATATAACTAAAGTTTGTACATCCATCTTTTCAGTTAGTTTACTATATTTATAGTAGAATACCCAACTAAATAAAAAATCTACTTACGTTGTTCGTTTGGCTGTCATACTCATATCGCCTTGTAAAATATACCTATTACAGCTAAAATTAATCTCGGATTTTTTAAATTAATATTTTTTGTTCTTTTGCAAATGCATTTTTTTACATTTACATTTTTTACATTAAATTTCTGTAAAATATTATACAGCATTGAATAGTGTAACATACAAGAAAAATTATTACTAGAGCATTTTCAATCGTGTATTAATTTTGTAATTTAAAAGTTAAATTAAAGGATGGAGAGATAATTGGACCGTAAATTACACTGGTATTTAAAGTTACAAATTATTAATGTCTAAACTTTTCAACCAACAATTTTAATGTAAATTGGATTATTTAGCTTATCATCGTTTGGGATGTACATCAATATTTTGAATTTATCGTCTATTGTCTTTTCCCTCAAAATCACTATCTAGTTAGAATTCACAACAAAAGATAATAAATTAAATTGATAATTCAAATTAAAATCATTTTGCTACAAAACCTCATTGTTTCCAAACTCCTAGGCTGTGCAAAGGATCCTGGATTCCAAGGATCGTCGTACCTGTGTTCTGGAGATTGGAGAGAGAGGCATCAAAATGGTGGAGAAGAATGCCACAGGGGTAAGTTTAAGTATTGTATCATTTTACTTTTTAAAAGCTTTTCTAGAATTAGAGTAGATACATCCATAATGAATAGCTCCTAAATCGTTAAGTTAGAGGCATGTTAGAAATTTTCTTTCGATGTTTCCTATATAAGTTATATAGAATAAGTATTTTATCATATCCTACATACATTGTGCGATTTAAACAAAGCAGTGGTTGCGATATACAGAAAATTTCTGATTTAAACAAAGCATTTGACACTATTTTTGTTTGTATATTGTATAATTCACCTTACAGGCAGGAAAAAGCTAATATATTGAATTGTTAGTAGATAAAGCGTTTGATTGTATGTATGCACATAATAAGGCATTTAATAGCAAATGAATAAATGTTAGTTTCATGATAGAAACAAAGCATTTGACTGTATCATTCCCTAGGACATAGTTGGAGGAGATGCCAATCAAGAATATTTCTACCATCTGAAGAATGTCACCTTCTGTGGTTTTCATCCCAGAGACCACAGATACTTTGCTTTCATTACAAAGGTATAGTATTTTTAAAAAGGCATATAGTTTTCACTTCATCAACTAATTCAAAATTTTGGTAGGATATCTTGTTTTTTTTTGTATGGCCCTTCAAAATAGTGGTCTCCAAAATGTAGGTCTGTGTACATTGGGTTGTTTCATGGATGTCGAAGGCCTGGGCAAACAAAACTGGTATTAGTTGTATGTTTTTTTATTTTAGTATTTGTGGAAAATTGTCTATAATAGGATGCTATACATAATTTTTGGTATGACTGAGAACCGGTTATAATTCAGCGAATATTAATCGGAATCAAATGCTTTGTAAAAAGTGTTTTATAACTTTGTGAACTAGTTTATTTTACAGTAAAAGTGCCCAAACAAATACATTACATAATTTTTACTTTTTAGATAGGTAAAAAAGACTAGGTATGTAACTTGTTCAATTATCAAATCTACTTAATTATTCACTTTTATTGTTCTTCCATTCATTTTTACAACTGACTTGTCTTAGTGGAAAATACAATTCATCCGGCGATAGCACAGATAAGTTCCTCCTTATAACTATCTTTGTCCATGGTCATTATGTTATCTATGATTTATCCTAAAAAGTAAAAGTTTCTATTATTTGCCAAAAATTCTCCTGTTCTTTGTTGTTACTTATGGATGGTGTGGTGACACTCTTGTATTTATATTCACAATTTATACGAGGGTTGTATTTAGGTTAATGGTCTTAAGCAAATATTTAAAAATTTTGAATATTTCTAAGAAGATTTAAATCTTTGTGTACGTAATACATCTAAAGATCAAATATTTTATTTTGTTAAATGGAAATCTAAATTCTATAAATCCAAAATGTTGGAATTCAATATAAGATTTAGAGTTTGAAGTTTGCAAGTTGAGCAGGGTATGGCAGACGCTAAATTTAGAAGCAGTAGCTGTTGCAAAAGTAGTGATGAAAGGTCCAATTTAAAAAAAAAATTATGCAAATGGTCCCATAATAAGCAGTTGAGAAAAATCATTAAAAACCTAGCTTGTTACAATAAATGTATAAATATAGATGTTTAACCAAGAAAACTGCCTGGCCCATGTGGTGGGGACCTTTTTTTGCTAGTAAATTACTTTCTTCTCTTTTGTGGCGACTTGGCTGTGTTTTTATTTCAGACGCTATTGACTGATAATAAAAGACCCATTTGAAAGTCGGTACCCCTTGGATAGATTTACATAATAACGTACCCCTCTATTCTTATACTTTAATTTTGGAACTGTTGTGCAACAAAATTACGGGAACACTGCTGTTGCCGAGCCCTACATGTATGTTAAGATTTATTGAAGCATTTTAAGTAGTCGAGACTGGCAAAATTAGTTGTGTTTCCTTTGTAAGTGTGGATCTAGTCAAACAAAATATAGTATAGGATAATAGGACAAAGCCCAGATTGTGTCAAAATTTTGTCAAAAATCACCCATGTAACGTCATAAAAATGAGGTATCATTCATCTCTTTTTAAGGGGTTTTCTTTCTCACTTCTCCTCTCATCTGACGAACAGACAGAGTAGGAATATGTCTGTTCGTCCGTCTGTCTGTCCAAAGCTTTGTAATCGCTTAAATGATTAGGCTTTAATCTTAAAAGATTAAATTTAATGACAATGTGGTGGTTTAAAACTAATTGAAGAGAGGTGAACCCCACCCCCCCCCCCCCTCCCTCCCTAAAAACAAAGAAAATTGTTTTTTTTTGTAAAATAATAAAAAATAAAGGATAACATTTGGTTCAATGGCATAACATGGTGTGCAACTTTTCCTTATTTCTCCACTCTCTTGTAGCAAAGCCCCCAGAGGATAGGGGCGAAACTACTAGCAATAAATATAAAGTCCGTTTTTTTGGTCATAAATATGTCAAAAAAGATTGCAGAAAGATATTTTTGGTTATGAAAGATCTTTGCTGTAAATTGTCATATATGCTATTAGCAAAGCTAATCTATAATCCTAAAGATCTGTTGGTCCGTCCAACACGTCTCAAAAATAAATGGAAGAATAGAAAGAAGGCTAAAATTTTATATGAAGATCTCTTTGAACAATGCACTTGATCTCACTAATAATTTGTTATTTTGTTTCAGCACCCTTCTCCTTACATCGACGAGCATGCAGTCCATGTGTATGTGAGTGAAACCAGTACTAGATGTGTAGCTCAAGCTTATGGGTAAGATTTTGTATCTTTTTATCAGGGCTAGACAAGAAGTACTTGAAAAAATTAAAATATCCTTTTAACCCACGACATTGGGTAATAACGTAGTGCATTAGTTTGTTGGGAAGGTGATGTGTTCGAATCTCGATCAACACTGTGTCATAACTTAAGATGCAATGCTGATGTTATGTCAGTTGTTCGACATTAAACTGTTTTTAACCTATTTTTTTATCATATATCAAAAATATACTATGACACCAGTAGAATCAGACTGCAGAGCCCAAATTTGAATTAAGTCCCCAATAAACTTTTTTTGGGGATTTTAAAAATCAATTTTATATGTTGCTGTGATCATTTTGATGGAAGTAAAAGCATTTTTTAGTTTGGGGTTAAATTGTTTCTTACAGAACAATTTGATGTGATTCAGATTATATCAATACAATAATAAAAACTCTACTTTGTTCGATGCAAATAATTTTTTTCTAAAACAATAATTTACATAGAAGAAATTTAACATTAAAATAAAACATATTATTCTGAAGTCTGAACCAATTAGAAGCCTTGTTTCATTTCAGTTTTTTACAATTCAAAAAAGAGTGTTTTCACAAAGTGACTTATTTCCAATGTAGTTAAATAATTTTTATAATTAAAATGAAAAGAATGAAAACTATACACATAAAAGATACATGCTTTTGAAAAATATTTAAAAAAATAAGTTTGAATAATCTTATATTTTATCATATTTGTATATGTGACAAAAAAAAATTTGTTGTATTGCGTAAACGTTTGTTGTCATCTTTCGATCAGCTGAAATAAATTTCCTATTCGAGCCCTAGTTTCCTAAAGTGTACAGCAGATAACCCAATTATTGCAGACCCTATTTTCAGCGACTCCGGTCAAATGGAAAAGCGATTTAATGTATAAACGATTTATACATTATACATTCAAAAATTTTAATTTTTTCAAATTTAGATTTTTTTTTAAGTTGGAAGCTTTTTTAGCTAGTAGCAAATATTGAGATAGGACGCGGAAGCTACGCACACTTTCGGAAACTAAATTCAGTTCATCCATCTTTCACTATTTAACCCTTTACAGGCAATTTTTTGTGTTTTAAAATTAAATAAGTGATGGAAAACAAGCACGATAAAGTTAATTCATTGATATATTGTAAAGAATTAAGTTTTTAATGAATTAATTTAGATGAAATCAAAAGGCCTAATTTTACTCTATACCAGAATACTATATATATGAAGCAAAACACTCTAAAAGCTACGAATTTTACCCAAATAAAAAAAGATCTGTTGCTCTGATCAAAAAAGACCACAGCAACAGTAAAATTAATTTTTAAATCCCATCAAAAAAGTTTATTGGGGACTTAATTCAAATTTAGGCTCTGCAGTTTAATTCTACTGGTGTCATAGTATATTTTTGATATATGTTTTAAAAATAGGTTAAAAACAGTTTAATGGACAAGGGGAGGAATGGCATGCACAATTCTTTACCATTCACATTTAAGACTTACAGATAAAGGTTGTGTAAAAAACAGCTGTTGGGTGAACCTAACCTAATACCTTGGATAAAAAAGGAGGGATTGATTCCCCTTATTCATCCTTGGTTGTTTGACGTGCAAGTGTCATTTATAGAGCCCCTACCCAGCCAGAAACGATTAATTCGAATTTGTAGTAAAAATCGTGACAATCGTATGTATCTCGCATTTTGTGTTTGTCAACACACACTTACAAACAGACACACAACCAACATTTTCAAAATCATTGTGTGAGAAATATAGTTTTTAAATTGGCCACTAGGTATTCACATTACTTTGTATAGACAATTAAAATCTTTCTGTTATCAAACAAAATAAATTAAAAACTGGTATAACAAAATATCATAATGTGTTAATTGTCTTTTATTGAAAAAAAATTTGTTTTTAAACATTCTCATTTTAAACCACAGCAAGTGTACAAAAATGTCTAAATAGCAATTAAAATAAGATAAATTCAGTAAGAAATTCTAACTTTCTCACAATTATAATTATAATGGAAACAGATTTAAAATCAACCTTATAATTTCAGAGGAAATACAAAGATAAACAGTAAACACCCTCTCTTTCTCTCTCTTTCTGTATGCAAAGTACAATTTGTGTATAATGTTATGAATGAATATTACTGATTTATCTAACCTTTCCTTACAGAAAACTACATGATGTTAAATTGATTTTTTAATGAACTTTTTATTTACGATTTTAGTACGATATCGCGCGCGATCTTTACGATATCACCTGCGATTCCATAGGTGTATCGCGCAGCTCTAAGTACCTTTTCGACCATTTATCGTAACATATCGTCGATGTGCATTGGACGACTATTTAGCGATATCGTAAGAACTCGTGCTCGATTGCTACACGATATCGTGCGCTATAGTAGCGCGATAGTGATGCTACTTTCTGGCTGGGTATGGGTGATTGATAGGCAGTTAAACTGTTATACAGTAGCAAAGTTACTACAAGTAATCCAAAGACATACAACAATAAAATGATATGATTTATTTCAATAAATAAATTTTCATGATCATTATATAGAGGAAAATATAACTCTACACTTTAAAGCCAATGTTAAAATGATTAGCAACGTCTGGATCCAGAATCCCAGGATGAACTTTGTTCCATATGGACATTATAGAGTTTACAAATGTTATCCTTATAATGCCAATTTCCACAGTTGAGTGTTGCCCTGCAAGTTCTATGGCACTCATCAGCACTTGATGCCCGTGCATTGTCCATCCAGTTCCAAAAGTAAGCAAATACTCCAGCTGAATAACAGTTTCTTTCCAATGCACAGTAAAGGTTGGTTAGATCAGGACCGTCCCACTCACCTTGGGTGGTTTGGAGTATTCTACTATAGCAGTAGTTGTACCTCTTATTGTACACCCAACCAAGACAATAAGAATCATAGTAACATGTTAAGATACAGTTAGTGATATCCTTATATCCTCGCCACTTGAGATTGTCATCAGATGTAATCCCTTTCTTGACACAAAAGCTATAACTTTCAGTAGTGGTAGGAGCAGGTGTGGTTGTAGTGGTAGTAGTAGTTGTAATAGGAGCACATTTGCTTTCATCTCCAAGGGCAGCCATAGCAAATCTATTTAGTGTTAGAATTCTGACACAGTTTGCAGATCCAAGAACTCCTGTTGGTTGTCCAGTCTTGGGATAAATTACATCTGGGTTAGAATGATAATTAATGGGTTGTTCTTTAAATTCAGATTGGTAAGACATGATTGTCATGTGTTTTCCTCCAGGTAGCAGGTAACCAAGTCCATCAGCATAAGTGGGGTTGGGTGCATCTTCTTTGTTGTGCAGCAAACCAAAATTGTGTCCAAGTTCATGTCCAAGAGTGTACACACTCAACAAACAGGATTTTAAGTTTAATGTAAGAGTTAGACCATTTTTAGTTGAATCAATCCAACCCAATCCACACACATCAGAGCGAGAAACAAGTATTGTTGCAGCATCTGCAGTTCCTCTCAGCTCTTCTAAAGATCCTTTCATTGCTCTTAATTGATCTAAATCTTCTCCACCTTTCATTGTCTCATCAAATGTGGCCTTTTCTGAACCACAAGACTGAACTCGCACAGGAGCCTTGGAATTTATATAGCCCTGGTTTGTTACTGCAATAACTTCATCTATAAACCCATCAATATCAGCTGTCTCCGCAGCAAACTGCGGAGTGTAGTAAAACTTTAGACTGAATGTTACAATTGTTGTTGTATCATCCATTCTCATTTCAGGATATTCAATTCTTGAAGAAGCATTACCAACTACATCATTAATCAAATGTTTAGCTTCAGGCATATTTTCAACATCCATTTGTTTTACAACATGAATACTATCACCACAATATTCAATGTCATAAGACTTACCATTGTCAAGCCAAGCATGCCCATATATATCACCATTGTGCTCAGTAATAGTAACTTCAGCCTCATCATTTTCATAGAGGTATGAGTTGCCATTCTCCCCGACCGGTCCTTTGAATTCTAAATCATCCTTGATGATACCAAGTTGAAGTTTTGGATCTCCAAGTTTTGTAATGTTGACAAAAACAGGCTGGCACATCTTTACATATGGTCCCTTGCAGCATGGCAATTCTATTCTTGTTTCTGCTAGTTCAGTGTATAAAGAATTGCAATTTATACCTAGAGTATTTGTTGGTTATCAATGTTCTACTAAAAATATATAAGTAAATATTAGAAGAAAAAAATTTATTATCAGGGTTCAAATCTTTAAGTATCATAACTTAAAAAGTTTTATTATAGTAATTAAAAGTTGAATGTATACCTGACAGAAGACACCCAAACAAGACCACAAACACAATCATCTTAATGAATGTTGTTGATTTAGAGAAAATACATTTTTTAGAACCATAGAAAAGACAATTAAAATTTATTATTATACAGTCAGGAGGTTGAAACAAGTTTTAATGTTGTAGAAATATAATGACTATGACTACTATTTTCCCTCTAATTTATACATTTCTAGTGGAGTCATTTGAAAAGTTGAATAGGTTATTATAAAAATTCTTTGAAATCTTAAATATAGTTTAGGAGTCTGAGTCAAAGCTAACTGACATATGTATTAGTGATAGGAAGTCAACTGTTATAGGAAATTAAGTAGCATTTAATCTAAGCTATTACCTATTTACTCACAAACATATTTAAAATGATGATGATAATACAGTATATATACAAACCCAGGTACAAGATTTTATACACCAACACAAGTTCAAGTCAAATAAAAAATTAGTTTTGGCATTGTAAGTTAGTTATGTCTTAAAATCCTTCAAGCAACTACATTTCAGATTTTAAAGAATTGAATTTTTGAACAATAATCAAAATATACTTACTTGCACAGTTTAGTGTTGACTGATTAATCTAATTTTTGGATACATTTTTATAAAGTTTGTTTCTTGTCACAATTGGTAATTAATAAAAGAAAAACAAATAAAGCGATAATAATCTTTTTATATTGTATAGAGAATAGAGTGTTTATTTAAGTGTTTGAGAGTACAAAAATATAAAAAAAAGTTGGATGTTCTGACATAATTCTTCTTTGGTGTTTTCAGAGATTTACCTAACTAAATGTAAACTTAAATAGGCATCATAATATGTTTGTGTTACTGATTTTACTGTTATAGCATAATTTCAGCTGAAATAATTAATTTATATCATTCAGCAATAGAAAGAAAAAGTATATATTTCAAATCCTAACTGTATTTGCTGTACAAAATTTAGAAGTGGAGACACTATACTAATTAACAGTGTTGCTCATATGAATTTCCTGCCAGTGCAGTGTATTGAACTTATGTTAATCTGTTTACTTTCCTATTATTTTGCAAAAATATTAGGTTGTCCTCTTGTTATTGAACTACTTATTTATTAACATTATTTACACATGGCTACTAATACTTATTTCTGTTTTTAAGAGCTTCACTTCTGTTTGAAATAATCAATCTTGTTTTTGTTGATACAATAATGGAAATTAAATAATGTAGCTGTACAGTAAATACAAATGATCTAAATCTAATGATAATAAAGTATAGATACAAACCCAGGTACAAGATTTTCTACACCAACACACAATTTGAGGGGATAACCTATATAGAGAACAAATTTACTATTTTACTACAGTACATTGTGACTTACAAAAACATTCATGACTGAAACATTATTTCAGTTAATTATATCTTTTTATAATTTTATGGGCTTGTTATTTTTTATTTCAATGCAAAGTAAATTAAGATTTTGTTAAACAATTCTTTTTTTTTTACAGATTTTAAGCTTTTATTATCTTTTTGAGTGTTATTTTCCTTATTTGAATTTTCAAAGTTTAATTTTGAAAATTTACATAGCAGATACTATTTCTTATCCTTCTTAATCTGTGAACAATGATTATATCAAGACAAATAATCAAATAATGATTTTCATGAAACATTTGTAATCAAACAAAAAGATATCTTTTTATCTATAAACATTATTTTAGATACTGTTGTTAAAAAAATATAATATTTTTTTTAATTTGGCTATATATCATATATCAATATTTAGTTTTAAGATAAACAGTTCAAATAATTTGTTATAAAAACCTGAAGAAATTATTGAGAGAGGTATTGCGCCTGATTTTATGGTCATAATGTTTTGCTTACTTCTTTTGTGATACAACCTTTTAAAACCTAAACATTAAATTTCTTTAAATTTTTCTATCCATCTTTCAATATATCTATCATATTCTTCTGTCCATCAATCTATCTATTTGTAATCATTAACAACTCATATTCATGTAAATCATTCATCTATGTAACCATTACTATCTATCTAATTCTAACCATCTATCTAAAATCTATCTATCTATCAAGTTTCATGGCAAGTTGTATGTAAGCAGTACATTAAAGTTTTTCCTTTGTCCATTTAAATTAAACATAAAAGTTTACGAGGCATAAGTTTTATATCTTTAATGCAGACAAGCATGTAACATTTAAATTTATATTATTTGTATATATTAATAGACGTCCAAAGAGGGCGGTAAATAACATCCCCCACCCCACACACCAAACATAAAACTATTTTTTTATTTAAACACAAATAAAATAGATACAAACTCTCTAAACCAGTCAATAGAAAACACTGGAGGAAAATTCTGTCATATTATTAGTTATAAAGTGTACAGATTTGGATAGTTAGCTTCCGGGAAAGTTGAACGTCGAAAAAAAGAGGGAGGTCATTTTCTAGTAAATCCCGTAAAGGTGTGTGTTATAAGGCCTAAAAATAGTAGTAGAACAATAAGGTGCTCTATATATTTGTATTCCCTATTGAATAGAACAATAGGGAAGAAATTTTTTTTTTTTTTTTGATAACCGTACCTGGAATATCTTAAAAAAATAAGAAATTTCTATCAAACGCTTTGTTTGGCTCAAACTGACAAAAATTTTAAAAAATATAATTATAATAAATCAACCTGTAAAGAATGGCTTCTTCCTTTGTTTAATGGTATAGATTGTTCTTAAACTTTACCTTGTACCTATAGAAAACATTATTATTATAATTATATTTTTTTAAAATTTTTGTCAGTTTGAGCCAAACAAAGCGTTTGATAGAAATTTCGTATTTTTTAAAGATATTCCAGGTACGGTTATCAAAAAAAAAAAAAAATTACCCTATTGTTCTATTCAATAGGGAATACAAATATATAGAGCACCTTATCGTTCTACTACTATTTTTAGGCCTTATAACACACACCCTTACGGGATTTACTAGAAAATGACCTCCCTCTTTGTTTGTATTTATGGAATATCTTTTAAGTTTAGCAGATTATGGGGCCAATTTACCATTTAGATCTGATATACATATCTTTTACAAATTGGTGTTTTTTCATAGAATGTAATAAATAGTCTGAAAATTTTGAATATTAAAATGATTGCATATTTTCTGTTTTTGCATTATGTAAAAATAATTTTGCGCATTTTCCTTTCTTTATGTTGATGTTTTTACCAAATTAGATTTGCAAACATGCATTCATGACACAACACAGTGTGTGTTGGTAATTTGCATATGAAACATGAATCTAATAAATATATTACTCTCAATAACAAAAATGTTAATACATATTTTTTTTTACATTTCTAGTGTCATTATCCAATGAAGAAAAGAATATAAATGAGAATATAAGCATCCTTGTAGTGAGCACAGAAAAAACCAATACATCCTTATTAAAAGCGAAGCTTTTCTATAATTAGGGTCAGTTCGTACGTCCGTATGTCCGTCCGTCACAGACGGATAGCTTTTTTCGTTAATTTAGGCATTTTAGAATTGTCATATCGATTTCAAACTTTGCATTGTGATTCCTTTAGTAGTTGCTACGTAGAAAACGTAGGAACTCTATAATCATTACAAGAATGTCCGTATGTCCATTTTAAATATATTGATTTTTTTACTTTTTTAAAAACTAATTTTTATGTAATCTAATCATCCGATTGATCTGATTTTTGGTATATTGATTCCTGGGACAACAAAGTATAATGTTATAAGCGAAGCAACTTTAAAGTACTAAAAATGTAAGTATGTCCATAAACATTATCCTGTACCAAGCAGTTTTTCAACAAATTTTCTTACAATTTTGCTTCGATTCCTATACATCATATTCTGATTATTCAGTTCTGACACTGTTTTATTTAAAGTGATCGCGAATTTAATTTTTCAAAATGCATTTTCGTTTACCTTTTTTTATATTTTAAGTAATTTTCAAAGAATTATGCCTTAAAAGTTCAGTTAAGTTAGAAAAAAATCAGTTTAAAATGCGGAGAGTGTTTCCACATGAAAATAATGTTAAAATCTGAGCATCAATTAAACTAAGAGAAAATAAGTTATTTCTTTGCTTGCAGATAAAAACAAAAAAATTGATACTTAGAAAATATTTTTGTAATATATCTCTTTTAATATTTATCTTTGAACTTTCTCTAAAATGTAATGAAAAAGTTTGGTTTATTTTAAAAAATCATTAACCAAATACCGCTTTGTTTATGCAGGTATAGTGACAAAAGAAAAATTGATTAAATCTGTAGAAAGCATGATATTTAAGAATTAAAATGTTTAAAAACCAAACATCTATTATATTTGCTATACATTTACAGCATAAAATATAGCAGTCTTTCTATAGTATTTACATAAAAAAAAGCATTTTATCATTGTAAAATAATCTCGTAATGTGTCAAATTTAATTAAATACACACACACACACACACACACACACACACACACACATACCTTACCCATCTTGCCACACACACGCACACACACACTATCGTAGTGTAGCACTAACACACACACACTATCGTAGTGTAGCACTAACACACACACGCACACACACACTATCGTAGTAAAAAACACACACACACACTATCGTAGTATAACACACACACACACACACTTAAGGCCCCACCCACGAACCCACTTACTACCTAAATAACCAGGGAACTAGAGGCATAAGACAATGGCACAATGGCCGATAAATTAATGGATATTCACAATGAAAATATACACAAATTTACCCATTTTGTAAACAATATTTGGTGGTTTAAACATTTGGACACTCAAAGTAATAAACCAACCAATTAAAATTCTATGAAAGTCCCTAAAGTTAATTAGCCAACTAACAAAATGTCATTAACTTTGGGAACTAATGTAATAAAAAGCCAAATATCCATTTCCTCCCTGCATACAATTACGTACAGAAGGTTTAGTTTTAAATGAAAAGATTTAACAATATCTTTATTTATAAAGTTGTAAGCTTTTTTATCTGTAGAGAAGGGACCGCTGAAACGATATGGTTCACTTTTACAATGAAGCTTTTTATAGTTTTTGGGAAAGGTTTTAGGCTATTTTATTTTTCTCAAAAAAGTCGTTTGTTGGTTTTAAGCTATTTTTCTGCCCTTTTATATCCCTTTGAATATTAGAAAAATATAAATTTAGATTTGGTTTCTTTTTATACATTAAATAATGTTTATTTAACAACTAACCCCCCAGGTAAAAATCTGAATGTGTGAGAAAGAAAAACAGAGAGAGAGAGAGAGAGAGAGAGAGAGAGAGAGAGAGAGAGAGAGAGAGAGAGAGAGAGAGAGAGAGAGAGAGAGAGAGAGAGAGAGAGAGAGAGAGAGAGAGAGAGAGAGAGAGAGAGAGAGAGAGAGAGAGAGAGAGAGAGAGAGAGAGAGAGAGAGAGAGAGAGAGAGAGAGAGAGAGAGAGAGAGAGAGGGGTTATACTCAACAAATGCCTATCTTAGAAAACGCTTATAATAAAAACTTTGGTTCATGGAAAGAATACAAAGGATACAAATACAACAAAACCTGCAAACTTGTTTCCTTTCCATGACCTAAAACTTTATTATTTTGTGTTTTAAAGCTTATTTTGAATATCTACTATAAGTAGCCCTCTTTCTGTTTAAGTTAATAAATTATATTTAAGTAATACACACATCCTAAATATAAATTGTTATAATAATGTAACAGGATGTCTGTATGTTTGTCTGTTCTAAAGGATCTTGCTAACAGCTGAACCAGTATGGTTCTCCTTTACAGGGTAGCTCGTCATAAGTTCTTGAAATGTTTATAACTATTTTGGAGGAGAATACCACCACCCTCCAAAACGATTTATACATTATACATTAAAAATTTTAATTTTTAAAATTTGAATTTTTTATGGAAGTTTGAAGCTTTTTTAGCAAGTAGTAAATATTGAGATAGGATGAGGATGCTATGTTACAATCGACAACTATAAATCAGCTGACCTTATATCCATATTTGGTAATATCTTTTCGATTATCGATAAAAATCGTTTAATCTCCCCGTAAAAAGAAACTATAAACCTTTTTGGTTAGTTTGATATGTATGTAACAAAAGAATTTATTCTACTCTAAATTTGCAAGTAAACCTTAACAAAAAGATTGTTATTTGTCGATTTTGATAGGTTTTAAGATATGTATAATAAAACACAAAATACATCAATGTTTTCAAGGGAATAAATTCGTTTTTTTAAAGTTTGATTTATTTTTAAATGGGAAGTAATTAAGACTTATTCTCAAAATAGTACTCTTAAAAAACATTAATCAGTGACATATATCAACTTTTTCCCAGCTTCGTGAACACTTTAAGTGTTAATTTCCGTTTGTCCTACCTTTTCAGTGCTTCGCTTTTATGGATGTTGTCATCCTTGTTTTTAAATAAATAAATAGAAAATAAGGAGGAGGGTATTTTTATCAGACCCCTTATAAAACCTAAATAGAGAAGGGTAGAGGGTCCGGGTTTTAGCTACAGTTTTACCCTTTAAATTTAAGGGGTATGAGACTTTTTAAAAGCGAAGCTTTTATATAATCAGGATACGTACATCCGTCCGAGATAGATAGCTTGTATTCGTTAATTTAGGCATGTTAGAATTGTCCTATCGATTTCAAACTTTGCATGATGATTCCTGTAGTAGTTAGGTACAATCTTGATAACGTAGCAACTCTATAATCATTAAAAGAATGTCCGTACGTCCATTTTAAACATGCTGACTTTTCTACTTTTTGAACAACAAATTTTTATGTGATCTAATTATCCATTTGATCTGATTTTTGGTATATTGATTCATGGGACAACAAAGAACAATATTATAAGCGAAGCAACTCTATAATCAAGCCCTAAAAATGTAAGTATGTCCATAAACATTATCCTGTATCAAGCAGTTTTTCAACAAATTTACTTACAATTTTGCTTCGACTCTTATACTTTTATAATTCTGATTATTCAGTTCAGACACTCTACAAGTGTTAATGTCTGTTTGTCCTACCGTTTCATAGCTTCGCTTTTATGGATGTTGTCATCCTTGTTTTAACTAGAAACCCTTGACTGTTTTAGAGGGGTTTAGGTCCCAGTCAAGGGGGTGTTGAGAGGTTAAATGGGGTGTATCTTAGAGGGTGTATCCGTCCCTTTTACAGCTCTCTTTTGAAAAAAATAATCTCTCTTAACTTTTGCATAATTTTAATCAAAATATATAAATAGTTCTTTTATTTTCAGGCGAGCTTTCCACCGGTTTTACAAGAAAATAATGGACTCACAATTCCCAGTGGAAGACATGTATCTAGAATGAATTAAATATGTGGAATCATGTAAAATTTAGTTATACCTATCTAAGATAGGCAAGCCCATGTGTCATTTAAACAGATCCTATCTTGCTTAAAATAGGTTAATAAGGTGAATAATCATACCTACATGCAGAGAATTATATATCCCCATGCATAAAATGATTTCAGCTGAGGATTTTAAGTTATGGTGCTGTCATTTCTACAACTAGAAAAAATACAGATGCTGTGTTTTTACACTTTCAGTGTGTGTGTTTCTGTCAATTTCAATATAAGGTTCATAATTGGCACATTTAAAATGGGTAAAATATTACTCTCATGAAATTCTTTTCAACAAGCATAAACTACCATAGAAATCAATAATTGAATGCATTGATAAAAAAAAACTGTCATTGTATTTTAAAGGTGTAAAAATGCATAGTACCAAAAAGGCACGACATACATAGTTTATTCAGCAATTATCATTTCTGCTTTTAAAAGATGGAAAGCTACAAGTAATAATTGACAAAAAATTATGAATAATTTTAAACTTTATTTATCAAATCAAGAAAAAAATATGAAGAAAGGACTTTAAAATCTCTTAAAACCTAAAAAACATTTACTGTTAAAATCCAATAATTAACTGAGAGTGTATGGTTAGAGAAAATGCGCGCCATACAACTTATTGTGTCTAGGGTAATAAATTTATTGTCCAGTGTCTTATCCCTTAAGATCCTTAAGTGTATTTTCCATTTGTCCAGGCAGTATTTTAAAATGATACAAAGTTATTTAAATAAAGACTTAACTTCATATATTTGACTTGATCTTATTCAAATGTTTTTTAGATATATGTTAAGCATAAAAAAATCAAGTTATGTGATAATTTTGTTAAAATATGTAGAAAGACCACTATGAAACAAACATAATCTAATATAATTTATAACATTTTAAAAGGCAAAGTAAAGTTGGTTACCTTTATTTTAAAAGAAAGGAAACTTAACAACGTTTATTTGATTATTTATTGATCATTATTTGCATTGTATTTTTTTCTTCGGGGCTCGGCAGTCGCGCCTCAGCTGCCCCTAAGCCTCAAATATTAAGAAATAATGCAAATAACGAAATTTAAAATAGGATGGATTCTTTGTATATAAACAGGTTTAGACATCCAGCTGAATTTTAAAGTTATAATGTTATAATAATTTCAATTAGGCTTATATGCGACTTACGCGCGGCTGGCGAGCCCTGATTTTCTTTATTGTTCATGATTTAATTTGATTATGTTTAATAAATTAAAATTAAACTACATATGACCTAACTTTGTTTTTAATTACAGACATACTATTTGAATAATTAATTATTTAAGATTAAGCTTAAACATATTTTATAACTATGTTTATTATGTGCTAAGTGCAATTGTGATAAAATTTAATTAACAAATCTTTTTTATTAATGTTTTATTGAGTTTTTTAAAAAGAAAAAATGTTAGTAATCATCTCTTGTGTCATAAAATCCTACTTAGTTTTACCTAGATAGTTTTAATATCCATTTTTCATTAAAGTATGTTTTTAAAAGGTCAATAAACTAAAAGTAAATCTCTCCCCAAATTTGTTAAGAAATAACTTCTTAAGCATATTAAATTGGCGGAGAAGAGGTTAGGAGGATATTATTATAGTTCTCTTTCCCCATTAATTTTATACTAACAAAGGAAGGAACTAAGATTAGGGAAAGATTATTTTATCGTTCATTTTCTTTCCCCCCACAGACATAAATAAGTAGAATAACATTTCCTGTAAGGCTTGGAAACCGATTGAAATCCACTGGATAAGACCCTGTTTTCAGCTTTACTTAAAAATCATGTATCGTATTGTAGACAATTTTTAACGAATGATAAAAATAAGAATAAAACCAGTTTTATTGGCGCATGCCTTTGGCCTCTTAGGCCAAAAAATTTGGAATTTCATTTTACTATCCGCGGAAAGCTGTCTATAATAAGATGCTATAAATAACTATGAAATTTCATAATCCATTTGCTTCTATAATGTTTTATACGTTACATAAATAAATAAAAATATTTGTTGTTTAATTTTGAAAGTAGATTGTGAAGTATTTTTGTAATATTTGTTTCTTCCAGTAATAAAATAATAATATTTAGTTGTATCACATCCTTAATAAATAATTCTATGGCATCTATTTCTTTTTTTAATCGATGCTTTTCTATAATTAGGGTCGTTCCGTACTTCCGTCCGTCCGTCCCTCCGTAACAGATGGATATTTTTTTCGTTAATTTAGGCATTTTAGAATTGTCCCATCGATTTCAAACTTTGCATTGTGATTCCGTTAGTAGTTGGGTACGATTTAGAAAGCGTAGCAACTCTATAATCATTAACAGAATGTCTGTACGTCCATTTTAAACATGTTGATTTTTTTACTTTTTTAACAACAAATTTTTTTGTGATCTAATCATCCGATTGATATGATTTTTGGTATATTGATTTCTAGGACAACAAAGAATAATTTATAAGCAAAACAACTCTATAATCAAGCCCTAAAATGAAAGTATGTCCAGAAACATTATCCTGTATCAAGCAGTTTTTCAACAAATTTACTTACAATTTTGCTTCGACTTTTATACATTTATATTCTGATTATTCAGTTCTGACACTATACAAGTGTTAATGTTCGTTTGTCTTACCGTTTCAGAGCTTCGCTTTTATGGATGTTGTCATCCTTGTTTATTTTACAACTCACCTATAACTACCTATTACCTATTAATTACATCATACGGGTGAGGCATGACATGACAACCCAGGATAACTAAGTAGAGCCAAATCTCCTCTTTTCTATCCAAATAACGGGGGTATAAAGCTATTAGCTGTTCATGGAAATGAATTACGCCTGTCTTGGGTCAAACATACCTCTATTCTAACTATTAATGTCGCGCACCTGACTTAGCAGCAGAAGGATCTATTTAACGACATTTAGTTATGACGCGGTGTTAAGCTGAGATTTAAACCTACCACTTCCCAGTCGACGAGCGGTGGCGTTGGGGGTTCATAACAAGGTGAAGTCTTTCATTCTGTAGCAAAGCAATCAATCTAAAATTAACTTTGTCTGTCTGTCTGTCCGTCAAGCATATAATTTAATTCGTCCGTCAGTATGTAAGTCACTTTATAAAATTACTAGCGGCTTCGCCCCTAGCTTCTTGGGGCTTTGCCCCAAGAGGTCTAATTACATCTTTTATTACCTGGAGATCCCCCACTCCACCACTATTTTAAATAATTTTTAAAAAATGGCGGGGGATGTTTGTTTTTTTGGGGGGTTGGGGGTGTCCCACCCTCCAAGAAAATAGCCTAAAACCACCACAGGACCAGTAGGTATATTCCCTGAAGAGTAGAATCCGATCGGTTCAGTGGTTACCGAGATCTTAAAGGACAGACGGACATACAGGGTGCGCCACATATCTAGGGACTTTTTCTAAATTGTAAACAAATGAACATAAAATCGTCAATTTTAAAGATTTTATTAAATTTTAAAAACTGGGGAGCAAATTAGGTATATGACTATTAGATCATTAAATAAAATCGCCGCCAGCATCAATCACCGCCTCTACCCGCCTCCTCAACCGCCGGCAGGCCAAGGTCAGAATGTAACTGTCCAAGCTGGCGAAGTTCTCCTTGATAGTGGCAATGAGGGAGGTCTTTATGGTATGGGTACGTCTATTGGTGCATGCTTCAAAGTAGCCCAAGGTCCAAAAGTCCATTGAATTAAGATCGGGCTGCTGGGAGGCCCCATTTCCTTAGGAATGTGAGTAACCGCAGGATCGAAATTCAGCCAACTTTAAAGCTACCCTTTGACACGGAGGCTCTTATTTGGACCACAGTTGAGCTAGAATGACGTTCTATACCTTTTTGGAAATTGCAGGAATATTCATCTAGGGTTGTCAGCACAACCCATAGTCTAAAATGAGTTTTTAAGTTAAATATGGGTCTCTGACGTCGAAAAACGAGAAATTTTCACGATTTTACACGATTTTTGACGTTTTTGACATCTCTAAATCTGTCACGTTTCACTTTGCCGGAGTACTACAGCCATGTCATTTTAGATAGAGAGCTCTAGTCTTTTCTAGTGTCTTACTTATGTATCTAACAGTATCCCCAGCAAGTTGCATAACTCTAGCTCATCTACAGATGGGCTGAGGTCCGATTTAGTGGGACCTAGTTGAGAATCCAGATTATACCATCGGCGCACTTCGAATCTGCCTTCTTGAACATAAGCGCGGCCAGCTCGGAGTAGGAGCCCATCTTCGCCCAAAGATTTTTTTGTGCTAAAAGGTCATTACCTAAGCTTTTTATAGTGGGGTCAAACGTCCTGATTGGTCAAGTAGTTTTGACGCTATGGCCGTTTTAAAAAAGTCCCTAGATATGTGGCGCACCCTGTACATCATTCTACTTTGTATTATAGACTAGCGGTTTCGCCCCTAGTGATAAAAAAAAAATTATGGCGAAAATCGTAAAGGACCATGGAAATCTCCTTCAAAAAAAAAAAAAAAAAAAAAAAATGGGGGGGGAGGATTTTTTGGTTTTTGGGGGGGTTGGGGGTGTCCCACCCCCCAAGAAAATAGCTTAAACCCACCACAGGACCAATAGGTAGATACCCTGAAGAGTAGAATCCGATCGGTTCAGTGGTTACCGAGATCTTAAGGGACAGACAGACGGACAGACAGACATCATTCTACTTTGTATTTTAGATAAATATCAAAAGGTTTCGTGATTTCCCCCACACAATTAAATCTTGAATTATAGACACTGAACATCTGATCTTTAAATCACTTAGTTTGCATTTCCATGCGAGTTTTTTTTTCTTTTCTATTATATGTAGGTAGATGTTTTCGTCCTTGTTTTCTAGAACAGCAGCTAGCCATCCCATTTATATTTTTAGAGTTGGGGGGGGGGGGGAGGGGAGAGGAAAGGAGATTCCTTCGCGCTTTAGGCTGCTCAATGCCTCCTAGGACACAAAAACTATTTAATACTAGAGGCGGCGTTCTAAAATTATCCCGCTATTGGCTAGATTGAATATTAATCTTTTTCCTCCATTGGCCTATCTCTGTATATTAATCATTTTCTTCCATTGTCCAATCCCTGAATATCAACCTAACTACAAAAAAAGCTATAAAACATAAAGATTACTACGACTTTAGTTTCGTTTTTTCATCATTTTCTAACGATTAAATGTCCCTCTCTCTCACTTCCCTTTCCTTCCATCTTTTTAAAATTTCATTATTTTATTTAAAACCGTATTTAAAATGTTGTCTCTCTTTCTTTAGAATATTTAGGGATCCTAGTATTTTTTTGTTTCAAATTATCATCCTGAAAGTGTTAAAATGTTTAGTTAAATGTTAAATTTTAGTTCAATATCTGAACACATTACGGCGCATTGTTAGTATCAAATTATTTTAAAACTAAGTTTTCTTTGATTTACTATTTCATAAGTTTAAATTTTCTATTTTATGAATAGAAATTTAATACTTTAGTATAATTCAAATAGCAACATGAAATAAAAAAAAGAATTTATTCTTCATAGAGTAAAAATATGGGTCTTATCGTTCTGGTCAATGAGAGTTTAATATGGATTATTGGAATACTATGAGTATTAAACACTCTACCATTGGAAGACTCGACTTCATTTATAGACGTTTATTTACTAAGTATATTTGCGATTACTTTTATTTAATGAAATCTTCCAATTTTTAACATGTACAAAACAGCCTGCTTATTTGCTTCAAGATCCACGTCAGATCTATATAGGAAATAAATGTCTATAAATGAGCTCAAGTCTTCCAAGGAATAAATGTTTAAAACTTATAGTGCTCCAATAATCCATAATAAACTCCCATTGGCCAGAACGATAAGACCCATTATTTTACTCTATTAAAAATAAATTCATTTTTTCATTTCATGTTGCTATTTACATTATATTGAAGTATTCAATTTCTAATCATGAAAAAGAAAATTTAAATTTATAATATAATAAATTTAAGAAAACTCTGTTATAAAAGAATTCGATTGTGGCGACACTTTGTGTGTTCAAATATTAAACTAAAATTTGTGAAATAGACAGACTTACATAAGTTAATGATAGAGTAGATTCAATATTTAATTCAAAATACAAACAGTTTTTTAAGTATTTATTTATATTGGATTAAATGCAGTTTTTGGGTAAATAAGATTAAATATGTATACTTTATTTAGAAATGGTTAAATATATTAATAAGTCAAACTACTGATTATTTAAGCTGGAAAGTTCTGAAGTAGCGGGATGTCTGTTTGTATGTCAGGACACCAAAGCAGTAGGATGGCTGTCTGTTTAATTAATACAAATGTATTAATTAACTATGCACTTTGAAGTAGCAGGATGACTGTCTGTCTAATTAGTACAAATGTATTAATTAGCTGTATAACTCTGAAGTAGCAGGATGACTGTCTGTCTAATTAATACAAAGGTATTAATTAGCTGTATAACTCTGAAGTAGCAGGATGACTGTCTGTCTAATTAATACAAAGGTATTAATTAGCTGTATAACTCTGAAGTAGCAGGATGACTGTCTGTCTAATTAATACAAAGGTATTAATTAGCTGTTTAACTCTGAAGTAGCAGGATGACTGTCTGTCTAATTAATACAAAGGTATTAATTAGCTGTATAACTCTGAAGTAGCAGGATGACTGTTTGTCTAATTAATACAAAGGTATTAATTAGCTGTATAACTCTGAAGTAGCAGGATGACTGTCTGTCTAATTAATACAAGGTATTAATTAGCTGTATAACTCTGAAGTAGCAGGATGACTGTCTGTCTAATTAATACAAAGGTATTAATTAGCTATATAACTCTGAAGTAGCAGGATGATTGTCTGTCTAATTAATACAAAGGTATTAATTAGCTATATAACTCTGAAGTAGCTGGATGACTGTCTGTCTAATTAATACAAAGGTATTAATTAGCTGTATAACTCTGAAGTAGCAGGATGACTGTCTGTCTAATTAATACAAAGGTATTAATTAGCTGTATAACTCTGAAGAGGTGGAATATTTGTCTGTGTTGAACTAGTTGAAGTAGTAGGATGTCTGTAAATAGCTGAATTGGTCTAATAAGACTCGACCCCAAACCAGATAGTATTCTGTGTAAGGACTCTCAATTGCAACTGACTAACTAAATAAATGTTCTCTTAAATGTTCTCTTAAATGTTCTCTTAACTTTTACAGAGCAATAAAGAGTAAATGATGTTTCTACTTTTAAGCCAAAACTTAAAACTGAATTATACTACATTTTCCCCCTCCTGACACCGTCAAGGCTTCACTAATCTGAATCTACATCAGCAGCCATTACCGCATTATCTACAGCAGCAGCTACAGAACCCTCTTCAGCAGGCACTGAAGCCTGAACCTCCAACTCAGCACCAATATCTGGAACGTCTCCCTGAACCACCATCACCTCACTGGCAGCCACCGCCCCACTGGTACTCCCAGCCTGTTGCAGCTGCCAAGGTACAGCAGGTAGATCTTTACTTGTTTTGCGCCTGATCTCGCTGAATATATTTGTCAAATGTCTCTGAACTTCTGCCTCTTTCTGTGACATGTCTAAATTAGCCCCCTTCACACTGGCCCCATGACTTGTCAAAGCATTTTCCACCTGTTGAACTACTGCTTCCACCTTTAAAATACATGTCACCTCTACTCTCAAATTTTTATTTTTAGAACCCAAATTATCTAACCCAACAGCAGGACGCTTGGCCACACCTCTTCTTGACCCTCCTCCAGACCACTTTGACCGCTCGGCCACCTGTCCCATGCATCAAGATTCACTTCCAAACCGTCGTTGCCAATATCATCATTATTCTTCAGAAACTTCAGAAACTCATCATTAAATTCATACCTGGGCCGCCCATCCTTATGCTGTCTTCTACTGGGACCAGCCCTATCATCCATTCTGTACACCACCTGCCGCCCATCCTTATGCTGTCTTCTACTGGGACCAGCCCTATCATCCTTTCTGTACACCACCCGCCGCCTGTTGGTCCTACCATCCTCCAACCTCTCTAAAGACCTCTCGTGCTCCTCTTGCAACTGATCAGGAACCAGCCGATGTCTCTCTCTATCATCCATCTTTCCTGATAATTACAATTTTAATATTTTTTTATATTTAAGACGACATTTAAAACAGATTACATTATACGAATCATCATATCAATTTTATGTCAGGGATGCCAAGGTACAAATCAAAAGATACCAAGAAAATTTCACACTCCAGCCGCGCCAATCACCACCATGACAAAATGCTGCCAGCTATCAGTCAACCATAATAAATGTACAAACCAATCCTTTCCACTTGATGATATATAGAAGTCAGCTGCAACAATAAAACACTATTCTCCTCCACTTTATGCATCCAGGACAAATTTCAGCTTGGCTGATGTAACCCACAAAAACACATCAGGAATATTTATTATTTTATTCAGGAATAAAATAATACAAATCCATCAAAAAATCTGAAAATGCCAATTTTTCCTCCTACTCCAATCCTAATGAAAAATGTGGAGAAATCGCCAACCAATTTTGGCCACCATGACTTCAGACGCCATATTTAAAATTAAAAATAATAAACAAGGTGATATTTGCAATTTCTACAGCCCAAAAATTACTGAAATGACACCTATCTTCTTGTGATCTGTTGTGAACCAGCCCAAAAACCGAACAATCACAATCAGAATCTCACAGTTCTGCCATTCCACTCTGTCATTAATACAGGTACAATACAGCATCACATAAAAATGTAAAAGACAATTTACCAAAACCAGACAAAGTAAAAATGTTTACCTGATTTTGATGGTTTACCACTATAACTCGATATTATGATTTAACTGCTCACAATCTCAGTTCCAACTATCAACTGGACTTAACTTTTATTGTAGATTAACTTTCCAACTTACTAGCTTAATAAGCACATATTTGTTATTAAAATAATTAAACAATAATTTAATGAATCTCCATTATATAAACATATATATAAAACTTTTATATTTATTAATCTGCACATGTACCACAGGACCTCCTACTTGAGATTTAACCTCCTCTTTGTATCCCATTTAGCTACTGACCCACTCATTTTAATCGTCACCACTTTTTCAGGCAAAGATAGCGAATGGAAACAACTAATCCAATGGAAAATTGACCTCATCAACACTCGTTCCAGCTTTAGAAACAGGTACTACAGACTCAACCGCCATCATATATTTAAAGGGAGATATTTCATACACAGTCCCTTTAAAACAGAATTCAACATTGACTTGAATGATACATAATATTTTTTTATGTTCAATCCCTTGAAGGAGGGGGTGATTCCCAAAAGGCGCTAATTCATACAAAGCATCCGAAAACTTTTTGACCACAATAAAAGGCCCACCGTAGAAAGACTGTAACTTCTTGGACACGTCACTCTTAATGCTTCCTTCTGTACTCTGTGTTTGTTTTGAACCTCCAAATATAGTTTGGAATTTGTTAAAATTCTCTTAATTATATCCTCCATATGTTTCAGAAATTCCAAATACGACCAAAAAACGAATAACCTGTCCTCGAGCTCTTGGAGCAGTTAATCACCAATGTTGCCACAGGTAATTTTTTTTTTTTTCTCCCAAGTATTTCATGATTTTCGTCTACTCTTAAAGCTGCGTACAAACTTTGGTTCTGTCTTTCCACGAGATTCAAATTCGGATTCTTGAAAGGAACTAAAACGGTGTCCACCCCCAATCCTTTCATTACCCCCTTTTTGTAACTCTGTCAGATCTCAAAGCCCGAAATAAATTATAGGTAGGTACAAAATTCTCCAAAATAAACCATAGGTAGGTACAAAATTCTCCAAAATAAACCATAGGTAGGTACAAAATTCTCCAAAATAAACCATAGGTAGGTACAAAATTCTCCAAAATAAACCATAGGTAGGTACAAAATTCTCCAAAATAAACCATAGGTAGGTACAAAATTCTCCAAAATAGCCTTCACTGCTGTCTCAGTCTTAGCATCAACTAGCTGACACGTAAATATATACCTGGAAAATAAGCTAAGCAGATTATGATTAAAACAAACTTAACCGTTTGTAATAATTAGTGAATCCCAAAAATTTCTGTAACTCCTTTCCTGTCTTAGGCTTGCCCCAATCCTTAATCCGTTCCAAATATGAAGGATTCATCTTCAATCTGGCGGCACTAATAATATGCTCCAGATAGTGGCATTCTCTAGTCAGTAAATCACACTTATCCAGATTCCATTCCAGGTTGCCCTGTCTGAGAACCGGAAACAACGCCTGCAAATGTTCTACATGCTCCTCTGGACTAACCGAAAACACAATCAAATCATCCAGGTAACTGATACAGAAACCATACATCCCTAGTAAAATGGATAACACCTTGTCCATCAAAGCACAAAACAAGGATGGCGCGTTGCAAATTTTAATAATCTTCGGTTTCAATTCTGGATTTTCCTTAATCATCTGATTTTCCTCTAACTTCAATTGTTGAATAATAAACTGTACTCGCTCATGCATTTTCTGTCCTGACAACTTTTCTGGTTTCTTTAACTCATTTATTGTTTTCTTACAGGTGGAATCCAGATTGTCCATGACAAAACAGTGCCCCATCTTCACATTTTTAAGCAAGGTAATAGGTTTTATCGACGCATTAACTACGTTAACCCCTCCTTTATCCCTGACAGAGTAGGTTTAGAAAGAATCTCAGAATATCTATGACCAGACAAAATGGGAATTTTCTACATTTCAGCCACTACCTGTTTTTGTAAACAAGAATTAATAGGAACAGATTCCCCATGAAATTCAAATTTATCCACTTCCAAACAAATATTAATTTTATTTTTCTTCAGGAAATCAGAACTGAGATTCACCAACTTGCCTGTTACCTCAGGTACATAAAATATTTCTGTAAACACAGCTTGGTTCCCACAAATCTAACTTTTAACTCAACATATCCAATAATATTAACTTTCTTTTAATCTACCGAATAGGCTGATAACTTAGCAGGACAGAAACCAATTTCATGTTTATCAAAAATTTCTCTAGATATTAAAGAATTAAAATTATTTCCTGTATCAACAATTCCTAATTCCTCCACTGTAATATCAGCTCCTGGTACAAAAACTCTAAATCCGCGCAAATAGGCATTTTTCTTTCTTTATCTTCAAGACTTCACGATCCCTTTAAAGCCCTAGTAACTTCTGCCACCGTTCCGTCGGATTAAAATTTCAATGTCGTGTTATAAATAATTAATGTATATATTTAATTAATTAACTTCAAATTTCAGATACAAAGCCATCAATCTACAACAAAGCAGCCAGCCCTCCGCCATCCACCAGCCGCCATCATACTGATCAACATATTATGTCATGCACAGCCTGCAGAACACCAGCCCCTCGTGACTAGACACCAAACTCCTTGCAACACAAGTAAGTACCCCTCAAAGGTTTAATATTCATTAAAACTTTATTTAGATACCTACCAAATTTTATACACAATTGTACTAAATGTATTATATAATATATTGTTCCCATTAACAGTTACTAGCACCTCCACACATTGACTAAAAAAAACAAAAACAGAAACTTCTTCACAACATTGAAAGCCATTATCCGAATACAAAACAGCAAAAATTTTCAAATTTTACATAGCTTAAAAACTCAATTACACTAATATAACCTAGATATAATATATGTGAACAAAGAAACAATATATAAAATAAGGTTTATACATCGAATCAATCATCACACTACTACATAGGATATTATTGATAATTGAACCTAGCCATTTCAGCAATCATAGCCTCGTATTGTTTTTCATCTCTGCTTTTTTCAGAATCCACAGCCGGCCCCCTCTGATTGACTGATTTCTTCAGAAACTGCTCAGGTATCACCCGATTATTAGGCACTCCAGGCCCCTCTCCCTTTTCATTATTGACCGGAAAGAACTTAGCCTTGGTCTTACCTATGCGAGAATCAGGGGCAGGCGGCTTACCATCCCTCTTCTGCCAACAATCAGCCACTATATGTCCTTCTTTCCCGCAATACCAACAAATCATATTCTTAGCCTTCGAATTCAAAGCCCCAATCACATTCTCAACTTGATCCCAAGGGATATCATCCTTCCCCTCAATCCAAGCATTATTATCGCCAGTCCCAGTTCTGTCAGCCAAGTCGGATACATGCACCTCACTAATCACAGGCCTAGATTTCACCTCCCTAGATTCTTCCAATTTCAACCCTTCCATAGCCTGGGAATAACATGACGTCACATTTTCAGGTGAAATGTGTCCAGAACGAGCCCAGCTGATGTAATGTTGACCTCTACGAATCAAATAAGTCAAGAATGAGCTATAATCCTCCAGGTAATGCATAGATTCAACAAAGTTGGCCATATCTCTAGCTAAATCTGTAAACAACAAATTCTTCGCCACATTGTTATAAAAATCACGCCAAGATTGTTTAGAAATATGACCAGGATGCATAAGTCTAAACAACCCTAATTTCTCATTAAAGAACACATCCACATTCTGACCACTCTTTTGTTTCAGGGAGTAGAAGAATTCAGTAGCTGACTCTGTATCTGCAAACGGTATCACCAACCTCCTTATCAACAGGTAATAACCTAAAGCACTTAGGGAGGCATTAGCCTCCGGAGTAATAAGCCTCCCCATTTTCTTTCCCTTGCACTCAAACATCCTATTGTACAACACATCCTTAAAAAGCATGGGATCCTCCAATTTTGCGAACCGAGCAACCCTCCACAAGGACAAAAAATAATCCTCAAAATCAATGTTTCCATCCCAAAATGGAGCGTCCCGCACAAAATCACTGTCCCACTTGACACCCCTTACCAGACAAAACTCCTTAAACTGTCCCTCTACAGTCTGCTGACTGACACTGCCACCAGCCACCTTTTTGTAAGCCTTAAGCACTTCAGCCCTTTCCTCGATTAAAGGAAATATATCCAATAACTGATTCTCATACTCGGTCAAACAACTCTCATGTACATTCATCCAATTACCATTACCAGCTGGACCCAAAAATCTATCTGCGAAAACTTCAAATGTCCAGGAGCACTCTTTACCCTCTTAGCCTCGAAACTAGTAGAATCCAATTTAGCCTCCACACTCAATCGATTAATAAAAGATGCATTAAATGAATCATCCCCCATCGATTTAGCTGTAGCCACACTAGCCCCCAAACTTGTCTCATACAAGAATCCACCAATGTCGCCATCTGGTGGCAATTGAGCCACCTTTTTCTTGATAGTAGCCAAATCAACATCGTAACCTAATTTCTTATGCTCATCTGAACTTTTGAACTCTTTCACCTTATTCTCCAGCCGTTTATTCGCCGCCGTTAGCTTATCCACCTGACTCTTGACAGTCGTATGCTCCTTTAACATTGCCCTAACATATTTCTTTATACTTTCAGGCACAACATCATTCTCCACGTCGCCCAACGCCGACTCCACATTTGCATTAGCACCTGCACCTCCACCAACATCATCAACAGCATCGTCATCCTCCTCCCAATTGTCGGGAGTTCCATCATCATCCTGACTTTCAGCCTCCCGAGGCCGCTTAGGCCGCCGTCCACGCTTGCCTTCACCTTTACCCCGCTCTCCTTTTTCATCAGCCATATCCGAGCACTAGAACTAGATTCGCCGTGAAATTTAGATCAGAAAAGTTAAAGAGTGAAATTCCACAGAAACCTAAAATATAAATCAAGTTATAAATATAAAAGATATAACAAAACTGTGAAAAATCCGAGATAAACAATCTCAAAAAGTGATCGAATTCAAATTAAACACCACTTCCCCCACCTTTAACTCTGCAGCAAGTCTAAATAACACGTAGCACAATAAGACTGCGCCAAATGTGAAATAGACAGACTTACATAAGTTAATGATAGAGTAGATTCAATATTTAATTCAAAATACAAACAGTTTTTTAAGTATTTATTTATATTGGATTAAATGCAGTTTTTGGGTAAATAAGATTAAATATGTATACTTTATTTAGAAATGGTTAAATATATTAATAAGTCAAACTACTGATTATTTAAGCTGGAAAGTTCTGAAGTAGCGGGATGTCTGTTTGTATGTCAGGACACCAAAGCAGTAGGATGGCTGTCTGTTTAATTAATACAAATGTATTAATTAACTATGCACTTTGAAGTAGCAGGATGACTGTCTGTCTAATTAGTACAAATGTATTAATTAGCTGTATAACTCTGAAGTAGCAGGATGACTGTCTGTCTAATTAATACAAAGGTATTAATTAGCTGTATAACTCTGAAGTAGCAGGATGACTGTCTGTCTAATTAATACAAAGGTATTAATTAGCTGTATAACTCTGAAGTAGCAGGATGACTGTCTGTCTAATTAATACAAAGGTATTAATTAGCTGTTTAACTCTGAAGTAGCAGGATGACTGTCTGTCTAATTAATACAAAGGTATTAATTAGCTGTATAACTCTGAAGTAGCAGGATGACTGTTTGTCTAATTAATACAAAGGTATTAATTAGCTGTATAACTCTGAAGTAGCAGGATGACTGTCTGTCTAATTAATACAAGGTATTAATTAGCTGTATAACTCTGAAGTAGCAGGATGACTGTCTGTCTAATTAATACAAAGGTATTAATTAGCTATATAACTCTGAAGTAGCAGGATGACTGTCTGTCTAATTAATACAAAGGTATTAATTAGCTATATAACTCTGAAGTAGCTGGATGACTGTCTGTCTAATTAATACAAAGGTATTAATTAGCTGTATAACTCTGAAGTAGCAGGATGACTGTCTGTCTAATTAATACAAAGGTATTAATTAGCTGTATAACTCTGAAGAGGTGGAATATTTGTCTGTGTTGAACTAGTTGAAGTAGTAGGATGTCTGTAAATAGCTGAATTGGTCTAATAAGACTCGACCCCAAACCAGATAGTATTCTGTGTAAGGACTCTCAATTGCAACTGACTAACTAAATAAATGTTCTCTTAAATGTTCTCTTAAATGTTCTCTTAACTTTTACAGAGCAATAAAGAGTAAATGATGTTTCTACTTTTAAGCCAAAACTTAAAACTGAATTATACTACAAATTGTAGTAATCATATCAACCCTTTGGTGATGGTATTGTAAAGAAAAAAATTTAATTTAAAAAATCTTTTTAAAATCATTTAAATTATTAAATATTTACTTTCTTTAAATAGTAATGCCGGGCGAGGAAAATAGATTTATTGAGAAATAGATATTCATATAGAAAACTAGCCAATAGGGAGATAGTTATATCGAGCAAACTCTAGTTTCCTATATAGATCGGTCATGGATCTTGATGCAATAAAGCAAGTCGTTTTATAAAAAAAATCTGTCGAAAATAATTCATAAGGTAACACAGAAAAAGTAGTCGCTCATATAGATACAGAATGAATTTAGTCGAAACCCCAGAAAACTTAGGAAAACAGATATGTTTTTTAAAACAGGACTGTCCTAAATTTTAGCGGTATAGTTGATTAAAGAGTAGCTACATTAATAAGTAAAAAATAAACGGGAAAAATAGAGTAATGGCTATAAAGCCATTCTAAACTTCTGTTTTCATTATAAAATTATTTTAAAAAATGTGTGTTTCTCGTTTTTTTTAATGTCGTCATACTTCTGTTTTTGATTTAAAGCAAAGTTAAATGTGTTGTAATAAGGACTTCAAAATTTACAATTTACAAAGCCTCTCTATTGGCAATGTCTTTTTAATGTAGATGTTTAAAGGCGAAGCTACGCTTCAATTAGAAATGCACGTCTGTGAGAAACCGTTCAGATGAAACGTTAATTTCTTGGCTTCTATTTCTTGCTGGAATTTTTGTGTAACGATTATCTCTACTAATAAGTATTTAGTAAAATACTTGGTCAGTCGGTCTGTTGCTCATGCTAGTAAAGATCAAAATATATTTTTTCGGTTTTGTTAAATTTTGATATCTAGATATATGTAATTTTTTATTACATAGACTATCTGCTCTATAACTCACTTGTCTATCAACAAGTTTATGTGCTTCGCATCTCATGAATGTTTTCCTCCTTGTTATTTACTAAATGCCTATTTTGATTGAAAGTTGGCAACCCTAATATTGTTAGATTACTACTTAGTTGAGTTTCAACTTTCTCTGTGTCAACATATCAAGTGAACATTATCTAAAATAGCTGTTATTCTATCTAATATATATAGTTCTTATCCTTTATTCGTAAACATAGTATGTCTTTAACCCTTAACAGTCGGGCCCCTTGCCGCACCTTAATCGGTTAAGGGGGGGGGGGGGCGCCAGGATGGAGATATTCAAAAAATGTCAACTCTCGGTTATGTTTTATACCCATACTTAAAAATTCACGCAGTTTGGGCTCTTTATCTTTCCCACACAGAAAATGAGATAGAAAAAACTCCGACCT
The DNA here is from genome assembly GCF_053477335.1 of Acartia tonsa. Lineage (NCBI taxonomy): Eukaryota > Metazoa > Arthropoda > Copepoda > Calanoida > Acartiidae > Acartia > Acartia tonsa. The sequence goes on along the minus strand of NC_137271.1, from coordinate 12,324,097 downwards.
TTAAGGGTTAATACATTATATATATCTAAGTCTTATATCTTTCAAAATAACTTTGGTATAAAAGAGAAAACGAGGTATTAAATTTTCGTTGTTGATTCTATCAGATTTATATCAGGAAGGGGGGTTGGGGCATTGGCCTGTAAATTGTACTTGTATCAAAATTTCCAATTACAATTGTTTTCTTATTTTAAAACTTTGGGTACTTAGATAATTTTCATTGATTGGTTCCATGCTAGTAGTATCCAAACTTTCATATTATTTTTCATAAATTTAGCTAGCATCACAACAGCTAAAGTATGTATGTACATATTTATTCAAAATAATGATAGATATGTTTTATATGTAATAGTTTAAAACACACTTGTGTTAGTAGTAAATTTGCGTTTTTATTTAGTCAAAATATGTATAGTATAGTTCCAAACTGTGCTTTTCAAATTTAGTTCTGTTGTTGTTGAAAATTTGTACTTTTCTTGTATATTGATATTTTAAGTGAGCTGACTAAAATAACGATACCCACATCTACTCAATCCCCTCCCCTCCTAATAGCCAAACGAACTGAACAATACAAAATAATTTCATGTTAGCAACCCAAATTGACGACAAACTTTCCCCTGTCAATATATAAACGTATTATATCCATTTATATATTATAATTGAAAACAGTAATTTACCGTATAAACAGATAGACGGACATTTCCTATTCTAGAGAAGTGATGCTAATAAAAGCATAATTTAAATTCATATATCATTAACTTGTATTCTATTGCTATATCCTTTAATCCATGGTTATTTTTTGAAAAGTGATATTTTAATTAATTTTAATCTGGACTTCTTCAGGAAGAAAGGGATAGTTTATCAGAAGGAAAAGTAATTACCCCATCTCTGCGCCTTTTTTCGCCTGTCAAATATAAATGTTTGTTTTGATTATTTCATAATACTCTCTAAAGTGTATAAACACTTATTGGGGTAATATAGTTTTTCTTCAATTCCTAATTCCTGGACTTTTAAACTTGATTTATTTAAACTGACTCAGTTATTTTTTATTTAATGAGATATTGTTGTCTACGTATGTGCTTTAATTCAGAAGTAAGGTATAGCCAACAAAAGAAATAAGTCTAAAATAATATTTGGGGGGCAGATGTAAAGGTCGTCAATCTTACTAGTGTTAACCCCCAATGACAGCTGAAATTATGTATAGGTTTCGTGATTTTTTTCTCGAATTGATTTCATTGTTTGTATAAGCTGGATTTAATTGATTTTAATGTACTTAATGACTCTCATGGAGGGAAGGACATCCATCGGACTGTAAATTAAACTGTTGGGTTTTATATAGCACATTCTGACATTCTTTTTAATCAACCCCCCTAAAACCCAAATAAAAAGATTTTTGTCAATTTTGTGTCACTATTTCACCGACTTTAAACAATCTTTTGCATATTTTCTGTAACTCCAGCAAACCCAGATTACGCAGACTTCTAGCATAGCAACACATGAACTTTTCAACTCAAACCAATGCAATGCAATGGATATAAAATAAGGGGATTTATTGACAGGGGAAAATTTGTCGTCAAATTAGGTTGCTAATATGGAACTTATTTTTGGTCAGTTCTTTGTCCAGTAGGAGGGTATGGGAATGGGTTGAAGGTGGTTATTTTAGCCAGCTGCAAGTATCTATTTACTGGAGTACATGAAAATCTGGTGAAACATGAAAGTAACAATATATCGATTAGCACAACTCGCTCCAACATTTTATTTAGATAAAAGATGTCGGAATTTAAGGACAAAGTTATTTTGATTACTGGTGCAAGTTCAGGTTAGTGTTTTGTCCTAAAGCTAAGGTGAACCACATAAAAAATATTTGGTCAAAATTTGAAGAAAAAATAAATTAAATTCTACTCCTATAAATATTCACTCTCCCTTAAAATCCCAAATTTATGAAAATTAACAAACTTTTTCTAACCATTATTAGGGTTTTTGTCCCCCACAAAATTTAAGAAAGTAATTTCCTATCCCCCCTTCTCCATGATGGAAATTAAATCCCTGTGGCTATTTCCCCCCCTTCTCCCCTTAAATGAATTATTCCATTTATTATTATGTATATTGCAGGTATAGGTGCTGGAACTGCAGAACATTTTGCCAGCCTGGGAGCTAAACTAGCTCTGGTTGCCAGGAGCAAAGACAAGCTGGAGGAAGTGGCCAATAACTGCAGGCAACATGGAGCTAAAGAGGTAAGGCTTAATAACAAATTCAGAGTGTAATTTTCATGGGCACGGCAGCCGCGCCTACACCCGTGTAAAATTGTGGCTGCAATTACCTAAAACCCACGTAGCTGAGGGTAGCTGAAAGGAAATAAACTCCATCCAACAATATCTCAGAAACTGAAAAGCTCTTATGTTTTTTTCAAATCTGGAGAATTTTAAGGGGGTTATGAGCCTCGATTGAAATTTTACTATTTCATCCTTTAATAAATTTACCCAAAACGTTGCCCCAAAAAACAATTCAAGTTGGGAGGGGTATTAATTTATACCCTCCCCCCCCAAAAAAAAATTATAATCAAAGGATGGATTACCACTCTGTGTAGATTTTGAGGTGGGTTAAAAATAATAACACTCCCCTCCCCCCACCCTCAAAAACTGCAACTCTATTTTCTCCAGGTGTTTACCAGCAGTCATGACCTCTCAGTAGAGTCAGAATGCATTGAGGCAGTAAAGAAAACAGTCCAGCATTATGGAGGTATATATATAAAATTTTAAATATACAAATTTTCATAGGATAGCCAATAAAAAAGGGTTACCTAAGCTTTAAATGGTTACCCAGTAAGTTGAAAGACTTAAGAAACTCTTAAGCGTTGGCTATCCTGAGCATTTTACAGGTTCGGAACCAATATATACAATTTTAAGTTAATTTTGCTTAATATAATCTTATAAACAAATTTAAATTTATCTGTTAATTATCTTAGCTGTGCATGTTAATGAGGTATACTAGGGGCTAAATTAAAAGGTGCTTTTACACATAGTACCTGACGAGCAATGAACCCCTTCCCATTTCTAAAAAAGTAGATGGAAAATAAATAACCTTGGATTTTACTTATTTAGGTCTTGATATCTTGGTAAATTCTGCTGGAATATTAATATCAGGTATACTTAGACAAAATACTAAAATAACAGGATGTCTATCTATTTATGTGCTTGTATTTATGGCTGTTTTGACCTCGTACACGGCTTAAATGGTCGTTTGATAATTTTCAGAGAAGTTTAGAATATGTTAAGGGAAGGTTTATAGCTGTTCTGAGTGGAGAAAATTGATGTGCACTCTAATTATTACAAAAATACCCCCTCAGTATACTCAATTGAAATGCAAAGAAGTCTATATCGATCAATCATGATTTATCAAAAGTACCCGCAGTTTTTAAGACAACGATTGATAAAACTGTTATTAAAACTTTACCTCTATTACTTTGATTTTGATTGAGCTTTAAACACACATATTTTTAAATTGAAGTATTATAGGAAGTGTTCTGACTTTGAGCTCTGAAGATTATGATAAATGTATGAATATAAACACAAAGTAAGTAAATTCTGTCCTTTTAATTAAACTTAGATAACAATAATAATTTTTAAATTATTGATATGATTCTATTTCTATTTATGTTAATTACAAATTTTCGTGGTTTAAGGTCCCTACGTCCGTCCGTAACGGATGGCCCTTTACTTAGATTAATGTTAAAATTGTCACATAGATTCCAAACTGTAACAGTGAGGTTTAACTTTGAGAGCGTAGCTTTTCTTTACTCATTATTCCAGAAAGTAATAAAGTTGATTATCCGTTTATCTGTTTTTTAATAATAATAATTTCTATAAAAATCAGGTATTATGTTTCAAACAAAAAATCTCTTGTAAATCTTTTAATATTTAGACATCCAGTGTTCAAATAGTTTTGGGATAATATAAACTCATAAATATTTTAAAACATTGAATTCATCGTTATTACTTTATAATTGTCAATGATCGTTTGTCTGTGTGATATGTTTAGCTTCACTTTTATTGATGTTGTCGTCCTTTTTTTTAGATGCGCTTTCATATTGACAAAAGAATGTATGCCCCATCTCATTAAATCTAAGGTAAAATAATTTTGGAGTATTGTCCCTTTCGTGGCAACGCCTCTTAAGGGGCGTTTCGTCGTATTTTCAAGGTAGCTTTTGATAGGCTATTTTATGTTAGGTTAGGTGATTGTCCCGCAGGGTTAGACAATTGGCCCTGCAGGGTTAGAGCCCCCAAAAGGGGTTAGAAATAGGGGAAAAGCTACTGTAAAATGTCGACGAAACACCTCTTAATAGGCGTTGCCATCAAAGTAACTATACCCCAATTTGGATTACTAGGAGAAAAAAATAATGCTAAAATATTATAGGAAAATGAATGAGGGGTAGTGTAATTAAACTTTAGGCACCAGTATGGGACAGCAGAAACTATCTTGTTGGACGTCATAAGAATACGTCTATTATCAATCTCATTTTTGGGAGTTTCTTTTCACACTTCCCCTTCTTTACTTTTATACTTTTTATGAAGTCACACATGACACTTTTCGCTATCCCAACCAGTATAATACCTGTAAAATACCTCTTATGGGCGAGGCTGACAGCCCGAGACCAAAACCAGTCCGAGTCCACCAGCCCAGGAAAACTAAGGGGAGCAGCAGTGTCCCCTTTTCTGTCCATTCACCCTAAATAATTTCAGTTTAGTCTTGATAATCTTTTTAGGTTTACCATTAACGTCACCCTTATATCCCCGCTAGGGCCGCAGCCCTTAGAGGGATTTTTATGGGGTGAGTTAAAGTTTCCCCTTCTCTTCATTCCTAAAATGGTTATGATTAGTATCGCTGTGTGCAGTCTTCCTAAAACTAGTTTCTTAATGTTAGTAAGGGAAAGATTTGGTGAAAGCGTACAAATACAGGAGAAGTCATACGCACGCTTAATTTATCAGGGGAAAGTTTTCAGTTGGAGGTAAAGCATCAGACTGTGGTTTTAAAATGTCTTTTAATGCAAATATGGAACTTTGGACTGAAATGAGTAACCGTTTACAAGGCCTACGAGCGGCTCTGATAGATAAGGCTCGAACTGACGATAATGATGTTAAGAGAGAAGTTGCGAAGAGTCTGTACAATAATGGGTATCTAACCACCCAGCTTGAGTACAGCCGCCCAACCCCTGAGCAGCCTGTGGATGCCCAGGCTGATGAGCTGGCAGCACTCCAGCATGAGGTTGTTATGCACGAAGCCACCAGCATTGCTATTTAAGGCTTTCAGTCTTAAGTACCTAGTTAAAACTGATTAATTTTTAAGATTCAGATTAACTATCTAATTTTATCATGAAAGTGTTGGAGTCCTATCTATAATTTTGGAAATCTACTCTAATAAATCTGATAAGACCTAATGTTATAGTTTTTAATACTTTACCGCGACCTGTTAAGCAGTTGGGTGTTTGTCTGTCAGTTTCACCTTAAATGTTTTAATCTTTCAAGTCAGATATTTATAGTTAAATAACTATAAATTAGGTGTAATTGTATTAGAATATCCTTAATTTATTCGGCTAGGTTTTAGCCGCTTTAAGTTTGCAAGGTTTTTGCAAGTGTAAACCAGCTAGTTTTCCTAGCTTATATCTAATATTATTGCAAGGTTTTTGCAATGCCTTTTGTATGTGAGACGTAGTTTTCCGTGATTATTAAATTTTCACCTGAAGATATTTGGCTAGGTTTTAGCCATTCCGGACTTGCAAGGTTTTTGCAAGTATAATTTTAGCTAGGTATTCTAGCTTTCGTTACCTAGGTATTTTTGCAAGGTTTTTGTAAATTATGGTCGACTAGTTTTTCTAGTCTTACAATATTATGGTTTTCACGCTATTTTTATTCTAAATAATCGAATCTACGCGTCGCTTTAATGAATTTAAGTACGTTATCAAGGTTAAGGGTGGGGAGATCTATAACTCGCAAGAAAATATGTCCTAGATGTTGTTGTCTTGCATGGCTGAAGGCTGGGCATTCTGTTAGGTAGTGTTCTACTGTTTCAGCATCATCAAATTCTTCACACTGTTTGCAGGTAGGTGCGGCTTCTATTTTCATGTTATTTAGGTGATAGCCAAGTGTTGCATGGCCAGTATAAATTTGTGTGATCATGTTCATCATCCTTCTTGGTTTAGTTATCAGTTTTCTCCACATACCGTTCCTGACACTGGGTAGCATCATTTTTGTTTGTCTACATGTTGTGATCTTCTCCCATTCTTTCTGCCAATTTTTGAGGGTGAAGTTCTTAATTTCAGTTTTTATATTTGCGTCTGAAACAGGGATACATTCTCCAGGTGTGTGTATTTTCATCATTGCTCCCATTTTCGCTTTTCTATCGGCCACCTCGTTTCCAAGGTGGCCTTCGTGTCCAGGTACCCAGGCTACTAGCACTCTGTTGTCTTCTCCAAGTTTGTTTAGCAGTCTTTTAGTTTCGAAAATGACTTTGCTTCTTATTTGATAATTTTGAATTGCTGTTATAGCAGAGGTGTTATCTAGGTAGAAATTTACCGTCTTATCCTTTATGTTGTTTGATATGAGTGTGAAGGCAGCTTCTGCCAGCGCTAACAATTCAGCCTGATAGACCGTCGTATGACCTCCCAGGTGTTGTGCTCCACTGATCTTCAATCCTCCTCCAGTTATAATGTAGCCAAATCCTGCTCTTCCTGCCATCTTACTGCCATCTGTGAAGCATGTGATTATCTCCTGGTCCTTTCTACCTGGTTTCAGATTGCTTTCTCTAGCCTCTTGTCTGGTGCCGATTTTTGTTTTAAATTGTGTTGGTACAAATTGTGTGTGTACCATTCTGTCTCTTGGTAAAAAGATTGTTTTAATGTTCTTTGCAAGTTTGCGGATAATAACTGCATGTGATTTTTCACTGACTATTTCAGCCTGCTGCACTGTCCAACCGTTGTTCCATATCAGTCTCTTGTAGGTGTTGATACTTTGCGCCTGTAGGTGAAAGACTATAGGTTCTAGTCCCAGCATCCCCGCCGTGGGAGATTGGGAGATAGTACTTGTTTGCTCTTGGCTTCCCCGCAGCTGCTGATGTTGTTGCTGTTGCAGTAGAAGGTGGATCCGCGACGTAGACACGGCAAACATAGGAACATGCTACTAAACTGGCGAATAAATTTAATCGACAATACACACCGGAACTAGACAAGAAACCTGACAAGGCCCTTCGTACTGTTCTACGTTCCATGCACAGCAAGCCAAAACACCAGACGCCAAAGATTAAATTTACTCCAGCCCAGACTGCAGCTGCTATAAAAAGAGCTAAAAATTCCAAAGCCATAGGACCAGATGGACTGTCGCCAATTATGCTCAAGCACTTGGGACCACATGGTATCAAGTTTCTAACATCAATTTTCAACCTTGTCATGAGCACAGCCAAAACACCAGGCAAATGGAAGACAGCCAAGATTATCACCCTTCTGAAACCAGGTAAACCTGCAAATAAAGGCTCTAGTTATCGACCAGTATCCATTCTCTCCCCTCCTGCAAAGATACTGGAAGCCCTTCTTCTCCCATATCTCACTGATGCCATAGAACTTGCTGACCACCAACATGGATTCAGAAAGGGTAGATCAACACTCACAGCATTACAGACCATCAAGGACCACATTGATGACGGACTAAATAGGAAGAAACCAGTCAACAGAACAGTATCGGTAGCCATTGATCTTTCTAAGGCTTTCGATACTGTGGATCACCATCTCCTTCTCAGGGATATAAACAACCTTCCCTTGAACAGCTACATCAAGCGCTTCCTATGTGGTTATCTGAGAGGTAGACAGACATATGTTCTTTTCCGCAACTCAACATCTAAATACAGGAAAGTGAAACAAGGGGTGCCACAGGGTGGAGTTCTATCCCCCATCCTGTTCAACCTCTACATGTCTGCCATGCCATCCCCTCCAGGTAACATAAAGCTCGTCACCTATGCAGATGATAGCAATGTGCTAAATTCTGGTCCAACGTTTGAGCCCATAGTCAGAGAACTCAACAGCTACCTGGCTATCTTAAACGACTGGTTTAAGAGTAGAAATCTCTTCATCTCACCTTCTAAATCATCTGCCACTATATTTTCCACATTCTCGAATGACGCAAGTGTAGTGCTACAGATTGAGGTAGATGGCCAGATTGTTCCTACAGTGAAGAAACCTACCTTCCTGGGTATCACATTCGACACACTTCTCTCCTTCAGACAGCATGCTGCTAATCTGAAGACCAAACTCCAGACCAAGAATGGCGTCCTTCTAGCCCTAACAGGCTCGAACTGGGGTAAGGATAAAGAGACCATCATCACCACCTTTAAAGCAATTGGACAATCTATCATCAATTACTGCTGTCCAATTTGGACACCTGCTTTATCAGAAACCACGTGGAATGAGATCCAGGTTGCCCAGAATGCTGCCTTGCGAGCGGCCACAGGCTGTCATATCATGTCTAAACCAGATCACCTACATCAGGAAACGAAAGTTATGACCGTCAAGGACCATTGTGAGATGCTCAGCAAGCAGTTTCTGTTGCAAACGCAGCTTCCAAACCACCCCAATCGTGTCGATTTGAATGCCCCACCCCCACGTCGCCAGATGAATGAAACTTTAAGGTCCAAGTTTGGCGACGAGATCAAACAGATGTCTCAACCTGATATGCCTCAAGACGTCTACAAGCAGAGATTAAAGGCCTTACATACCAACTCTGTACGCAAGAATATTGCAAAATTGGAGCACAACAAAGTCCTAGGTGCCCCACCCCCGAAGATAAATGACTCTGAAAAGGCCCTACCCAGAGTTACCAGAACCACCCTCTCACAGCTAAGATCAGGTTACAGCACTTACCTGAAAAGCTATATGTCAAGAATAAGCAAGGAAATACCTGTCCCAGATATTTGTCCCCTTTGCCAACAACCAGGACATACTACAGAACACCTATTTAGCTGTCCGGCGAACCCAACAACACTAACGCCACGAGACCTATGGTTAAAGCCCCTGGAATGTGCCAGATTCCTGAATCTGGCAACAGATGATGATACAGACTGAGAAGATTTTGGGCTACAAGAAGAAGAAGAAGATCCCCGCCGTGGGGGTGGACTTCATACTGTTGAGTATGGCCAGACATCCTTTCCTTTGCACTCTCTCCAGTCTTTTCCTATTCTTCCCATTCAGTTTACCTGTGATGCCTTCAATCCAAATCATGGCTGCATACGTCAAAACCGGCCTCACTACCGCTGTGTATAGCCATCTGCATATCCTTGGGTTCAGTCCCCAATTTTTTGATACCATCCTTCTGCAGTACATCATGGACATGGTTGCCTTGTCTGTGATATTTCTTATATGAAGATCCCATTTAAGATCACTTCTGAATGTAACTCCAAGGTATTTCATACTGGATACATACTCCAGCTCAGTTCCATACATGTAGATTTTTGGTAGTACAGGATTTTTCTTATTTGTGAACAACATTAGTTTTGTTTTGCTCGCTGAAAAGCTAAGTCTGTGGTCTTCAGCCCATTTCTCCAGTATGTGGATGTCTCTTTGTATGTTTTGTGCACAGGATATTTCATCCCAGCCGATTGAGATGTCCAGTATGTCATCTGCAAATATGTAGAGATCTGTTGGATTTCTCTCTGGCATTCTATCACTCAGGTTCTGCTGATTATTATTCCATAGGTGAACACTTGCTACGGAGCCTTGTGGTGTGCCTCTAGTTGTTTGCTTTGAAACCATGACGTCATCATGCATGGCTGTTACTTTTCTATTTTTAAGCATTGCCTCAGTCCATATAACAGTTTGTCTTGATGCCCCCATTCTTTCCAGGTTATGTATCATCATATTTATGGAGGCGTTGTTGAAGGCGGCGTCGATGTCTGCGAACAGAACAATCGCACACTTGCCATTCAACTTTGCCTTCTCAATTTTCGCCACTACAGCATGGAGACAGTCCTCTGTGTTGGTGCTTTCCTTGTATGAGAATATTTTCTTGCTAGTTTTAGATCTGAGATGATTTTCACTAACTTCCCAATAAAGTGTTCTTTCCAAACCCTTTAATAGGAAGCTAGAAAGGCTAATGGGTCTTTTAGATTTGGGATCAAGACTGTCTTTTTTACCAGGCTTATCAATAAACGCTACCCTGGTATCTAGCCAGGTTCTTGGGCACTTACTTTCCCTCACACTTCTACGCCACATCTTCACAATGTCCCCCCCAATGATTTCAATGCCTTTTTGTAGATGACATGGAAAAATGCCATCCATGCCAGGAGATTTAAACGGTTTAAATGATTTCAATGAATTAATAACTGTTTTAATATTAATAACTTTTTCAATATCAATAAAATTATTGTTATTACTATGGTCATAAGGCTCCGTATGTCTGTCATCTCAAGCTTATCCATTTCCTGGCACATATTGTACCAGGCTTTCTTCTTGGCTGATTTAACTAATGTATCATGCCTATTTCTAACCGCCCTATATTCTGCTGCTCTTTCTTCATTATTAAATCTACCTACCCTTCTCCTATGAAGGTTAACTAATTTTTTACTAGCCTCAAGGTTCGAACTCCACCATTGTGGACGATTTTTTGTTCTTTTTTTAACACTAGGACAACTATCATTGTAAGCATCTATAATATCATCCCTGAGCTGGTCTGCAGCTATATCTAAGTCTACCAAATCTACATTACCTCTTTTATTCCGTTTTTCTTGTAGAATCTCCTTGTATTTCCGCCAGTTGGTTTTCTTTATACATCTAAAATTATCAGAGTTATTTATGTTAACATTTTCAGTTAGTTCGAAATCTAAGTACGCATGATCAGAAAAGGATTCAATATCGCTGACCCTCCATCCAACGACCCTATTAATCAGAACGTCCGAGACAAAAGTAATGTCTAAAACCTCGCCTCTCAAGATGTTAGAAAAATTTGGTTTGTTACCTTCATTTAAAACTATAAGGTTTTTTGAAATAATGAATTCAAGTAAGTCTTCTCCCCGCTTTTGGGACTCTGACGAGCCCCAACTCAGATGTCTTGAGTTTACATCTCCCCCAATGATAAGTGGTAAGCTATTAACTCTGGCATATTCAACCAGTTCTATTAATTTTTTGGCGGGCGGCGATTTTTTCTCCGCCTCTGGTTCACCTGGACAATAAATAGAGCAAAAGATTATTTGTTTATTATTAAACCTGAAAAGAACAGCTGTATGATCTCTGTCCGTGAATTGGTTAAGTTGGCAACCCCTAACCTCCTTGCTGGTAGCTATGCAAGCCCTATTATCATTATCTCTACTACAATAAATATTAACATTGTGAAATAATTTTACCTTATTATTTGAAATATACGGTTCTTGTACAAGGATGATTTGTCGTCTAAATCCTGTCCGTTGAGCATGTGTTGTCGTCATCGTTGTATCCGTCCGGTCATGGCTCCCAGTCAGCCTGGCACCACATTGAACTGTAGCAGAGACAGCCCGGTGGAGATTGGCCTGGGAGATTGGTGTGTATTTATTTGTCAGCACTGGGTTGAGCATTTGTCTCAGGGAGTATGCTCTTGTACTTCTTATATGCCTTGTCTCTCAAGTCCTCCTTCACCGCGGTGATCATCCCACCGTCGGATAGGAAGACATATGACATACCGAGCTTCAAGCGGCCTTTTAGCCTGATGAGTTCCTTGAACAGCTTCTCATCCACCTGCAATCCGACTGTAAAGAAGCCATTCTCCGTGTCTGACAGCTTGTTCTTGGTGATCTCTGTCACCTTGAAATGATAGTCCCTTGACTCTCCGGTCTCAGGGTTGACATATTTGTCCTTTATGATCTTGTTCCACAGTTTTATCTTGATCTCCATTGTTGTCAGATCCTCGCAGAAGAACTTTGTGTGGATCTTGCCCTTCATACTGCGGTATAGTCTCTCCTGTGGCTTGTAGATTATAAACCTTATGCCCATATCTTTGATCTCCTCTGTGTGAGGGTCCATCCTTCTTATCTCGTTCTGGACAAACTTGGCCGTGTTGCTGTTGTTACACGCAATCCAGCCCGTGCGGTTGTTGATTCCGCCAAAGATTGAAAGATCAAAGTCTTCATTTCCATTTGTCAGAAATTCACAATATTTGTTGACCATGGTAGTGTCCACATGGTCAAAAGCTGCCTGATCTATCGCTATGCTATCATCATCGTAGCGGAATTCATAGATGATATTATCAGCTGCCAGGGTTGCATAGCTAGGTCTGCTATGAACTTCATCCATCACTTCTTCTTCTATGAGCTTTGTGATAGATGGTCCACCAGTAGATTCTTCTTTTGCTCTCTTGAGCTTGTTGAATTCAAAATCCCGCTGTTTTTTTGCGGCACGCTTATCAGCACCAGTTCTCCTCCTTTTTTCCTGAATATCAGAGATATTATTAGGGTTTACATTTTTCTCTTTCTCTTTATTCTGTCTTTCAGTCTTTCTTTTATTTTCTCTACTTTTGACCACAATGAAAGGTTCATTGTCATCATCATCCTCATCGTCCATGTCGAGTATAGCTGGGTCTACGTAAGTAATGTCCTTAGTGTTTCCTTCCATGTCTAGCTTACTGTCATTTGCGGTCCAATTAAGCTCTGTTATCTCTTTAGTTATCTGTAAGTGTCCAACAGTCTTTCTTATTTCCTCTTTCTGATTGTCTTCCAAGCTCATGGCACTGAGCTCAAGACTATCATCCTTGATCGATTGCGCGTCATTGTTAAAAGAATCATCATCAATATCGACATAATCATCATTAGTAGCATTGGTTATCGTAGACGAGTCCCTATGTACATTCTGACTTTTTAAGTTCTCAAAGTTCTTGCCTTGGGTCCTTTCGTTTCCGAAACCCCCTGGCATTACCTGTACAGTAGCCCTTTCAACGCCTTCCGCCTGCTCAGGATCACTTCCGGCGTGGGTATCGGTAGCCATCGGGGATGTTCCGCCCCTAGAGACCGCGCCGCCGCTACCACCGACGTGCCCTCCATCTCTGCTTGTTTTCTTGGCCTGATTCATTTTTGAGGAAATTCTGCAAGATTAATTTATTTTTAACCATAGGCAGTTAATTTAATTAATCTTGGTGAAGAAAGGAAAAGAAAGTAGAGGGATAGATGGAGGAAATGACAAGAGTCTGAGATCTTATGCTACATGACAAAAACATTCTACTTGAGTCCATGAGCTTAAGTTAGGTGAAGTAAGTAAGCTATGGAATAAGAAAAGAAGTTAAGTTTTGTCTTAATAAAAATATTAAAAACTGAAACCCTGACTCACTTTTTAAGAATAGTCGCTACTAATTAAAAAGTTTAACAATATGTTTACTATTTTTCACCATTGTTTAATAAAATTTGAACTTGAACTTGAAAATTTGCGGTAACGCTTAATCTAAGTGTACACAATGGTGACCCTAGCGACTCCTTACGGCTGTATGTGTAACTACTTGAGACAGGGTTGCCGTCAATCATAAGCGTTGGTTGTACTTTTTATTTTTATTTGTTTAGCCGACTTAATTTTGCTCTTGTTTGGGAGGGTAGAAAGTGGAAAATTTAAAATAGAAATGTTAACATCTCTTTTTGTGGGAATATTTGTAAGAGTACCATTTTTGGGGGAAAAAATGTGAAAATTTTCTAAGTAGACAACCAGTGGTACTCAGATATGGCGACCGTGGTATGACAGTAATTTTCTCGGAAATCACGCAACCTCGTAATAAAGCACAGTCCTGTCCTGTCTAGACATTGTACTAATATGAACTATACTATTTTTTTACCTAATAATATAATTACAGCTATACTTATATTAACCTAACTATTCTTGTTTACAGGGAAGTATAGTGCATGTTTCAAGTGTTACAGGCCTTAGAGCATTTCCCGGAGTTTTAGCCTACAATATGAGTAAAGCTGCGCTTGATCAACTTACAAGGTATTTCATTTTTAGTAACGAAGCTACTCTATAATTCACTTTGTCCGTTAGTCTGTCCGTCCGTCCGTAACGCTATGGGGAAATGGGATTTACTCAGCTCCTATAAAAGATAGAATGCTGAAATTTTTTTTAAACATTCCCATCATTAAGGAGCACAATTAACTATAAAACATCAATGGCGGCTTTTTAGCAGGTTTTAAGCTATTTTTTATTTTCCACATTTTTTTTAGATATATTGACATCTATAAATGAATCTGGTAGGCAAGTAATTTTCCAACGCAAATTATATATTATTACCTCAAAAAGTGGGAAGGGTTTACCCACCACCCTACAATTTAGTTTCAGAAAGAAAGAAAAAAAAGATTTTTTTAAAGGGCATTTCTCTTGGGAAGGTTAAGGCATCTACCTTTTAGAAGTCCTATTGAAATTTTCGTTGTAAAGTAAGGTCATACCAGTCCAAGTCCAGTGATCTTTTAGTACTAACAATAAGAAATACAGACCAACACATTATCTTTTTAAAAGCGAAGCTTTTCTATAATTAGGGTCCGTCCGTCCGAACGTCCATAACGGATAGCTTTTTCATTAATTTAGGCATGTTAGAATTGTCCTATCGATTTCAAACTTTGCATGATGATTCCTGTAGTAGTTAGGTATGATTTAAAAAGCGTAACAACTCTATAATCATTACCAAAATGTCCGTACGTCCATTTTAAACATGTTGATTTTTTTACTTTTTAACAACAAATTTTTGTGTGATCTAATTATCCGATTGGTCTGATTTTTTGTATACTGATTCATGGGACAACAAAGTACAATATTATAAGCGAAGCAACTCTATAAATAAGTCTTAAAAATTTAAGTATGTCCATAAACATTATTCTGTATCAAGCAGTTTTACAAAAAATTTACTTACAATTTTGCATCGACTTTTATACATTTTTTACATTTATGATAATTCAGTTCTGACACTATACAAGTGTTAATGTAAGTTTGTCCTACTGTTTCAGCACTTCGCTTTTAAACAAGGATTAACATATTTATAGAACAGTAGCTCTTGAGGTGGCAGAACATGGTGTACGGGTGAACGCAGTCAATCCTGGTGTTATTATCACTGAGATACACAAGAAAGGAGGTATTTTCAGAGATAATAGGGGACAAATTGTATAATGTGATAATATAACCCTAAAGTTTATAAGCCAACGATTTCTAAAATTATATTATTTACCCTTCAAGTTAGAATTTTCTGTCTGAATGTTACTTAAAAACTCTAGCTACATGTAGATTTTAATTTATACTTTGATAGATTGATAGATGTTGGTTTTACATCAGACATTCATTACATCCCTCTATCATATATTTTTTTTAATTTTTACTATTAAGGAATGACAGATGAAGCCTATGCAAAGTTTTTAGAACATTGTAAGACTACTCATGCTATGGGTAGAGCTGGAACAGTTCTAGAGGTATATCTTTATATATAGATAGATAGATGAATTAATATAAGATGAATAGTTTCTAGAACATTGTAAGACTACTCATGCTATGGGTATATCTGGGACAGTACTAGAGGTATATCAATTTAGATAGACAAATAGATAAATAGTTTCTAGAACATTGTAAGACCACTCATGCTATAGATACAGCAGGGACAGAACTAGAGGCATATCTAGGTAGAAAGATAGATAGATTGAAGAACATTATAAAACTACTCATGCCATGGGTAGATCAGGGACATTTCTAGAGGTATATCAATGTAGATAGATAGATAGCTAAATAGTTTCTAGAACATTGTAAGACTTCTTATGCTAAAGGTAGAGCTAGGACAGCACTAGAGAAATATCTAGGTAGATAGATAGATAAATAGTTTCTAGAACATTGGAAGACTTCTCATGCTATTGGTAGAGCTGGGACAGTTCTAGAGGTATATCTATATAGATAGATAGATAGTTTCTAGAGCATTGTAAGACTATTCATGCCATGGATAGAACTGGTAAAGTTCGAGATGTATATGTATATGTAGATATAGAGAGAGGGTGAAAAAATATTTTTTTTGTGAGGGTGGAAGTCGTTTTGATGGGCGATTTCTCTTGGTAGAGTAATTGGGAAACTTTCTTCAAAATAGTTATAAATCTCACAAGACCTATGGGCAGCTACATTATAAAGAAGAGCCATATTGGTTGAGCAGTTAGAAAGATCCTTCAGTACTGACAGACATACTGTTACTTTCATACAAGGATTACTTGTCAAATATTGACTGGACCAGATAATATAAAACCATTCCTACATTTAAAGATGAATGTTTTGTTCTAACTCACAAAGCTGTTCAGGTTGCCTCAACGATTGCTTTTCTGGCAGGTTCTGGAGCTTCATTCATCACAGGTATTATCTTTGGGACATTATACAACTGTCAAAGATACAGCTGGATGTTTTTTTTAAATCTGTCATAATTTTAGCAACTGCCAAAATACTTCCAACACTGGCATTTATACAATATACATCCATTAATTTTATGTCAAGTGGCAAAAATGATTCCCAGATATTGTCAAATATGCCCTTTTTTTCATTGATTGAATGATTCATGACTTTCCATCATACAATAACTGTCTTCTGTTTGGCTATTAAAATTAAAATTGAAATTAAAAATTACATATGAATATATTATTACTAGGATGCTACACCAGATTTTCATGAAAATCGCTAATGGCTAAAATAACGATACTCCGCATCCATCCCTTTTGCCCTATTCCCGCCCCGACCCTCCTACTGGATGAACAAACTGACGAATAAATGAGTTCCATATTAGCAACCTAAATTGACGGCAATGTCATAATATCTACGTATTGATTTTCCATCAAGAATAATGTGAAAAGATCACTAAACCTCTCTTGACAATTTACTCTTGATAAACTTTATCATAACAAAATTAAATGTATAATTATTAGGTTGGCTATTCTAAAGCTCATGTAGGTTTTTAAAATCAGTTTCCACAACAGATCTATAGTATAGGTGTATATACAGATAACTACCTTCCCCCTTTTCCAAGAACCTTTTTCGTCTGCTGGCATATTGTCTTCTTCTACTTGGCTGTGTTAATGTTCCCGATGCTATTTGTTGATTTTAAAAGATTCAATTCAGAGTCGGCACTCCTTTGGGGACATACAGTTATTTAACCCTTTCCCCCTCTAGCGTTTTACAATATTATATCCACCATGGATTTTATATTTTTTTTTAATTTAGGTCAAACTGTAGCCATTGATGGTGGCAGAAGTATTATGTGCCCAAGATAGACTTATACCCTGGAGGGAAAAGACTTTGGGCTGTAAATTGTTCTGGTACCCAAAGTTTTTATTTATCCCTCTTATCTTATTTTTTGGGTCAGAAACTTTTGTTGAATTTTGATTGGTTTCCAAACATTTTAATAAACAGTATAGTATAATCTAAACAATAAGTAATTTTGACTTTCATTATTGTGGATGTATATAAATTTAGTTCATTGTCTTATCCCTTAAAATCTCTGAAATATTTTGGTTCACCAATTTTTTAAATCAAGTTTTATTTGAATATGTTTTAATTTTGTTTAATATTTTTAGAATCAATAAAAAATAACAGTAAATTTTCCAGCCATAAATATTTATTTAGAAAAAGGTAGAATTACAATTATGATAATATTTTTACTACTACTACAAATCTTGCTACCATTAATGAACATCAGGTTGTCTGCCCTGGCATACTAAATTTAGAGGGGGGGGGGGGGGGTAGAGCACTTTTTTAGTCCCTCTAAGTAACAAAACCATTTAAGTTGCCATTCTATGATTATTAAATAAACACATTTATAAAAGTTTAGTCATTTCAGCCTTTAAAAGTATTTTAGTCAATTTTCAATAAAATATAATTTTGGGCGTTAAAAACCTGTGAGTCTTTTGTACAGTCTAATACGATCTTTGAAATTAAACTAAAGAAAATACAACGAAAACAAAGTTTTGAAGTTTAATTTTACCAGCTAGTTTAACCCATCATTAGTTTTGTAACTTCAAGTCTTCATAGTAATTATAAAGCAGAACATTTATGAATATAGAGAAAAATATAATAAGTCATACTACATATAAAAATATAATTTACTATACAAATAAACAGCCTCTTAATTGTACAACAATATAAGGAAAAAAGTGCAATTTAAATTTGTCAGCATTTTGTGGCATTTCTAGAAATATTTCAAGTTAAGGGATAGTTGCATGAGGTGCATTTAGCAAGTTCGATTGCAAGCATAAGTTACAAGTATGCCATCTTACATAAATAATATTGTATTACAATAAATATCAATCAATTAGGCACAACAAAAATATTCATCATGCTATTTTTGTGAAAGCAGGACAGCCATATAAGTTGCAAATATCAACAAAAAAATGATGTTCAAGTCTTGATATTTTTAAAACTACCTGGTAGAAAATTGAAATTCTTAAAAATATATATCCTATAGATAGTGTAAAATATTGAACAGAAAAATTGTGCAGTTCACTAACTTCAAGTTTAAATGCACCTTGTGCAACTACCCTTTTCCCAAGTAAAATCTCATCTTTTCCCAGCAGTAAAGATAAGATTTTTAGGTGATTTTTCCCAGCTAAAAAATCAACCAAAACTTATTTTTATTCCTTATTGTAATTGTAAAATGTATTTAGACAAAATTTGCAAAAATTATAGCCTGTATCAAAATGTTATTCAGAATGCAAAATAAATAATAAAAACTTTGTTTGTTTCCCTCAAAGTGCCCGGTGGAACACAGAAACACATCTCTTTATTTTGAAATAAATTGAAAAAAATGGGGCAGGTGGTAAGGTAAGGTCAATGCAGGTAAAGGCCCTGCAGGGCTTAGAAATAGAAAAAAAACATGTCCTCTACCATTTTTTGTTTTTTTGATTGTGGGTGTTTTTGTGCGTGCCAAGGACTATGAGGGAAAGACCTACTTTCCATAAAAATCTGATAGGTTTCAAGGAGGTGAAATGTTAACATATTAAATTTTCAGGTTTCTTTTTATCAATTGCGCATTTAGATATTGGTAACCGAATACTGAAAATTAACAATATTCTCATTAACCCACTCGGCTATTATTAACAAGGTTTAAAAAGTTAAAGAAATAAAAATTAACAAAATAAATTGAAGTTTCTCAACCCAAGGCACCTAGTCCGCCAGAATTACTGTTCCTGGTTGGTAGTGTGTGTTGCCTTCCCTGAAACATATAAACTTTATATAAAGTGAAAGGATCTCTATCTTTGTGTCGCCTGTACCAAAGGATATGTACTGATATGGTTCTCCTTTACAGTGTAGCTTTTCTTAGATCCTGGGAAGGTTTTTAACTATTTCGGGTGAGGATAATAACTCCCTCCCAAGATCGCTGTATAAAAAATGACTCCCACCCCATTTTCTTTTTACTTTTAAAAAACTAAAATTAAAGTGAAGTAGGTCGACTTCCCCCCCCCCACTCCCACCTTCAAAGGCCTTCCCTTCTAGGGGCGTAACCGCGGTTAAAAAGTAAAGACACAAGACCGAATAAATTTCAATTTTTTTATTTTACTAGAAACATTTTCCCAAAAGGTAGTTGGAGTTCGGGTTCTTCCTTTGATAAGGAGAGTGGGTGTTTTTATTATAGATCACAAAATGAAGAAGGAAAAGTGGTTACCTGTCTCCGACGCTTGATGGCTTTCAGTAGTCTATCCCGCAAAATATCTAAAAAAATAAAATAAATTTTTTCAACACTTAATATTTAATTTATATTTTGGGTTATTCCTCATGTTCTTTACAATACCTGTTTTTCTATAAGTTTGTTTGTCTTTTTGCAGGATATGAGGGGATGTATTCAATTTAAATTGCAGCCATAACAAAATGTAGATTACTATGACTGCAATATTATGCAAAAGCCCATGTTGCTGCTTAATATCTCTGAAACTTACCCATATTATTCGTAATACTGAGTCCTGTATTTTGTTCATCGCTGGAGTCAGGACCATTACTGGCGTTGTCACTTCGGAACTTGTTCAAATACAGATTCTAAAACAAATTAAGGTGCATTGAAAAAGTTGCTCTTTCAGAAATATAAATATTTACCTTCAACTTGTTCAATGTTTAATTTTTTTTTAATATTGCATTAATTTTAGCGAGGGAGGGGACATTGGGCTGTTCATTACACTAGTTTCAAAGTTTTATGATTCGTTGGCTTAACAACTTTGGGGACTTTTATTGAATTTTGATTAGATGGTTCATTTTGTTGAGTGTTCAAACGTTTCAATCACTGCACTGATTGTAATCTAAAGAAGGGGTACTTTTGTGTATCATCATTAGGGATATACATAAATTTATCGGCAATTTTCTTATTCCGTTAAATCTCGGCGAAATGTTCTATACTGTTATAAATATATTATTTTCTAAAAAAGTGAATAAGCACAAACGAAATATGCAAATTTTTATTATTTTGTATTGATTAAATCATACTAGGTAATAATGACTAAAAATTGGATTGCTTACCTTAAAGTTGTTATATGGTATTTCTAAGGGGTATGTAAAATCATCAAAGTACAGTGGCTCATCATTATTCTTCTGGTTCTCATGGCTTCTAGTAAAAATATTATTATTAGATTATATGTTTACTAACTTGATGGCTTCTACTAAAAGTATGGATATTATTAGTTAGTTTATAATGAAAAATGTAGTAGCCCAACCCTATATTTGTAGTTCTTGTGGCTTCTAGTAAAATGCTATGCTTTAAATTGTTTACCATTTTGATACAAATTTCCCAACTATTTATAGTCAATGTACATCATTTAAAATATGCTTTTGTACAGTAACAACAATAATATATTTTATTTTTAAAATCCAAATTCGACGGGCTTGCCACCAATTTTTATCAACAAAAAGGATAAATAAGTCATGAGGGATTTGAAGCGATTTATTGTCAATTGTCTATCCCTTAAGATCCCTAAAAAACTTGAGATTCTTAAATTCCTAAAGAGGCCAAATGCATAATTTTGTACGGGGCATTAGAGAGAATTTCGTCCCTTGTAATATTCCTAGACACAAAATAGTTTTTCTTCAGGTGTCATGTCCTTGTGTTTTTTTTTCATGCTGCTTGGGAAAAAAATAAAAACATGTATAAAAATAATGATTTTATGTCTTCAAAGTTGTTTATTACTGTATAACTAAACTGTCATTTTTTTCAGTAGCACACCTTCCTTACAAATAGATTAGGTATGTTTGTCCGATTAATAAAATAAGTCTATAAGTTTTTCTTTTAAAAGATATCTGCTACTTGACAAAGGTTCCCCAAACTAATTTTTTATCTCATTTTTTCAAACTTAAATTTAAAATTTTCAAACTATGGAATTTTACCTAATTTAGATAAGCATATGAAATGTAGAAAATTAACAGGAAAAACAAAACAAAACAAGTGAACAGTAAAGAAATCAATCTTTGTCTTGTAATGGCATTAGAAATATTATACCAAAGTAATTGATATAATCCTATAAAAGTTAGGGTTGTCTTAACAATTAAGATAAAAAAAAAGAATATAAAGACTGAGAAAAAGCCTATGCAAGTCTAAAAAAATTAAAGGAATTTTATACACCAACACTTGGACCTTAAAAACTCAAAATAAATATAGACTTTACATTTCCTAAACTAATAAAAAATTTGCAAACAATTTCAAAAACTAAAATTGGTATAGGTAATGCATTTGTTTTTTTTTCAGTACATTAATAATTTTCTGTGGTTTACAGCTAAAACGTATAAAAACGACCTCATTATTCAATAAAGAAAAGAAAAAACGCATTACTTTTGATACAAAAATACATGTAAATTTATGTTATTAATAAATTGTTTGGATTCTTATGTAACATGTTTAACTGTATAAAAATACTAGACATACATAGATATATTATTAAACTAGCGGCTACGCCCCCTAGAAGCCTCTAGGGGCACTTAAGGTGGGAGGTGGAAAAGTCGACCTCATCCCATTCTAAATTTGAGTTCAAAAGATTTTTAAAAAATATTTTTTTTTGTGGGAAGGGGGTTAAAGACACCCTCCCCAAAAATAGTTTAAAACTTTCCCATGACCTAAAAGAAGCTTCACTGTAAAGGTGAACAATATCGGTTCTGCGGTTAGCGAGATCCTTCGGGACAGACAAAAAACGTTATATAATAGGATTAAATAGCAAGGGTTTTCAATTTTAATTAAATGTTGAAAGACGTTAAAGTTTACATTATGTCAAATTATAATTTTACTAAATATCCACCGTAGTTTAGACTAAATGCAAAAATGTGTTGGCTTTGAATATATTTGTTTTGTAACTTGCCCAATCTAGGCTTTGTTGCTAATATTAGACATTGAAAATGTTAATTTACATTTATTTTATGCAATAAAAATTCAAAATGATTTATTCCCAAAAATTAAAATTTCTGAAATGATTGTCGTACTAGTTTAAAAAATAAATAAAAAAGATATGACTATTTTTTAGGATTATAATAAAAAAGGACCCAAAAACAAAGGTTGCTAAATTAATGGATAAAGATAAAAAGAATTTATCTAAAAAGAAACCAGAAAAAATATCTAGGGGTCTGACCTTAAAGAATTAAAATACCAACCAATTAAAGCAATTTTATAGTGTATCGAACACTTTGTCAAAGTCTAGGTGATTGATTTTATAAACTTACTTTATTGACTGCAGAAATGGATGTAATCCTTCTCGTGAACTTGGGAAAAAGGCTCCTGGATTGTCTGAATTAAAGAATCATTGTAAGAGACTATGAAATATGAAATATAAAAAAAAGGATAAATATTATGAATTGCCAAGTTTAAATTATTGGAAGATATTGTCAAAGAATTGTTCTTTATTACAATAAGACGGTTTATGATGTATAATTACCTACTTTTAAGGGGTTAAACTCTTGGCAAAAAAATTTTAAATTACGTCATATTATTACTATAATAATATGACGTCATTTTTATGGGCACTATAAAGATCTTCTCAGTTGAAGGAAAATTGTAGTCAGCTGCATTAGTAAACACTTACTTTTTAAATGGACTGATCTACTGCTTCCTAGATTTTCATTGTTTCTATCTTCATATCTATCCTCCTTAAAATTGATATTTGGTTAGAGACAGGGATAAGGGATGGGAAACGTAGGAAAATATTATTTCAGGCCTATTTCAAGCCTAGGCCTATTTCTAGCCTAATAAACAAGTTTTGGGATGGCGCAGTGGTTCGTAGAAAACGCTAATGAAAAAGCTGTGTGTGTATGTGTAGATAAAGTATAGAATCAAATTCAAGTAGCTAGTTTAAAGTAAAAAACACAACTTTTATAAACCTATATATTAATGGCTTTTGTTAAAATGAAGTTTTTTCTCTCCCAAAACTTTTTATCTTTTACTTTGGTAATTTGAACTGTCAGAAAGCTATCGTTGGGTTTCCCTCAGACAGATTTTAGTTTGTATTATTTGCATTTTTATTAACCCTTAACAGTCAGGCCCCTTGCCGCACCTTAATCAGTCGGGGTGGGGGGGGGGGCGTTCAACGCCCCCCCTTATTATCTCAATTCCTATTAGAGCTAAAGGGCTAAAAATTTTTGTGCATGTCCCCTGTGTTATGATGAATTTCCGACCTTTTATAAGTCTAAGTCAATTTTCGCTTCCTTCACCCTTTTATTTAACAACCTTTGTTTTTAGGTCCTTTTTTACTTAAAAATTTCAAACGGCTGTAATTTTTTTATTTTTGAAGCTAGAAGAATAATTTTTTGCCAAAATGTTTATTTTCATGTAAATTTTACATTTGAAATATCAAACATAAATTTCAGCGGCCGCAGCTGTACTTGGCAGCTGCCAGCCGCCGCAGTCGGCGGTCAGCGGGAAAACGGCGGCGGATCTTTATGAAATTTAATACATCATCTAGACATGTAAGAGAAGCTTAAGTTTAAAATTTGAAGTCTCTTTACCTGGATGACCCTGCCAGGTTTGCTGGCATCCTGTGCCCGCCAGGATGGAGATTTTCAAAAAATTCCAACTCTCAGTTATGTGTCATACCCATACTTAAAAAGTCAAGCAGTTTGGGCTCTTTATCTTTCACACACAGAAAATGAGATAGAAAAAACCGGATGGGGGGCGTTAAACGCCCCCCCCCCCCCCAACCGTTAAGGGTTAATGAGTAAAATTTTATTTAGAATTTCATTGCTAATTAAAATTCAAAATAAATAAATTAATATGCACTTGGGTAACATTCTATCAAGTTCTTTGGATACTATTATGTAGTGATAGATTTGTACTGTGTTGTATTGTACATATATTAGGGTTAAGGTGTTGTATCAATTCCGTATTAAATTTTTAAAATTCAAAATACAACATCTAATTTATAAACTACCAAATGAAAATTTGTAGCTACCTTCTTTCCAAAAAATAATCCCGTTATTTTTGTTTTTTCTATACGGCCCTTTTTTAATGTTTAACTCTAAGCAGATTTAATAATTAAGCTAATGTGATCTAACACCATTTATATTTATTTTTTAGTAGCAGACAAAATCATTATTTTTTCTAGAATTGTCTGCTTCTAAAATTTCCGCCAATCGGTGATTGGTTGTTAAAAACAGGCTGATTCTTATTGGTTAAGAGCGATAGCTACTTGGAAGCATCCGCCAGTTTGATAGGAATTTGTAATAGTTGCAATATCCCTTTAGAATCTAGGCCGGGACCTAATTAATGGCCAGGTTTCCTATCCCTTATCCCTGGTTAGAGATAAATTTTAATGGTATAGTATTTTACAATATACATTATTACTTGGACAAAGGGAAACTCGTGGCGGGCCAAAAAATTATACTTCCCATCCACCCCATTTAACTGATACCCTCCCCTCCTAATGGATGAACAAACTGACAAATAAGTGATTTTCATGTAAGCAACCTAAATTGATTGTTCCACGTTTACATGTAAATTTTACACTCCTAAGCTTTGAGCCCCTTCTTTGTCAAGCCGTGTGAAAGATCTTAATCGACACACTAACTACTTTAGTATACAAGAATCTGGCAAAACTCTACCTGTTCTAATTTGAAGTTATCATGTTGGCCTTTGAGTTTTCCAAAGATTGTTCTGAGTATATTGAGATTGTTGATAACAGCTGGATGGTCAAAAACAGCTTTACGGTTAGTTTCATCAGCTGTCTGGTCGCTGGTGGCTGTTTTCGTGTTCTCAGCTGTTAGGTCATTATACCTGTTATAAATAGTTTACATATTACAAATCCTGTTTAAAAATGGTAAATTTTAAAAACATTTGTATCGATGCATTGATTGATGCATAAGAATCGTCTGATTTCAATTTTTCCATAATAATTCTTCAAACTTCAGTGTAATTTTGAAAGCAAATTCTCTATAAATATTTTCAGAGAAAGAATGTACGTCTATTTTAAACAATCAAAAAAATTAAATTCAAGGGGTAATTATGTACATTGCTAAAAACAAAGCAAAGTCTAAAAATGGTAGAAGGCTCTTATCAAGCTTTTTAAAATCAAGTATTTTTGCAAGAAACTTAGATAAAACAAATAATATTTATTGTCTATAATATAATTGTGACTGCTTATAATTGTTAATAAACTTTATGATCTAACTGACTGAATTGTTATTCTTTGCCTGTGTAGTTGTAGTCAAAATTATTTTGAAAAATAATTATGGTGTATTATATGCTTTAATTGTATTTTTTTATGATTCAAATATTTCAATTATGTAATAATAATAATAATTATAGTTTTGCAGTATAAAAATATGAATTTGCAAAATAGCACATGGACTTTTTGAACTATTTACTGACACAATCATATTTTGAAACAGTGACTTGTAAATAAGAGGTAGAGGAACAGATAAACGAAATATATAATGTATTTACAGCATATTGTTTTTAATTGAAAGAAAATTAAAACATTTTATTTATATAAGAACTAAAAAACAGCATAAATAATTGGCAAAGCACAAAAAATCTAGGAAGGGAAAAACGAACAAAGTTATAGAGTTGATATCAAGTTGTCAAAACATAAAATGAAAGAGAGAGAATGTGCAAAAAATCAAAGAAAATCACACAACCTTAATATAGGGTTTTTGTTTTTTAAAGCATAGGTGAAAAACAATGTATAGACTAGATGCGCATATTCTATAAGAATCTTCACTGTCAATTACAGCTGTAAATCTTCAATAACAGCCGAGAAAATCACATCCTTCTAAGCGTTACAGATTTACTGACGGACCAACGAACTGACTTCGCTACATAATAAATAGAAGTGATTTTACTATTTGCTATAAACTAATCCCCAAAACTATTATCAAAATTATATATTTAAAACTTAAAATATTAGGGAAAAGTAAGATTTGAAGAATTATTTATAAGACACATTCCTCTCCCTCCAATTGTAAAAAAAAAATATGCACCTGGGTTGTTGATCATAGTTTTGTGAGTGCTGATATGTCTGAAGTGAATCTCGTTGTAATGATGGATAACCAAGGGATCTAAAATAACAAAAAAGAACATTAAATTATTAAAGGTTTAGATTTTTTACTCTTGTTTGAAGGAAAATCAGTGTTTTTCATCAAATCTGTCTAGAACTGAAACACCCCCTGAATTTATCTTCTATGCATAACTAACCCATGAGGGGCCTGTTAATGTGGTGCCCTAACCTTGCAGGATTACCCTAATAAAATCTAACTTAACATATCATAAACACAAAAAAACACCCGCCTCTATATATTCAATTTGATTTAAAATAAGACAACTATCGGTATCCTCAATATTTATGAAATCGAAGTTATGTATTTACAATTAACTTTTTTTATACCAAAAAACTATTTTGCCTCCAGCATTTTTGTCATCTTAAAATAAACTGAAGTTGAAAACAAACTTAGTTTTCTTTAAATTATTTCACTAAATTTTCAAGGGTTTTATAATTTTTAAAAAAATTCTTACCTGTAATTTAAATGTTTTGCTTTGGCTGCTGGCTTCCAGCTTGCCCGGTTTGGATACAAAATATCCAAAATATTTTTACTTTCCCCTACTGACGGGATATCAGTATTGGAGTTTTGAATTTCAGGGGCGGGGGTGTAAAAATCCGCGAAGCAAAACGTGAAAAATGATTGAATTAAGATGGTTAAAAGGGCTTGGTTCAAGTGTGTGTTGAGGTTCATAATTGGAGGATGGTTGGACCAATAATGACAACTTTTATTCCAATTACAGCTCCTTTTATACACTGGTAAATACAATATATATTAGTATGTAATATATTGATTATAATGCTGGGCACACAAACTTTCATAATTTTATTTTGTTTGGACTTGACTGGAATTGGGAGGTAGGCAGCGGAATTGTCATTTGCTGGGCATTCAGAATTTGTGCCATTGAATTTGTATGCATTTATTTTTTTAGTCTAAAATCTTGGTCTGAAAAACATATTAATTATATGCACATGTAAAATGATTAATATAGAGACATATTACATCTAGTTTTAGTTTATCTGCTTTTCTAATATAATTAACTATATGTTCTTAAATTTCTTATTTTCAAGTTATAGCTAAAAACGTTTATGTTAAGGCAGCATTTTAAATTTTGGATATATAGGTCATTATTTCCTTTTTCGTTTAAAAAATAAAGATGACAACATCCATTAAAGTGACGAACATTAACTCAAGTAAAGTGTCAGAACTGAATATACAAAATATAAATATATAAGTTTTGTCAATTTTGTATCAAAACCAGAATACTGTTTAAAGACAAAATGGCTTGAGTATAGAGATGCTTCGCATATAATATTGTACCTTATTGTAATAGGAATCAGTACTCCAAAAATCAGATCAATCGGATGATTGCATTACATACAAATTGTTATTTAAAAATTTAAATGGACGTATGGTAACGATTATAGAGTTGCTTCGCTTGCTAAAAATAAGTTGGATAAAGAAAGGATATACTACCATCAAATGCTACTTATCACAATTGTCCTTGTTAAAAGCGAAGTTTTTCTATAATTAGGGTCGGCTCGTCCGTCCGTATGTGACGGATAACTTTTTTCGTTAATTTAGGCATGTTAAAATTGTCTTATTGATTCCAAATTTTTGCTTGGCGATTCCTGTAGTTCTTAGGTACGATTTAGAAACGTAACAACCCTTTAATCGTTACCAGAATGTCCGTAAGTCCAAAACATATTGATTTTTAACTTTTTAACAACAAATTTCTATATGATAAACTATCCGATCGATCTGATTTTTGGAATACTGATTCCTAGGACAACAAAGTACAATGTTATAAACGAAGCATCTCTATAATCAAGTCCTATAAACGTTAGTATGTCCTTAAACAGCCTGTATCTAAGCAGTTTTTCATCAAATTTACTTAGAAATGTTTTTCAATTTTTGAAATATTTTCAGATTTTCAGTTATGACACTGACAGGTGTTAATGTTCGTTTGTCCTACCGTTCCAGAGCTCCGCTTTTGTGAATGTTGTCATTCTTGTTAAACTTAGAATAACTTAAATTACTTTTTTATAGTAAATAGAAAGACAATAATATAAGGCAATACAAATATGTTTTGTTGTGAATTTCTAATCAAATATCTTTCTTAGCTTTCATGTGAATTCGTATTTTGTCACACCTAATTTAAATAGGGAGGATTTTAGTAAAAAATTCTTGATGAATCTTGGGAACTGATTTTGAAATGATTATTGGGTACTTGGTAGCCCTCCAGGGTTACGACTTCGCAAGTATATGATCTTTTGTGTTATGGGTTAAACATAGGAAAATATACGTCTACTTCTTCAAAATGGCATATAGTTTTCATTCTTTCCCACATTAATTAGACATTTTTTAGTGGATTCTCGTCATTTGTATGTCCGTTGGAACATATGAAATTTATTTCCATAACAAGGAGGAGTCAGTGATTCACAGGAGCTTTGAGGGAAAGCACCAAAAATAGTGGTTTTAAAGAAGAGACGATGAGATTTAATCAATCTAGCTAAACAATGGAAGTTTGCTTTCATATTCAATATTAATTTATGCAAATCCTCCTTATTTAGTAATTTTGTGAAAAATACATTTAGTTCAGCCACGTGAGGTGATATAATTTACTATTTGGCCTGTCTTTTTTTTACGCAATTTATGTAGTTTTTTTTCACATGTATTGATAAATTTACAAGAATGACAACATTCATAAAATTAAACAAAACATACTAAAACAAAAACAAAAAATATGATATCAATAGCAACAGTCTACTGGAACCGCAGACTTAAAAATGTGCAGGTAGGGAGGTTAATATAAACTGTAGTGAATATTATACTAGCACCTAAAGTTTTAAAAATATATTCCTTCATTCATTAGCCTTAATTCTTTGGTTACTTTCATTAAAACTTAATAGGTTTAAATTACAGGAGTGTTTAAACTTTTAATTTTGTTTATTATCATTGGGGATGTTAATCGACTTTGCTTTTGATTAATAGAGTTTTAAGGTCATTGAACATGACATTTACAAGTTTTGCGTCAAATAGAAATCATTTGTTTTAACAAATTGTTAAACATATTATGATCAGGGCTCGGCAGCTGCATTATATGTGAGAAAAGTTAATTGGGGATTGATTGGATTTTTAGTTGAGTTGGGCTGGTTACTTATTATGCCGGAAACCGAAAATCCGGCTGATTTATAATGCCTGATCCGGCTGGAAATTCGGCAAATAACCGGATAAACGGATATTAAAGTAGTAAAAAAATAGGCTACCGTTTAGCCGCCAGCTGCCGAAAAAAAATCATGGTTTGAGATTTACAATATAGAAATTTCATATAAATAAAAATTTTCTTCTAGCTTCAAAAAAAAGAAAATTACAGCCTTTTGAAATTTTAAAAGTAGGGATTTTTTGTGGTATAATATTAAGATCATATTGCTGGATTTCCGGCCGGATATTTTTAATATCCGGTTTCTGGCCGCCATCATACTCTGACGTCATAATCTGAGTCAGCCACTTTTACTAGCTTCAGGGGTTATGTAGGTCAACCCTTCACTTTCCATATCAGATTTGAAAAGAGAAGGTATTTTTTCTAGGGGCGCTTTCTCTTGGGCGGATTTAGGAAAATTCTTCCAAAATATGTATAAACCCAGCTTTCATTTTACTTCACCCCAGTCTTGAATCCTTTTATTATGCTCTAGACAAGGATTTAAAAAGTAATATTCCTGTCTGAATGGAAAAATACAGAGTTTATGTACACTTTCAATTTAATACATGTATTATATAAACATTTATGTTTTATTATCTTAACCCTAATATCAAGTGATTTAAATTCAGTGTCAATGGAACCATCATTTGCAGTGAAAATGTAATGGTACTCTCAAATAACCATAATCTAGGGTTCTAATTTAATAGGCTAAAATAAAATCCTCGATTAAATTAACTATAGTTATGACCTTAACAAATCATTTTGATAAATGCTAAACTATTTTGCATATTTTTGACACTAAATGTATAATTATAGATGTATGATTAAAAAAACTACCTGTCCCAAAGTCGTGGGGACCTTTTTCGTCTGCTAACATATAGCTTTCCCGTCTTTTGTAGCGACTTGGATGTTTTTTTATAATTCCGACGCTATTGGCTAATATTCAAAGACTTAAATCAAAGGCGGCACAGGGTCCCTGCCTCGTTGGTAGAGTTACATATAGGTCGTGTCCTCTCTATGCTTTTACTTTAATTTGCTGACCACCTTCTCAATGTGGAAAGGAGAAAATATAAATTTGTCATTGTCATCTCATCATCCTCTACTGGCATTGCCGTCTGTCCATAAGAAACTTAAAGGGGGAAACATGATTTTCCCAGCCTCTATTTAAGATAGACGGTAGAGTTTTCTTATCAACATTCCCATGAATATAGAAAATATTTAAGCATTAAAATCATTTTTAAGCTTTAACCTTTGTTTCCCACATATATATTCTCTGTCTTTTGTTTCGATTTTACAAAATTTTTGTTAGTCTAGATTGAATTTCCTGTCGTTCCAAGGGATTTTGTTTTTATAGATAAAAGACAAGCAGATTTATATTTTCAAAATATCCTTTTTTCCTATTTGAATATAATTGGGATAAAGGGTACTCTAGTTGTTCTAGGTAGCTTAATTAGAGTATAAAATTTGCCATTGAAGTTATTTCAGGTAATCAACAATACCCCGTCCCATTTTAGAAAAATTTTGATATTATTGACTTATGCAAATAATGACCCATCCAAATATTTTTTCTGTAATGCAAAAATTGCGATGGAACAAGTACTGCTAAGTTTTTAAAATCCGCAAACAGACCTTTTTTTAAAGCTCTTGTAACATCTCAATTTTTTCTAGTGTGTCAATATAAATCTGAAATTAACCAAAAAAATGAGGGCCGTCTAAATTATAACATATGAAAATTTTTCTAAATTATTCTAAATTACATTACTAATTATTTCTAAGATGACCTTATATATTTACTCTACTTTATCTTTGAAAGAAAAGTCACATTTCACACAATAACAAATTGCTATCAAGATTTTTATAACATGTTTATGTTTTTTTTATTATTGTTTAACCCAAGACTAAGTAGTCTATACTGATTATTTCTAAATTCCTAAATTTTAAACAATTTTTATATATGTTTATTGTATACAGTGAATATAGATATAACTCAGAGTTTTTTTTTAACTTCAGAAAGAAGGAGACCTGTAAAATAATTTAAACCACCCAATACATGCATTAAGCTTTTCTGATAATCAAAACCCAAATAGCCAACCAATATATTTTTATTTCCATATTGGTTCAGCACTACGGACCAGCATACATCCTATTGCTTTTATATAAGGATTTTGATTATAGAAATAATTAAGCATTCTTTTGATTATTTTGATATTAAGATTACTACAAGGTTTTTACAAAGTTAGTTTTAATTATTTTTTAGAAGCTGCCACGTTATGAATTTATTATTCTTTAATTTATAGTGTCATTAACATTTAGTATAAACTATATATTATAGATTTATAAAATGATAAGCATGTCTATAAGTCTTCTTGTCTATCTTTTGGTTCAATTTGCATTTTATGAAAATAATGCTCACGGGGCGGGATTTTGTATTGGTTTTTGAATTTAAACACAGCCGATTCCTACTTTTTTCCCAAAGATTTTCTGTTTTGCTTCGCCCACCTTCTTGACAAAACCATCTGAAAGGTACTGGTTGATACTCTATTTTAAGACTTGTTACAATAATTAATCTTCGCTTTTATGAGAGTTGTCATTCTTGTTTTAAGAAAATAAGATAAAGTTCTTGTAGTCACCTGTTTAACAGGGTCCTTAAGGGATAAGACAATGGACGATAAATTGTCTGTACATTCTTAATGATGAGAACCAAAATTATCCCTTAGATAACGGTATTTGTTGAAAAATTTTGTTACTACTATAGTTTGGAACCAGCTGATTGAAATTCAATAAAATTTACCATGGTTAATAGTATTAAGCGATGGATGCCAATCAAATATACAGTTTAATGCCCTCTTCCTTTATGCCTGTTTAAACTTATGTTTTTTTTTAACAAAGCCCAAATTCAGATTTTAATTTTATTTTTATTTTTTATTTTCTAACCTATAGGCTATTACTAGGATACAAGATGATACCTTTTTTCGAACTATTTTAGATCTAGCAAAAAAGATTATAATTCAATACAACAATGCAATGGAAATGTTATTTGATGATATTCTTTTATTGAAAAATGGGATATTAAGCTAGTAAAGGTTAAAGAAATAATTATTAAGTACTATGCACACTTTATTTACACGTACTTTCATTATCAAATATTTATCTTTAAACATACTTCTACTTCATCTAAAAGCGAAGCTTCTATACAATAGTGAAGATAGGTCTTTTTCTATTGCAATGATGACGTCATACGTCATATAAGTTGACACACTTTGAATTTTTTGATGTTAGGCCTTTTTCCAAATATTGAACTTTTAGTTAAATAGGCTTTTCAATGAAGAAAAAGGGTAAATTTATGAATAAGTTTTACCTATTATCCCGGAGAAATGTCTTAGCCTATTATCAATATGGTGCAGATTAATGATACCCTTTTACAAACTTGCAACGGATTCATGTCTGGAAAGTGTCGGGTTCGAGTAAGAACCACAGAGGGCTGGACTAAAGACGTTAAAAATAATACCTACTGATCCTCTTTTAGAAATTGAGTTAAAGAGTTATTTTCCTTTACAATGCACCTTTTCATTGGAAGGTTTATAGCTATTTTAGGGTTGGTACAACCATCCTCCCTAAAAATATCGCTCCTAGAAAACAAAGGCACCCCCATATTTTTCTTTGAAAACTAGAATTGACTCCCCCCAAGCAAATTAAGTGCCCCTAGAGGCTTTTGGGGCGTAACTCTTTAAATAACTCAATTCCAATCAAAAGACTTCCAAGGCAAAGGTCGTACAATGTAAGGGTTGGTTGTCTGTTCTTTATTATCATTTGACATTGTCATCCTAGTTGTATTTACTTTTTTCCGTAATTTGCTATAGAAAACCTTTAAAAATAATATTATTCTATTTATTATAATTTTATTTATTAAAAGATTTATTTATTCAAACAATTGAAAACCTATAAAACTTCATTTTTATTTTATTTATCTAAAGGTTTGTAGCGTGTATCTATTTAAATAAATAATTGGATAAATGAAAAAAAAACAATAATACTGTTTGTTTTATATTTGTTAACTGTCTGAATTGTAATAAATTGTTGACGCTTATTTAATGCATTATTTTTGTTAGTTTTTATTAATATTAAATAAACAAATAATAATAATTCATTCTTAGTACAAAATTATTATAAAAAATAGAACGATTATATGCAAGCAGCGATTTTTTTTTTACCTTTTTTTAAAAATTATGAATAGTAAATAAAATATATGTCTTTATACCCTGTTCAGACATGATCACACATTATACCAGCTTTTATCATAGAGGGCTAAAATTTAATGTTTTATAGAACAATTCAAATTTTCATGACTATTTGTGGATTTTAGGCCACTTTACCTAACAATCTTTGTCCGTAGGTTCTATATATCTCAAAAACCTTCAAACAGCTCTAATAATGTAAATTCAAAATCGGCAGTTTCAATCATTTTGCAACTAGACTACAAGTATGGATCAATTTGTTGTCATTTGGGTTGCTCATATGGATCTCATGGTATTATCCTCTTAGAAATTTTTTTTTCAATATTGAAAATTTGAGTACACACACCCCCCCCCCCCACCACCCCGACAGCGAACTATGAACTCTGGCCGCAGCGCTCGGCTCCCTAGCCTTCCTAGCCGCAGCGCTCGGCCCCCTTGTCTGCCTAGCCGCAGCGCTCGGCCCCCTTGCCTGTCTAGCCGCAGCGCTCGGCTCCCTAGCCTAAAACCTAACCTAACCTAAAATTGTTGTTCGTCGGTAGTCGGGGGGGGGGGGGGGGGGGGGGGGGGGTACAAAATTGAAAAAAATTGAAAAAAAATTTCTAAGAGGATAACGCCGATCTCATTTATTGGTCAGTTATTTTTATTCAATAATAGATGAGGGGATGGGGTAAACTTGGTAAATGAAGGGTATCGTTATTTTAGCCATTAATAACTTTATTAGAGTACATGAAAATCTGGTACAACATCGCAGTATTATACATCGATAACTACAAGTAAAGTTTTAAAACATATCATAGGTTGGGTTAGGTTTATGAACGGTTAATACATCGTGGGGCACCATAGAGGCAGAGTTGTATGGGGGGGGAGGGGTGGGTATTATGGTAAAGAATTAGGTTTAAGTAAGAAAACACCACAAAATGCTCAATAGAAAGAGACATTAATCTTACAGAAAAGCTACGCTTGTAAAAACAAGGATGACAACATCCATAAAAGCGAAGCACTGAAACGGTAGGACAAACGGACATTAACACTTGTATAGTATCTGAACTGAAAAATCGGAACATAAATGTATAAATGTCGAATCAAAATTGTAGGTAAATTTGTTGAAAAACTGCTTAAAAACGGAATAATGTTTATGGACATACTTACATTTTTGGACTTGATTATAGAGTTGCTTCGCTTATAATGTTGTTCTTTGTTGTCCCAGGAATCAATATACCAAAAATCAGATCAAACGGATAATTAAAACACTTGAAAATTTGTTGTTAAAAAAGTAGAAAAATCAACATGTTTAAAATGGACGGACGGACATTCTGGTAATGATTATAGAGTTGCTACGCTTTCTAAATCGTACCCAACTACTACAGGAATCACCTTGCAAAGTTTGAAATCGATAGGACAATTCTAACATGCCTAAATTAACGAATAAAAGCTATCTATCTCGGACGGACGTACGGACGGACGGACGGACCGACCCTAATTATAGAAAAGCTTCGCTTTTAAAAACAGTCTGACGCAATTTACGGCAATTATAATTGGTTTCACGTTCCCAGGGCGTGAATAACTTTCTATCTTTAGTTGTTTTCATTCATTATTTCTATAATAGAGAAGTCAATCTATGGTTAAGGTTTGTTCTTACGTCCGTCTGTCCATCAGAGAACGAACATGACTTAGTAAAGTAGACTATTACTTTAGAAACTAATCAGGGACAAGAGAATGATGGTCTATCAAACAACTCTGAAGGAAAATTTCCCCACAACCCCCTTCACCTTTTCCTCTCCTTCTTTCCCACCCCTCTTCACTTATATGACAAAAACAAACTCTATCACCAGATACCCAATAAGGTTTCGTGATTTTTTGTAGAATTGTTGGTTAGACTGGCTACCCCTGGAAACTAATATGAACGGCAGGGATCTTACTGGATAAACATATTGACGATGAATTAATGTACATCCCCAATGATGAAAAAACTAAATTTCCCCTTCTGCGAATAGAATTTTTGGTTGAATATATATGACACTGCAAGTTAAAACCAACCAATTAAGATTTAATTACAGTATCCCAATTAAAAATTAAGAGTCCAATTGTCTTTAACAATGACCTGTCATTATCAAAAAATAAACTCATTCTGTTCTTTGATCAGCTGTTAAACATAGCTATGGAGTATATAGGCTTCATCAGGAAAATATAATACATAGTAACATTTTTGAAACTTATTATCTTCTTTAATTAGATCCCTAGTAATAGTATCAAAATTAAAACTATGTACTTGCTATTCCTTGGTATTCAATGTTTTGTCATTTTTATCAATGGAAGTAAAGACATGTTTTTATGTTTTCTTCAACAACCATTTATAAATTATATTATTTACACACAAAAAAAACTTTGTACATATATTGATTAATAACGTTTTTTTAAAATATATTTTCATTTAAAAATAGATTTCAAAAACAATTTCAAATTTTGTATTATACCGTTAGAAACTCTAGTTTTTGGATATATAAGAACCATTCCTGTGCTATGTATACTTGTATTATAGGAGCTAACCATCAAAGGCTATAATAAAGTCAAATTGTCAAAATTGGATAGATGTAATTATTGATCTTGTGTCATTAGACAATGGATTCCTTCCTCTACCCTCAATTATTATAAACAAAATTACTCCTAAAGTTATTCACAATATTTTGGAAAAGTTTGAACACTGTTAACTTGCATAAACCAATCATAACTCAATAATAAATCATAAGTGAATAGATGTATGTATAATCCAGACAACTACCTATAGCTATTAGCTGATTTCAAAGATCCATTACAAAATCGGGAAAGTGTACCACTCTTTGGGCAGAGCTATATATAGGTCTTGCCCAATGCCCCCTTTATTATTTTACTTTAATTGCAAAACAGCGACAAAAGGTGGTTATAAACTTTGGTAGGCCGGTATGAATCAAATATAATAAAATAAAATCCCACCAAAAAAATTTCAGGTAAGTTATTTTATAGCATTAAAACATATCTTTTGAAAAAGCTTAGCGCACATCACATCATGTGTTTATAATAAAAAGGCAGAAATGCAATTTGAATTCAAAATAGATTAAAACATATTATATTATTTATATCAATATTATTTTAAGTAAAATTTATTAGTCTCCTAATTGTAAATTTAAATAAAGATGATTACTTCCAATAGCAAAGAACATTTTTGAAATTATATAACCAAAATATATAATCACAAGCGGATCACTACTTGAGGAGGGGGAGATTTGAATCCTTAAACCCATTTTCTTAAATTTAGATTTTTAATAAGATTTTTTTTAATTTGGGGGGTTGACCTTCTAACACCATTTTTTTTTTTTATTTTTATTTCTTTTCTCTTGGGAGGGTGGTGGCATCCTCTCCCAAAATAGTTATAAACCTTCCAGAGTCCTATGAGAAGCTACCCTGATAAGGAGAACCCGATCGTTTCAGCGGTTAACGAGATCCTTTGGTACAGACAGGCAGACAAACAAAGAAACAAACATCCTTTTACTTTATTATAAGTACTAGCGGCTACGCCCCTAGAGGCCTCTAGGGTCACTTGAGGAGGGGGGAGTCGAATTTTATAACCCCATTTCTTATTTTAGATTTAAAAAAAAAAAGTTTGAAAAATATTTTTTTTGGGGGGGGGGATTTTTTTTTGAGGGGAAGGGCTGCATACCCCTTAATTTTTAATTTTAGTTAAAAAAATTAATTTTTTTTTTGGGGGGGGAGGGTATTTTAAATTTTTAAATAGTGATAAACCTTCCAGAGACCTATGAGAAGCTACCCTGATAAGGAGAACCCGATCGTTTCAGCGGTTAGCGAGATCCTTCGGTACAGACAAACAGGCAGACAAACAAAGAAACAAACATCCTATTACTGTATTGAAAGTATTTATGAAGAGAGACAGAGGAAAAAAGAAAAAATAACAATTTCTCCATTAAAGAACATTGTTTAGATATAAAAAGAGGGGAGGGGGGGGGGGGGACAAAAAGTGTCATTGAAAGTAACTGTTTTCTTAAAGTTTGTCACAAATATACTTTTTAAAACACCAAAATAAATTGATTTATTTTTTTTCACTAAACCTTATCTCTAAATTTAACATGTTTCTATGTATAATAAAATATTTAAATGCTTGAAAGATGAACTGTAACTGATTTCATATTATGCACCCTTTTCTATTTTTAGCAGTGAATCTACACTATATAATTGTGAATGTGCTTTATTATGTAAAATCTTTAAAAAAGGAATATCTCAAAAACCATTTTTTTTCGTGAGGTATTATTTTTTTTATCGCTTGTTAGATTACATTTGGTATAGGGTAGCTCAGCAGGGTTAGAGCCCCCCGCGAGGTTAAGGCAAAAAAAAACTTCTCACCCCAACCCTTCATTTTATTTTTTTTTAAATTAATGTGTAATCTCTTTATAGTACCTATAAAAAGGGGATCAACTTTTGGCCGAAATATCCTAAATGACGTCATATAACATATAAGAATAAGAGATTACAAAGCGCCTCATGAGTGTGAGGGGTTTCTAAGCATTTTGAGGAGGAGGCACCGAATATTCTAAAGGGCTACAAATAAACATTGCTTTTATTCTTTGTCCTAGCTGTAAAAAAAAGAAGAAAGTTCATATGTGGTATCCGCCGAGGATAAATGGCAGACACCGGAGTTCAATTAGATTACGGCAGTGTAACAGACGTGGACACCTTACTATAGAGAAGCTACGCTTCTCTAGCATTCACTAGATAATGATCAACATCTATTTCAGTTGTCACTTTATTGAAGGTTTAAAAGATACTAAAGCTATATACAACAAACAATTATTACATGGATAGGAATAAATAATCATAACATAAAAGCATCATAATACATGTACAATGGTCAGTTTGGGCAATAATGATCCCCCATCCCTGAAAAGGGTGGGGGAGAATTAAGAATACAGTTAACCATAATAAACATGACAGATTCAATCATTAATTTTAAGCATAGGGAGGGGGTCGCTAGACCCCTTCCCCAGGACTCGGGGGAGGGCCATTGACCCTCCACCGAACCCTAGATCAGGGGTGCCATAGGCATGGCTCACGGTTGCCGAATACCACAACTCTCCCCTCGGAAGGCTGGGAGATGATTTCCCTACCAGACTTCCGACAGTGGTTGAGGCCTCCGGTCCGCTCCTTAGGGCTAAGATATATATACAAACGATAATGATTCAATGGAATCCTAGTGGTGAGTGTCTTCTTAGGGTTGATGGGCTCCCAATGTGGGGTAGAAGGCAGAGGCTGGCTTGGGTTGGACACGTTGGTCAGCGCCGGCAGGTATCAGGTTTGCTGGTGGCACAGTTGTTGCTGGAACGGTCAGCAGTGGGGCCTGCTGGTTGTTGTTGGCAGCGGCTGGGGCGCTGGCTGCCAGGTTAATCGTCTGAGCAGCGGCCTGTCCTCCTGAGGGGCCGCGGGGTCGGCCAGAGGGCGGTCCTGGCCTACCTGGGCGGTCATGCCCGCTGTCAGTTGATTTCATAGACACCATTTCCTCGGCTGCTTCCCTGCCGATGGGAATGGCATCCCAGTCCACTGAAAAGTCCCGGGACTTGGCATGGTTGAGCCTGGCTCTAGCCAGCGCTTTCCTATACAAAGCTGGATGGTACAGGAACACTTGTGATATCGCATTCAGGGCTGCCCGGACTCCTCCTTGTGCTGCTGCCAGGGAAATGATGGTTAGGTCCCCCAGCAGTTTGAGGATCAACAACAGCAAACACAGTATGGCTGCGCCATCTCCCCACTCGTGGATGGCTTGTCTAAATCCAGCCCAGACATCCAGGGCTGCCTCTCCTTCCTCCGCCAGTCGGTCAATGTTGTAGGACACTATCCCATGGTCTCCTGTGGCCGAACAGCTGCCTTGCTTAACGCAGGAGCCATAGGATAGGCCGGTCAGCATGGCGCTCTTGTATGCTGGGAACGCCAGCAGTTGTTGCCAGTCGTTCAACTCAGCCTGCGAATACAAGCCACCTGAACTGAAGTCATCTAAGGGTTCTGTCAACAATTGCTTAGGCGTATCCAGCGGGGGTGGCCTTTTCTTGGGAGCGGGGGTTAACTCTATCCAGCCTTCCTCCGCGTGCACAGTCAGGGGGTAGGTGGAGGAGCAGGGAATCTTGGTGGCGTGTTCACTATATACCCGTGTCACAGCGTCTACAAAACCTGTGGGCTCTACTGGCACTTTGTCCCAACACTCCTTGTGTTCGCGGACAACGTATTTATGACGTTGGCAGGTCAGCTGCAGCAGGATGTCTCCCCTCAGTACCGAGAACGTGCTCCCCTGGACACGCACCGGGTGGGCCGGGTCTAGTTGCTGGAGCTTCCAGCAGTTGGCCGCTACTTCTTCTGCTGCGGTGCTTTTCATGCGCGTTTCCAGGGTAAACCCAATATAACCTGCATGTATTTGTGCTTGAAGGGGAACGTCAACATCCCTGGCCGACACTCTGGGCAGCGCAGCCGCGGCTG
This sequence comes from Acartia tonsa, assembly GCF_053477335.1. NCBI lineage: Eukaryota > Metazoa > Arthropoda > Copepoda > Calanoida > Acartiidae > Acartia > Acartia tonsa. The sequence goes on along the minus strand of NC_137271.1, from coordinate 12,283,686 downwards.
GGTCAGCTGCCACGAACAACGCTGGATGGTTTGTGGCATGGGCCTCGAAGTCGCAGTTCACAATCGAGGTGGGGTTGGTCATGTTGATGAAAAACTGGGCCTGATGGTCAACCAGATATGCATCCATCACCAGGCTGGGCTGGAGGCTGCGGATCAGCCTCAAGGGGCAATCTCTTCCCAGGTGGTCCCACACGTAGGTTGCTTCCCCAGTGATGCAGGACAGCTCAGAATGGGGACACTCTAGGGTCAGGTGGTCAGACTGGGACTCCACCCGTCCATCCTCCACCACATAGGTCTCCTCCTTGACCAGCAGCCGTCGCTCCTGGAGCACTAATTCGTTGCGGTATAGCTGGCCCTCGAAGTGGACGTCCTCCCCTTCACAACCCACCCCCTCGGGGCTGTTGACGAGGGCGCCCACCATATCGATGGTGAAGAACAGGGGATGGTTCAGCTGGAACGTCAGTGGCTGGGTCTTGCCTGGCAACGTGTAGACTCGGTTCCTGGCCAGGTCTCGGCACGCTTCTGGGTCTATCTTGGTTGGCCTCATGAGGGTGGGGACCGAGGTCACCTTGAGGTGACCCCATACTCCACACCTGAATGTCCACTGGGACACGGTGAGCTGACAACTGTACCCGGTGGTTTCCCTCACCTTGACTTGCTGCAGGACGTGTACTTCATGGCCCAGGGGCACCTCCTGGTGTAGGGGCTCCGTGTTACACATCTTTTCTTTATTGTAGGATGTGACATGGGTGGGGTTGGCACAGTCCCATCCCACCAGGACGTAGCTGGTTGTAGGCCACACGGCTGCCAGCAGGAGGCCCCACAGGACCATCCACCAATGGGAGAGGCTTCCAGGCAACCATCTTCCTCGTACACGCGGCTGGGGATCTTCAGCTCTGGTCACGGCTGCTTCTTGGGACTGGACACGGCTGGGCTGCTCCTGGCTAGATACAAGTTTCCATTGAGCGTTATCTGTATGCGGCCGAGGCACCCCGATACCCTCCCCAATGACAGACTGGCAAGCGACTGGCACTTGCCTGGGTGTCGGCTCCCCTAGCCCCAAGTGCTCCCTTCCCTTGTCCAAAGCATGCCCAGTGGCATGGGGCTGAAGTGCATGTGGCACAGGCTCGCCCTTACTCACTTCCCTCCCCTGCCCTAGGAACTCAGGTGCATGTGGCACAGGCAAGTCCTTATTTTCCCGAATTTCAATCTCCCCAGCCTCTGGTGCAGGGGGCACAGGCAAGGCTGGGTTTTTACAATATCTTGGATACAACACATTTAACAAATTCAACTTATCCTGATGTTGAGCAGCTGGGTTCCCCTGGCTGGCAGGGGGCTCTGGATGGCATGTAGCTGGGCTCTCCCTGCAGGCTGGTGGCGCTGGCTGACTGGGGGTGACGGGTGTCACCCCTTCCTCTGGGACCGCTGGCTCGTTCCAGGACTCAGGTCTCTCGGTGGCGGCAACGGTTGTCGCCCCAGACATCAGGTTGGAGGCTGGCTCGTTCCAGGATCCAGGTATCTCGGTGGCGGCGACGGTTGTCGCCCCAGGCACCAGGTGGGAGGCACTGGATAGCACCCCCCCATCATCCCAGGTGGCGACGCCGGGTGGCGTCCCATACATCGATGCAGAGGCGCTGGCTAGCACCTCCTGCCTCTCTCGTTCGACGGCTGCCAGGGCCTCCCCATACACCGTCTCAGGGACGCTGGGCAGCGCCCCTCCACTCTTGCTGGGTAGGCTCAGTCGGGCAGGTTCCATCATGTTGAGGCTAAAAGGCTGGGGCCTCAGCACCTCTGGCTCGGCTATGTTGTTGGATTGTATCAGCTCTGGCCCCAGATGGTTAAGACTGAAGCCTAGGCCAACCCGGTTGGGTTCAGCCGCGCCGCCCAGTACGTTGATCCTAGCTGGGACAGTCCCAAACTGCGGCATCCCATCGGCTCGGTCCGCAGCTCTGGGGGCGGCTGCTTGCTGTTGTGGTGCTGGGGGCGCGCTCCCTTCCATGTGGGCCACTCTGCTGGGCTTCCCTGGAGGGGCACCCTTATCGGCGGTGCGCCTGCGGCTGGCTACCTGGGCCCAGTCAGCTCTACAATCGGCCGCCATGTGACCGTCATAGTGGCAACGCTCACACTTGGCAGAACGGTCACGGCGTGGCTGGGTGCATCTCTCCTCTAGGCTAACTTCCACAGGCGTTGGGCAGTCTCGAGCTCGGTGGCCTCTCCCCTGGCAGCGGAAGCAGCGACCTGGGACCTTGTCATCTGGAGCGACCTTCCCCATCTGGTGGAGACCCGGAGCCAAGGAGCCAATCTCCATTGGCTCCGACTCGTCATATTGGGGCAACTGGATGCAAGCAGATCCAGTCAGCCCTTCGGTCGAGTCCACTAAGCACACACCTTCCTTCAGTTGCTTAGTAACCATGGTGACGGTAAACATGGCCTTACGAGTGTACTCAGGTACACTCGTAATTTCATGGTTCATCATGAGGCGTTTTACATTGGCGTTACGAATTCCACGATTTAATTCGTCCACCAACAACTCAAGATCCTCATGGTTGTAGGCGTCCCTATACAAGGCGCACTTAGTTGATATGTACGCTTGTATAGGTTCTGTCGAGTGTTGCTTGTAATCCCTAAACGCTTGTTTAAGCGTTTGGGATTCAAAAGCAGGGCGAAATAGCAATTCACACTCGGCCTTGACCTGTTCGTAGGTCAAGGCTTGGCCTGCCTCGCCAAACAGATGGGACGCCATTTCCGCCGCTTGCCCTACCAGTGACAGTAGGAGGGCGTTGCGGCGGTTGAGGGAATCATGAGGTGGCACGCGGTAAGCCGCCCATGACATCTCGAGTCTGCGGATATGTGCCGACCAGGATTGCTTGGGCGGCCCTCTATACTCCGGCAGATTGCTCAGCATCAGCTTGCGGTACTCAGCTGGGGCCGGCTGAGGGTCATCCTGGAGCCATCCTGGGGCTTGGTCACCTCCTGGGGCTTGCTGCTGGTCCATTGGGTCAACGGTTCAACGGCGGGCACAAAGTTATACAGTACTAAAATGAATGGTTTGTCACTTGAGGCTTTCTAGCCTAACAGCCAACACTGTTTGTATCACTAGGTTGGTAGTTTAGTTGCAAAGATATAACTTAGCTGTACTTATCACTAGTTAGGTGCTGAGGTTGTAGGGTAGGCTGGTAGGGGTAGATAGATGTTGAGGGTCTGAACTGCTGTCAGGAACTGATTGGGTTTTCCTTTATCACACTAGAGCTAGAAGGAGAGAAGCTTGTAATTCTTTATTTGCTAAAAATACCCCTGTTAAATGCTATGGAGTAGCTCCGCTCCGGTGTGTGTGTGTGTGTGTGCGTGTGTGTGCGTGAAATCTCCTGTCCTTGCAACGCGCGTCCGCACTGTCAAATCCGCGCACACGGGGAAAACGTGCTCTCACCCCTCAACTCGCTCTCTCATTGGTCCGCTTCGTCCGTTGAATTTATGATATTTTCCGCACTCTGTTGCGCTACCCGTGAATGGCGCTCTGTGTGTCCGATCGCTAGCCCCACACTACAGACGGACTTAGTCTAGTGTGGGTAGGAAGGGGGAAGCGCGTGAGGGGACGGGGGTAACTCCGTCCGTTTCCCCTGTGAGGGAGGGAGGTAACTGTGTGCTGGTGTAATAGTGCCTTTTCTTCTTAATCCTAGGCTTATCTATTATATCACCCTGATTGTATTTGCCTTCAATGGAGAGGGGCTCCTCCCTTTCCCTTGGAATAAGGGGTGTATTGTTGTTGTGCTGTGGGCTTGAGATGTTTTGATTGTATATCAGGGTCTTTATTATATTACATCTAGCTTCTATTTTTGTCCTTATCACAATTGCATAACAGATTTGTTTACCAACTCTGTTCTATTTTTAGCTGTTATCACAATACACAATAAATCCAAGCCTGTTCTATTCTTAGATTTATCACAACACAACAATTTGTTTGCCGAGCTTTGCTCATAAATCTATTGTTTAGCCATCACACCAGGGTGGTAATCCCTGCAATGTAACATAATATCTGTTTTTCTAGATGGGTGACTGCGTTGTAGCCTCTCAGGATACTTGGAGTTGACGTAGTTTTTCTCTGTTCTGGTGCACTACACTCGTATGTTAGCTTGCAGCTTGCAGCTATGTGGCATGTTTCAGCCTATCGGCGGCAGGGAATGTCCCGTCCTGCTAACGCCGCTGATCCAAATCCGGCTGATGGCGGCAGGGAATGTCCCGTCCTGCTAGCGCCACTGGTTCGGATCCTGCTATTTCTTGCAGTAAAGTTGGCCTATTTCCAGCCGTTTACACTTATTTGGCTTGTTTCAGCCGGTCCGCAGGCCTGTTTCAGCCCTTTGAGCGCTCAATTCTCCGTTAGATATCAGCGCTGCTCGCGGTTATTCGTCAAATTTCGCTGTCTCGCTTCCACAACTGCCGGATGCAGAGTTAAACTTTGCTGTCCAGGGTGGGTAATTCAGGTTGCTTGCGTCAGTTTTGCCAGATTCACTGCTGGGAGTACCTTAGCCTCAGATGCGCGTCTGCTCTACACTTGTGGTTCGCCGTAATCTCACACAGCTGTCACCAAAGTTGTGGTATCCGCCGAGGATAAATGGCAGACACCGGAGTTCAATTAGATTACGGCAGTGTAACAGACGTGGACACCTTACTATAGAGAAGCTACGCTTCTCTAGCATTCACTAGATAATGATCAACATCTATTTCAGTTGTCACTTTATTGAAGGTTTAAAAGATACTAAAGCTATATACAACAAACAATAATTACATGGATAGGAATAAATAATCATAACATAAAAGCATCATAATACATGTACAATGGTCAGTTTGGGCAATAATGATCCCCCATCCCTGAAAAGGGTGGGGGAGAATTAAGAATACAGTTAACCATAATAAACATGACAGATTCAATCATTAATTTTAAGCATAGGGAGGGGGTCGCTAGACCCCTTCCCCAGGACTCGGGGGAGGGCCATTGACCCTCCACCGAACCCTAGATCAGGGGTGCCATAGGCATGGCTCACGGTTGCCGAATACCACACATACAACCTCTCAAAATAAAAAAAGAACTATTATACGAAAGATACGCAAGCCTGGGAAGAAGAACACCATTCTGTCAAACGGTTTTTAACCACTCCAGACAAAAGTTTGTTATTACATAAATTAACCAACACAAAAACACAACCTTGAAATCAATCACAAATAAGAATCTAATTGTAAAAATATACATATGAAAACTTTTCGTACTTAAGAAAAAGCTTAATTGTACTTCATAGATTATACACATAATAGTTCGAGATATGAAGCCATGTATAATAGATGAATCATCATTAAAATCAAGCAATATATCAAAGGTACAAAAGGATTTCCTTGCTTTTTTTCTTTCTCCAAGCTTTGCGTTACCAGAAATGCGCTAAAATTAACCTATGGATTCGAAGATTTTAGGAGTGGGCGTTTATCTTTTTGGACCATCAAACAAATTTTTGGTAGTTTAGAGGGTTGGGTAAAATTAAAGATGAAGGAAGATCTCGATCATAACTATTTTCGGATGTCTTCAAACTAGAATCACCCCCTCTCTTTCTGCATTCCCTTTGAACTGGATGGTTCTGGATTATCTATTCCAAAACTTGTTAGCGATAAGGTGTTTATACAAGTGCGCCAATGTTTTTTTTTATAAAATTGTTAAAAAATGACATCTGTTTGGTTTTCCTTTGCAATTAAGCTTTTTTTAGGTACAGGGAAGGTTTTTAACTATTTTGGGAGAGCGTATCTCCACCCTCCCAATTTAAAATCACACCCCCAAATTTTTTTTCTGAATATTTCTTATTAAAACTCAGTTAAAAAGTAGGAGGGCGGTTGACTTATCCCCCTCCCGCCTTAAGAACACCTAGAGGCTTCTTGGGGGCGTCCGTTGCCCCTAGTCTTTCTTAACATAAAAGCTATGTCTTGTATTTTTTTTCAATTAGGTGTTTGATCACGAATTTCATATGGTAAAAATATTTTTCTTATTTTATTGTTATCCTAATAAGATAAAAGTTATGCTTGAAAATTGTTTTAATAGCTATTATTATATGTTGCATTTTTAGATAAACGTGAGAATTGCGTTCAGAATTTGCGTCAGAATTTGCGTCATTTGCGTCATTTTAATTTTCAGATTTTTATTACCCGTCAACAAATTAAAATATTTGTTTTTAGGGGGGTTTAAGGTTGCTTATATGGACAGGACATAAATATATCCGTAAATTTTATGATATGGTAAAAATTGTCTCAGTAGAAAGGGAAGGGATGGGGTAAAAGGGTTTCGATGTTTCATCGTCATTTTAGCTTAAAGCAAATTTCACTTTATTAGAAAACATGACACAAGTTACAAGTATTTAAATCTTTCAATTTGAGGTTAAAAATAGAAATGCATCGTACATAAATTTCAAATCTTAAATTTTAATAACATTAAATAAATTGTAAAAAATAAGGAAATATCTTTTTTATAAATCCAGAGATATAGACAAGTATACTAGTTCTTTTTTCAAGCTGAATAAAAGTCAAGTTTTTATATATTTTATTACTAAAGCTAAGGGTTCAGACGCTAGTTGTATATGAACCCTTAACAGACAAATAAAAGTGGTGTGGTCTATCTCTTTTTTTTTGTATAAAAGATAGAAGGAGGGTTATAACTAAGTGGCTTTTTAAATATGGGTATAAGCGGTGGGAGATTGGGGGTGGTGTCTTTTTCAAGAATAAGGTATAGCCAACAAAAAAAAAAATCGATAAAATAAAAATTATAAAATTTTATACAAGTTTGTATTTTATCTTATTATTCGTAGAAAGTTGTCTGTAATACGATACACTTATTTTTCAGAATGGCCCAGAACCGATTTTAATCAAGCGGATATTAATCGGTTTCGAATGAATACTTAAAAACAGCTATTCTGTAATAGAAAATCTTTTTAGTTTAGTTTTAGTAAGTATTTCCCTGTCCCTGAGTTTTCAGGCAACAATTTGATCTTTGCATTTATCTTTGAACTTTTGTTATGTAGCACGCGTGATACACTTCCTAGTTTCATAGTCTTAATATATCCAGGGATAGCAAGAAATAAAAGCTAAATCCTATGCGATGATAACAAATTTCCCCTATTGTAGATTAAAATTGTTAATTGAAAAAATTGAACACTACCAGTTTTGAATCAACTAATTAAATTCCAAAACGATTCAAATTTTTTTTGAGTTTTTTAATTCAAACACGTGGTTATAAAACTTTGGGCACCTGTGTAATTTACAGTCACTCTATGAATTATATCCCTGTCAGACTTGGATCTCGCATTATATCAACACATAACTATCGTCAGGAAAGCTAATTAGAGGCTTTCCTACAAAGTACCTGTTGATCATTGAATCCTCCCCCACTTTTTAACAATATAATTGGGGAGGGGGGGATGATATGGTTTTTCGCTATTCCTGACCGCTGAATGGGGGAGGGAAGGGGGAGGGGGTCCCCAAACTTTCGGTACGCTAACCCTGCGGAGCGACCCAATACCTAATATAACCTTTCTTTAATTAGCAGAGCATAAAAGACCACGGTTGGACAAACTGAGAAAGTGAGTTTTAAAGCAACAGTCAAAAAAAGAAACAGAAAGAAGGAATGATACAATAATACTAAAATACTAAATCTTTTTAAAAAATACAATGAGGAGCGAACGACTGACGTATCAAGTAAGTTGTTTGATTCTCTTTTGTAAAGAGATGAGTAGTCTATCATAAACAGCAGACGAAAAAAATGCATTTGCCTCCAACATAGTGGACGGACAGACGGACATTTTGAATTACAGAGTAGCTTCGCCTTTTTCAGAGATATTCTTGGAAAAGGATAACCCTCTTCAAAAATAGATAAAAACCTCTCTGAGACTTATAATCAAGAGCCTTCAAGGAAAAACATATTTGTAAAGACAGACGCGCATCCTTTTACTTTTGTAAATAGAATATACTATGAGTTTGAGTATATAAAGTATCATATTATCATGACATGATCATGTGTAAAAAACATGGTAAATGGAGATGTGGTATGCGGCAACTCTGGACCATGTAGAAACCAAGACATTATAGTGATGCTACGCACCCAGCTAAATCCTGTTATTCTACAATTGTAAAGCCACCTGAAAATATGTCAGATAACGGTACTGATTTCATCTCTCAGTTGTCCTGCAAATGGAGGGAGGGGTGTTACCCCTCCCTCTCCCATCTTAAGCACCAGAACCTTCCCCTTCAACCACCAAGTTATCAGCACCACCTCAACCCTGAGGATAAAGGATCTAAGCCTTCCCTCACCTGATAGAATCACCCCCACACAGACTGTTGTTGTCAAAGTAATCATCAAACCTTCCCTCTTCAGTACCCAGAACTACCACTCAACCCCTCTATGCTTATCTACCTATTGTGCTGTTCCATGGGCTATTCATCAAACCTTCCCTCTTCAGTACCCAGACCTACCACTCAACCCCTCTATGCTTATCTACCTATTGTGCTGTTCCATGGGCTACCCTGCCTGCCCCAGACAGGGATAGCCATCTACCTAACCATTGCAATTATCTATGTTTTACTGTATGATTTATCTTTAACTATCTTTATTCCTAATCCATATGTATTTATATTATGTTGTACAACTTTAGTTATCCTTAAACCTGCAATAAAGAAACAACTGAATAGACTATGTTTATTATTTAGTGATTGCTAGAGAAGCGTAGCTTCTCTATAGTATAGGTGTCCACGTCTGTTCACACTGCCGTAGTCTTTATTCGAACTCTGGTGTCTGCCATTTACCCTAGGCGGATACCACAACTTTTGGTGACAGCTGTGTGAGATTACGGCGAACCACAAGTGTAGAGCAGACGCGCATCTGAGGCTAAGGTACTCCCAGCAGTGAAACTGGCAAAACTGACACAAGCAACCTGAATTACCCACCCTGGACAGCAAAGTCTAACTCTGCATCCGGCAGTTGTGGAAGCGAGACAGCGAAACTTGACGAAGAACCGCGAGAAGCGCCGACATCTAACGGAGAATTGAGCGCTCAAAAGGCTGAAACAGGCCTGCGGACCGGCTGAAACAAGCCAAATAAGTGTAAACGGCTGAAAATAGGCCAACTTTACTGCAAGAGATAGCAGGATCCGAACCAGTGGCGCTAGCAGGACGGGACATTCCCTGCCGCCATCAGCCGGATTTGGATCAGCGGCGCTAGCAGGACGGGACATTCCCTGCCGCCGATAGGCTGAAACACGCCACATAGCTGCAAGCGGCGCTAGCAGGACGGGACATTCCCTGCCGCCGATAGGCTGAAACACGCCACATAGCTGCGAGCTGCGAGCCAACATACGAGTGTAGTGCACCAAAGCAGAGAAAACTACGTCAACTCCAAGTATCCTGAGAGGCTACAACGCAGCCACCCATCTAGAAAAACAGATATTATATCACATTTGCAGGGATTACCACCCTGGTGTGATGGTTAAACAATAGATTTATGAGCAAAGATTGGCAAACAATTTGTTGTGTTGTGATAAAACTAAAAATAGAACAGGCTTGGATTTACTGTGTATTGTGATAACAGCTAAAAATAGAACAGGGTTGGTAAACAAATCTGTTATGTAATTGTGATAAGGACAAAAATAGAAGCTAGATGTAATATAACAAATGCCCTGATACACAATCTAATTACCTCAAGCCTACAGCACAACAACAATACACCCCTTATTTCAGAGGAAAGGGAGGGGCTCACTCTCCATTGAAGAGAATACAATCAAGGTGATATAAAAATAAACCTAGGATTAAGGAGAGAGGGCAACATTACCTCATTACACAGCTACCTCAAACCCACGGCATTCCCCCCCTTCCTCACAGGGGGAACGGACGGATTTACCCCGTCCCCTCACACGCTTCCCCCCTCCTACCCACACTTGACTAAGTCCGCCCCCGGTGTGGAGCTAGTGACCGGGAACACAGAGCGCCATTTACGGGTAGCGCAACGGAGTGCGGAAATATCATAAAGTTCAACGGACAAAGCGGACCAACGAGAGAGCGAGTTGAGGGATAAGTGCGCGTTTTATCTGTGTGCGCGGATTGACGGTGCGTAAGCGCGCTGCACGGAAAGGAGATTTCACGCACACACACACACACACACACACAGGAGAGGGGCCACTCTATAGCATACAACAGAGATATTTTTTTAGGAGAAAAACTTGCAAGCTCCTCCCTCCCTATCTACAGTGTGATAAGGAAAACTAAACCAGTTCCTTAAACCCGCTCAGACCCTCAACATCTTCCTAGCCCTGCCAACTCTACTTCAAAACTGAGTGGTTAGTGAAACAAATATATGTATATATATAAATACCCAAGTGACAAATAGTGTTGTTTTTTTGTATCATGGGTGCAAGTAAGTGAATACTAACCTCACCATACAACACTGGAAACTGATATGGTAACTGAACGAAAGTACGCCCACCCTGTGGACATAGCCTGACTTGATGCCCCACACTGGGCAGTGGTGGTGTGTACCTGGACCATCGACCTCATAGTTGTGAACTATATACAGAGGAAGCGTGATTTTTTTTGGAGCAAGGAGGAAAGCTAGCTAGCTCTGGGGATATTCTTATACACGTATATATATATATGGGAGTGTAGCCATATATATGTATATATATAGTTAGCCTACCTATCCATATATCTACCAGCGGATACGCTCCTAGAGACATCTGTGGATACCTCACATATTCCTTTTACCTTTAAGCTAAGATCCGCTGGTTATCACAGAAATCAAGAGCTATACTGGAAAGGAGAACAACTCAGGCTCAACAGTTAAACAAGACGCTGGCACCAACAGACCAACCCCCTGCTACTTATCATGGGGACGCGCCAGCCACAGAAACTCTTGAGCCAGGAGGACCGAGCCTACGGCTACGTGGACTACCACCCTAATTACACAGCTATAGTATTTATACTAGGGGTGAGCCGGCTCGAACCTCCTTGCGGCGCGGCTACTCTACTCTGCTCCTACATCTACAAGATAAGAACTTGGCAGCCCCTAGCCCGACGTGCGGAAATAGAAGACATTCATGATTGGGCATTAACTGTGTGCCTAGGCCTGCTGCTGACACTGTGGTGGACAGAAGTCTTCATTTGGACCAGAACCACCAACATCTGTACCCCACCACTCTCTGCTTCTTCCTACACGATACTGCTTCTGTTATTACTTTGGCCTACTGTGTTGAGTACAGTGAACATCAAACACATGCCAGATAACAGACCCCTGGTCCCTGAGATGCCCTTGTCTGGGAGGGTGACTGAATGTCCGCTGCACAGCTCCTGTTCAGTTGGTGCTCAACGCACGAGAAATAGCAATACTGGACTGGGGATTGCTGAACCTGTAGGTGTCCTCCTGGGGGTGTTGAACGATGCAACTGAGCCTAATGAGAAGGTGACAAGCTTCAGAGACTTAGTGGCCAGCCCCAAGATGGACACTACTACCAGAACTGAGACTCCAAAGGGGCCCAGCCCTAGGGCCAGTACCACCTGTTTCTGGGGTGGAAAGGTCCTCCCTGGCACTGGCCTCACCAATCTGGAGGATGGGGAGCTGTCCCAGGGGAATAGGCTCTTCACCCAGATGCCCGGAGCGTACCTGGGGGTGGGGGAGCCGCCACCCAAGCCTCCCTGGGAGCCCCCAGGCATGGAACGACTGGGGACCGGCCTAAGGATGGGGACTGGTGACCTGCTGCAGTGGAAGACTTTACCCAGCACGGAGGGAGCAGGGTTGACCAGCAGCAGTGAGGCTGTTCCCCCACACTCCAAGACCAGATGCCGCTACTCTGTTGAACCACTGCACCTGTCCCAGCCAAGTTCCCCCATGCTGCTGAAGATGGAGGCCCACCAGGATGCAGAGCTCCAACTAGGGAAGTCAATAAGAAGGCCACCCCCTGCCAAAACCAGAACCACCGCAGGGGCTCCCCACCAGCAGCTGACGGAGCCTGGCAGGGACGCAATACCAGCTGGCAACTCTGGCCCAACTCAGGTGGCTACCAACAGTCTGCTGACAGTCCGGAATACAGTTCAGGCTACCATCAGTATGGCATCTTCTGGGCCTTGCTGGTCCACCTGTGGGTACCTGTCCACACACTGGCCACAGGTACCCCCCAGAGATCATAGCCCCCTTTCCGACTGGCACCATTTACGGCCTTTGCTACCAACTACCTGGCATACCCAGAGGCAGGATCCCTCATGTGGAGAAGCACCTGCAGAAGCTAAGGCCGAGGCTGGCCTCGCCACCCAGGGGAGGAGAGCCGCTGTTGGATGGAAAGAACCTGTGTGTATGGGGAGGAGGCTGAATGTAACCAAGGAGCCACCACAAGCAGCCCAGCACCGCCTGACCCCTAGTAGGGGAGACCCTGTTTGTCAGCTGGTGCCCCAACTGGAGGAGGAGAGACCTGGCAGGTTGATACACCCTGGGGAAGCCGGCCTGATGGGACCCAGCTGGACGAAGGGGCACTGCCGCTTCAACGGCCACACAGCCGCCAAGTGTAGAACCGGTTGGGACCAGGCAATGAAGAAACACCAGGCCGCCCAACAACCTGCATGCAACCAGTCTGCCACCCAGGTCCACCTGGAGGGAGATGCCCAGCCGTCACCCCAACTAGCTGCCGCTGCTGGGGCCGCGGCTACCCAGGAGTCTGTGTCTCAGATTGGGACCATAGTGGCCAGGATCAACGTGCTGGGAGGAGCGGCTGAACCCAACCGGGTTGGCCTGGACCTCAGCCTCAACCACAGGGGACCGGTGTCCGTAACCCCTGTCACCCCCAGCAAGAGCCGAGGGGCGCTACCCAGCGCCACCGGGACGGTGTACGGGGAGGCCCTGGCGGCCGCCGAGTGGGAGAGGCAAGAGGCGCTAGCCAGCGAGTCTGAGTCGATGTATGGGACGCCAACCGGCGTCGCCACCTGGAAGGAACAAGAGGTGCTTCCCTGCACCACCAAGCTGATGTCTGGGGCGACAACCGTCGCCGCCACCTGTGAAGACTGGGGGGTGCTATCCAGCGCCCCACGCTGGTGCCTGGGGCGACAACCGTTGCCGCCACCGAGAGACCTGGACCCCTGTGAAGACTGGGGGGTGCTATCCAGCGCCCCCACACTGGTGCCTGGGGCGACAACCGTCGCCGCCACCGAGATACCTGGACCCCGGAATGAGCCCGCAGCCCCAGAGGAAGGGGTGACACCCGTCACCCCCAGCCAGCCAGAGCCCCCAGCCAGCAGGGAGAGTCCAGCTGTCCCTCACCCTCAACTGCATCCAGCTGTCTACCTCCCTCAACCAAGCCAGGGTAATTGTATTGCACTGGTGTACCAGGAAGTTTGGGCTGGGCCAAACTTGCCTGCGCCCCCTGCATCTGCCCCAGGAGCCAGGATATCAGCCATTACCAGCCAAACTGAAGAAGCTTTGACCGCTGCCTGGGGAGTAACACAACTAGATGCGCCAAGTGCCGAGCCTAACCATAGAAGTAGAGGATCCCCAACAATTATGTCTACCCAAGATGGAGACAATGTGCCTGGACCCCTTCAGGCTAGGGGAGGAAATCCGGAGCCTTGTGCCTCCAGTCCACCAGCAGCAGTGGCCGTGGATGGGCCTGTCTCCCAGCCAACTAGAGCGGAGCCACCCTTGCAGATCCAAGACAGCCTCCGGCATAAAGAATGGACTGTTACCTTCCCCTACCCCGCCGGTCGGACTGCCATGCACCACCCTGCCAATGGCCAGGATGAGCCTGAGGGAGGCAACGCTCCTACAGTATGGCAACCACCACCTGCCCGCGTTGACAGAGACCCTGGAAGCCGAATGAACCTGACCAGCCCCGAGGGCGAAGAAGCTGCGCCTGCATCCAGTAGCCAGCCTGCCAGCAGCAAGGTGACCAACACGATGGAGACCACCAGCCCAGTGGAGAAACCTGAAGAGGTGTATACCAGGCGGCTGTTGGTCCAAGCCCCCTCATGTGCTGTGCCACCCCTGGAGGTTGCCAGGGTGGCCTCAGAGGTACACATCCAACGGCCAGAATATCCAACAGGACCAGCTACTCCAGCAGATATAGCAGATTCCGTTCGACCTGGGGAGGGCTGGAGTCCACCACCGTCCAGCAACTGGTAGCCTGGCGGACCCATTCCACAAGGACAACAAACTGAAGGCCGCAACCACTGTCGGAAGTCTGGCGGTGCAGACAACCCCTCCCAGCCTTCCGAGGGGAGAGTTGTGGTATGCGGCAACTCTGGACCATGTAGAAACCAAGACATTATAGTGATGCTACGCACCCAGCTAAATCCTGTTATTCTACAATTGTAAAGCCACCTGAAAATATGTCAGATAACGGTACTGATTTCATCTCTCAGTTGTCCTGCAAATGGAGGGAGGGGTGTTACCCCTCCCTCTCCCATCTTAAGCACCAGAACCTTCCCCTTCAACCACCAAGTTATCAGCACCACCTCAACCCTGAGGATAAAGGATCTAAGCCTTCCCTCACCTGATAGAATCACCCCCACACAGACTGTTGTTGTCAAAGTAATCATCAAACCTTCCCTCTTCAGTACCCAGAACTACCACTCAACCCCTCTATGCTTATCTACCTATTGTGCTGTTCCATGGGCTATTCATCAAACCTTCCCTCTTCAGTACCCAGACCTACCACTCAACCCCTCTATGCTTATCTACCTATTGTGCTGTTCCATGGGCTACCCTGCCTGCCCCAGACAGGGATAGCCATCTACCTAACCATTGCAATTATCTATGTTTTACTGTATGATTTATCTTTAACTATCTTTATTCCTAATCCATATGTATTTATATTATGTTGTACAACTTTAGTTATCCTTAAACCTGCAATAAAGAAACAACTGAATAGACTATGTTTATTATTTAGTGATTGCTAGAGAAGCGTAGCTTCTCTATAGTATAGGTGTCCACGTCTGTTCACACTGCCGTAGTCTTTATTCGAACTCTGGTGTCTGCCATTTACCCTAGGCGGATACCACAGAGACACGGTGTAAAAAAATGAAAATCTGTTTAGTATTTGTACTCGTGATAATTCATGTAAGACAAATGGATATATTATTACTTGGATTTTAACACAGAATTTTGTGTTATTTAAAAAAGTGAAACTCGCAGCGGGCTAAAATAACCATTTCCTCCCTTTCACCAACTTTACTCCCATACTAATGGATGAACAAACTGACCAATACGTGAATTTCATGTAAGAACCCACAGATTTTAAGCCAACGAATGAGAATAGTGTTTATAAAATTTCGGCACCAGTGTAATTTACACTCCAATTTCTCCTCCTCCCTTAGATATAATTCTTTTCAGAATATACCCTTTTGGTGATAGATACCGAGCAGTCTGAGTACGAAAAATTAAAATGACCACTAACATATAGTTTAGGTTTTAAAAAGTTCATTGTTTTGTTCATTTTATTAGTAGTGTCAAAGCAGAATATCAATTTATATCGGACTTACTGATTGCATACTGGATGCTCATTGGCCATAGTAGTAAAGTAATCACAAGAATTCAATTGGTAATTAAAAAAAAGTACAGAAATACATGTTTTCATTTACTAATAATAAAGTAAAACAATAGAGGGGAATGGGGTTAAATAAATGTATGTCCCCACCCCGTTGACCCTGTGCTATATAGTTATATCTATATTTAATACATTTATTTTACAAATGAAATAGAAGAAAAGAAAAATTTCTTAAGGTTTAGATTATTCTAAGACGACATTCACAGTTTTCCTGTTTTCAACTATTTAAAAATCTTTTTTCATGATTATTTTCCCTTTTTAAAACTTTTATTTTAACAATGTTGATATAAAATTAATGAAAAATAACTACATATATAGATTTATTTGATTAATAATAAGAAAAGTATTATTTAAAGAAATTTTTTTTTCCTATACAGAAAATAAAATAATCGATCAAACAAAATTGCCTGTGTCGCAGCGAGGAAGTTATTGTAAACAAAACTTACAACAGTAATTTCAAGATATAAAGAAATATAAGACAATTTATTCTACTCCTAATATTTTCAAGCATTTTATAATTTGATAATTTTTTAATTTGGAAAAGATTTATTTTCTATAATATAAAGTGGCTTAAGATTTCAATAACCATTTAATCGATTAGGTTCCAATTTCAGGGAAGCTTTAAATAGGTTCTAAGATGGTTTTACGCTATTGTATTTTCATATGTAAGTCTTTGGGTGGCTTTAGGCTATTTTTCTGCCTTTCCCAGCCCTATCCTTTCAAAAACATAGCCCCTATACGCTTAGGGGCAACTGCTAGTTTCTAATATTATGTGATTTTAGTGATAAATACCCAGAAGTCCATGAATGTATGCAAGTTTTGAAAAGACAAAGGTCAATAGCTACAAAAATACTGATTACAAAAGTGCAATAGATAATCAATTTTAGAAATTTATCATTTTGCACATTTTAGTTCATAAAGAATTAATATAAATCTTTAAAAGACCATATAAACAGTATACAGGCTGTACATTTTAAGGTCACGTTTGGGCTTCCAACTGATTTTTAAAAAATGTGATACGTTATTTCTTGCATTGCGGCTGCCATACCCTGCTTTTAACCCTTAACTGTCGGGCCCCTTGCCGCACCTTAATTGGTCGGGGAGGAGGGCGTTAAACGCCCCCCCCCCCACCCTATTATTTCAGTTCCTATTAGAGCTAGAGGGCTAAAAAAATTTGTGCAAGTCCCCTAATTGATAATTTTTTTGCAGAATAAGTTTATCTGCAGTCGGTGGTCGGTAATAAGTATAAGTAAGTTTTCACAATAAGAAGATTGTCTCATCTTCCTATTTTATTATAGAAAAAATGATATACAATCATACAAAATTTGTTTATTGTTAAGTGACTTATTAATCACAGAAAACAATTTCCGAAATGCAAAAGTAAATCTAATAAATCCTTTTAGTAAGCCTAATTACCCTACATTCTAATAAAATTGTCATAGACAGGCGGTCAGTCAAAGTTATTAATAAAATAAAAAAAAATAACTAATCATACGGTTGAGTTGTGAATAAATTTATTTTTGTTCTCTCATACATTTCTAGACTCTGAGTCACTTACTCTAATATTGCATCTAATAAAAATATGGATTCAACGTTCTAAAAAATATATTTATTTACACAAAGTATAGTGTCTAATTTACATGTATGCCTAAATTATGATCAACCGCGACTTCTGAGTAAAAATTTGTCGGATAAGTGCAAATCTGAAATCAATTGCAAATCATAATGACTAAAGACATAAGAAATAGACTATAAAAGTTGTAAAGATTTTTAATCAATATAATAGATTTGAAATCTGCATAAAATTTTAAGGATTTTTTTATAAAATTCGTTTTTTATATAATTCTTTATTTAAAGGCGCAAATACGATTTAAGTTAATAAATTTTGACCAATAGGATAGCTGGATTGGAAACTACCTACGCTCTAATTGGTTGAATGATGTACGTCACTTAAGCTTCTCCAATCAGAGCGCAGATAGTTTTCAATCCACCAATCACAGATCTCAAAATTATTTAACTTAATTTGTATTTGCGCCTTTAAATAAAGAATTATATAAAAAAACTAATTTTATAAAAAATCCTTAAAATTTTATGCAGATTTCAAACCTATTATATTGATTAAAAATTAAAAAAACTTTTATAGTCTAATAAGAAATGGTTCATATTGCTGCTATGTCCGGTGCTAGACAATTAATGGGCAGAAAGAATACCTAGACCCATAGAAAGTGCAGCTTATTACCATGCACAAGTCTACAACCTTTCGATTACTCTAGACAATGTTTTGATTTAGACTTTATCCATTTTTATCATCTAATATCTAAATCCCAAGACTTCATATTTCAGGAAATAAAAGAGATATAGTTAGACTGAAAGAAACTAAATTCAGTGATGCATCTATACCCTATAAATTGGGTACGTTCGTTTTATGTATAACACTTTCATTTGTTGCAAATGTCATAATTTTATTTTAGATTTTGATTTATAATCAAATAATTATAAAGCTGTCTTGCATAATTTTTACTGTACAACATTTTACTATTAAGTTTTTAGTAAAATCAGAATAATTTTGACTTTTGCATGATATTTCATTTATAGTAAATTTTGAATAATAATATTCAAATAAATTGATTATCTTAAGAAGGCAATTTCCTTTCCAAGATGACTAGCGAATTCATGGTCCATTATTGTACATAACATATTTTGTACTCTGAGTTATTTTTAGAGTATTATTAAATGTTTAATTTGATAAAATTTTTAAAACAAAGAGTTTCTTAAAAATTATATATTAACTAATCATTTCAAAACAATTTTAATTTTTAAATGTACGTACATTCTCGGACTACTTGGAGCATGTCATCCCCTGATTAAAAGAAATATGGGAGGGAGAGGACAAAGCACCTTAAATTACATTGGTACCCAAAGTTTTATAACCATGTTACCTTAATTATTAGCTCAAAAACTTTGGGTTCTTTTATCGAATTTTGATTTACTGGTTCTAAACTAGTAGTGTTTAATCAACAGAAAGGGTAATTTAGTTTATCATCATTGGGGGATGTATATTAATTTATTGCCTATTATCTTATCCCTGAAAAGAAAATGAACTAATGAACTATGATCTATGAGGCCTATCTCTATTCCCCAATTATCAAATCCTTTTCGATCTCAAAAATTTTGGCCCTGTTCCAAAATCTTTTGCTTTCTATTGCAGGGGAATATAATACCTACAAAATAAATTATATTTCATTTAAGTCATTTATTTGTTCTTATTTATTCTATTTAACTTGTTGATTTATTTTAATTTGATAATATATAAAACTTAAAACATGAGTAATACCTAAAAAGCGTAAAATACATATATCTATCCTATATAAAATATCTATGTATAATAAAATCAAGTAAACAAAAGTTTACAAAGTCATATAAGTGATAAATAGATAATTTATCAGTTAATTTAAGATATTGTATCTTATAATAAAGGTGTAAATAGTGAAAATTTAAATTTATCTATTTAATCTATTACGCTTATTTTAGCCAAATTGTGATCTTTAAAGTAATATTAGACTTTTAGTTGGATTAGAAACGGTTCTTAGTCATATTGAAAAATCATGTATAGCATCGTATTAAAGGCAATTTTTCACGAATATAAAAATAATTATCTTAAAATTAACACTAGCTTTTTTAGACGGGTCCTTTGGCCCCTCGGGGCAAAGAAAACTGTTTAAAATACTATGATTTTTTATTTTACTTTCCGCATATTACGATGCGGTGAATAACTATTATTCTTTTTTGTTTTCAGAAGATATATGCTGTGTTAATCAAAAAGTAAGTATCTTTTAATTATTATTTAACACGCAACATATGTTCTACTTAGTACTAAGAAGCTTTGATAACTAGGTGGTATTATATCTTCTTATGATTTTATTTTAACCTGGTAAGGGGAACCTACTGAAAAAAAACTCTGATGCAAATGGCAATTAATAAATATGATTCTGTTAAGTGTATCCGTTAGAATGTTATTGTAAAGTAGCTGCACTTCTTATTTAGTTATAAACCTGAGGATGATAACATTCATAAGTAGCGAAGCACAACATTTCATGGATGGACAAAGTTATAGAGCAGAGGTTCAGTGGTCATAAAAAAGTAAAAGAAAAAACCAGAAGGATAAAGTGCATAATAACGAAACCTTGCCAACAGACTGGCGGACTAAGTAAGGCGTATACTGTATGCCATTTAGAAAGAGGAATAGCAAAAATTTAAATTTGTCCCATATCGTTACAGACGCAGAGACAAAACTGAATATAGAGTAGAAAAAGTAGAAATTTATTTAAGTTTAAAGATGATTAAAACAAGGATGACAACATCCATAAGTAGCGAAGCACAAAAATCATAGATGGGAATACGTACAAGTAGATTTAAAGGGTATTTATTAAAATCAAGAATAGATTTATTGGATAAAATAAACACGATACCTTGTTTTATTTTGTATGATGACGATGGTCAAAGTAAATTACATTAAAGATGCACATAACAATGGGGAAAATTATTTTGATCCTGATATCCCAAAAAAGTTGGATAAAAAAAAACAAAGATATGAGGAAATATGTAAAACATATAAAAATAGCCAAAAACCTGATAAAAGGCAATCTGGCCGCTATGGTTGTTTTCTTAAAACGACAGAAAATTAAATTTTTATATCCTTAACTTAAAAAAATTGGAAAATCGGACCATATACACTGAAGATATGGAGAAAAATGTGAAAAATATAAAAATAGCCTAAAACCTGCTAAAAAGGCAGTCTGCCCGTCATGGTTGTTTTCTTTAAAAGACGGGAAATTTAATTTTGATATCAATAATTGAAAAAATTTTGAAAATCAGACCATAAACACTGAAAATATGGAGAAAAATGTTAAAATATAAAAATAGCCTAAAACCTGCTAAAAAGGCAGTCTGGCCTTCTACGTTGTTTTCTTTAAACGACGGGAAATTTAATTTTGATATCTATAACTAAAAAAATTTTGAAAATCGGACCATAAACACTAGAGATATGGAGAAAAATGTGAAAAATATAAAAATAGCCTAAAACCTGCTAAAAAGCGGTCCGACCACCAATGATGTTTTATAGTCAATTGTGCTCCTTAATAATGGGAATGTTGTCAAAAAAATTCAGCATTCTATCTTTTATAGGAGCTGAGTAAATCCCATTTCCCCCATAGCGTTACGGACTGACGGACTGACGGACGGACATAGTGAATTATAGAGTAGCTTCGCTACTAACAAAGTTAATGCTAACATACTAACGACGCACTGGAGTAAATTATGAAGCAGCTGCTTTCCTAAAAAAATCTTTTTCTCAGAGTTCAAGAGGGATAAGGCATTGGACGATAATCTGATGTAAACACAAAATGAACCCTAATATAGATAGATTAAAAGTAAGGACGTTTTTTATAAGACTGTTTGGACAGTTTTAATTAAATCAGTGCCCCTTCCTTTCTGAACTTT
Source organism: Acartia tonsa (assembly GCF_053477335.1). Lineage (NCBI taxonomy): Eukaryota > Metazoa > Arthropoda > Copepoda > Calanoida > Acartiidae > Acartia > Acartia tonsa. Next base: position 12,262,591 of record NC_137271.1, on the reverse strand, counting down.
ACAACAAGGTGCATAGGCAATACGTGTATTGAGTATAGATGTATAAACCAGACAACTACTTGGATCCAGAACATTTTTCGTCAGCTAGCAAATCTCTTTCTGCTCTTTTGTAGCGACTTGGCTGTGTTGATATTTTCGACGTTATTGGCTGATATTATAAGACTCAATAGAAGGTCTATACAAGGTCCACGGGGTGGGGACATATAGTTTTGCATCCCCTCCCCCCTCTATTGTTTACCTTTACTGCATAAGCAAACAAACACACACAAACAATTAGATAAACTAGTTTCAATTGAGAACAAAGGCAGTTATCATGGATTTATTTATTCGATTAATAAATAATTAGGTAAAATTAATCATTAGGAGAGTAGTTACTTTATATTTTTACTAGCAGCTTCGCCCCTAGCCTCTAGGGGCTGTGCCCCAAGAGGTTTTATCAAACTAATTTTTAAAAAAAATATTTTTTTTGAGGGGGGGGGAGTATTTTAATTTTTTTTTGGGGGGGGGGTTAGGGGTGTCCCACCCCCCAAGAAAATAGTTATAAACCTTCCCGAGACCTATGAGAAGCTACCCTGTAAAGAAGAACCCGATCGGTTCAGCGGTTAGCGAGATCCTTCGCTACAAACAGACAGACAAACAAATAGACATCGTTCTACTTTGTATTATAGATGGGCTGTTCGACGAAGTTTTCAAGTAAATAGAAAGTTATATTTTTTTATAGAATGATTTTTTAAAATGTAAAAAGAATTTGCTTAAAAATTAAATATTTCTGTAAATGAAATAACATATATTTTATGAGAAACTTTTCTCTTTTATTCTTTCCAACGATTGTGGACCCCCTAGCTAAATTAGGAGGTTGACTGAGTGCTGTCCCATCTGTGACATAGCTGGAGAATTAATAACCGATCTTACCCGCCCCCCCCCCCCCCCCCCATTTTCGACAAAATGATCTGTAATCACGTAATTCAAAATAATAAAATAAATTGCATAAAAAAACTTAATGAAAATAAAAGGTAAATTATTGATAATTTATTTCCTTTTGAATGGGAACTTTTTGCGTAATTTTGCATAAAAGTTGGCTTTCTTAAAAAGCAAGCGAATTTTTTTTATTTTGGTGTTTTTACATTTGGAAAAATTCGGGACAGCTATAAAAATATTATATTCCTATTTTATCTACTAGCGGCTCCGCCCCTAGAGGTTTGTTCAAACAAATTTTTTGTAATTTAGATTTTAAAAAATAAATCTAAAAAAAAAATTTTCTTTGGGTTGGGGGGAGGGGAAGTTTTTATGGGGGGGGGGGGAAGTCGACCGCACTATTTTAATTTTAGTTTTAAAAAGAAAAAAAAATTACTTTTTGGGGGGTTTTTTTTATTTTTTTTGGGGGGGGGGTTGGGGGTGTCCCACCCCCCAAGAAAATAGTTATAAACCTTCCCAGGACCTATGAGAAGCTACCCTGTAAAGGAGAACCCGAACGGTTTAGCGGTTAGCGAGATCCTTCGCTACAAACAAACAGACAGACAGACACACAGACAAACAGTCAGACATCGTTCTACTTTGTATTATAGATAATTGAAACAAGTAGCATTATATTTGTACGATTTGATAATATTTTATTTTTAACATCTTTGATGACATTATTTTTTCCTGGGAATTATTAAAAACTGATAAATTGAGAAAAAAAATCCGCAAAAACGGATGAACATAATTTTTTTTAAGCTGCAGTTTTCACGGTCAATGTTTTGCAATGGGTGGTGGAGATGGAACACAGTGGGAAAAATTGATAAATTTTTGAACTGTAAAAATAATTTGAGTTTTAGCAATAATTAATAACATGAACATTGCTCAACAGGAAATGATTTAAATTTACAGCTTAAGATTATAAAATGATTAAGTACTACACTTTGAAGTATTACTTTGTAGAATTACTAATTTTTTATACCACATTTTCATTTTTTGTTTGATCATATTTTGACACTTTCTGGTGATGTTGATTATTCTATGTTTTGCAAAATTCATTATTTAAAACTAGCAAAGTAAATTGCACTGTGAATTAAAGGACAGGGAGGGTAAATACTATGAGTGGGCGGAGACATTTAGTCCTTGCAGTTTATTCAGTACAGTGTTCGTACAATAGGGACAATTAAAGTGGTTTCAAGTTATGGTGCTTTTCTTTAAAGTGACTATTCGAGCACATAAACCCCCCGTACCTTATTTTGAAATAGATTGAAAAAAGGGGGCAATTTAGTTTCTTTTTTATTATTAGATTGGGCACTGGACAGTCCCGCAGAGTTAGAGATTAAGTTCGATAGGTTACTCAAGATAAAAGCACATAAATCTTTAAAGATCAAAAATTTTGCATTATAAAAAAATCTCCAGGTAAAATGGATAACAGTTGCCAAACCATTCCACTTAAATAAAAGAGATGGGTAAAAAAAAATTTACAAGAGAAAATTTGAGATATTCAGACCACATCCCTAATAGAGTGTCTTGTAACATTGCTGATTAGATTCGCTATAATGCTTTTAAGATGGGTAAATTTAAATATTGTTTTTTTTTACAAATATTTAAAAAAAAACGGTAATATTTAAATTAGAGGTTAGTTAAAGCTTTACAACTAAACAATCCTATTTTGAATTTTTTATAGATTTGATAGATTTAATTTTTTGTGATTTTACAAAAACACTCTTGCAGTTGCATTCAAAATCTGCAAACTTACTTTGTCTCGCAGTGAAAGCAAGGAAAAAGGGAGAAAATAGAGAGAGAGAGAGGACAAAAAAGAGAGAGAAAGAGATAATGTCAAAGTAAAAATGAAAGGGAAAGGGCAAAAAGAAGATTTTTATTATTTTTGTTTTAATTCCAACTCATCAGTAAATTTTAGGATTTCCTCAATAATGTCACAAATAAACAAATTATAAGTGAAGTATTAAAAACAAAGTGAAACTTATAAAGTAGCATTTAAAGTTATTTTATTCAATTATAGAAATTGGGTTTTATGAATTTAAGTGAAGCATTTTGATTCTAGTTTAAAGCATGTGTGATTGAGAGGTTGGATAATAGCCTTAAACCAACCCAATAAACTTGGTGAAATATTTTTGAGAGAGTAGTGTTAAATTATTACATTTATTACCAGATAAATGTTAGGGACCAATACTAATCCTCCCTAAAAAGTACAGAGCTATTGGTCTAGCTTTTTTTATCAAGAAAAAAAACACATCGGATGTTTCCCTCAAGCAAATCAAATATAAGGAGGGAGGGGTTAGTTTTGTACTTTGGGTCAGGATAAGTTAGGTTACATGGATATAGGATGGCCCCACACGTCATTTGCAACTCAGGTATAGGCCCCAGAGGGTTAAGGTCTCCCGCAGAGGTCAGGCATAATAAAAATATAAAAAAAAATGGGGCAGTTGTGTGCTCGCTAGACATTTTGATGGAAAGCACTAACTCATCCAACTACTTGAGAAAAGAATCACATAAAAACAAATATTTTTTTGTGGATAAGTCATTAGTTGTTTGTTGTTACATATTATTGGATTTATTGGGTTTTACAAGGGGTGCAGGGATAAGACATTGACAATGAAATACATCTACAATCCTTCTTTACTTAATTATAAAAGCTTTATAAGCCAGATTGTAACCTCTACTTTCTTATATTTATGTAAAAAATGGCATTATTACGTCAACAAAAGTAAAGCCTCTAGGGGCACTAGAAGAAATGCGGTTAGAGGGAAAGTCGACCACCCACTTTCAATATTAGTTTTTAAATGTAAAAGTAAAAAAAACTTTTGATGGATGTTTATAGGGGGAAGGTAGGCGACCCTCCACTTTACAGGTAATTATTTTTCTTGGCAAGTTCGAGGTGACCTCTCCAAAATAGTTAAAAACCTTCCCTGGACCTAAAAAAGTTTCAATTACTACTCTTAGTTTTTAAATGCTACTTTAAAATAAAACAAGAATAGATATGATGCGAAGGTTATTTGGACAAGAAGGCTTTCATGTAGCCGTTGATCATAAGGAGTTTGTCATAATTATTAATTAAAGTTTACAAAAAAACATTTTCAAAACTTTTCATTGTAATTACATTATTATACCTTTAGTGGTTCCCCAACTAATTTACGATTTTCTTTTTGTTTGCGGACTTTTCTTGAAATAATAATTATTTTTCAATTGAGAAAGTGTAGTTGATTGATGCAAAATAATTTAGTTAGATGTATGCTAATGTCATAAGAGAGTAAATCAACATTGCATTTAAACAAAACAGATTAAGATACAGATAAAGATAAAGATAAAGATTTTGAAATTAAAAAAAAGGGGTTGGAGCAGACTGCAAGTGTTTTACCTTAGTTTAGGTTAGGTTAGGGCACCGCAGGTATAAGTGTCCCCAAAAAGTTTATGCACAAAGAAAAAAATTACCCTCCTCGATACCTTCTTTAAAATTAATTTGAGGAAAATTATCAAACAATTTAAAAATGTTTGCAATAAAATTTGAATTTCTGAATTTTAAAAAGGCTGATAATAACAAGCTGATAATTTGACAAGGATATAAATGATTGGTTTATTATAGCGGCAAAACGTTAGTGTAGAATAATATGATGTTAGTGTAATTATAAGAAAGGATTCGAGGACTTGACAAAAAAAAGTAATCTAATCTTCCCATAAGGTAAAAAAATCAACCTTTGTATGATTTAAATTATTGGATAAATCACTGGGTCATTTATCTTAATATTTTGGACATATCACAGCCGTTTATAATATTTTATTGTGCACGATCTTCTCTCTCTCTGGGTAATAGGATTTTTAAGAATATGTCATCAAGTGAAATGTTTATTTACATATGTCTAATTAGTGTGTGCTTAGCTCAACTTAATTATGAGGGGAAAAAATACTTTTTTTTATTTTTCTTCATTTAAATTCTAATTAAAGCACATTGATGAAAGGAAAATATTTAAATTTAGAAATGTAACTGCTGCATAAATAAAAGTAAAAAAAAGCATGAAATTAAAGTACCAAAATCTGCTTTTGCGTTTTGAAACTTAAACGTTAGGACACAAAACTGCAAGGTAATTCTTTTGGGAGGAAGTTGCAAAATATGATAAACAAAGTTTGGAGAGAGGGAGGAATTTTACCCCAGGGTTAAAATATTATCCCTTATAATTTTAAAGGTGGGGGGGGGGGGCCTAATCACCCCTTTACACCTCCCACATCGGACATATAATTGTGTGTCTTTAAAATAAATATCCTTAAAATTGCAATGCAACATAAATCTGCTGTGCTAATCCTTAACCTTGCAAAAATACTGATAAGATTGCAATGCTCATCGCAAGGGCAAGGTTGGAAATTTTTTACATGCTGTTAGTGTTCTTACAAAATATATAAATCCTGTTTATATAAAGTAGTAAGGTTTTTTTGTCTGTAGCTTAAGTTTTTGATTTCTACTGAACTGATTGACTTCTTCCTTTAAGGGAAGCTTGAAATAAATCCTATGACAGTTTCAGGTTATTTTCTTTTAAAATTTGGTCTTGGGGTGGTTTCAGGCTAATATTTTGCCCTTTCCTACACCTTCTAACACAGATACCGTGGCACAGCCGCTAGTATATTAATTAAAATACTGTCAAAATAATTATAATTTAATTATTGAAGGATATAATTTGATTTATATAAAATCTCATAAAAAATCATATTACAATTTACTAAATATTTGTTTTTTATTTGTTTCATTTCAAAAACATATACGCATAACTTAAATGACAATATGTAGTTGCATTTGCCAGTAAGGTGGATAAGCATATTTTCTTCTCTGAAATTGTTTTTGATTTGTCATTTGTAGCAAATCTACTCTATTATTGTTTGTCTATGTGTGCCTGTCACTCTGTTCAACCATACTCTTCATGTTTAGTTTAGTGTGTGTGCTAATGTTCATAAGTGCAGATAGTTCCCTTTCTTTCTCTTCCCCGAACTTCCTCTTCACTGTACCTTACTTACACTTCACTTACCCTTCACTTACACATCAATTACTCTTCATTTACACTTTATTTACTCCTAACTTACCTTTTACATAATTTTAACATACCTTTTACTTACTATTTACATACCATTTACATACTCTTTAAATTCACTTCACGTACCCTTCACTATTAAACAGTCTTAAATACTGAAAAATTTGTTGATTTTATCTGGAATCAAAAGGAGCTTCTTAGAAAGTGGTGTTTCATATTAGATAATTTATGATTGATAAATCATATATTCATGGAAGCAAAATTATTTCTATCCATGCGAAAACGTTTGAAAGATATATTTAGTGTAGTTAAAAAAAATTAATGTTTTGTGTAGATATTTATAACTTGCAAGCGTCTTACTTTATTTATTTTACATGATGCTAAGTGGACACTCAAGTGAACTAGATAGTATCTTATATATAGATGCATTGCGTTCTTATACATGTTCAATGATTCTTTCTGTTTTTACAGCATTTATATCACCATAGATGTTATTATGAACATTCCGGTATGAAAGCAATTTTTTAGAGGAAAATGTATTGGATTATAGCATATTTTATGCTTTTCCTTAAAAAAAACCCCATACTCTATTTATATGTTTTTTTCTCTCTAAGTTTTGCCAAGGCGAGTAGGTCTAACCCTGTGGGTATAATTATATATGCCTAATATAACCTAACATAAAGACAGCTTCTTCTGTATCATCTTATTATTCATGCTTCCAAATGCACAAGTATTCTGATGGTTGTTTATTTTGTCGTCTAAATGTAAAAGTTAAAATACCATAAGTCGGTGGAAATCAAATTAAAGGGTTCCTATATTAATATTATGGCAATGTTTAAGCAGTTATTACACTTCTTGAGATATAACTTGATAATTCAAGAATATCATTGTCAGTATGGTTTCGAAACCGATTGACTTGATCCGTTGGATTAGAACCAGTTCTCAGCCATACTGAACAATCATGTTTACCATCGTATTACAGATAATTTTCTACGATTATTAAAATAAAAATCATTATATTAAAACTAATTTTGATGGCCCTCACAAAAATGGTATTAATATTAAAAGCGAAAAGCTGTCCATAATACGATGCGAGAAATAAATATTATTTTACATCTAAAAAATTAAACATTAAATTATGACATAAAGTGGTTTGGTATTGGTTGGCGACCACCCGCCCAAGAATTTGGTAATTCAAGTACAATAATATTTTTCAATGTATAAAGCAATAGGATGTCTTTCTGTTCTTTGAGATCTGTTTTGCAATAATAGATAATTTTTTATATATCTTTTATTAATCAAACCTAACATAAATAAGCATAACAATTATTTTTCTGTAAAATGCTTGTTTATGTTTCAGAAATTTGAAGAAAAATTATCAGAAATAGTCAGAAAGGAAAGTAACAATTGACTGGTTATTAGTATTACAATAGTCCCCAAAATTTCAAATATATTTTCTTATTCGTTGACTAAACAACTTTGGGGACTTGAATTGAATTTTGATTTGTTGGTTTGTTAAGTTGATTGTCTAAAAGTTTCAACCACTTAGTGTAAGGGTTAATTTAGCCTAACATTATTAGAGATAGAAATAAATTTATCTGCCATTGTCTTATCCCTTTGGATCCCTGAATAATATTACTGAGAGTATTGGTAATATCAGATAATTAAATGAAGCATAAAGCTGCCCGGAAAAGTTTAACGCATTCTGTCCCTTATTTCATAGATATTCTTACTCATCTAATCTCTTTGGTGTTTTATATACTTTTGTTATTTTAGTGAGATCTGTGTTGAGTCTACAGTCCTTAGCTTCCCTAACTCTAGAGGATACTACTATAAAATATATTTAAAATATATTTATTTTAGTGAGATCTGTGTTGAGTCTACAATCCTTAGCTTCCATAACTCTAGAGGATATTACTATAAAATATATTTATTTTAGTGAGATCTGTGTTGAGTCTACAGTCCTTAGCTTCCCTAACTCTAGAGGATATTACTATAAAATATATTGTTTTTAGTGAGATCTGTGTTGAGTCTACAGTCCTTAGCTTCCCTAACTCTAGAGGATATTACTATAAAATATATTTATTTTAGTGAGATCTGTGTTGAGTCTACAATCTTTAGATTCCCTAACTCTAGAGGATATTACTATAAAATATATTTATTTTAGTGAGATCTGTGTTGAGTCTACAGTCCTTAGCTTCCCTAACTCTGGAAGATATCATTAGAAAATCAACAGATAAGGTAATAATTTACTATTGTTTTATTTCCTCTGCATTAAATTGTGCCATGAGCCTAATTTTATTGTATTATGGGAAATTTTCAACTGAAAAGACACTAACAATGAACAAAAATAATCACTGCTTTTATTAATATAGATTTCTGGCCCTCACGGGGCTAACAAAACTAGAATTTATTTCAACCTTTCATGTTACTACATTTCCAAAAATGAAATGATATAATTGTTAAAGTTAATTATCCCTTTTGACTAACCCTAATCTGTACCACTTTTGATTCCTGTAACGTCATAAAAATTCATCTCTTTTTTATGGGTTTTCTTTCCCACTTCTCCTCTTATCTCCCTCAATTTATGACGTCACAGGAATCAAGAGTGGTACAAAAGTGGTACATATTAGGCTTCGTCAAAGGGATAATTAACTTTACCAATTATATAGAGTGACAATACTTTGGTTAAAAGAAAAACGTAATATTATTTCCAGCTTTTTTTCTATCATTAAATAAAAAAATAATACCAGTTTTGTTAGCACGGGCCTTAGTGAAAGTATGCAGAATGTAAAATTAATTAATCCCTAAAAAAGTCAGCCCTCTATCTTGAAAAGGAGTTGAGAAAATCACGAATACTTAAAATCTAGGAATCGATCTAGCACTCCAAATACAGACAGATGGACAAAACAATGTATATATTAGATGGGCATATGTCATAAGATTCTTCACTAAAAATTCCAGCTGTCTATCTTGAAAAATCATGTTTCCCCCCTAGCATTAAGGACTGACAGACAAGTTAATTATAGAGTAGCTTTGCTATTAAAAATCTGTTTCATTTCTTATACCTAGTGAATATAAGATTAAGTGGAACAAAGAGAGAGAATAAAACTTATAATTAGATTTAGAGAATTGTGTATGTATGCATAATACCTAACCAAGGTATAAGTAAGCAAGCTGAAAATTTGGACTTACAAACATGGACTTCCAAGGGAGGGTAGGAAGAGAGGCGAATTTCCCTCCTTTCACTGAAAGAAAAACGAGTTTTGGGTCGTCTTAATCCGTTGGTTGCTTAGTAAGTCGATCAAATGGTTGTATAGTTGGTTGATCAGTTGGTTGATCAGTTAGTTGATCAGTTAGTTGATAATTTGGTTGATCAGTTGGTTGATCAGTTGGTTGATCAGTTGGTTGATCAGTTGGTTGATCAGTTGGTTGATCAGTTGGTTGATCAGTTGGTTGATCAGTTGGTTGATTAGTTGGTTGATCAGTTGGTTGATCAGTTGGTTGATCAGTTGGTTGATCAGTCATTTTATCAGTTGGTTGATAAAATTGATTAAATTATTCTATTCATCTGATTTTTGGAATACTGAATCCTATTACAACAATGCACAATGTTATTAGCGAATAACCTATATAATCAAGCCCTAAAATGTAAGTATGTCCTTAAACAGTAATATCATTCAAGCAGTTTTGAACCAAATTTAGTTACAATTTTGTTAAGACTTGTACATTCCAGAAATCCGCTTTAATGGATGTTGTCATCCATGTTTATATTGTTGTTACACCACAAAAAAATCTAAACATTTACCTATGAATAAATTTCTGCTTTGTTAGACATGTAGATTTATGTACCTAATTGTAAGTCTACACTCTACGCACATTCATGATTTCAACAGTAATAAAGAATCTGAAAAAGAATGACAGAAATTAAGTTTTGTCTTTTACTATTTACTTGGTTTTCGAGAAGCAGTGCAGGGTTAGCTAATTTACCCAGCTGTTCTCGAAAGGATCTCTATTTTCTTATAATATAGCATGGATTTAGGCATGTAAAAATCGCCCTTTCGATTTCATACTTTACATGATGAGATGACTTATGTATTACTTGTCTGCATTATTGAAGTAAACAATACTGTAATATTCATTCATTCACACAAAGTTTTATATAAGAAAAATACACGTCTCAACTACTACTAACCCCAGTAAAAAAACTCAAGCTACCTCATTTCAATAATTATTTCCAAATTTTCGAAAGACTGCATCTTTCCTCATCAGGGCATTCAAAGATTTTTTTCTATATACAATCAAACAACAACTGGCATATTATACATCTCATCCAGGCATTTAAATTTTGGGGTTATAACCATTTAATAAAGTTTTGTAAATTTCCATAGATTTGGAGGGCGGGAACTTCTTTCCTCCACCCTTGGTTGCTCTTGAAACATTTATACTTATTCAGAACCACTGCTACTCAAAAATTTACAAAATAAATGTACTTACACATAAAAAATTCAAAATGTAATCTTTCAAATTGAATTGAATATAATCTAGAAAATGTATAAATCAAGTACTTTGCCAAAAAATTGCACATTTTAAAGATATAATGAATTGCAGAAAATAACTAAGGAAAGGAACAGTTTATTTTTTGATAAATGATTTCTTATGTATGCCTTGGCCTAAAGCAAGATCCAATTAATTATCATTTCTAAGTTCATTTATATAATTATTGATCATAATTTCCCTGCTGAAGAAATATTATCTAATCTTGGAGGAAGAAGTTATTGTACTTTCACTGGTACCCAAAGTTTTATAGATTGTTGATCCCTATATTTAAACTTTGTTCCATCAATCCTAATATAAAAGTAACAGGATGTCTGTTCGGCTGTATATGCAGCAAGGGATCTCTCTAAGTGCTGATCCAATATGAATTTCCATTATTGTAAAGCTTCTCGCAGGTCCAGGGAATGTTTATGACAACCACCCTCTCAAGAGAAACTGCACTAAAAAATCTATCATTTCCCACAATTTATTTTCTTTCTTTTTCCCTCAGTCAAATGACACTAGAGGTAAAAATGGTTAATTAAAGTGACGCAATGTAAAATGGAATAGTTTTTGTTTAGAATACAAGTCTTTGTCCCTGATGACGTAAAATGCAATTTATGTTAAGTTCTTTTCCCTGTTTATCAATATTTCTTTTGGATAATTTTTCAAAACAAGAATGAAGATTAAAAAATTAAGAATAAGATGAAAAAAGAGGCGTTTTCAGTGCCTCTTTGAGCACGGAAAACCACACCCAATATATTCTGGAAACAAATCAGTATTAGTATTTACTTTATTTGTTTATTGTTCAATGCCAGGTAGAATTAGGTTATATTGGGAACTGTGTAGCCCTACAGGGTTAGAGCTCCCCCGCAGGGACTATACAGAGGAAATACGGGAGGGAGGCACGTGCTATGTGAACCTCTTCTGACGGCGTGAGGAACCTACGCCTACTTCCAATTGGGTCTTTCAATATCAGCCATTAGCATCGGAAGTATAGACTCAGCCAAGTCACAAAAAAAGCTGAAAGCACTCTGCTATCAGACGAAAAAGATCCCCAGCTCAAACCCCTTGGGCCAGATAGTTGTCTGGGTTATACATCTATAATTATCATTTATTTTGTTGACTAAAGGGGGGCTATGCTCCTTAAAAAAAAAGGAAAATAAATTTTCACACAAGCTTGAAAATATTATGCAACGAATATTTGCACTTTCAGCATTTTGTTGCAATTTTTTCACGCCAAATGTGTTCTATATAATATTGGTCTGTGAAGGCTTGTTTGCATGTTATGGGCCCCCGTAGGATGAGTTAAATCAAACACCTTCCCCCTATTTTAATTATTTTAAAAATAAAGGGGAGGGATTCAGTGTTTTTTAGCACCGCAATTCCTTCTCATAACTGAAAGTATTAATTCAATTTAATGCTTTATATCGACAGTAAGATAATTGTTGCATGCCGTATACACGTAAAACTTAAAATAAAAATGCATATAAGCATGATGGTTTTGTTTTTAGGTAATAACAGCGAAAACTCTTAAACTAAAATCGAATAATCAAATTTTTTCTTGAAATAATAATAAGAAAAATGTGTTCGTGTATTAATCTCTTAATTAAAACAAATTAAACTATTTAAATTTTGTCAGTACAAACGAGAGGCAATCTCTTTTGATTAATTTTCTTTGTAAATTTTAATCGTTTTTATTAAAACACGTACAATACATGTATTGTATTATCCTTATACTAGCGGATACGCCCCTAGAGGCCTCTAGAGGCATTTAGGGAGGGGGGGGGGGTTTATTTCCACAACCAAACTTATTTGGATTTAAAATGAAAAAAAGTAAAAAAAAATTCTGGTGGAGTTGATTTTGGGGGGTTAGGTGGGGGGGGGGGGGGGAGAGTCGACCATCCCCCATTTAAATTTTTTTCTAGTGAAGACTTCTTTTAGAAGGGTGGTGGCACCTTTCCTCAAAATGGTTTTAAACCTTCCCAGGACTTATGAGAATCTACCCTGTTAAAGAGAACCATCCAGGGATGGAATTCCGTGCCCAATAAACAATTGAAGGGAAAGCACTCTTAGTATATGTAAGATTTATTGTCACTCAGGCCTAGCTATTGTAACAATCAATTCTACAAAAAAATCACGAAACCTTTGGAAATTAGCTGGGGGTATATCTTGTTTTTTCATATAACTGAAGAAGGGTGGATAAGAAGGGGAGGAAAAGGGGAAGGGAGTTGTGGGGAAATTTTCCTTTAGAATTGTTTGTCAGAATATCATTCCCTTTTCCCTGACTGTCACTGCTATAATATTGTATATGATTATTCAGGATAAAGATTTGGGATGCAGAAATCTTATTTCTCTTACACCCGAACAGCAGGTAAAAATTATTAGTTTAGGTTAAGCTAGGTTATGTACATAAACGTTTACTGCTCACTACAAATATAGGGTTTAGTCCCTTTCGTGGCAACGCTTCTTAAGGGGCGATTCGGGGTATTTTAAAAATCGCCTTTGATAGGTTATTTTAGGTTAGGTTAGGTTAGATTAGGTTATATTGGGTTAGGTGATTACACTGAATGGTTAGGCTATTGGCCACGCAGGGTTAGAGCCCCTTGCAATAGGAGAAAAGTCACTGTAAAATACGAAGAAACGCCCCTTAAGGGGCGTTGCCACGAAAGGGACTATACCCCAAATATGATATGAATGTAAATATGAGTCAAACTTCTTATTAAATGTTATAGTTATGAGATTATTATTTAGAGAAGAGCAGAAGTTATCCATGGCTATGTATCAGATTTGTGTCCCAGCATAGCAGCAGAAATATTCTCCAGAGTTCTTAGCTACCAAGGAGATGGAAGGTCAGATTTTTGAAAAATAAATGTTAAAGTATAGATGTATAACCCATACAACTATCTGGCGTAAGTGGTGGAGATTAGGATATATATGTTGGAAGGAATTTTAATGTTAGGGGAAGATTTGAAATCTGCATCAAATTTTAAGGATTTTTTATAAAATTCGTTTTTTGTATAATTCTTTATCTAAAAGTGGAAATACAATTTAAGTTAATTAATTTTGACCAATAGGATAGGTGGATTAGGAACTACCTGCGCTCTAATTGGGTGAATGATGTACGAAACTTAAGCTTCTCCAATTAGAGCGCAGATAGTTTTCAATCCACCAATCGCAGATGTCAAAATTGATTAACTTAAATTGTATTTACGCTTTTAGATAAAGAATTATACAAAAAATTAATTTTATAAAAAATCCTTAAAATTTGATGCAGTTTTCAAATCTCCCCATTAAAATTTCTTCCAACTTATATATCCTAGTGGAGATCCTTTTTGTCAGCTGCAAACTGCTTTCTGTTCTTTTGCAGAGACTTGACTGTGTTAATATTTCTGACGCTATTTTAGATGATATTAAAGACCCAAATGAAAGACGGCACAGGGTACCTTTCCCGTAGGCAGACTTACATAAAGCTCGTGCCCACTTTATTCTTTTTTTTAATATTTCAACCTTTTCATAGATTTATGTTTAAATTCTAAATATTTATATATTTTTCCAATTTTAACGCGTTGCTTATCTGATTGGTTTATCTTCGTTTTCATGGATGTTGTCAATCTTGTTTTATACTTACTATTAAAATACACTAGCGGCTTCGCCCCTAGCCTCTAGGGGCTTTGTCCTAAGAGAATTAATCAACCTAATTTGTGTTATTTATAGAAAAAGTAAAAAAAAATTTGGGGGTGGGGATTTTTTTTTTTTTGGGGGGGGGGGTAGTCGAACACCCCTTTTTTGATTTTAGTTTAAAAATTTTTTTTTGGAGGTGGATGTTTTTCATTTTTTGGGGGGGGATGGGGGGTGTCCCATACCCGAATAAAATAGCTTAAAACCATCCCAGGACCAGTAGGTATATTCCCTGAAGAGTAGAGCCCAATCAGTACAGTGGTTACTGCGATCTTAAGCTTCAGACAGACAGACAGACGGAGAGACATCGTACTACTTTGTACTATAGATAGATGTTCTTTCCTTTCAATAAGTTTTTATGTTCTCAGCAATACCCGGACTACAATAAATATAAACTTAAAACAATAGTCTACAAACTTACTTACATTTATTTTCCTGTTCTTTCATCGTATTAAGTAAAACAAGGATGAAAGCGAAGCTTAACATAACAGATAAACAAACGAAGATTGACATTACAAGTTTGAAATAATCCGTAAAAATACACCCAAAAATTACTTGGATATAGTATATGGACATACTTATATTTTAAGACTTTATTATATTGCTGATTTGCTAATATCAGTTTGCCTAATGGTTCTAGGAATCTATATTCCAAAAATTATTTATTTAACCTAACTGATCCAGGAATCCTCATGCTAAGCTTGTAATCGAAAGGATAATTAAATATGCCTAATTTTTACGACATGAGCTATCTAAATCAGCCAATGGGAAAACAGTTGAGGGACAATCTGGCCATAATACTAAAAAGAAAGTGTACAGATCTTGGTCGGAAGGGGCAGTTTTTTTTTACATTTCGAAGGATAAAGCTTTGCTTGGATAAATAATATATAAATAAAAGTTAGATATTAATAGTGGATTTTCTTAAACTAGAAAGTTAGCTATCGGGAGTTTATATCTTCTAAACAAATATATTGGATCGTATATACGTACATTTAAGTACCTAAAGAATTTACATAAAATTAAGTATTTTTATCATTTTAGGAGAAAAGCGTCACCTATGGACGTTTGGGTTTTGGTGCATCCTGGATTTAAGAAGGTAAACACATTTTTAATTCCCTCACGATGAATTAAATCCAAAAACAAGACCTGGGGTAGAGAGCAAATTTTTTGAAGGGGGTCTTTTTTTAGAAAAGAAAATTAACCCTACCCTTAATTTATTTTGAACCTTTCCTGGGCTTAGAAGAAGATTCATTGTAAAAAGAAGAACCATATTGGTTCAAAGGTTAGCGAGATCTCTGATATACAGACGGACAGACTTCCTGGTACTTTTAAGGAAATTAATAATTGATCATATATCACATGCTATTATAATATCATAACAACTTTAAATTATACAAAATATGATTTTCAGGTTTTAACACTTAAATACTCTTATATTAAAAAAACTAGTTGCATGAATAAGATAGCATAAAACCAACCCGGGACCTATGAAAAGCTTCCATAAAATGGGGAGGTCAATTGATTCAGTAGTTATTGAAATCTTAAGTTATAGACAAAACAAAAACCTTACTAGTTTATAAAATAGGATATATATTTCAATTGTTTTCTATATGCCTATCTATCCATTTACATACTATAGTTGAATGTTTATCCCAAACGGTTCTATCTATTTTCATATCTATCTCTCTATCAATCAATTTAATTTAGTTAGAGTTAGGAAGACGCGATGACAGATATTATCCCCTTCCAAATACACATAAAAGCATTATTGACTGTTTATACAGGTAATTTTTTTTAAATTTTTTTATTTAAAAAATAAAATCTAGAAAGAAGGGGGGGAGGGGATTATTGGCTGTTTATCAAATTAGTCCCCAAAGTTTTATAATATCGTTTTCTTTTTCGTATACTAAACAACTTTGGAGACTTTTATTGAAATTAGATTGATTGGTTCATTAAATTTAAAATTCAAATATTTCAACCGCTAATTATGATGTACAGATGGCGTAATTTTCATTATCATCATTAGGGATGTACATCAAATCAATCGGCTATTGTCTTATTACTTTAGATACCTGGATTGAAAGCGAGATAATCAATGAAATTGATAGTTAACGACGAATTACTTTTATACATATGGACAGACGGACGGATCAACTCTAATTATAAAGTAGCTTACGCTACTAAAAAAATCATGAATCATGAAAGAAAACGAAGTTGCGGGTTTCGTCGTATTTTCACAGTAGCTTTTTCTCCTATTTCACCCCTGCGGGGGGGGGGGTCTAGCTTTGCGGGGCATAGTTTCTAACCCTTAACATTTACTTAACCTAACCTAAAATAACCTTCCAAAAGCTACTGTGAAAATACGATGAAACCTTCGTTTTCTTTCCATGATCCAAAATCTTTTATTTAGGTGTAAATACTTAGAGGAGCTAAATCTAAGTGGGCTAGATGAACATTCTACACCCCCGGATTATAATGATTTTGTTCAGTGGTAATTAAAACATTCATTCCATGTATAACTACTCAATAACTCACTTTGTCTGTCCGTCCGTTCGTTAGCCCGTTAATAAGGAAAATGACCGGTATTTAAGAAAGACGTCGATTTTTTTAGTGAAGATTCCCATTACCATAGGGTATCCTTAATGCAATTACTAGGTCCGTCAGTCTGTCGGTTATTTTACTGCAAGGATGTGTTTTTATTCTTTTTACAATCACATATTCTCTCTCTTTTTTTCTATTACCACTAAACATCTGCATTATAAATATATTTGTCCATTTTGCATCCATGATTTATTTGATCTTCGCTACTTATTGATGTTGTTATCCTTGTTTCACTCTGTCTGTTGATTGCACATCTACATTATAATTATCCGTCGTTTGTCATTACGTTTGTCACACCGAAAATTTATTGTAGATAACAAGGTTTCGTGATTTTATTTAGAATTGTTTAACTCAACTTTACATTATCCTTGTAATGCTGTTCATGTTACTTTTTTAAATAACTGTTTAGTAATCTTTTCTTATAAGCTATTACCCATTTTCAATTATAGAAATGTGCTACTTATGGGCCTAATACTAATAGCCCTTGTTGGTTTCTTTTTATTGTTTTATATTTATGTTTTTATTTTAGTTCAGATACAAGGGAACATTATGCTAACATTATCGAAGATGCAATTAGGTACGTCTCTTTTCAGATCTTTTGGGAAAATGCAATGGAGGATGAATTGACATACATCCCAATTATGACAAACAAAATTAGAAAAGATTCAGAGAATTAAAATTATTTCTAAGTTTTGACACTACGAGTAAAAATGTAACCGAAGTGTTTAAGCCAAAAAATAAGATAACGTGTTTACTATTTCCCCTCCATTCCTGACGTTTTACTCATTGTATATTTGCTTTAATTTTATGTAAAGATAAAAAATCATTCTTTTTAAAATATATTAAAATACTATAATTAAAACATCATGTCTAATTGTACAAGGAATTATCTCTCATAAAATTCGTCCGTGTTAAAATTCTGAGTAAACAGGATGACAACATCCATAAAAGCAATGTTCTTAAACGGTATGACAGACGATCATTAACTCTTGTAGAATGTCAGAACTGAATATACAAATTATGAATATATAAGTTTTGATAAAATTATACGTAAATGTGTAGCAAAACTTCTTAAATACAGAATTCTGTTTAGGGACATATTGACATTTTTAGAACTTGACTAAAGAGATACTTCGCTCACACTATTGTACCTTATTATAATAGGAATCAGTCATCCAAAAATCAGATCGCTAGGATGATTTTATCACATAAAAAACAACATGTTTAAAATGGACGTACAGACATTCTGGTAAAGAGTTGCTAAATCGTACCTAACTACTACAGGAATCATCATGCAAAGTTTGAAATCGATAGGAAAATTCTAACATGCCTAAATTAACGGGAAAAGCTATCCGTTACGGACGGACTGACAAACCCTAATTTTAGAAAAGCTTCACTTTTTAAAAAGGACTAACATTATATATAACAATAAGATTGCAAATTCCTATAACTCCTGAAGTTTAAAAATACTAGAACGATATTAACATGAATTTACGATTACAGACCTATGGACAAAGGGAGAGGTCATTTTCTAGTAAATCCCGTTATTATCTAAAAAAATACGAAATTTCTATCAAACGCTTTGTTTGGCTCAAACTGACAAAAATTAAAAAAAAATATAATTATAATAATAATGTTTTCTATAGGTACAAGGTAAAGGTTAAGAACAATCTATACCATTAAACAAAGGAAGAAGTCATTCTTTACAGGTTGATTTATTATAATTATATTTTTTTTATTTGTGTCAGTTTGAGCCAAACAAAGCGTTTGATAGAAATTTCAGATATTCCAGGTACGGTTATCAAAAAAAAAAAAAAAAATTTCTTCCCTATTGTTCTATTCAATAGGAAATACAAATATATAGAGCACCTTATCGTTCTACTACTATTTTTAGGCCTTATAACACACACCTTTACGGGATTTACTAGAAAATGACCTCTCCCTTTATAAGTATAAAAGGTTAATTTTAAAGATATTTATGCTTTCAGAGAGCTGCCTTATTTGACCAGCATAAATCTTGGAACTTTGGTCAATAACAACATTATTAGAGTTATCAGTAATACATGTACAAATCTTAGAAAATTTAGGTAGGTTTATCTATCTTTATATCAGTGAATCCATATACTGGCTATCTCTCTTTTGATATACATATCTATATCTATCTATACAGTAAGAATTTAATCGGTCTTCTATCTATCTTTCACAAAAAAAATATTTTTTTATATTTAAAATTGTCTAAAGAGCTATTGTGGCGTATTTTTTCAACATGCCTTTTGAATATTGAAACCCCTTGAATAGCTAAATGTTTTTGGGGAGGGTAGCTTTTCGTCCATTTGTTTATTACTTCAAGGCAGGTTAGGTTATGTTATATTGGGTACTGAGTAGCCCTGCAGCCTGCAGGTTTAGGGTCCCACGCAGGAGTTATGCGTAAGGGAAAATACCTCCGTATAAAAAGAATTGGTGGGGGGAGTCAGTGCTCACCAAGCAGTTTTAGGGTAAGCACGTATTTTTAATTATCTATCTATCTATCCTATTTATTTATCTATTTATTTAGAATTAGAGGTCCAGCTCCTGTCAGTGATCTTGGGATCAAGTACCTCTTGGGGCTGAATGAAACAGCCGAAGATATTGTCAGGAATAAAGAGTTAATATTATGCATTCTTACTAAGAATAATGGTTGTATTTTCTAGTGATGGATTTTTCATTTCCAGTTTTTCGAAGATTTTATGAAATTTATAAATTTTTTACGGATTTTTTTATTTTATGCTTTTCTGATATTCAAATATCCAATATAAGTAGATATAAAAACAGGATGACAGGCCTCTAATTATATTAAAATAGGAATACTTGATTGACATGTAAACTGATTATATTTGTTACAGGAAAAGAAAACCTGGCTGTTCTAAACTAGAGGTATTTCTATTTTGCAGAGTTTTTATTGTTGCATAAGATTTCAGGAACGGTTTGACAGCTACTTATGTTACGTTGAATCTAAGATTTTCGTATGATTTTGATATATTTCTAAATATAGTTGACTGTGATTAACTAACCAACACTTTGCATGTATTGCTATGCACTTGTAAATAAGCCAAAGGTGATGGAACAAAAGACCAAAGACATTAGATTTGAGGGACAAACAACCAAGCAACTTCTGTTTTAAAATTTTACCTCAGGTTAGGTTAGGCATAATTGGCTTTATAATCCCGTAGGGCTAGAACATCTCAGGAATAAGCTCCGAAGTGTTAGGGTCCCCATCAGCCGTTATGCATAGAGGAAAAAATGTTAGGTCTTTTGTCCATCAGGTCTTATGTCTTTCTTTAGGTCCAATTCCCAACGCCAAGGAAACTCTGAAAAACATTTCAACCATGAACCCAGTAATAGTGTCGGAATGATTATGACGTAAAAAAAAATTAGCCAATGAGAGGCCATTATTGACCAATGGTAAAATTTATAGTAGCCTCTCATTGGCTAATTATTTTTTTACGTCATAATCAGTCCGACACTTTTACTGGGTTCTTCAACCATTTCTGCAGTATGAATTAAATTAAGTAGATACAAAATGTTTTTTTAGGTTGTTGATTTAACAGATATTGAGAAGTTATCCCTCCATTCATTAACCTTACTGCTTATTCATCTACAAAATCTTAGGTATAGTTTTTATGTTTTTTAGCCTTCTTCTTTAAATAAATAAAAAACTAGTGGCTCTGTGATCAAAGAAATAAAATAGCATAAAACTATCCCGGATCCTAAAAATCTGAAAGTGGTTAGCGAGGTTTTAATGATCAAACAGATATTATGTAACAAAGTTAATATTTTACCTTAATAAATTAAGAAATAGTTTTAATTTCACTAAACATTTATTAATTATAGATATATTTAAAACATAATCTTAATGATTGGTATTAAATGCTAGGATGAAGTCACGCTTACATTAAATAAATATTCTTAATAGTCTTTTCTTTTTCTTTTCAAGTACATTTTACTTTTAAGTGTATTTTTTGTAATTAAAAGGAAGATTAATTTATCTTTGACTAACTTTGAAGCCCTTAGATTCATTGAGGAGCAATTAAAGACGGGGAGGTTAAGTGTTTGAACGACCACCTTAAATTTGAATTTTGAAAAGAAAAAAAAGATAGATATTTTGGAAGGGGTAATTTTTTCCTAATGCATTTTATAATCCCCATCCCACGACCAATAAGAAGCTTTACTGCAAAGGAAAGACATATCGGTCTAGTGGTTAGCAATATTTTTTAGTACAGACAGGCAAACAGACATTCAGTGACTAGTAAATATTTATCTTGCATTGTCCTATACCTTTATTCCCTGGATATATCATCAAACTTTATTCATATAAATTGTAAAATAGTCCCCCACTCAGCAATTTTAAAACTTATTTTCAATTAAATTTATGTTTAAAGTATATAGGATTCAATAGATCTAAAGGCGAAATTTATTTAATGACATGCAAGATAAGAAGGGAGGGGACATTGGGCTAGTCCCCAAAGTTTTATATAATACCGTTTCTCATTCGTTGGCTCAACTACTTTTGGGTCTGTAATTGAATTTTGATTGGATGTTTCACTAAGTGTCCAAACGTTTTAACCTCTAATTGTAATCTAAAAAGGGGGTAATTTTGTGTAACATTATCGGGGGTGTATATTAATTATATTATCTCTTTAGATCCCTGCAAGCAAGTTCAATTTAAGTTATGTCTTCATTAAATGGTTTTCCTCATTCATATTTTAAGATGAATTATAAAAAAATGGAAAGTGGGGGGAATAAAGGGATGTAAATTAATTGAAGTCTCCTTCTCTAAAGAAAGGTCTATTTAAAGATAACATAATACATTCTATTATATAAAGTTGTAAATTATTTTGTTTGTAGCTTAACCCTTAACAGTCGGACCCCTTGCCGCACCTTAATCAGTCGGGGGGGGGGGGGGCGTTCAACGCCCCCCCCCCTCATTATCTCAGTTCCTATTAGAGCTAGAGGGCAAAATTTTTTTGTTTTTAGGTCCTTTTTTACTTAAAAATTTCAAACGGCTGTAATTTTTTTATTTTTAAAGCTAGAAGAAAATTTTTTTTTGCAGAAAATGTTTATTTTATTTAAATTTTATATTTGAAATATCAAAACATAAGTTTCAGCGGCCGCAGCTGTACTTGGCAGATGCCAGCCGCCGCAGTCGGCGGTCGGCGGGAAAACGGCGGCGGATCTTGTAAGAAAAGCTTAAGTTTAAAATTTGAAGTCTCTAAGTCAAAAATTGCGGCCACAGGAGCATTTTAAAGATTTCTGGAGACCTGGAGGATCAGGACCTGCAGGATCATACCTGGAACCTGAAATTGACTTGAACACCTGTATTTAATATGAGGATGTACTAATAGAGGATATTTTAGTATTTTGGTAAGATAAAATGCTTTGTTTAAATCAAAAACAAATTTTTGTTCTTTACCTGGATGACCCTGCCAGGTTTGCTGGCATCCTGTGCCCGCCAGGATGGAGATATTCAAAAAATTCCAACTCTCAGTTATGTGTCATACCCATACTTAAAAAGTCAAGCAGTTTGGGCTCTTTATCTTTCACACACAGAAAATGAGATAGAAAAAACCGGATGGGGGGGCGTTCAACGCCCCCCCCCCCGACCGTTAAGGGTTAAGATTTAGAGAACTACTGAACCGTATAAGTTCTCAATTTCAAGGAGGCTTGCCCGGGGATGGTTTTAGTATATTTTGTGTTTTAGTTTTAAGTCTTTGGATGTTAGGCTATTTTTTCACCTTTTCCTCTTTCGAATACTGAAACTACTGATGCCAGAAGCGCAGCCACATGTATAGTATAAAGTAGCATTGGAAATAAGTGAGTTTTAGAGTAATTTTGCTTTACATAGTTTTTTTTTCTCCAATACATACTGATTAGATTATGTAAGTTTGGCATTCATGATATTGGAGATAAGAAAATGTGCCAACATTACAAACAAAATCTTCAGAACTTTTATAATAGTTTTATACTTATAATTTTCAGAATCTATATTCTTTACCCCTATATACCTATAAGACCATGTATAAATACATTACAAAAAATGTGTCCTAACTTTATTATTTTTTAAAAATAGCTAGTCGGTGTTTTTAGAAAGTAGAAGATGTAAAATGATCCATATAATTTAGATATACAAGCGTTTTTTTGTAGACCTCATTTTTTTGAAGTAACTAAAGTTTTTTTTTAAATTAAGATGGTTTTAAGTACTAAAACGCCAACAAAAAAAAAGAAGAAAATTGCCATTATGAACAAAAATAGTAAGATCTTTAATTTGATACCTTACTTTTTGAATTCTATTGAGTAGTTATTGAAAAACTTTATCTTGTTGAACCCCGTTGAAAAAAAACTTTGAACTTCGAGAGCTCCTCACAAAAGGTTTAAAAAAATCACAAAAGCTAGGACACTTTCTTTAGAACTTTAATTTAACGAACATTAACATTTATACATATAGATTTTATTTCAACTGGTTTATAAATGACTTTGTACCCACACCTTCTAAAAAGATCGAATGATCAATTATATTAGCTTTAGACTATTCGTAGATTTAATTTTTACGGAAAGACATAAATTAAGATAGATAGAAAGAGAGGCAAAACTTAAAATAGAGAAATACAAAGAAAGATAAATTGATAGATATAAAGATAAATAAATAGATTTAGATTTTAGTAAACTAAAATATCAATAAAACATTGAAAATTTACATACTCTGTATTTTAGAATTTTGGAACATAATCACATCCATGAAGCTCTATGGTTGATGCACAAAACTGGAATGAGCTCAGAGTAAGTAACCCACGACCGTTTTTCAATAACTAGCGTATCCATTCGTCGCTGAGGAGGTGATACGTTTCAATGACTGCTGCTGCTATGTCAGGTGTGCGACATTAATGGGTAGAGTAGGGGAAATGCTTTGGCACAAAACAGGAGCAACTCATTATTATACATGGTTAGGACTTTCAGAAAAAGGCCGTGCAATCAAAGAGTTTGTTTCTGATGAGTGTTACCAAACCTAAAACTCCAGGTGTTTGGACAGAAAAGGAGATTTGGCTTCCCTTGTTCTAGTTTTTATTGTAAATAATTACTTCATAAGTTATTAAATAGTGTATCCTTTCGGTTTTCCTGGATATAAATGCAGGGTTAGGGCAACTCTTGTATAGGCCCCGGAGGATTTAAGTTACCTGCATGGGGAAACATAAGAAAAAAGCAACTCCCCATCTTCTTTAACTCAATTTATTTTAAATAAGGGGGGAGGTTCCAGTGTTCATCAGACACTTTGATTAAAAGCACCGAATTTATATATTATAATTGAGAAATGGCTTCGCCTATCTCCTACCCCCTATTGTTTTGCTTGGTAGTTCTTTTTTTTTCATTCTTATAAGCCTTTGTCTACACGTAAATATATTTTTTCCTTTAATACTTAAAAAAATTTCTTGAGTAAAATATGAACTCAGAGGGAAATAGACTAGAATGTTAGGAAGGTCTGTTTAGAATTCAAATCTAGAACATACATACATATGCAAATTTAATAAACTAGAGAAACCAAATAATACAATTCAATTTGGGAACAGGGAAGAAAGGGGGCATTAGCCTATAAATTTTACTGGTACCCACATGCGTTACATTAAAAACTTTGGGTACTTTAAATGAATCTTAATTGGTTGGTTCCAAACTAGTAGTGACTAAACTATTCAACTGTTAGATTCTATAGAAAGGGTAATTTTGTGTCATCATTGGGGCTGTATATATTTTCATCATTAATTGTCTTATCCCTTAAGATCCTTGGTTTCATAGGGAATATTTAAAAAATAAAAAGAATTCTAAATCCATAAAAGATAGGCTTAATAATTAACAACAATTAAGTAGTCACAGTAGCAGTTTCCTTCATACGTATTCGGACCAAATTTTTTCAATATTACTATAGGTTAAGTAATAGTTGAAACAGCCCTTTATAGTTAGATACCCCTACCTATTTTCATCCGTGTCTTAAATATATATTTCATGTACAGTTTTATATTAATAGGATAATTCTTCTAATTATAAAGACGCAATCTTTCTAATTAATTGTCTTACAAGTGGCTAGAGGGTTAGTCGACCCTTCACTTTTCATTTTAATTAAAGAAGAAAATAAATCAGGGGCGATTTCTCGAGGGAGGATGGGGGTACTCTCCTTCAAAATTTATATAAACCTTTTCTGGAAGCTATGTAGAACCATGTAAGTCCAATGGTTTTTAAGATCTGCAGTCTAAGACAGGAAGGCACACACAAACAAACATCCTGTTTCTTTTATATATAAGATAGAAGGGCCTCTTCATTACAAGGATGAGCATGTATGAAATTTGTAAATTATTTAGGTTATTGAATTTAAAACTGACTGGTTATAATGGGAGAGGACCTTCACAATGTAGCCCTCAATATTTAGGTAAGTTAATTTTTACTTTTTTTCATTTTAGTAAAAAATATAATGAGGTAAGAGACATTGGACTGTAAATTACACTGATAACCAAAGTTTAGTAAAAGGTTTTTTGCCATTTAAATGTTTATTTATGTATCATATACAGTTGAAGAAATTTTAAACACTCATAGTTAATTTTGTAAAAGTAAATTACCTACATATAAACTCTATATCATATGTTTTTATGTCTGTCTGTCTGTAATGATCATCTACTATTATTTGCCAAAATAGAAATATACATCTTTATAACTTGTCCTGCAATACCTTTGTCTGTATGTGTTTGTCTGTAAGGCTCGCCTTTTTATTTTTGCAGAGGTTACCCACTATATACAGAACAGTAAGACATCTTTATAACTTTTCTTTCAATACCTGTGTATGTCTGTCTGTCTTTAACGCTCATATACTATCATTTTTCCAGAGGTTTTGGCTGCTCTGTGTGCCAAGATAGAGAAGATGCATCTCTGTATGACCTTCCCAGAAACTTTCTTCCCGCTTAGCAGATTCAGGTGATTTCAAGTGGTGTAACTATTTACTACCTGGTTCAAATGTACGTTAAAGTCAGGGATCTAAACGTATAAGATAATTGACGAATGATATACATCCCAAAGTACTATAAATATATTTACCACTGTAGATTATTGAAATTTGATTTAGATTTTTTAAGTCAAAATAGTTAAAGATTAGATTAAGTTCTCAAAAACACAAATCTTTATATTATTTATTTGAATAGCGGATACGCGTAAAGGCTAATAGAGGCATTTAAGGGAAGGGGGGGGGGGGACAAGAGTCGACCCTCCGTCTTTTCCAACTTTTAAACAGAAAAGGAAAATAAAATTTACTTCTATTGGCGATTTCTTTTGGGAGGGTTGTGGTACCAACCTAAAAAGAGTTATAACCCTTTCAGTGGTTAACGAGATCCTTCGGTACACATAGACACACACACACACAAACAGACATCCTGTTACTTTGAAATAAGGATAACTGAAATAAAATGTTTTTAATTTAAGGGAGATATCAGATCTGTCAATCTACAGAGTTTCTTCGGTTGAAAATTTTGATCTACCTCTCATGGCCTTTGGTGGAAAACTTGGTAAAACATTAAATACAGTATATTTTTTGTCTTTTTTAGTATCGAAGTTATTTACCTATTTTCAAATCATAATTGTTTTTACATTGTATTGTTTAAGATCGTTTTTAGTCTTGTTAATCGCAAACTAATTGTAAAGTGTCATTTAAAGAACATAAAATCTTCTATTAATTCCATGATTTTCTGGTAATTATTGAAATTTTAATTCCTAATTAAAGATTTTATTTAATTTTCAGTGAAATTGGAATTGAAGAATTGTACAAATTTTCAGTCTGGCACAGCTCTCAATATCAGGAAATTAATTTCATCAGATATTTTAGGGGCGAAGCTACCCCCAAAAAACAATGTATGTCTGTCCGTTCTATTATAAGATTTTTTGGGGAAAAAATGGTATTTCTTAATTTTACAAATCGCAATCTAGTTTTAATATCAACTTAGTTTATTTGATAATGGACGATAAATTGATGTAAAGGCTGTAAGTAAATGTGTTTAAAAAACTTTGGGTACTCGTTTTATTTATAGTCCAATGTTCTATCCCTACATGTTTATTACTATTGGACATAACTATCCTTGTGACTATCACTATAAAAGTACAACCAAATTGTTTCTTTTGATGCAGGTAGGGATGGTACATTGGTCCGTAAATAAACTGGTACCCAAAGTTGTATCACTACGTTATCTTATTCGTTGGCTCAAAAACTTTGGGTACTTTTATTGAATTATGATCGGTTGGTTCCAAACTAGTAGTGTCCAAATAATCTTAATCTACAGAAAGTGTATTTTAGTTTATCAATATTTGAGATGTTTATCAATTTATTGTCCATTGTCTTATCCCTGAAGATCCCTGCCTAGTCGATCTCAAACATAACGTAACTTCCTAAAAAGATTAAAAATCATTTGTTGATTGGAAATAAACATCAAAATATTTTTTTAACCGTTAAAATGCTGCATTTTTTAATATTTGTAAACATTATAGCAATCAATCAACATCAAACACTTTGAAAAGTCCAAAATACACGCAGACGAATTTTCGACAATAAATCTATGGGTATTTTGTTGATATTAAATGATCTTTAAGATAACTTTTGTTTAAAACTTAGCTTTTATAAGATCTATTAAGCAGGCCTCCCCCTCCATCCCTCCTATGCCTTACCTTTCAATTTGTTGGCCATTTTTCCACCCAAAGACTTGGTTTGTAAATCTTAAAACAAAACCCTCGGTATGACCTAACTTAAAAACCCATTAGTTAAATTTTTTTCTTATAGACAAATTATACATATACTTATAAAGCTATGATGCTACAATGTTTCTATCTATATTTTTTCTTCACAATTTTCCTTTCAAACCCTGACAATTTTGTCCAGCAAAAGCGCACTAATCATTAATTTGTAAAACTTTAATCAAAATATTATGAAAAATATAATAATAAATATAGAAATTATAAAGAAAATAAAAGCATTTTCCTTATTTTAATAATAAAACATTTTTACCGTTATGGGTTGATTAAATTAAGAATTTGTAGCATAAAAATTTAAACAAAAATGATAATATGAAATTAATTTTGATGAATTTCAGAAAGTATTGTGTAAATCTGAGATCACTTAATCTTGGTGAGTCAATTTTTTTTTATTTAGAAAATTTAAAAAAAAGATTAGAAGAAAAAGTAAGTTATAGCAAGGATCTAAAGGTATAAGACAATGGTCGATAAATTTATGATTTTCACAAAATTACTTCTTCTGAAGTTTACAATTAGTTATTGAAACGTTTGGACACTTAACTAAATGAAAACCAAACAATATTCTAGTCCCCAAAAGTATTAAGCCTACAAATAAAGAAACGATATTATAAAACTTTAGGGTTCAGGAGTAATATTGAAACTATAACGTTTTGAGGATTCAAAATGTAATGGGATTTATGAAAACAAGTATAAAGTTAAAGCAATATAATAGTTATTTCTCGCATCGTATTATAAACAGCTTTCCGCGGATATAGAATGATTATGATTGTACATTTTTATATTCGTAGAAAGCTGGATATAATATGATGCTACACATAGTTTTTTTTGTATGGATGAGAACCGGTTCCTATCCACCGGATTCAAATGAATATGAGAATAGTTATTTCTCGTATCGTATTATAAACGGCTTTCCGCGGATATAGAATGTACAATTATAAGATTAAAACTAGTTTTTTTAGCCCCGAGGTGCCGGAGGCACCGGCTAAAAAAACTGGTTTTAATCTTATGATTGTACATTTCTATATTCGTAGAAAACTGGATATAATACGATGCTAGACATAGTTTTTTTTTGTATGGATGAGAACCGGTTCCTATCCACCGGATTCGAATGAATACGAGAAATGTAATTATTCGTTTAATTTTATCTTTACAAATAAATTCATTTTTTAGACCTGGACTAACTCAAGGGTAGGATAGGACAATATATTTTTAATTTCAAGGTTTACGTGACTTTTTTACTTGACATTCCCTTATGTCCGGGGGTGTAGAGAAGGGTGTGCTCTTATGAGGGTAAATACACCCCATTTATTTTGCCGAGGGGTCTGATACACCCCTTTTTGTCACGCCCTTGTTTGTCATTCTTAGATTTTTGGACATTTTTATCACTAATTTTGAGTTTTCACGGAATAAATTTTTGGTGGGATGAATCAAAATCTTTGTCTGTTGTGTGGTATTTGATTTATTGTCCATGTGAGTGAGATTACTACGGACAGTAATTAAATAAATTCACTTAATTAACTGTGTAAACAACATTTACTTTAACAGTGTACTGTGCCCAGGCTTTCTTGCCAGTAATAAATAATAGCTATACTGGAATTTATAATTTATATTATTTATATTTATTTATTATATTTAATTTATAATCGTAGCTTCTCTATAACTAGGGTAAATCTTTAATGAAAATATTGTCCCTGCTGTAGATTAAATAACTTTTTGAAAAGTTTAAAAACAACTATTTTGGAATTAAAGTTCTTGTGCCATAATATAAGGTAGTCCTAATAGTTTAATCTGACATATAGGTTTTGAGATTATAAGATACCATGAAATATTGGATCTCCTCCCTTCTAATGTAGAACAAGCTGGCTAATAAATAACAGGGGAAATATCAACTTAAATTGATGACAATTTTCCTCCTTTTATTATATCCACGTATATTCTACATCCATTCTAGAAGACTATTTCAAATTAAAAATCAAGCAAAAATTATGTTCTTTCAAATCTGTTGTTTTAGAAAAACATCAATTTATTCCAAGTAAGGGCATTTAATTTGATTAATCATCCAGCATCCTAAATTTACCCAAGGTTAAGGCCAATTAACAACATATTCACTAACTAATTGTGAACTGAATAGACAGGCATTTAATTTTTCTCTTCGTGAATGATCATTTCAGAGTTTATTTTATTAAAATTCTGATTTAGGTAGACTAAAATGTGTTTTTGTGATGAATTCAACGTATAAGGCACAACAAAATCCAAAATAACGCCTTATCGAATGATTATAAGATACACATATATTGTTAGGGGAAAATTTGTTTTAGGTTGATAATATGGACCTCGTTTATTGGTCAGTTAGTGCATCCAGTGGGATGGGGAGGGAGTAAAGGGTGGACAATAGGGGTACGTTATTTTATCCATCTACGAGCATTCTATTTACTTGATTTGTTAATTATAGTTGAATATGAAATGAGTTGTTACTCTGATACTTTAATGTTTGTTTGTCGGACTTTCTGATCTTTTGAGCTTTTCTTTTATCGATGTTGTCATCTTTATTTAATTTAGAAATTGACAGTACAGATGCAAATTCTAATGCTGGTCTGTCTGAAGCACTGGGGGAACAGAATGTTCACGTTTTACAAAATCAGGTATGGTTATTTATCGCATATATAGACAGCTTTCCGCGGATATCAAAATGAAAATTATATAATTAAAATATGTTTTGTTAGACCCGAGGGTTCGAAGGCCAGGGCTGATATAACTGGTATAAATTTTACGATTTTTATTTTAATATTCTTGTAAAATTATCTGTAATTCGATGCAATACATTACTTTACAGTATGGCTGAGAACCGGTTCTAATCCAGTTGATATTAGTCTGTGTCGAAGCTAATGGTGGTTTCGATAGAAAATAATTAAAATTTGGCTTTTAAGACGCTCATTTAAATTTCGACTCAGAATTTAAACTTTATCGCTTTTCACATTTTTAAGCTAGGTAATCCCCCTCCCATATTTTTAATGGATTGAAAAAAATGGAGAAATAGTTTTTTGTATAAATTTTTATGTCAGGTTAGTTTAGATTATATCAGGTACTGGGTAGCCTCGCAGGATTAGGTATTTGAAAAATCTACCAACTTATTTCTAAACCGACTATAGTCAAATATCTTTCTATGGATCTATCTATCTACCTTATACTAAATATTATTATTGTGTATAATTTATTCCTATTTAGGTATCAAATCTGCAGGAAAAACTGAGTACCTTACAAATGACTATGATAAGCGTCATGAATAAATATGGGGATTTACCCAGGAAAGTCTACAATTTTAAATTCATTTATCTATCTATTTAATTTTTCTAACTATCCATCCCAAGTCTATACATCTATCTAATATTCATATATCAATATATCCATCTATCTGTCCACCTAAAATATCCATCTGTATGTCCACCTAAAATATCCATCTGTATGTCCACCTAAAATATCCATCTGTATGTCCACCTAAAATATCAATCTGTCTGTCCACCTAAAATATCTATCTGTATGTCCACCTAAAATATCCATCTATATGTCCACCTAAAATATCCATCTGTATGTCCACCTAAAATATCCATCTGTATGTCCACCTAAAATATCCATCTGTATGTCCACCTAAAATATCCATCTGTATGTCCACCTAAAATATCCATCTGTATGTCCACCTAAAATATCCATCTGTATGTCCACCTAAAATATCCATCTGTATGTCCACCTAAAATATCCATCTGTATGTCCACCTAAAATATCCATCTGTATGTCCACCTAAAATATCCATCTGTATGTCCACCTAAAATATCAATCTGTATGTCCACCTAAAATATCTATCTGTATGTCCACCTAAAATATCCATTTGTATGTCCACCTAAAATATCCATCTGTCTGTCCACCTACATATCCATATCCATCAATGATTTAAAGCATCTATTTGTATACACTTATCTTATGTGTACACTTATCTATCTACCTTTCTATCTATCTTCTTATAATTGAGACTTGATGACAAAGGTTGGAAGAATTGAAATTAAAGAACCTGAGTATGGGAAGCTTACTTATTCTGCTACCGTTTGCTCCAAATTTAGGCATAATCATTTTACTTTCTAAAAATTGTCGGGTTCCTAAGGGGGTGTTTGTTTGTGTGTGTGTGTGTGTGGGGGGGGAGGGTTAGAATGATACGCTAAGAATACCCAAAGACTTAAATTATAAAAAAGCTCAAATCTTGATTTGTTTGTCTTTTGTGTAAGACGATAATAGTTATTTTCTTAAATAAATAGTAGACCTAATCAAATTGGAATTAATCCAATATGATTATATTTGAAATAAAATAGATATTAGCATATTTGATAATTAATTAAGAAACCATGGAAATGTCAATAGATATTAAAATAACCATTCCCCCACACTTACATAGTTACATAGTTAAAAATTATTAGTAGATTTATTAATCAGTTATAGTTTTATTCCTTGATGTAAAATAATTATTTTTCTGATTTTAGTGAAACTTTCTCTTAAATATTCTTTAAGGTTAGTAAGATTATTGTTTAGTGCTACTCTATAACTAGAAACATATGTCTGTATCTCTATTTTAGTCTTAATATTATCAGCCTATTATTGATGCGATACTTTGGAACTTGGATGTCCTTGCATTTTTCTTTTATCTCTAGTCAAATAATTTAATTTGATTAAAATTTAATTATTTGATATCTAATATATTTTTGCAAATATTTTGTTAAATAATTTTAGAAAAGGTTGGCATAGCTAAGTTAAATTGAATCCAAAAGTCTCAAGTTAAAACCAACCATGGTAATTGCATGTATTATGAAGATTGGGAATGGTGCATACGGATTTTAACCCTGCGAGTATACCCAGTTAACCTAACCTAACCTGATCTAAAGTATTAAAGAAACTAACTACTATTCTTTAGTTTCGTTTTAAAATAAGGAAGGGGGTATCATGGGTCAAGAGGATAATTTTTATATTATAGCCTATGTATTTAATTTTGTGTTGTCTAATTTATTTATTTTTAGAAATGACGAGGGAGCGCCAAATCTTTCTGACTCGCTGTTCCAGAAAATATTTGAAAAGAATACATTTTCCAAAGTTCAGGTCGAAATTATATTTTTAGTAGATTAGATAAATAAAAGTTTAATTATTCCTCCCTTAAATTATTGTTTCATTGTATTTTTACATTCGAGACTTTGGTCTTCATCCCTCAGGGAGCGATGTCTACTTTTCTGTTCAAAGTAATGTAACACTCAACGGACAATTAACCCTTGGATTGGACAACATTTGTCGGAAAGTCCCAACTGTTCATGGTATTCCTCCTTCTATAACAATAAGTGTCATGTGCTTGACATAGCAGCAGTAGTCAGGAGGTACTATATCCAACATCTATAGTATGTGTGGCCCTAACTAATACCTTAACCTCCCCTAACGGCCACGCTATCATTTACGCTTCTGCTGAGGGTTATACTATAATTATTTATCGAATGCTTTGTTTCAGTCTAAAATACATAAATTATCGATCTAGGCTCTTTAAACTGAATAGATGTAAAACTTATTAGACAGAAAAATATGCTTAAAAAGTAGTTTATTTTTTTGTATGTATGAAAATGCAATATTCTTCCTTTACTCATGTGACTTTGATTTGAAACAAATTCTTTAATCTTATCCAAAAATGTTTTTGAAGATATAGGAAATATTTTCATTTTGGCAATATTAAACAAAATATTTCTGTAAGAAATACATATCATTCTTTCTATCTGTCTATACGTCTTTCATCGCCTAAATCAAACGGAGGGGGGAGCGGGGGCGACTCTTTACTTTTAGTTATAAAATGAAAAGAGAAAACAGTAAATAAATTGTGGGGATGAACATTTTTTAGGGGGGATTACTCTTTGGAGAATATTGGTACACTCTCTCAATGTTAATATCAACTTTCTCTTGACCTATGAGAATCTTCACTGTAAGTTATAACCATATTGGTTCACAGCGGTTTCATGACACACTGAGATAGAAAATTTCTGTTACTTTTATATAAGGAATTAATAATCTTCCAATTATATCTTTCAGCATCTCATACATTTTTTTATTATTTAAGAGTATAAAATGTTTTAAAAGCGAAGCTTTTCTATAATTAGGGTCGGTCCGTCCGTACGTCTGTACGTCCGTAACGGATAGATTTTTCCGTTAATTTAGGCATGTTAGAATTGTCCTATCGATTTTAAATTTTGCTTGGTGATTCCTTTAGTAGTTAGGTACGATTTAGAAAGCGTAGCAACTCTATAATCATTACCAAAATGTCCGTATGTCCATTTCAAACATTTTGATTTTTTTTACTTTTTTAACAACAAATTTTTATGTGATCTAATCATCGGATTGATCTGATTTTTGGTATATTAATTCCTGGGACAACAAAGTAAAATGTTGTCATCCTTGTTTATCTATATTATGCAAGTTATTGTTTACACCATTAGCAGTCCTTTTATGTCCGAAATTTAATTATCTATTTGTTTATTTCTATCTATCTATTTCATTATCTATTTATCTAACTATCTATCTATTTTAGCACATAGAAATCTGGTGTAAGACGCTGTCTATCCGTACTGCTGAATGGTTTGTTCACAACTGCAAAGAACTAACTTCACTCAAATCTCTTTCATTTTGGTAAGCAATATTTTTCCAGTATGGCTACACCGATTAATATCCGCTGGATTAGAACCAGTTCTCAGCCATACTGAAAAATCAAGTATAGCATCGTAGTAGAGACAATTTTACACAAATATTAAAATAAAAATCATAAAAGTAATTAAATCTTCTTCATGGGTTTAGTGTGGTAAAAGGTTAATTATTAAAAAGCTGTGAGGATTTTAAATTCAATTTAGAAAGTTGTAGTACCCAAAGGTTTGTCAGCATCCTCACATTCGTTCCCGCAAAAACTTTGAGTACTTAATCAAATTTTGATTGGTTGTTACAAAACTTTTCGACCAACAATCGTAATTAACATATTATAACATGGTTAGAATTTGGGTATCAGTGTGATTTATAGTCCTACCTGACCCAACAACTACATCATTTACAAAGTATATTTGCGATAACTTTTATTTAATAGATTCTTCCAATTTTTAACATTTACATAACAGTCTGCTTTATTGCTTCAAGATCCATGTCAGATCTATATAGGAAATAAATGTCCATAAATGAGCTTAAGTTTTCCAAAGAATAAATGTTTAAAACTCATAGTGCTCCAATAATCTTCATTAAACTCTCAAAGCGATAAGACCTTTTTTCGGTACTTGCTTACATGTGGTAGACTGGAGCACCGAAACCCCCCCCCCCCCCCGCTTAGTTTTGACAAAAATCAAAAATAAGGGGGGGGTAGTTTTTTAATGTCTGGAAAACGGCAAGGAGGAAAAAAGCTCAGCAAGGCAAAGACTTAACCCCCCCCTTAATTTTGAAGAAAATCAAAAATAAGGGGGGGGTAGTTTTTTCACTGTACAACACGCCAGAAAGTTGAGTGAGGTAAATCAAGAAAATCCAGTATACCAGAGGGGAAACCTTATTACAGGGACATTCATGTTTTGGGGCATAATTTCCTTATTTATTGACTGATTTTAGTAATTGATGTATCCCTGAACAGAAAATGAAAATAAGGAGGAGGGGGGCCAGTAAAAGGTTTTAATTTTGCACAAAATTAAAACCTTTAAGGGGGGGGGTTAAAAACTACCCCCCCCTTATTTTTGATTTTTGTCAAAACTAAGCGGGGGGTTAAAAAACTACCCCCCCCCCTTATTTTTGATTTTTGTCAAAACTAAGCGGGGGGGGGGGGGGGTTTCGGTGCTCCGGTCTTCACATGTAAGCAAGCACCCTTTTTTCTATTTGTTTATGGAATGAATAAAGTTTTTCAATCCATGTTGATATTTGAATTACATTGAAGTATTTAAACTTGATTTAATAAACAAAAAATATACGTTCATAATATAGAAAATCTGTTTTAAAAGAATTCGATTGTGGCGACACCCTTTGTGTGTTCAAATATTAAAACTAAAATTTTAATCATATTAACCCTTTGGTGATGGTTGATGTACTTATAGAAAACTAGCCAATAGTGAGATAGTTATATCGAGCCAACTCTAGTGGTCTTATATAAAACTGCGGTTGCGTTAATATTACAGCCTTTTTATATCATATTATGAGAAATATTTTGTGTTATTTGTAGGACAAGGAGGAAAAAAATGTAACTCTTATCCTAATCTTGTAAATAAATTGTTCAATTTTCTTGTCTAAAAGGTTTAGTTTTAGAGGTTAATCTGAAATTCTATCAATCCTGTATCGCAAGAAAATGTTGTTTTCAGGAATTAGGGATAGACCATAATAAATAGGTTATACATAATTAAAAGAAAACTATTTTGCCAAAAAAACTTTTTTCTTAGCTCAAATTACAAATTATCTAGGAGTCGTTAGAGTTAAAGAAAGACACGTTTTGGTAGTTTTTATAATATTTTCCTAGTTGTAATAAAAATACATTATTCTTGAAACGTTAAACTTACGAAAAGATGATGTTTTTTTTATACATTACATGTTGCTTATTTCTCTATTGATAACATTTTGTAGCATATATTGACAAAAATTTTAACGAAAAAAATTTAATAACATGTAATCATACAATAATCATAATCCTTGGTTGAATATATCCGATTTAGGAACCTTACTTAGTTTTTTAAAAAAATGGGTAACAAAAAGTATTTAAGTGTTATTCCATTTATTTAATTCTAACAATTATCTATAATTTACATAATGTCTTTATTTTAAGCACACAAAATAACTTTCTTTATTCGCTAAAGAAAAAGTTTGACTTTTTCCTACATTTTTTCTGAATTTTAAACGTTTTCCTTTGAAAAAGTTGTTAACCATTTCTGCCTTTTTAATGCACCTTATTGTTAAACTTTAAAAACTTTTAAATTCAGATGTATTCTTATCTCAACCAGAAAATTTGGATAATTTCCCCTAAAACATTCGGCTAATCACAAATTTATCGACCTCTTCAAACTGTAAACGTTTTTCACTCATGACAGTCAAATGCAGAGTCAAATTGTGTAAAGTATATATATGTTATATTGGCTTTTCACTCGTTTGATAAAAATTGTAAAAATATTTATTTTATAAAATGTCCAAAACTAAATCTAATTAAACTTTAAGAACAAGTAGCTATGTGGTTTTTGTCCTTGTACTTTTTAAACTAGCATACCTTCCAGAACTTCTGGGTATCTGTCATAAATTCAAGGCTTATAGAGTAACGTTGCTTTTAAAGATAAAAGAGCGAAAGTTATAAGGGATATTAAGAGATAATGGATGATAA